>NC_081184.1:15430692-16124338 GCF_029867415.1 Vicia villosa | reverse complement strand
AGAACAATCCTCTTGGATTTACCAACTTGATTATGAGAACAATCCTCTCACTAATCAAAGACTCTTGCTTCCAACAATCCTGGATAGCAAATCAATAATAACAAAATATAGAAGTTTTGATACAATTAATCAATCACTTGATTGATCTTCCCTTTCAAGTAAACAAATCTATTAATGTAACACAAGTGTCTATGAATGGTATGAAATGTTTCTTTGCAATATTAAAAGAAAATATATGCAAGAGGTTTCAATGAAATTTGAAGTATATGACACTTGGTGTTTATATGAAGATTTCTTGATGTATAAGATTTGTATGAATTTTTGAATGAAAGAGGTGATTTGATAAATCTGAAATTCTGTGTTTTATAGCCTCTAAAACACCCCTACAAAAGATCATAATCCATGGAAGGTTGCCAATACAAAGGGTGAAGAGGTATGACATAAAAGCTGTTGGAAAAATTATAATTTTTCAAACTGCGCACAGAGGAACCGGTTCCCAAAATATGGAACCCGGGTTCCCTAACCCAACGTTAAAAAGAAATTCAAATTTTGAACTGGGGAACCGGTTCCCAAAATCTGGAACTCGGTTCCTGACTCTTTTAGCGCAAATAAAAGTTGGCAGAAGTCTTGGGGAACCGGTTCCTCCAATTTGGAACCCGGTTCCTAAGAAAGAAAAACTCAAAAAACTTTATGGAAAGGTTTGAAATGATTCTAGGATGTATGTAAGATTTATAGATGATGTATATATCTTTGAAAACACTTGTTATGCATTAATAGACTTGCTTTGCCATAAATCTTAATACCTTAGATCAACCAAGCTTGAAATCATTGAGAGAATCTTGAATCTTGATTCTTTTTAAACTACTTGATCCATTGCTTATTTGATCTTTTTGCTCATCCTTTATTGATGCATACTTATGATAGTTGTCTTCATCAAAACATAGTGTTGTAAAAGCTTGCCTTCACACTTTGTACATTGTTCTATTCTTATTTATATAAATTTGCACACAAACATATGGTGCATCTTTTCAAAGTTCTTCATGCAATATTGAGAACTATACGAATTTTATTCATGAGTTATACAAATTCTCTCACGGTATACATCCCTTAATCTCTTATTTGATAATAAAGCAATAGATATTAGAAATTGGTTCATCCTGGATCAAAACTCATGGATCAAAGTATATTCTTCCAACTCCAAACAAGATATGCAAGTAAAAAGAAAGAAGGAAAAAGAGTCCACATACATGTGAAATTTCAAGCCAGTCAGAGTCATTATCTTGTGTCTCAGCAAATTACAGAAAGCCAAAAAACAAAATGGTAATAGACGAAGTTAGATGCAAGGCCTAATAAAAAGCTACCAACAAATAAACACATCAAATAATACTCAAGATCATAACAAAGAAAGAAAAATCTATACAATTTTCAGTTTTTATGCTTTTTAGCTTCCATGTTAGTCCCGTCCTTGAGAGTCTCCTGTGCATCATTTTCCATTCCAAGGCTGAAAAGGCAAGTTGCTTGAAGATACAAAGCAGTAGGCCACTCAGGAGATACCACTTGAGCCTGCATGGCATCCCCTAGAGCTTCCTGTGGCATGTCATTCATCAAATATGACAAGCAGCGCCTTGCATACACTGTTGGTGACACCATGGTCCCTCCATCTATGAACTGATGAAACAAAAATAAAACCAAATATTAAAAACTTGTTCTATTAGATTAGTATAACACATGAAAAATCATCACTCTTAGTAGTTAGATTAATTCAATAACTAAGAGTGTGTTTCTCTCATTGTCTTAAGTTCAAATCCCGCTAGGTGCAATCAACCCCTGTATTGTGTCAGTCCGTACAGAGTTTTGCTCTGGCTTTAAATGAACCCCCCACTAGTGGACGGTAGGATTGTTTCCCTTGGATTAGTCGGTCACAAGGCCAAATACCAAGTTTTCAGAAGAAAAAAAGCTAAGATTTTGATGTTGGGAGATTAAGAGGATTTGAGTCTGCCAAGGATGTATGCATACATACACCAATGAGTATAACTTGTCGGAACTAAAACTCCTTTTGAGATGTTTAGCAATATAGTATGCAACATCATAGTCATTACAACATTAACATTGTTCATAGCATCCAATTTAAGCTATAAGGCCTATTGTATTGATTTTTATGAGCTTATAAACTGTCATAAGCACTTGTGAGAATGTTTAAAACAACTTATGGAAACAGTTTATAACACGTTTATAAACTCTTTAGAATAGCTTATATGCAAAAAGTTTGACTTTTTTTTGCCTTTTGTTAAAAAAACAATCAGTTGTATGATAACCGTTATTCTTTAAATGTTTAATTAAGTTGTTTATCCGAACAGAATCCTGAAAATCCTCTTACTTGTGTATAGCAGTCAATGGCCGTGACGAAGTCCTTAGCTCTAAAAGCAGCATCTCCATGCTTCTTCAAATTCAAGGTCTCTTGCATTTGACTAGTCCATAACTGAAAGGAAAGCTGCGGTTTCAACATTCAAACATTGGAGTTAGTAGCACAAAGTTAGAGAGAGAAAAGTGTGTAAAACAAAGTTCATATTCCTCTATTTCATTGTGTATTAAAGTTTGACAGAAAACCTCATTGGCAATTCCTTCGTCATCCTTGTAACCAGTCTTCTCTAATATTGCATGTATGGCAGTAAGATCCAATCTCAAGCATGACTCACCAAAAGATGTCAATGACAATGGTTTTGCTGATGTTTCTGTTTCATGCTGGAGACCCATCAGAACATGTGATGGAACCTGTTCATGTACTATCCAAATTAAATGAGAGATCATAGTTTTCATAAGATTGGCTAACACTTTTCACATTGCTTTACAACAAAGTATATTATTTTCTTCAACTCAATTTAGTGATAATAGATCTATTAGGCCAAGACAAAATCTATCATATGATTAGTATACCTCGATTTCTTTTTGAAGAGCCATAAGAGTTTCAACAAGAGACTTTGCATTTGGTCTCTCTCGAGCTTCGTATTGTAAACAACGAGAAGCCAAACGAACCAACTCAGTTCCATCATCCTTTGAAAAATGACCCTCTAATGCAGAATCCATCAACATCAAATAGTTTTTTCCACGAATTAGGTCAAGTGCCTGCAAATGAACAAACAGAATTGAATGCTATGATTATCAAATGCTTGTACTTCATCAAGTTTGCTCATTAGCATTACTATATATCTTAGCAAATACATTCATATGTAGTACCGATACTTCAGATTGAATGCGTATCTCCATTCAATCACTTCTATATATCTCCATTGAGTATCTCAAGCATTAATCATAATCATGAATTTATTCATGAGCAAAGAATGGAAAGAAAAACTACCTCAAGCATTAATCATAATCATGAATTTATTCATGAGCAAAGAATGGAAGAAAAACTTACATGGCTTGGTGGAATATGTTTACCACTCAAAAGATCAAGCAGCAAAGTTCCAAAACTGTAAACAACACTCTCTACTGTCACTCTACCTGCACATCAAATGTGCAAAAGAGAACCGTCACATGCCGATACATGAAATGCAAACATATGTAATCAGTCTAACGACTCACATATCAAGTTTGCTTTAAATTTCATTTACCAAACGTAACATCGAATTGTCTGATAATCATTCAATGGCTCCAACTTATTAAAGGCAGTGAATGTGTAGTGTGTAGCAGTATTACAACCAAAATCCAGATTCCGAACAAGTTGATAAAACATTACCTGTCCTTAAGTACTCGGGAGGCGTGAAAGCCAAGTTTGTACTGTAACTCTTGCCATCTCTGCTGTTCTTCATAAGTCCAAAGCAAGATAACCTGGGATTACCATCCTGTAGATGCCATCCAAGTTACAAAAAGAAGTGATATTTTAAAGAAATTGAAGTGATGAAACGTCCTAACATGTATTAGTGTCGTGTGGATATCAGATACCGATATGAATCAGATATCAGACATGTCTTTAATCTAAAGTGTCGTGCTAGATATTGCTTATACCTGATCAAACAAGATCCGGTAGGCATTGAGATCATGATACAAACCCCTTCCCTTACTCGTACAATATTCAAGAGCTTGAGCTAAATAGTAAGCCACCCTCAACCTCATTGCCCATTTCATGGGCTGTGCTTCCCCTACACAAAATTAAACATACATAATTTGTTGTTTCCATGTTATGTTTAAAATTCAAATGTCAAAACCAATTCAATGAATGCTTAAACCTAAAACCAAAACTAAAACAAAGTTTATAGTAATCACAAAGAAAGAACTCACAATGAAAGAGATGCTTAGCCAGAGTTTCATGTGGCATAAACTCTGCCACTAGTAGCCTCTCATCCCCTTCATAGCAACAACCAATCAAATTCGCCAAACGTTCACTTCTAAGGCTCCCCACTTGTTTAGATTCTTCCTACACATCATAGTTTTAAATTGCACTCTGCAACTATAATTACCGCCGTAATATAACAAAAAATTGTTTTATAATCTTTTATAAAACGGAAGAAGAATAATAAAGTGAAAGTGAAAAGTAAACAAACAATGAACTGGCGAGAATCGGGCCAAGCGAACTTGTTGAAACGTTTGATGGCGATAAACTGTCCATTCTCAAGTTTCCCTTTGTAAACAACATTTGGAGCTTTCTCACCATGCTCAGAGACTATGTTGTCTGAGGAGAACCCATCTGTAGCAGCCTTCAATTCTTCCAAACTATACTCACTAAAACTTGGCCACAAGTTCTTTTCACTCTTGCCACCATTTTCTACAATAAAGATAACATTTTTAAACTGCGCATGTCACGCTATAAAAATCAGACACAATCACAGACACCAGACAAGACTCTAAGACGTTGACATCAGTAAAGATAACATTTTTAAACCACAAAAGAGTGTGTCACGCTATGAAGATCAGACACCAGACACGACTCTAAGATGTGACACCGGTAATGATTTCAAAAAATAAATTAGTTCAACGTGATCACATGTGTCTGTGTCTGTGTCAGACACTAAATACAGTTTCTATTAGAATTGTCGGTGCTACATAGGTATCATGTGTGTACTAAAAAAACCGAAACAAACCTTGGTCCGAGGAATCAAGAACAGAAGGATTGAGGTGAGAGTGGAACCAACAGAAAGAGAATTTCGAGCAACGAGCCCCCATGAAGAAGAAGAATAAGAAGCAAATGAAAGATGAATGCCGAATGAAGAATGATCAGACAGTGTTCATTGTTGTGAGCCCATTTGGTCTATGAGCACTCTTGTGTTTGTGCAATGTTTGTTGGAACATAAATGGAAAAAAAGTTGGAAATTCAAAAGGTTACTAAGGTAAAAACTTTAGTATAATGTAAAATTTCTTTCTGTTGTTCAATATGTAAAGGGACTTTGCTGTTCTTAACTTTCTGGTTTTTCAGCTTTATGCTTTTTTGGCTTTTCATCATTTTGCTTAACTTTTACTTAAAGAATTTTCAAATTATTACTAAGTGTTAATACTATCATAAATCTTCATTTTTGTGTTGTGTGTGAAAGGAAATAAGTGATTCATATCAGGTAGAAGTAGGTATGATTTATGAAACATTATAGGACTCACTTAGTTGATAATCATGTCATATGCATGACTCTTACTCAATTAATTTAATACAAATTTGATAAAGCATTGTCTTAGTCAATGATGTAATTATACATTAAAAACTAATTTTTGGAGACATTATTCTTTGAAATGCTTTTGAAAATTCAAAAAGGTTCGGAGATATATAATATATCTTTAATTCCTCACAACTCTAACAATAATTTCTGTGTTGAATCTGTCTATATTGAACTTTACTCTGACTTTAACTGGACTTTTGTTAATAGACGGTAGGATTTATTGGTCATAGACAGAGCCGTCTTTAAAAGTGTGCAAGACGACTTACCGTTCAGGGCCTCCCACACTCCATAGTTAATTTACAGTTAAATAAGACTCTTAAAAAATTTCACGACTCAACTGAAGTTAACTTCAAATTCTTACACAGGATCTCTGAACAGTTTAAGACGGGCTAATACCGAATTTAGAGTGTGCGTATGATATTGATATTTGTCTACATTAAAAACAAAAGCACATTACAAAAAAGAATGAAACTTTAAAGTAAGAGGGGTGTGATGATTTATACCACCCATAAGGGGATCAAAAAGGACCCTTAAATAGGGAAAGGAGGAAGCATGTAATAAAGAAAAGTGGTGGTTAGTTGGATTTGAAGACATGCTTCAATGATGTATGTATCAACCTTATCATTGCACTCATCTTTTGTCTCCTTACATTGACTAAACTTTATTTTCCAGCTTGAATTGCGCATTGTTAAAAGGTTGAAACTTTATCTCTTTTTAGTTATTTTACTTGTGTATTGCTAAATGTCTACTTTTTCATTCAAATTCAAACTATATCTTATACTTGATCACATGCTTAAGAGAAATAATGTATGAAATTAAGACACTGCTTTTTTGTGTGAAAATAGAAAGGCCACATGCACATGCATGATTGGGCTAACTTAGGTGTAATTACAAAATTTTAAAAAGGCACAAATACTATAATAATAGAATCTCTAATATATATAATTTTTTGATAGACATAATTTCGTCTATAAGAAAACTTGTCTAAACGGGGTGATTGTTGATCCTATTGGAATCTCGTGTCAATCGTGTGGATATTTAGTTGAATCGGTTTCTTATATTTTTGTCACTTGTGATTTAGTATGTTTATTTCATATAAGATCTTCAATGGTTGTGACAATATTTCCAGAAAATACAGGCTTCTTTTTTAGTTTAGTCTTTACTCATTTTAGAGGGTAGAATTAAACGTGTGGGTTATTTTCTTATAATTTGACTTAGTATAGTTTGGTGTATTTTAAGAGCTCGTAATAATGTTATCTTTAATGCAGTTGCAAAAATTGTTAATCAAACAGAGGAAAAGAATAATTTTTCCTGAAATAGTTTCTATATAAATCACGGGTGAACTGTTGCACTTTCTCTGACTTGTTTCAGAACTCTATCATCTGTCTAGACTAACAGTGGATCGAGTGTTTATCTTGATTTTGAGATAGATAGTGGTTTGTAAGTTGGGTGCTTTCTTTATACTCCCAAATGTGTTAATGATGCTACTATTGACTACTTGGAATAACGTTGATTGCTATATATGATACTACATACATTTGCATGGCCACATGCTCCAATACCAAATGTTCATGGCTGATGGATAACAAGTGCTTGAAAAGTTGAGGGCCACAAACATGTGCAAAGGAGATGATGCATGTGTTGTGCTACTAATATGAACTACGTAAATCATATACTTTCAATAGAAGAAAAAAAGGCATACTTAGGACAATCATCATAGCATTGTTATGTGTAAGAAAGCACATGCATGGTCAAAACATCATGTGCTGGTTCATGTTACTTTGTCACCATCTCAACTTTCAAGAATACTAGAAGTGTGGCAAATCAAGTGTTTTAAAAATGGAATCAAACAGTCAACTACTCAAACTCAGAGTAGTCATTCCTATTCTCGGTTAGCAGCGCAGAGCAGAGCGGCCGACTCCAAAATTAGAGTAACATGATATCGTATAGCAGGATGACAACTCTATTTGATCGTTTTTTTAGACAAATTATATATAATAATTATAAACACATATTTAATATAAAATAAAAAAAATTAACTCAACTAATAAAATATTCATAACTCATAAAAACACACGGGACTCTTGAAGTCCATAAAAAATATGAAGAAAAGTTAAAGTTGAGTCTCAACTCAAACTCAAAATTATCCTTAAAATGTTGGAAATTTAAGGGGTAATTTCGATTTATTAGAAGAGAAAAGAATAGCGAACCCGAAACTCCGTGCCAGAAACCACTCTGAGTCACTATCCCGCTATTTACCATATAGCAGTCGCTATAGTGTTATGTACTGCTCCGCAGCCAGAAACCGCTCTAGGTCGCTATCCCGCTATCTATCCTATAGTGGCTGCTATAGTGTTCTGCACCGTTAAAACTCTTTCCATAGTGGTAGGCCTTTGCTCCGCTCTGCAATGGCGGGATATCACTACTATTGACTACTATGCTCAAACCATGACAACCAACGTCACAACCATATCGCTCAATAACCTATCGAGCTTCAACCGATTATAATGTTAACTGTTATGTTAGCAATTAAGGTTAAACCTAAAATACTCAAATTCATTCGAATGTCCTAGCTCAGCCAAATCCTCAATCATTCTTTAGTATTAGATATATTTAAAATAGAATAGAAGTAGTGGTTATATGTGCATTTGAATACCACCAACCTCATCACTTCAAAGAAATTGAGCCTCTAAAAACCAGAAGTAAGCTCAACCTTAAACCACTTTTTTGGAAAGAAATAAGTGCTTAAGTGTTGTTGCATACTTGCATTTAGCTTTAACCTCTTCTTTACATTTTATATATTGCCTATATTACACAATGCTAAGAACTAGGTTACCATGTAATGCAAGGAGAAAATAAAACCAGCAACAAAAAAAAAGGCTATGAACATGTTCTCAACATTGATAAGAGGAATTGATAGGTTTGCACAATGTTGAAAAAGCAGAACCTAGATTTAACTTTCACTAATACAATTCTTGGTACTGGTTTGACTTCAGATATGTGAAGTTTGAGAAGCTACAAGATCTTCTAATCGAACGCTGAAGCTTTCCAGCAGCAAGATTGCAGTAGGTCCAATTTTGTACAATAAAGGCGATCCGATCCTTTATCTATGCACTGTTCATGGAAGAGTCGGTATGGTGTGTATTTCCGTCATCAGTGATCTTGCCGTTTATTTGAGATCTTTGTCTCTGAGAAGGTGCGAAAAAATTCACATTACGTCTAGATAGGCATAATATAAAAGGAACCAGGGAAAGGGTAAGTATATATGGCATACTCGATCCGCAGGGTCACCGGAATTTCCATTCAATAGCTTGTAGTTCTCCTCTTTGTTCCTACCGTCTTTGTCTTTGTCTTTGTTGCTTAATGGCAGCAGGGCCGCTGAAGCTGCAATCGACCGGTCCGGCAATTCTGCAAATAAAAAAGTCAGAAGAGCAAATAGCACCTCAAGTAAACCAAAAATCAGTATATATTAATATCGGATACTACTAATTTCGGTTGATATTTATCTACACAATAGAAATACAATAGAAAAGGCGGACGGACGAGCAAACCTGGCAATTTCTTGTCAACAAAAAATACCACCAAATTTACAGTGTACCTGCCAGCCAGGGACCGAAAGATAAAATGATTATTCAAAAGGGAACAGATGCGGTTTCTCGAACACGATGCAGGAAAAAGCTCCTTACCAGGCAACAACTACATCAACCGTATAATGTTTGCGAGATGCTACTATCAAAAGACTCTGAATCACGGCAAGCAGCCACGCGAGCTGCTTTATGGATCTATATGTTCATCCAATCACAATAAATCAGAATTAAAATTTAAACATGACAAAATATGTGACGGCGAGTGCATGTTTTGAAATGAACAGTGAAGTAACCTTCTGGTTCCATATTTCTGATATGTGCGCACAAAAGTAAGAGTAAAGATCATGTGTGACGAAAATATTAAATCACCGCATCCATATAGCACGCCATGCGGAACTGCATATTAAAATAAAAGTAAGTGCCGAAATCACCAAAAGGCATCGAAGATAAAACTCCAGTTTAATAATATATACTAACAGTTGATCACGAGTACTTCGAGAATGTTATCTGGACGGGGCAATGTGGCGAGTTTAGAACCCTGTTAGATACATTAGTAGTTTAAAGTTAAAAGAATCTAACAAAATTAACAGAAGTAACATTTAAAACACATCATGCAATATTACGGTTTACAACTGCATATATCAACCGATCATACCTCACGGCAGTGGTAGTTTGGACCGGGAAGTTGTGTAGAATAAAATGTAATTATGCGAAGAATTTGAGAAGCCTGCAACAAACATACAAATGATAAGCACTCATCTAGTTAACTTGAAAATCCGAAAAGATTAAAGCGTACTTAAATGAAAAGGATATGATGTGATCGACACTTACGAATAAGAATGCTAGAACTCGGCACCATATAAGAACGGTGTAAATCTTTCGGCTTTTCAATATGAAAGGATGGAACGTCCACTGCAAAAGCATACAACAAAGAAAAACAATTTAATTAACAACAGAATACAGTCATACATGATTATGGATAATATATGAACACTGAGACGCCGAATTCTTACCAAGGCAAAGGATATAAAGATTGTGGTGAACAGTGTTTCGCTGATGTAAGCTTTGTCTTGTCCGAGCTCCTGCAGAAACATCAAGATTAGAAATGACAAAGGTGTTCCTTTCATTCTATTTAATGGTGGAAAAGAAGGGAATGACAATTACAAACCGGAAGAAGGAAGAATCCAACATCTTGCAGAATAGGGCCGGGCTTATGAAAATAATGAACTCCTCGGGCCGCCAAACCATGTATGTACTGTATGGGGAAAGCATGGTTATCAAATTGAATTCAAATCATGAAGTGATGACTATTTTCCGAAATGTTAGTTGAATCTTATTACAAGTAAAAACAAGTGACAAATGTAACTCAAAATGATTCAAAATTCAAGTCATAAATCAAATGACAAAAGAAAAGTTACTCGATATACAAAGCTGAAAAACAAAAGTAGCTGCTACTCAGTTTAGGTAGTGATTTGTCAGAATGAACTACGATTTATATTTGCGAATTCGTTGATCCCAATGAACCAGGATACTCAGACATAATTAATTCTCTTATTAAACAAACACCGATGAATCAATCAACCCTAATACTCGACATAATTGCTCATAAGACTAAGTTTGGTGATTAAACCAGGTGATAAATGTTTGCACCCCTACAACTTGAATAAAAAAGGAGTGTTGGGTCCATCAGATGACACTTGTCATTACGTTCAATTTATTTATTCTTTCAAATTATTACCCGTGTTGATGTATCAGTGTCATAGTGTTGTGTCCTCCGATAAAGAGATAAAGAGTCCATGTATTCATTCTACAAGTAATCAGAAAACGCTTTTCTCCAACCAAACAGTCCTAATTTCCCAACAACCCCAAAACCATTTACACAAATTATCAACTCAATATCAAAAGAAAAACACAAAGACCCTTTTCATTCTTTACACAAAATTGAAACAAAAGTTTGAATAGAAAAACTCAACCATCACCAAACATAGAGAACAAAAAAAAACCTGACAAACAAGGCCAACTAGAAGATACTTCCAATTCTCAGCAAGAAGGTTGATCTCAACAGTTGTCTCTGAGCAAATTCTCTTCCATAACTACACAAAATTCAGATTAAAACACAAACATAAATAAAAAATAAAAAAAACAATAAAAATCACAAACAAAAAACTAAAACAAAACCTTAGAAGCCTCTCGACCAATGTAAAACGACATGTTATTATTGTTGTTGTCGGTGTTTTTGTTGTTGTTGTTGGATTATGAAAAGTTCCATATTAGTTCATAAGTAACGAGAGTGATGAATTCAGCATAATTGAACAAATTATGAAAAACCCAGTTTTCAAAAACGAAACTTTATGGGAAATGATCAAGACCCAGTAAGAGAAACGCAATAGGGTATTCGAATCTGAATCAGGAAAAGGAAAAAAAGATCTGTGATCACAGAGAGAGAACCGATCACAGCACTAGAGTCCAATGTGAAAAGGGGGCTTAATAGTCAAAAGGGTTTTTCTATCTCACTCTCTCTCTCTACAAATTTTTCAATGATTCTAGTTTCTCTCTCTTATGTATGTATAGGTGTATATATAGATTTGTGATTGTTGTGGTTTGTTGTTGCAGTGAGTTTTTGTGACTGATGTGTTATGAACGCGAAATGAACGCGGCGAGGACGGTTAAGAAATGATTCATTTCATGTGTTATTTATTTTGGGTTGGTAAATAGAGGTTTTTTTTATTGGGAAATTTATGGTTTCTTTTCCAAAATTTGGTTTTTATGAATTTGATATTTATATCTGAAAATTAGGTTTAGCATTTTCTATAAAAAAATTATTTTGATTTTTTTTTTTTGAAATAATCTTGTTATATATAAAAAAACAGGTGAGTACAAAGCGGTCCAAATCGGATCCAGCTCAAAACACTCATAAACCACTTACTAGCCCTGATTACATCAATAAAGAGGTTATATGTGCACGAAGTTTTGGCTGTAGCCAACATCTATAAGCTAAAATATCAATAATTTTGCTATCTATATGTGTGTGATTTCCACTATTCTCAAAGGCTTTATCATATCTATATTTTCAACATTCATATATTGTCTCCGTAAATGCTGCCTTTAACAATCTTGCTTGGCCACTCTTACCTTTACTTGTATCAATAATCCACCTTAACTCTTCTTTCCAACTATGTCACTGATGAGAATCTTGTAGCCGCATCAGAACTTGATTACATCAATAAAGAGGCTACATGTATATGAAGATTTGCCTTTAGCCAACGTTTACAAGCTAAAATATCAATAATTTTGCTATCTATGTGTGTGGTTTTCATTATTCCTAAAGGCTCTATCATTTTTATATTTTCAGCATTCATATATTGTCTCCGTAAATGTTGTCTTTAACAGTCTTGCTTAACTACTCTTACCTTTACTTGTATCAATCATCCACATTAACTCTTCTTTCCAACTATATATGAGGCTGATGAAAAACTTGTAGCCTTATCAGAACTTGGCTCCAAATGGCACTCGTCTTCTTGCATTCAAACATGAGATGGTCAAGAGTTTCATTACATGTACAGAACAAACAACTATCATTGTCAAGCATACCAAACTTGTGCATTATTTCTCTTGTAGCTAGCCTATTGTGACAAGCAAGCCACAATATGAAAAGAGATATAGGCCTAGCAATATTATCATAAAACAATCTCCTCTAACACACATATGGTGTTGCTCCAACAAAGAATCGTACACGACCCTACTTTTGAATTTCTAAGTTTGCATTGCATGTTGTCATTCTTGCATATTGACCATTACACTTCTTTGGCTCAGAATCTTCCTAACAATCCAAGAGCAATTTGATTTTATAGGCACATCCGTGAGAGTTTCCTTATTCATATATAGTACACATGAACCCGCATAATCTAAAGACTGTCTTTCTTGGTACTTAAATTTCAAAGGAGTTTGATCATCAATGCTTGATTCCACTCATACAAAGCAATAATATTCATTCCACCCTGTTTTCTAGGAGCACAATTTTTTTTCCAGGCCATAGGTGCTTTCTCTAGACGTCACTCTTGCATGTCCATAAAAACGTCCTACAAAGAGCTTCAATTCTATGAATGACTCCTTTAGGAATATGAATGCAATTTAACCAGTAGTTTGTAGTTGCAAACACTATACTTTTGAGCAGGTGCAGTCTACCTGCATAGGTGAGAGCATCCGGGCACTCCAATGTTTGATTCTGCCACCAATTTTATCCATAAGGCTGGCACATTGGCTATTAGTCAACTTCTTACTATCAAGAGGTATTCCTAAATACCTGAAAGGTAAGGAACCCTCGTCAAACTTGGTGATGTCAGTGATTTCTTGCTTGATGTCTTCCTCCATGCCTCCAAAAAATAGCTTACACTTGTCAAGGTTCACAAATAGGCCTGTTAAAGTGGAAAAATCATTGAATCTCTACATAGCTAGCTGGACAAATTTACTACCCCCCTAGTGAACAAAAGCAAGTCATCTGCAAAACTTAATTCCATAATATTCAACTTCTCACATTTTGTGTGATAATTAAAATCTAGAATTTGAGCAAGCCCTTGCAACTTCATATGGAAGTATTCCATAACTACTACAAAAAGCAAAGGGGTATTGGATCCCCTTGCCTAAAATCCCTCTTAGCATCATCCTTTTAGTACAAGTGCCATTGGTATTAAATTAATAACTAATTGTCATAACAGTTTCCATCACTAACTTCCTTGGGAAACCAACCTCATTCAAAATAGACTTCAAAGCTTGCTAGTCAACAGTGTCATAAGCCTCCTGTATATCCATCTGGATCATACATCTGGGCATGCCACCCTTCATGTTGTACCCTATAATTAGCTCATTAGCCAACATAACATGGTGATGAATTCTTTGCCTGGGCATAAAAGCTGCCTGGCTATGGCTATTGATGCTACTTAAAACCTTACTCATATTTAATAGCTATTAAATACTACCTCTGTTCCTTTTTATAAGAGACAACTCATTTTTTAGGTTCATTAAATTATCAATGTATCTAGTTTATAAACAAATCAAATACATTAGTTATTCAATGAACCTAAAAAATGAACTGTCTATTATAAAAATGAACGTAGGTAGTATTTAATAATTATTTGTTTATAATTTCTTCATTTTTTCGTTGAGGAACCAAAAATTATTAGGTAAAAAATGAAAAGTGATAATATGTTTCCTCTCTTATATATTGAGGGCAGTTAAAATTGAAAGTCGAAAGTCGAAAGTATGAAATAGATGTAGATCGCAGTCAACTGTCTAATTCATCTGGACGGCTAGCAATGCTTTAGAGGCAAAATTGTTTGTTCTCATCAAAGATAGAGGAATATCGATTATTCGTGTGTTCTCCCTTACTCAAATTCAGAATCTTTTAGCGTGAGTTTTGTCAGCGACACAAAATAAATTTTATTTTTAGCAAAATTTATACATCAATTTTAAAAGAATGGATATTATTTTTTTAGCCAAAAAAGAAAATAATTTCTAAAATAACAAAAAAATATATGAATTTTGATATTTCATGTGAAAATTGAAAATTAAATAAGTGTTTGATTAGTTGTTAATTTTAATTAAAAGTAATTATTTTTTAAAATATGAATTTGGATTTCGGTTGAAATAGCAAATAAATAGATTTTATTTATTTTTCACCAAATTACAAGTTATAAAAAGTTAATTCTTTTAGAATCTAAAGATTGGAAAACAAAAAATGTTGTATTCTATAAAAATATAATTATTATAATTTTTTCTAAATAATTTAGTCGTATTTAAAATAGATCAAATGTTTAATTTAATATTAATATCTTATAGTTGTTTATTATCAAAAAGAAAATTTTATAATTAAAATATGAATATGAGTTGACACTTTGATATTTCTTGTAACTAGAGGAGAGGTGCCAAGGTGTAATGGTCCCCATGTTTCACGATATTTTTATAATTTTTTTATAGGATCATTTTATTATAGTATTCCTTTCAGATTTTTTACTTTATTTTTTATATTAGTTAATTAAATAATATATTTTGAGTTTTGTGTTTGTCTTTACCTGCTTTATTTAAAATAATATTATTATTTTAATAAGAATTTTCATTTTTTAGATTCATTTCGTAAATTAAAATAATATTTAAGAAAAAGGTAATATTGAATATTTTTAACATAAAAGTGATAGTGACTTATAGAATATACGATATCTTTAGGTCGACAAACGTCATTTATCATTAAAATTCAAGTAAAATTGTTTTAAAATTAAATATTTACTTACAAACATAAAAAGTATTAAATAATAAATACGCACAAATAATTCTATTTAAATTTAAGACAGTTTTAATTATTTGTCAACAAAAGCAGCAGCCACGTAAAGGCTTGACACAAATGATTTTATAGAGGTTTTGGTCCTGTACCCTCTTATGTTTTTGTATCCTTCTTTTTTTTTTATTAATATAATTTCTTTTTTGGTAAAAAAAAAATTACTATAATTTGATATTTCATTTTTGTTATAAAAATTTGTTAGACGCTAGGCTTACGTATCTAGAGGGGGGGTGAATAGATACTTCAGAATTTATTCGGATTTCTTTAAAAATTATGGCGAAAGCGTTTAGGGATCGACTCGCGTCTATTCTGAACTGCTACGGGAAGGATCATATATGTATTTAAACCACAAACTGATTATGATGTGATGATAAAACTATTAGAGAATCAACAGGTTATAATGCGATAAATCGTTTAAGTGTTTGCTTGATTAAACTTGTTTTCAATGGCTTTGATTTATGATGAAAGCAATATATCAAACACTTGGTGATAATGTCCAAATTGAATTATGAATCAATGTGTGGTGACTTGTGATGATTATGCAGAATCTTATCACACAAGTTTAACACTTGATACGCTAATCAATTTGCAATTATGACCAGAAATAAGCGTAACAAAAACGAAAAGATAAAAGCAATAAGAACACGATATTTGTTCAGGCAGTTCGTCGATCGTCCTCGCTACGACTACATCTGCCCTCAATTCCAAACGGGAATTGGGATGTCTTTCATTATGATTGAAAAGAGTTTATACAAAGAAGATAACAAAGCAATAACGATAAACCGAATATGTTGATTCTTTGTATCTTCTTCCCCTTGATCTTGAGCCAGATCAAGTATCCTCCAAGAGCTTATCGTTGATTCCCTTTCTGCAGTGTTGTGAATTGCTCGAACCTTTGTTCTTCAATCTTCACACTCAGCTGAATCCTTGATGAAGCCTCTTGACAAAAACCCCCAAAATTCACCAATCTTGGAGGACAAAATCCGCAGATTTTATTCACCAAAAACCCCACAAATCTTCACCCACTGGGAACCTTTAATTCCTTTCCATGGACGTTATCGATCTTGATCATAAACCCTCACCACAAGAATTGTTGTGTGTAATTGTGTTGGAGTTGAGAAGAAGAAAGAAGATGAGAAGCCTTTGTGTATCTTTCAGTTGTTGGTGTTAAAATTTTATAATTAACTGAAAATGATATATATAGGTGCAGTACAGCTAACACAGGGCAAACACATCATTTGGCAAGTTTTGAGGTAATAGGTCGACCTACTTCATTGATTGGGTCGACCTAAATGGAACAGATTCAACACAATTATATTTGTTTCCAGTTGGGTCGACCTGTTGGGGCTCTGGGTCGACCTAAAAGCAGTTGGTTTTGATTCTTGTGATTTTTCTTCAGTTTAGGTCGACCTAGGTATATGTTTGAGTCGACCTAAATGGAACAGAGGTGAAACTTCTCTATTCTCTTCATTTTGCGTCGACCTAAGAACATGGTGGGTCGACCTATCTGAGCCAATTTCTTCTGCTGGATGAATGAAGCATTCTAGGTCGACCTAGGCTTGTGGTGAGTTGACCTAAGACGCCTTAGAGTGCCAAAATCCTGCTTTTCCTTATGTCATTCACTTGTAGCTTGATATTTGTTCATCTATGATATTTGCCATGAATCGAAAACTCTTGATGAGTGTATGCTTGCACTTACAAAATTGAGTTTTGAAGTGAAATGTAATTGATTTAAAATATAACAAAATATTTCGTAGGTATATCTACAGAATACTCTATTTTTAAAATCTTTCTTAGATGTAGCTACAGAATATTTCATTTAATTTGGGATTTTCCCAATTGTTCGTACCGGATCAGACTGGATCATCAATGACCTTCAACCTGCAAGGTACTCCGATGTCAAAGTGAGAAGAGAGAGAAATCAGAGTGCAAGTACAAGGTAAGAGTGATAGTGAATGAGTTATCTGATCCTCTAGTTATAGCCCCAGCGTTGGGCCAAGATCTCCATATTGGACTGGATGTTTAGACCTAAAATGGAGACTGTCAGGACTCTACGTGTGTAGTGGAGACCAGCACATGGTCTCCATCCTGGGTCAACCGTTCCGAAGTTTAAGCGGAGACACGGTTTTCTCGGAAATGCATAGATTCTGCCCTATTCGAAGGGTTAGAGACAAAATGAACCCTACGAGGAGGAGGGTCCTCGAAGTGATGGTAGACAAACGTGCTTGCACGACTCGCCTGCTCGAGACCCTGAAGGTGGTCTTGCTCGGTCCATAGTCCTGCTCGAAGGTTCGTGGACTTGCCAGGCTTAAACCAGGGTGATTCCTGCCCGGTATGCGGGAAGGTGTAGGCCCGGGAGACAATGGGCTCGATTGGGCCTTTGCTTTGGTTAGGGTGGATTTGAACCTTGCGCTACGTTTGGGTCAAACGTCGGCCCAATCCAGAACACCAAT
This sequence comes from Vicia villosa, assembly GCF_029867415.1. Classification (NCBI taxonomy): domain Eukaryota; kingdom Viridiplantae; phylum Streptophyta; class Magnoliopsida; order Fabales; family Fabaceae; genus Vicia; species Vicia villosa. The sequence goes on along the minus strand of NC_081184.1, from coordinate 16,106,325 downwards.
TAATTTGGGATCTTCCCAAATTTCATTATGTTTTAACGCTTCCGTAGATGCACCTACGGAAAAAAAATCAAATTTTTTGAAAAAAAATGCTTCCAGAGGTACATCTACGGAAGTCGGGTGCATAAATGGAATTTCGACGGGTGGCTAAGAGATTCAAGGGGTGGAATGAGATTTTCTCTTCTTTTTTTTGTTGGTTACGTAACGAAATAACAATAATTATTATAACTTTAAAAGAAAAAGGATGATACATTGACAATGTAAATTAATTTTACAATAACGACCATATATCTCGTTAAGTTAGACTGACGATTTTAAAATACTTATATGACATGAAAGAATGATATATTATTATTGGATGATAATATAAAACTCAGTGCATTCTATTAAACTCTGACTTTAATATGTAGTCTATTGTTTCTTAAGTTGTAAAAATGAAGTGTATCGAATAGAAGATGTGGAAAGTTTAAAAAAAAGAAGAGTTAAATATGTTTTCAGTCCTCATAAATATTGCGAAATTCCTACCATCTATTTGGTCTAACGGAAGTCGACGTGGCACGCCATGTCAGTTAAAGTCAACATTATATAAACACATAGAAATTGCGGGGGTTTGAAACCTGTTGAATGCAGTATAGGGCAAGCAACAAACAAGATTTGGAAATATTGATCCGGGAATTATCGTCCACAGAGAAGGAGAGATGCCATTCAACAGTTTCTACGGTTTCAAACTTTAGATTGAATGAGAAAAAAGTAAACAAAGATATAGACAGTAAAAGAATAAACACATTCTTAGAAGAGAAATAACTTATCAGGAATGTAAATATATTCATTCTTCACAAACATACACTTACCAACCCGTTATACTCAACCTACAATACTTGTCTATGGTATCACGTATCTCTCACATAAGTGTCCATCTCTGGAGCACCTACGAGATTAACTCACAACCAAGGTTATCTCTAACGCAAAGTTGCGAGAACATCCGTATTCTCACGCCGGCGATCTCTCGCGCGCCGCTCAAACACGAAAGCATTAAGTACAGATACAAACGGTGAATGCTAGCTCTAAATCTATCTCTAGAGTTCAGAACCAACAGATTATCATCCTAGATAAGGATTCAAGAAGTTTATCTCTAAAGCACCCCAAATCCCCAGCATAGAGCAAAAATCCAGGATAACATCAACACAGATTTGTAAAGAAAGTTAAACATAACATTATAATCGGTAAATATACATAAGATTCAAGTAAATATACAAACAAAAACCCAACCAAAGAGAAATACACAAAGAAGAAGAGAAATGAACCGAAAATCTCCCGGTTTGTCAGCTCCGTTCGACGCTCAATCCACCCCCGATCATCCTTATGCAACCTCCGAAGTTGTTTTCTAAGCTAATTTTGATCTAAGAATGAAAATGATGGTTTTGGGACTAAAACTTTCCCAAAACCATCATTTTCATTCTTAGATCAAAATTAGCTTAGAAAACAACTTCGGAGGTTGCATAAGGATGATCGGGGGTGGATTGAGCGTCGAACGGAGCTGACAAACCGGGAGATTTTCGGTTCATTTCTCTTCTTCTTTGTGTATTTCTCTTTGGTTGGGTTTTGTTTGTATATTTACTTGAATCTTATGTATATTTACCGATTATAATGTTATGTTTAACTTGCTTTACAAATCTGTGTTGATGTTATCCTGGATTTTTGCTCTATGCTGGGGATATGGGGCGCTTTAGAGATAAACTTCTTGAATCCTTATCTAGGATGATAATCTGTTGGTTCTGAACTCTAGAGATATATTTAGAGCTATCATTCACCGTTTGTATCTGTACTTAATGCTTTCGTGTTTGAGCGGCGCGCGAGAGATCGCCAGTGTGAGAATACGGATGTTATCGCAACTTTGCATTAGAGATAACCTTGGTTGTGAGTTAATCTCGTAGGTGCTCCAGAGATGGACACTTATGTGAGAGATACGTGATACCATAGACAAGTATTGTAGGTTGAGTATAACGGGTTGGTAAGTGTATGTTTGTGAAGAGTGAATATATTTACATTTCTGATAAGTTATTTCTCTTCTAAGAATGTGTTTATTCTTTTACTGTCTATATCTTTGTTTACTTTTTGCTCATTCAATCTAAAGTTCGAAACCGTAGAAACTGTTAAATGGCATCTCTCCATCTCTGTGGACGATAATTCCCGGATTAATATTTCCAAATCTTGTTTGTTGCTTGCCCTATACTGCATTCAACAAAATGGCGTCGTCGCCTTTGACACTTTATTCCTCAAGGCTCCAATAAGCATGAATACCTATAAAAACAAAGGAAAAACTATCAAATGGTATAAAAGTATATGAAAATACAACTATTCACAAAGTATACGTATTTATACACAAAACAGGGAATTATTCAAACGATATTAACAAAAGTATCGATAAGTGCCACTATTTACATACTCAAAATATTGACATTTTAGCACTTATCAAAACCCCCTCTAAAGAACTGGAAAAAAACATTATTTTTTCATAAAAAAATCCCATAAATCCTTAAATCTAAAATTCTAATGACTGCCTATACATTTCATCTAGTAATTTTTGCACCTGTGCAATCTAAAATGGGACATTAATAAACTTCTGTATTTGGATTTTGAGGAATTTGATGTGTTGCATTTCATCTAAAGACTATAATGATTCTACTTTCATGTTGGGGTATGAATCTAAAATATTCATCTTTAAGATTTTAAAACGATTACATAAGGTTACATTATTAACATTGTCATTGCAACAAAAACTTTTATAATGAATGTCTCCAGAAATGCAATGGAGATGAAGTCTTGAAGATTTTAGTTATTTAGAGGGGTTTTAAAACCCCGCAATTTCTCTGTTTTTATATAGTGTTGACTTTAACTGACGTGGCGTGACACGTGGCATACCACGTTAGCTTCCTTTAACCAAATAGACGGAAGAGACTAAAAGTGTGAACAGAAAACTTTAAGAGGATTATTCTTTGAAGCAAATTTTTGAGGGACTAAAAACGATTTTTGTAAAATTTAGGAGGAACAAAACCATATTTAACCAAAAAAATAGATTCATGCAATCCATAGGATCTGGGCTTTAATGGGCACACATTTACCTAGGAGAATTTAACCTGTCATCCCTCCGTTTATACCCGGTACGCCACATTTTTTCATAATTTCTAAATTATCCATGGATAAATTTGAGTTAAATCTCATTCAAAATTTTCGATAACAGACCAAAATTTTGGTAGCTCATTTTAAAATTTCCAGTATGAAGTTTACCAGAATTTTTGAAATTATTGGTAAAACTCATACATTTCAAAAATTTGGTAAAAAATACAAGAGTTTTTACCATAAATCAAAATTTCTGGTAAAATTATAAGAGTTTTTACCATAAATTTTAAAAAATTTAGTAAAAACTCATGAAAGTTATGATTGTTTTATCGAAAATTTTGAAATTTCTGGTTATTTTTTTCAAATTTTTTCGATATTTTTTGAAATTTCCAGTATTTACTCATACTTTATGAAACTAGTAACTTTAGACAAGGGTATAACGATAAAAGCACGTATATGTGGGGGTGTTAGGTATAACTCAAGCGGGTGACTAGTTAAATCCCCTTTACCTAGGGAGGCTCTATCATCCCTGATAGCCTGGGAGTATATGAGAGACTGACGCTCTGTGTAGCGATACTTGTAGGCTTCAGTTTCCAAATGCGCAAATTAAAGTTCTTACCTGGTTAGATTTTTCTGACCATCATCCAATTTTTATTTCTCTTATAAATAATGAAGTAAGGAGGATAGACATTTTTTTAAAGTTTGGAAATAGTTAGATTTTAGAATAAACTTGTGAGGAAATGATCAAAGCATCTTGGAACAATCAAAGTAGTTAAAGTTCTGGCGTTCAGATTACAAATGTCCTAAGAGATTTCGAGACAATGTTTTACAATGACAAGGTATAAAAGTGCAGTGTAGAATCTTTATAGAACACGAGTAATTATTCATCCAGTTCGGTATCAACAATACCTACTCTGGGGCTACCAAGCCAGGATTAAGTCCACTATGATAATACTAATTCAAAGCTAAACAACATCCGATTTACAACTTCTCACTTAATCACTACCCGTTCTAACTTCTACCTAAGACTCACCTAAGTATGAGGCTCACCTCAAATACCCCTCAATCACAATAGTGATAAACAATTACCAATATCAGAATACACACTTCCAAAACACAGACATTCAACACTTACAAGCTTATGAGTGAACACAGAACTTACAACTCGATGAAAACACCAAACTCACTAATCAATATGATATAGGAGAGGTTCACAATAGACAAGATTGCATAAACCCTAACACAAACTACAATGTAGGTTCACACAAAATAATAGGTTTAATGCTTGCTATACATAACAATCTTCTGGACTGGATTTGGGCTTCAAATCGCTGCAGGGCACTCCAGAAAATCTTCCTAAATTTTCTCCATGAAGATAGGGCTTCAAATATTAGTTTCCTAAATCTTATCCAAATTAAGAAACCAATCAAATATGTTGACAAGAGATAAAATCTTTTATCCACAAATTTTGCTCCACAAAGGATTGCATAAGACTCCTTGAATCTTCTGCAATTGTAACACGCATATCCAAAAGCCTAGCCCACCTGTCCTGGACACGATGTCGAATGATCCAGACTATGACATCTTTGTTCGACATGTCTGCTTAGTTAGAGATAGAACATCTTCTTCAGCATCTGCACATAAGTTAGTTTTATCAAACATAATGCCAACAAAAAACCAGAGAATTAACAATCACCCTCTTTGGCTTATTTTGGCTAAAACAACTTATCAAACTAGTGTCTAAAAATAAATCAAACATCCAAACAATTCTCAACCCTGTAGAGAATACATTACCAGCAATTCTCAGAGATGCAATAGAAGAAAAAAACATATTGTAAGATTCTTCTAATCCACAAGGAATATTCACAATATAAAACGAATTAAATCAGAGTAAAATCACCAACAAGGGTGTCACATCGTCATGAAAACGTCACATTAACCGTCTTGCTCCGTAACACGGGTTCTCAAAATTTATTTAAAACTATATCTCATTCATCATCATAAAGCAAAGCATGTTATCTCGCGGCAAAATTCATAATTTAAAACCTCTTTAGAATAATATTCATAAAACATCAATTAAACCTCATGGTTCATGAGTTATAACTCAAACATAAAATTCCTTTGAAAGGTAACTCATCAAAATGCAATCAAATCTAAAATACTCAAAGAGAACATAATAGTTCCAAAACCTAGCGACCCCGACCCCGATGTTACGTATCATAGCATGACTTCATTCAATCTAAACAAACGGTAAAAGGATTCCATAAAGCTATCCTCTAACTTCAACGGACTACTCCTAATTACTTGTGCGTTACCCACGTGGAGACAACATTCAAACAAGAAGGGTGGGTATTTCATGAATATTATATAAGACATAAGGAATAGATATAGCAGTGGTATATGAATATGAACCACACATATATCGATACGACATATTCATTACATTCACATACTTACCCATACATGCACATCATCACTTATTCATGACATCATCTCATGATTCAATCACAATTATCACTTAAGTTATTCACATCACAAATAATCAAGCATCATTAATTATCAACATATCACAACCATGCAATGCAACAACAATGGACTCATGAATGTGGTACCAATTCATCATTGATGACTCAGTCATCGTTCTCCAAAGATCCCCATCGTAGGATCGATTCCCGCTTGGAACTGGAGCACATCACAATATTGCACTCAATCCGCACAATGGGATTAAGGGTCGTTACTAGACCAATGGTCCTACAATATCGTTGGACTATTGTCCTACAAATATGCTATGAATGCATGATGCTCAACTTCACAAAATCACAGACCACAGCTAGTCAAAATGGCATCATCATTCATGTATTCATCAAAGTCATGTCATCATTCAAACATACAACATCACAAGCATCTTGGTCAAGTGAACACACAATCATCAATTAATCATGTTAACAATCAACACAACAACATTCACCAAAATCAAGCACTGAAGCACAAGAATTCACAAAACCAAGTTACATACAAATGCCTTCTAAACTTACCCAAAAGTGCACAGTAAATTCCAGAAAATTCTTGGAAATTATAATAAAATATAAGCTTCCATATTCTGCAATCGTTTTTCAACAATATTAATTTTCGATTGAGGAATCCATGCTAAGCGCTCCCTGTACCGCGCTAAGTGTTATACCTATTGTAATCAGGTTTGTTTTATTTTCAAAAGCGCGTTAAGCGAGCTCTACGATTTCTATAGAAAATCCCGCGCGACCTGCATCAAACTAGTCCCCATCTTTTGCCCAAAACATGTTGGCAAAATACCCATTTTGGTCCATTAACTATAGTCCTGGGTTCAGTTTGGTCCCTTAACTTTTTTTCGTGTCAAATTGATCCTTTAACTTTTTAATAGATGCATATGAGTCCTATCCGTCTACTTCATTAGTTAAAGTCTGCTAAATATCTACATGGCAGTGACAGTTGGATTTGACCAACTCTTGTGACAAAGTTAGCATTGAAAAAGTTGACGCTAAAAATTATTTCTACATTTTAATTATTATTGTTCATCTTCTTCCCCAAATTTTTAATACCCATTATCCTTCAAACATTAAACTTCCAACATTATCGTTCAATACCCATTTTTTATAATTATTATTGTTCATACCCATTATCCTTCAAACAGTATCCTTCAATCAAATTCCTCTTAAATGAAAATAAATAAAAATACAGAGGCATTAAACAAAAATAATGGGAAATAAAAAAAGTTTCCACGGTTCTATTTCCATTTCCTCCTTCGTTGAACTTCGAACCCTACACACAAAAACCATAACCAAAGACATAATCTTGTTAGGTGGCCTTATTTCTCAAGATTGGGAACCAGTCGTCATCAATAAGAAAGCCCCGAGTCGGCGTCGATATCGACATTGTTAAGAAATGTTCGTTTTAGTTCCTAATATTAACAAACATTGTTTCGTTTTTTATTTGTTATTTGATGCCAGGATAGAAAAGTGTATAGGTTAATTGATTAATGTTTTTACCTCTCGGTTCTTAACGTATTCTATTGTGTTTGTTGTTATTGGCTATGAAAATGATGATTTGGTGTTGACAAAGCAGATTTAATTTGCAAAGTATTTAGTTCTAGAGTTATGTGTAATTGTCTTTTCTCTTTATTATTATAACTTTTTATGGCTTCTGATTTTGGGTGGTGATTGTTCAACGGTTGCGTTTGAAGGATAATGGGTATGAATAATAATAAGTATAAAAATGGGTATTGAAGGATAATGTTGGAAGTTTAATGTTTAAAGGATAATGGGTATGCATTTAAAAATTTGGGGAAGAAGATGAACAATAATAATTAAAATCTAGAAATAATTTTTAGCGTTGACTTTTTCAACGCTAACTCCGTCACAAGAGTTGGTCAAATCCAGTTGTTACTGACACGCAGACATTTAACAGACTTTGACTAACGGAGTATACGCAAAGGACTCATAGGCATCTATTAAAAAGTTAAAGGACCAATTTGGCACGAAAAAAATTAAGGGACCAAACTGAACTTAGGGCTATAGTTAAAGGACCAAAATGAGTACTTTGCCAAAAATGTTTTAATTGATAACTTTATGCGATTTAAGGTCTATGATCCTAGTTCTAACATGTATTATATACCCAAAACACAATCGTTCATCTCTATTCCAAGGTTCATCATGAAACCCTAAACCTTCAAATCCTCAACAATGGTGGGTTTGAATCTAAATCATGTTATCATAGACCAATACAACAACCAATCATAGTAGACATCACAATAATCATATAATATCAACAATTCATCATCGTCGTTCATCAATTTCATCAAATATCACAAAATATCACAAACCCCAACATATTTTTATCAATCCCTTAAATCAAACATAATACTCATGATAATCCCCCTTACCTTAGATTATTAGCCGAACTGATTCCCTTTTCGAATTTCTACGGTTGATATTTTTCTTCTTCTTCTCCTTTTCTTGCCTTATCTCTTTCTTTTCTTTCACGTTTTCTCTAAATTCCATGATAATAAGAATTCTCACCTTTTCCCTCTTTCTACCTACTTAACCTTAGGACCCCTATTATGATATTCCTCATATGCCCTTACTAACTTCTCCTCATATTATCTCTTTATTTAATTTAATTAATTAATAATGCTAATTAGAAATTATATTATTCTATTATTCTAACTAACACCTTAAATCCACTATCCCACACACATCAACACAAACATCACACGTCACCTATATTCATCGATAAATCGCCGTGACTCATATAATCACATCAAAACATCAAACAATCAATTAAATAATTAAATCTAAATATCAAGGTGTTACAACTCTCTCCCACTTAAAGAATTCTTGCCCTAAAAAATTACCTGACGGAAACAATTACGTAGTGTTTCCTATATTAATCGATAAATAGGACTTATGATTCCTTTGCATCTACTTAAAGCATCCTCTTGAGCAGCAATCCTCACGGTTATGTAGTGTTTGATTCCTTGGAGTAGGGTAATGATTGGTTTATCTTTATGCTCCAAGATTACTTTATTGAATGCCTCACACATATTGTTGACTTGCAAGTCACTTTGTATGTCTGGCTTAAAGTGAGATATACTCCAACAAGCAGCGGGCACATCCATCATGTCTTTCCAAGCTTTAGGATTGATCTATTTCATATGATTCATTCCTCTCTCCCACCCTGGCATAGTTGTGGCCCTAGCAGCCCTCCAAAGAGCTTCCTTTATCTCTAGTCCAGGATATATATTTTTCTCCAATTACCATACAAATGTTTCACACACAACCTATGCTCAACATATGGACTGGTATCTAAAATAGCTGGTACCATCCTTGTAATAACATTAATGGTCCATTTGGTGTGCAGGATAAGAGACATGATATGATATATGTATCATATCTTATCTCAATCCAATGTTTGCTGACACAACATGATAATATATCATATCCTACCTCACTAGTTCAAATTACAATCCTGAATATGGGCTGGATTAGAATCCGACAGGATAGGATAAGAAAATAATTTACTAATTTACCCCTATAAAATATAATTTAAAATAAAAAATGAAATATGACAAAATAAAAATAAAAATTAATTTGATATTAAATTAAAAATATTAATAAATAATTTTTAAAATATATGTATGATTGTCATAAGATAATTTTTTAACTTAATAAAATATAAAAAATTAGAATTTTTAAAAATAAAATAATTATTAAAAATTTTAAAAATATGAATATTAATTTTATTTCGTATCAAATTAAATATATGTTCTTGCAAGGGTAATTTTTTCATTTACATATTATATATATATATATATATATATATATATATATATATATATATATATATATATATATATATATATATATATATATATATATATACACACTTTTATTTTATTTATCTACTATATATACAAGAATTCATGATCTTGAATATTTACTCAATAGTGTTATTGAGTTTTTTTAATTATAGAAAATTATTATTTTTATTACCAATTTATAAATTTATTCAATATTTTACAAAATAATGTAAAAAATATATAATTGTTTTATAAGTATATATCTATCTATCTATCTATATATATATATATATATATATATATATATATATATATATATATATATATATATATATATATATATATATATATATATATATATATATATATATTATATTTGAAATTATTTATTCAATATATATAATTATAGAAAAATATTTTTTTACCAATTTATAAATTTTAAAATATTTTACAAAATAATTTATATATATATATTATATTTGAAATTATTTATTCAATATATATAATTATAGAAAAATATTTTTTTACCAATTTATAAATTTTAAAATATTTTACAAAATAATTTAGAAAAAAATAGTTATTTTACATGGGTATATATATATATATATATATATATATATATATATATATATATATATATATATATATATATATATATATATATATATATATATATATATATATATATTCTGTGTGAACCAAACACATGATAAGATAAGTTTTATCATGTTTGTATCATATTCTATCCTTATCCTGTTTGATATCCTATCATGTCTCCATCATATCCTGCGCACCCAACGAGCCCTAATAGTGCATAAAAACTCTGTAATGTATCCTGTACATAAACTTTGTACCAATTAAAACAAATAATTGCACTAAATAACATATTGTAAATGACATATTGTACCAACAATGCAACGACGTAAAGTAACATACCTTTTGTTGATTTGAGATAAATTCATAGACTTTAGGATGGATATTGTAAATCATAAAGTAATAACTTCATGAACCATTGCCATGAATCCTTTGTTTCTGCTTCTACAACCGCAAATTGCTATCGGCATCATCTTGTTATTTCCATCCTTAACCACAACAAATATCAATTAACCTCCAAAGTCCCCTTTTAAAAACATGCATCTAACTCAATCAGTGGCCTGCATGTGGTTGCAAATGCAACCTTACATCCTTCCAAGCACACATAAATTCTCTCGAAAATAGGACAACTTTCGGAAACAACACATTGTATCTTAATCGACGAGTTTGGATTTGATTTAAGCAATTCTTCAGCATACCTTCTTAAATGTATAAATTATTCACAATCAGCACCCTGTATCAAATCTATCGCTTTTCTCTTGGCTCTGTAAGGCTTCGGCAACCAAACCTTTAGTCTTCATGTTAGGACTATGTCTTAATGTATAACCAAATTGCCGAGCTAACCAATCCGTTTTTTCTTGTCTATTCTTTGGTGTCCTATGGAAACTATGTTCATCGGTGAAGCTAACAAGTTACCGAAATCGATTCTTAGTCCTCATACTAAAACATGTATAAAATGGACAACCTTCCATGCATCGTACAACCATTCTTTTCTTGTCATTTTTTCTTAAGACAACATTCTTCTTATTATCCATTGCATACTCTTTTATAGCATCTCTAACTTGCAACTTATCTTTGAACATCATTCTCAACTCAAATTTCTTGCCCTCTTTAAAAATTGGAAACCTTTCATTCTCATCTTCAACATCACTTTCTGGTGGAGCCTGAAGCTCATATGAATCAAAACTCTCGTTATTAAAAATAACATTATGACTTGAAAAATGTTGAGTTTGATCATTGGGCCGCACTGTTGTCCAATCGACATTAACTTCATGACCTAAATCAACATCACTTTCACTTTATCCTCCTCATCCTCCTCACTAGCCTCATAATCTGAATCTGTTTCACTTTCATCTTTCTCCATATTAACTTCATCAGTTTGCACTTCTTCCATAGTCACTTCAACAGCCTACTCACCCTCTACATTATCCATATTTACTTCTTCAGCTTGCACATTATCCGGGTTGTTAGCTTGCACATCTTCCACATTCACTTCAGCAACCTGCTCATCCTCCACATTATCCACATTTACTTCTTCAGCTTGCACATTAACCGGGTTATTAGCTTGCACATTTACTTCAGCAACATCAACATAATCAGGTATTTCAATTGGGTGCTCAACATAAACATCAATGACAATGTATCCTTTAACATATTCAATGAATGTTAGAATATCTTGGTCATTATTTACCGGTCGAAGGCCTCGAGTAAATGATAACGTGGGGATCCAATACCAAAGATATTTTATATTTCCACATCCTTCACTTTTAATCATGGATTCAAGGTCCATATAGGACATTAAGTCCACATCCCAATCCAACTTCGTTTTAGAAATAACTTCACCTATGTACAACTTTACAAGACGATATATGAATTCTCCCTTATGGTGAATTTTAAGTATGACAGTTTGGTTTGCAGATGGCCTACATAAAATATGTACAAGAAATAACCATTAGAGACTTAGGGACCATAACCAATAAAATACTCATGGAATAGAGTATAAACTAAAATATTTAGGGCCACTCTGTAAATGGACTTGGGGACCACAACCAATAAAATACTCATGGGATAAAGTATAATGTAAAGTACCATCTATAACTGAATTTTATTAGAAGGCAACAGAATAACAGTCAAACAATATACTCAAACAAAGCATAAACAGTTAGCAGGACTCAAACAATAGCAACATCATTAGAAAGCAACACACAAGACTCAAACAAGCAATCACAGGAGTCAGACAAAGCAGAAACAGTTCAAACACATAATAATTTACCTTGAAACATAGGTTGGATTTGACATTGTAAACAGTCGGTTGAGTTGAATACGAAGGATACAACGAACTTGAAGCAAATAGCAGACAAACTTGCAATTGAAGACGAAAACGAATGATCTGCAAAATCAGCTTCTGATAATCAAACAAGAATGACCTGTGAATCAACTTCTGGAAATCGAAATCAATTTTGATGAACAAGAAAGGCATGCGAAGAAGAAGGTGAGCAATGATAAAGGGAAAATGTAACGAGTAAAGTTCCAATTAGGGTTCACACTTAGTTTTCATTCTAAAAAATAATTGTTTAAATTATTTTTCTGAAATATAAAATATATTATGTAATTTTAACATACATTAAAAAAATCTAAAATAAGTAAAACATGAGTTGACATGTGACACTTCATGAGGTTACGCGCCATGTCATGAAAAACTGGTCTTAGATTTACAGAGAGACTAAAATCCTAAAAAAAAAAAACATTTAAGGGACCAAAATTTCGGATTCTAAACTATGAGAATCAAAAATGAAAAAAATGCACAATAGGAGAATCAAAACTGCAATCATGCCTTAAAAATATTTTTGCATATTTTAATTCGGTTTGATTCAATCAATTCATTATTTCTCATAATTAAAGTTAATTTGTAAATTGCAAATTGTAATTTTTAGTTCATGTCTGCAGGATATGTCTGAACAAACTAACTCTGTTGGGGTAGTTTATAATATAACCCTTTCAGCAAACCCCACTTTGTTTACAAAATATCATAGCACCTGCGCCTGTTCTTTTCTCTGATCCTTCAACACCGTTTTCCATTTTCCTCCTCACTCCCAAGGTTTCTCCAATTGCCTTCTTCTACTATTCTTTTACTTACCCTTCCTTTTCATTCTTCACCCCCAAATCCTCAAACTCTTCATTTTTACACTTTTAATCATCATTTTCATTCTTCAATTTTGTTCCTAGGTATAAAAAAAATCTCAATATGGTTTCTCCAGATGTGCTTCATTCTTGTATTTGTATCTGTTCTTGTAGATAAATTGAGTTTTTCGGTTATCTTCATGTTATGTTTATTATAATATGAAATCTAAGTATTTGTGTGGAGGATTATCCCAAATTTTTGTGTGATTTTCAGAATAAGGTGATTGTGCTTAACTGATTCAAGTCCTTTTCCACAGCTCCTTGTTGTGAATTTGGAATTTGGAGTATGGCACTCTATGGAACTGCCTTATCCTTTAATGTGAGTTTCCCATTGTTTTTAACCTAAAAGTTCAATTCTTTTTGTTCTTATTAATCTTTTAGTGGAATTTAGAAGTATCATTTATAGCTTACTGCAAAATAACCACTTAAGAGCTCTGTAGCACCAGACACCTCTGAACACCTCTGAACAAAGGTAGGTGTGTCTAGTGATTAAGTTTAATTTATTCACTTTTTCAAATTATTATTGGTGTCGACGTGATTACATTCAATTTATTCACTTTTTCAAATTATTACTAGTGGCGACGCGCGTTAGTGTGGGTGGCGTGTCCCGTGTCCGTGCTTCGTAGTTTAAGAGCATTTATATGTTGACCAACAGTCTATTGAATTAAGAATTCCGGGATTTAACATAGATTTGATTCAACTACCTGAAATGGGAATTTCGTGTTTTGTTTACTTAGAGGCTAGAATTTCGTATTGGATTGAAATTTTGTATTTTGTTTACTTAGAGGCTAGAATTTTGTATTTTGGATTGGAATTTCATATTTTGTTTACTTAGAGGCTAGAATTTCGATTGAGTGGTTGAAAACACGGTGATTTTTTGAAAATTTATGCAGTTCATGAATGGCTGAGGAATAAATATGAAATTATGTTTTCTCTATTAATGATTATGCCGGTATGGTGCGTTGTGATTAATTTTGAGTTTTTTCATGAAGGGGCTTTCTTTTTCCGTCAAAGAGTTTAATTTCTTGCCGGGTTTGTTCATCAATAGCTTTCAGAAGCAACATCATGCTTGTCTGTCACCATCCTTTGATCAAAATAGGTTAGTTTTCGGTAAAAGTTTAGAAAGAGGAGGCCAACTGTGTCTTTTGCCTAATCAATGCCTCAAGTTACAAATGAGAAGATTCAGTAAGTGTCCTTTGTTTCTTGAACCCTTTTGATTCATATAGCAACTACTTTTTCGATAATGTTTCAATTTGTCTTTAGCCAATGAGCATACGAATTGTTGGCCCTTTCTTTCTACTGTCTTGTTTCATATGATTTAACGATTATGATTGATTGACATTGTAAACAATCTTGTTCAATTATAATTGTCAGGGACACAACCGGGCGTAAAAAGTGAAGACTCGGAGAGCGTGTTGAGTAGCGAGAACATAGCATTAGATGAACACACTTTAGTGGAGGAGCTGCAGAAAGCAATTGCTGAGGAGAATTATACTAGAGCAGCAGAAATAAGGGATACTCTAAAAAGCCTTCAAAAAGATAGCAAAATCGAAGTGTTAGGAGTAAACAGCAAGTTTTATAATGCATTCAGGGATGGTGACCTTGCAGGCATGCAAGCCATGTGGGCGAAAAGGGACGAAGTATGCTGCGTACATCCTGGTTTGAAAGGAATATCCGGATACGATGATGTTATCGAGAGCTGGAATTATGTATGGGCTAACTATGAATTTCCACTGCGAATTAAACTAGAAGACATTAAAGCTCATGCTAGAGGGGATATGGGATATGTGACTTGCATGGAATTTGTAAAGTCGAAAGGAGGAAGATGGGGAGGACAATTTGTAACGAATGTGTTCGAGAGGATCGATGGTGAGTGGTTTATTTGTAACCATCATGCTTCGCCAGTGGATATATGAATTGATGCATAGTTGTTGTCTTTCGTCTTAACTCAGTTTTCCATTTTTGATGTGTTGTATAGAAATAGTCGTTGGCCTCGAAAGTTTCTCTTTTTTTTATGTTACAACTTGAGTACACAAATTATCTTAGAAGCTTTGACATATGGATTAATGGATTCAATGCTTAGGATTTATTAGGTGCAATGGTAACTTGTTGCAAAATAACTAGTTGTCCTGCCAATTTTCAGTGATCTCATTGACTAGTTGTTTTTTCTTAGTATGAGCATGTGTAAGCATTATACAACAAATACTAAAAACTAGTTATATACTAACTAGACTCTTCCATAAATTTGATTCATGAACCTTAGCTTCCACTCCATCGATCATATTGTTATTTCTATCATACTTCCTTTCATCACTTGGCACCACAAAGAATTGTCCCCACTCATAATTTTCCATCCTAACTTGAGTAAGCATGCCCTTGTTCATATCATCAAGTTTCCTCATGCCAAAACCTCTTATTTTAGGCTTCGAAATACTATCCCATCTCAGAGTGTGAATGTGCTTCACATCCTCATTGTCATCCCAAACAAAGCCTCTTTGCACCCTTTGAGTTTCCTTCAGACAAGCTTTTGCAGTGCACAATTCATCATTGGATATGTTGGTATGGCTTCAATGACTGACTTGGCTAGAGTGACTCTCTCGGTAAAAGGCGGTTGATTTCCTTTCAACACTGCTAATTTTTTCTTAACTTGCTCAATAAGGTAGTAGAAGTCTTTCGAGTTTCTCCCGGTCAGAGGAACGCCTAGGTACCTGGCCATCTCCTTTTGTTTCCTTAAAGCCTAACAAC
Source organism: Vicia villosa (assembly GCF_029867415.1). Taxonomy (NCBI): domain Eukaryota; kingdom Viridiplantae; phylum Streptophyta; class Magnoliopsida; order Fabales; family Fabaceae; genus Vicia; species Vicia villosa. The sequence continues at coordinate 16,090,358 of NC_081184.1, read as the reverse complement.
TGAAGGAGTTTTCTTCTAGTGTGCTATGAACTATTTTTAGAGAACTTAACATTAATATTTCGTTCCTAATTCTTCGGTCTTAGATATCACATAATTCGTTCAGATCCTCCACAACACAAGTCATTTGTTTTTCTATAGCTCTAGCAAAGACAAGAAGGTCATTAGCAAACATGAGATGTGATACCACTGGACCTCTTCTACCTGCTTTCATACAAAAAAGACAAATAAATTGGATCTCCTTGTCTGACTCTTTTTTTAGTAGAAAAATAATCATCTCTTTCTCCATTCCACAAACAATATTTTGTCTTCACAACATATACTTCAAAATATATCTCCGAATATGAGCTATGTGATCTTAAATTCTTAAATATATGTTTTTATACATAACTATACGTGATTAGAAACAAAAACTGGTGTTTAACCAAATGGTTGGGATCAAACAGTCAATTGAGAGCAAACATTTTCAGTGGCAAATATTGTAATCATGTTAAAACTTAGTCAATGCATAGTATACACTTCAATGTATCCCCATGCCAATAATCTCTAGTTAGCTGGCTAGCAAACATTTCTGATTTTTCTTTCTAGTAATGGAGAGTATAACTCTGCTGTTTTTATTTATCTGACATTTTGTTTTATACAATGAGTAAGAGTAAAATTAACACACTTTTCTACAACACCAAGGTATGATTGAACCGTTTGTTATTATACCAGACAGCATAAATGAAGGTAAAATAAAAGAAAATTATGCAACGAAAGTTCTTGGACTTAATTTTTTCCACTTTCTTTTTAATGAAAAAAAGAAAGAGAAACTGACAATAGCATTTTTTATCCGGCCCTGTATAAAGGTAAGTGGTAAAAGAAAAGTGTGAATCCAATTGCTAGATTAACATATATAATGTTTTTGCAATGCTATTAACTAGCTAGCTATTCCTCAACTACTTGAAGATCTTAACAGCTACTAACTAAAAAAAAATCTCTTCAAACCAGTATCGTCAATTGTAGATCGCGTAAAAAAACGGTTTGTTTAAATTCCGCTACGCAGCAGTGCAAAACGGTTTGTTTAAATTCCGCTACGCAGCAGTGCTATAGCCCGCTATTTGACTACATTTTATACTAAATAGCGTATCGTGGAACAATAGCTATTTTGTTCAAATTCCACTATACTATAGTACTATAGCGCCACTATTTAACGACACAGGTTTAAACTCTGCCAACAGGGGAAAGAGGTGGAATTGGAGTATACTTCATAGGTGTTTTCCCCTGATGTCTGCTACTGTTATTATTGGAATTTGATTCCTTGAGGATCTCTTCTCTCATGCTACCGATTTCCAAGGGACCCTGTTGTTTCCGGCTGCTTAATAAAACAACAGAAATGAAGAATGCCTGTAAGTGACTGATTGTTGAACTGAATTCAATTGAGTAGAATCCATTCTTCAATGGCACCAAAGTGAAAATGGGCGTTTCTTGCTCAGCTCCTTCCTGAAAGTTGTGATAACCATGTGTAAAAGAGGGTATCCAGTATCCACATACCATAATATACAAATGTATACAAGCATGCTATCAAGTATAGAATGTAAAAGCTATATACCTGAACAAAAAGCTGGAAACGATCCTGGTAAGGTTTATAACTTCTCTGGATGTTTGAATTCAGTTTCTGCTCGTGGAGCACAAGGAGTTTGCAACCAATGTCCCAACCACCACAATCACACAATCCCCCAGTTTTCCATCGATGGATCAACGATGAAGGTTCACCTTTGTTTGGTGAACCATGTACACCACCTGGAAGTATAACTGTAGAGCTAACAGAGATATTGTTTTCTCCTGACCTGCACAAGCATCTTCCATCTGCCAAGCACTTTAAGCATCCCTTCTCATGCAAATCATAATCACTATGAATTCGTTCGTTGCTCAATTTTTCATACAAAGTCTCAATAACAACAGCAGCATGCTCCATGCTCGGTATGAACTTTGGGGGTCCTTGCTCCGTCTGATTGATATCAACACCCAACAGGACATATTCTTTATTCATGCACTTTCTCTTGGAGTTCTGATTGATTGCTTCAGTGATTTTGGAGGTAGAAGATTTCATTTGAGCAACAAGATTGTATGCATAGCCACAGCTTTTTTCTTTATTTCCATGACTCATCCATCCACCACTCTTTTTCTTAATTTCATTCACCAAGTAGAATGTAAAACAGCAGCCTAAATCATTCTTCTCCTGTGATGCTAAACTATTCTTGGTAGCAGCATAAATCTTTCTTTCGTCATTGAGCACAAACTTAAACAAAGGCATTCCATTTGTTATTGTAAGCTGCAAGAGACCTTGGATTGATGATACCTTGCTCTTTTCATCCTGAAGCGATTTTTGAAGACCAATACTCCTGAAACTGACTGAATTCATTCTTCCCTTTTGTTTCTGACTGCTTTCACCTGAATGGTGGTGTGTATCTGACGCCGCCTTATGTTTCCATATAGGGTCTAATAACCTCCTAAGAGGACTTGATCTTGATCTGTTTTGACTATTCGTCTTTTCTTTGCTTGAATTATCCCAACGAATAGAAGATTCAGGAGTCACTGGACCAGACTTTGAACAAACAGACTTAGAACCAAATTGTGAAACCGCAGGGCCTTCTTTGAAACTGAAACTTCTGCCGATTCGACTTAAGCTGAAGCTAAACCGACGGTTGTGGGATGATGAATTCATACCCTTCTGAGAAGTCAGCTCAGCAGTTTCTTGGTCCAATGATTCGATCAGATTACTGAAAGCGGACTGAATGCTCAGCCTATTTTCCAACACATCCTTTTCAAAGCAAGCAGCTTCAGATTGCATACCAGGATCAGTAGTACTAACACTGTGTTGCATTGGTTCAGAAAAAGATGTATGCTCAACCACTGAACGGCGCCCACTTGAAAGTCGGATTTCTGGACCTACATTGCCAATGTAATCCTCCTCAGGAACGGAAACATATGATAAACTACTTCGGCTTGATTCTGGACAATTTTCTTCTGATGATGTTCTGAATTCAGAAAGCCGGAAATTATCTGAAGAACTTGAGTCGGAAGTTTCATGAGGATAGAGCAGCACAATATTACTTGGCTTGCTATGGTCATTTTTACAACTATTGTCAGAACCTGACTCCAGCAACTGATTTCCCTTTAGCCTGGATTCATGGTTGCCAGAACTCGTTTTTTTAGAACTGAATGATGCCTCTTTGCCTATAGATTTTACTGATGGCTGTATCATATCACAGCTGGACTTGCGACGTCTCTCTTTTTTCTTGTGGTAGTACTCATCGTCCTTATCTTTACCATTTATATTTTCATAAGGAATAGAAGATGAGACCCTGTGGTGCCTTGATTTCGATGCAGATTTTCCATTATCCTTATCCTTGCCATTTACATTTTCATAAGGAATAGAAGATGAGACCCTGTGGTGCCTTGATTTCGATGCAGAGTTTCCAGCATCTAAAGTTCTTCTAATACTGCCATTCCTCCTCTGCTCATTTCCTATGCTCTTGGTTTCACTCGTAGAAAATTCGAATCGTTCGATATTCTCAAATGGAAGTTTGCTACTTCGAGGAAGTGATTCCTTGTTGGTCGGTCTGACATCTCGCAAACTTTTTGTGTCGTCAAGTTTTTCTCTTCCACCAGCACTGAGGGACGATTTAGTGACTATTCTTGATGACGATTCACCTCTATTGACAGATGTGAAATGATTAGTTACTTCCTCTGGTATATGCTTGTGCTTCCATTTCTCGAGTCGAGACCAATCTAAAACACCAACATTGAATGCTTTCTCTTGAACATTTTCCAATCTATCATTATGCAGGAGATAACCCGGCAAATTAGACATGTGTTTTACAAGCTCATCACGTTCGTTTCCACTTCTCTTCGTAGTTTCCCGGTTCCGAATGTTTCCTTCCGCATCCTGCTTTGCTTTCTGTTTGAGATCACTGCATTGTGGACCAACACCACTCTTTGACCTCAAATTATCTGCACCCTTTGGGATCAGACTCTGATTTAATTGTGGCAATGCAGAACTTTCTTTAGCTATCTTCGAACTGTTATGCCGTTTTGAGCCGAGCTTTTTGAATTCAAACCCAAATACCATGTCCTCAGAAGGTATCATGAATTCATTACTTGGCTGTAAATTGATTGGCATGACACAACAAACCCTCAAACTTCACAGTTCACTCACAAGCAATTATCTGCCATAAAATATTCACAATTTCATCAATTCCAAACAAGAAAAGACATTCAATACAAACGCAAAAAGAATTTGTACAACATTGTAAAATGCTGAGAACACTCCACTTTCTAGTATGAAAACTCAATACAAACTCAAAAAACAAAATAAGGGTTTGTGAATATCTAGGTTCAGGCTATGACACAGGTCAACAATCAATCAAACAATTAATGAAGGAAAAAGCTGGTAACAATAAAAGCAATATCATTTTTCTATTGCACCAAACAAAAACAGAAACATTGATGCTGAAAACATTGAAACATGATTTCGACATTTGTCTATAAAGAATATGGCAGAAAGCCACGTGAAAGAGAAAATAATTGAATGCATTGCATAAAAAGGAAACACACATAAACCTTAACAAAACCTTACAATTTCTAATTCAGCTAACATCTTAATTCAATGAATGAAGTGATGATGTATACTTAAACCTCATTTCCAAATCTGATTATAATTAATTCCACTAACAATTAACAAAGAATATAATCTTTTTCTATCTATGACGGTTTAAAAAAACGGTCCACGACCATAAAAAAGGCCGTGTGTCCATACCGATACTGTTATTCACCGCTTTTATGTTAAAGAAGTTAATTCACACTGCGACGACCGCAATCAGTGTCGCAACACCTATACGACAAAAACCACAAAAGCTTTTACGCGACCGCAAACAGTGTTGCAATATATATACCGACCGAAATCGCAAAATCTTTTATGCGACCGTAAACAGTGTCACAACACCTGTACCGACTTAAATTGCGACGCGACCGATATTTAAAGCATTACCTAAACCTCATTTCCAAATCTGATTAAATCAATTCCACTAACAATAATCAAATCCAAAACAAAACAAAACCCTATAAATCAATTACTAGTACACTAAACAACTAGTACACATAAAATTAAATACTCAAAACCATGACTACGATATATACCAGTTAGTAATAAATAACGAAAACGATGGATTTCTAAATTCTAATACTCTACAGAGCTCAAAAATCGAAACAAACTGATTAAATAAAAAAGCTGAAAATCCACGGTAAGGCCTTGTTTGGCTTCGAAAAAAGCAGTTATAACAAAGAACAAAAACAGAAACTCTTCATCGATTAACAATAACAAACAAAACTCACATTTCAGATTCAAGAACAAAAGTGATTACATAATTAACAACTAATTAACAATTATATTAACAACTAAACTAAGAAAATGTGGCATTAAAATCGTAAAATACAGAGAAATTCTAAGGAATCAAGAACATGTAAGAGATTACCTGAAAAGAGAAGAAGAAAAAAACGAAAAACGATTTTGAATGATGAAGAGAAAGATACGAAACGTAATTGAGAAAAGAAAAGAAAGCGCACGTAGTTTAAAAGCGAAGTAAAGAATTGCAATGAAGGCACTGTTTGGTTGTGGAGTAATCTAATCTAATAATCTTCCATAATCATTTTCATTCTTTCTTCTTCCTTCATTTTCGTATATATATTTTTATTTTTAATTAGTTTTTAATTTTTGTATTTATGTGCCGCGTGTTTTTTATGGGTGGAAACAAGTTTTAAATAATATCTCACTGCGAATACGGATGCGACAAAATAATTTTAACGATATTATTATGATTGATTTTATATTATAAAATAAATTATAAATAACTCACACCGCGCGATTACTATAATCCGTGTCGTGACATCTATACTGATTAAAATTGCAAAAACTGCAACCCGACCGTGTTGCAGGCAAGATTGTTTTTTAAAATCTGAATAAAGATGTCGCGACATTGATTACGATCATCATGGTGTTAAATTATCTATAATTTATTTTTTAATATATAAAATATTGATAATGATATCGATATTGGAATCTGTCAAAACCGTTTTATCGCTGAAGTTATTGTTTTTTTAAAATTCTGTGTGGGAAAGAAAAAGGAAAAAGAGAAAAAAAAATGTTGCTTACGTTGGTATAGGGAAAGGGAAAGTGGGAGGCAAACAGGGCGTTATGTGGAGTGAGTGAAGTGGGAGTGTGTGGAGAGCGTTTCGCTTTCAGTTGAAACGGTGGACAAAAAGAAGGGATAGTGGGGCCCACTGTTGTGGACTTGTTTCGCTATCGCGAATCCCAATGGATGAGGTGTGGGGCCGGGTTACGTATTGCCATTTCTGAATGATGCTGAGGGCATTTTGTACTTTTTGCAGATTTTTTTTGGTTTATTTGTAGTATTTTATTGTAATTATTGATTTTAAATTAAATGCAAAAATTGGCATTTCCCGGCCTAGGTAAAAAGAGATTATAATGCATTTATTAAGTTAAAATATTAATCATATAGTTCACAAAATATCAAGTATTAAAATAAATATCAAGTATATATAATTATTATTCAATTAAATAATACGTAATTCAATTAAAATATTATATCAAAATGCAACTTATATAATGTTCACAAAATACAAACTAAAATAGGGCCCTTGGCCCTCCTTGTAATCAAAAAAAAAAAAATACAAACTAAAATATAAAGAAAAAAAATCGACTATTAAGTACTTCTTCCGTGATTCATTTGAAATAAAATAATATCTCAAAATGAATGACACATTTTAATTTTCAATACATTTTTTTTAATTCTACCCTCTAACTAATAAAAAGTTCATCATTCTCAATAATAAGAATACTATAGTAAAAATAAGAGAAATGTTAACCAGTGTCCTTAGGGCACTTTTTAAGTGATTAAAGTGGTAAGTTTTTATTAAAATGCGCATATTCAATGCATTGAAAATGTATTGAAAATTGAAATATTCACTTTTATAAAGAATATTTTCTTTATTTAGTATGCTTAAAGAATGCTCTGAGAGTACTGGTTAGCAAGACCCTAAAAATAATATTATTTTTCTTACTTTTTTTTAACTTTTTTTAATCTTATATAAAATAATATATTGATTCATTCATTGTGAGACGGAGGCTAGCCAGACCATTCCCATGTGAAGCATGTGTTGCAACACTGCCCCAATTTTTGGGAGGCCCAAATCAAGTTCTGTTAATTTTACCTAAACTTTTAGAAGTGAGACAAAATTTCTATAGAAGAAATAAAATTTTATTAATTTTATATTACACTTTTTTTTTATCTTAATCATTAGATACGACTAAGTTTTGTTTTATATCAAAGCTCAATAATCAAATAAATTTTTTTGTCATTTTTACTCTAATCTAATAATACATTAATTCAAAAAACAAATAAATTTAATTTGTCTATTTATCATTATTTTAAATAAAATAAAATATAAGTCAAGCAAATTAAAAATGTTTTATAAAGGGTTTACCTTCCTCAGATGTTAGCACAACTGGCTCTAAATACAGAAAGGTTCAATTTTTTTTTTCAATTAAAAAATTAATAAATTTTAAATTTAATTTTTCAAAAATACGTGTAAAATCATAATTTGTTTTTAAGTATTTGTTATTTTATATATATTTTTAAAAAACAGGTATAAGATCATACTTTTTAAAATCATATATTTCTTTAATTTAACTCTGTTTTATAAATAAGAACAGGGTCTCCAAATTGATTGGGTCGGCCCTGGACAGAGGGAGTATATCCAATCCTCTGATTCCTCCTCTATCTCTGGTACTTCAAGATATGTCGTGCCCTGGCTATCATGGTCTCTATAATGACTTTTCTAAGAGTGTCTTCATAAAACTCTTCTCTCTTTATGCTCGTTCTCTTAATAGTCATAATACGCTAACAAATTGGCAACACATCAACGACATGGTTTATCATAACCTGTCCCTCTTATAATATCTTCTGATGAGCAGATCTAGGTGGCTCTCCCTCTGTATTTGTTGTCATATAAGGATATGATACTCTAAAAAACTATTGGATATAATTGTATATAATATTCCATGGTTGAGGAGATAGCATACTATGTACATCCTCTAAGATCAGATGATCATGGTACTCCACAAATATTTCATCAACATTTATACGACGATCTGTGGGAAGAGCAATAATGATGAAGGCTATAGGAATATCATTCAGATATCCAAACTGGCGTATTACTCGCTTGGGTAGATATGGATACATCGGTCGCGACCCACAAGTCAGTCATCTGGAGTAGAAGGATATCTCACTGAATGAGTGTGTCTCATGATGATTATCATATAGTATAAAGTTTATATCATCTAACGCCGTGTATTCAAGATAAACTCGGAACGGTTCGGTCGCCTGATACCCTCTGAGTGGGATGAAGGAGAAACATGTGGCAAAGCCTTGTTGTGGTCATCCACATATGGTTAGTCGGAGAAACATGGAAGATGTTGAAGGATCCGTGCATAAAAATGGTTTAGATGAAATATTAGTAACAGTGTAACGCAAGTGTTATGAAATATTAATAATAGTAAAAGTGAAAATATATTATCGTAAATAGTGTGTTGCTTGTTGTCATATGTCTAGTCTTCCATAAACAAGGTTCATCTAACTTGGACTGGAGGTAAACCAAATAAGAGGTCCTCCAGTTGTACTCATGGATCCTCTTTAAGTAAATGAAGTATCTCGGGTAGACGATATCGATATAGTATACACTTTTGTCCAAAAATATAGACGTGTCAGCCAGAAACACGAGGCATAACCTCAATGCACATACTTTATGATGCATAACATATGCATTATCACCATCTGCCTCAATTTCCACATCTAGGTGGTATTTGTATATGTTCTCCAGAAATCCAAATCCGGTATAAGATCCTCTCATCTATCTCTTGTTGTACATCATTTGGGTCAGCTCTCAAATATTCCACCATCATGTATAGTACATCAAGTCTAGTGATTATGAAGTACTCTAATAATCTTCTTGTGACCGGAAGATGAAGGAGCGATGACACATCATCAAGTATTATGACATCTCACCGACTAGACCTATAATAATAATTGAACAACCGTTGTTAGGTAGGGTGTGGTTGTAAGTGGATTATTTACAATCACAGTATATTGTTCGTGGTAGTAAATTGGATAGAGCGTTGTATACAATCAAAATTATATTAAACAACCATTATTATATGTATTTTAATAAAATAAAAAATACAACAGTAGAACAACAAGAACAACCACAACAACAATAACAAGAACAAGAACAAGAACAAGAAGAAGAAGAAGAAGAAGAAGAAGAAGATGAAGAAGAAGAAGGAAAAGAACAATAAAAAGAACAACAACAACAACAATAACTGTTAGAACAAGATTTGTTCTGATCAATATTCTTGTTTTGATGATAACATGTATATGAATTTTGTATAAGATAACGTGGTACTCTAATCCTATGCATTTTCCATTTCAGGAAATAAATAAGGAGTATGCACACTTCAGCGCTAAGAAGCACTGACTCGGAAGGTCCAGGATTGCAACATCAGAACATGCTCTCGCAAGACATCAGAAGATGGTCAAGCAGAATCAAAACATGGTCTATGAAGCATCAGAAGAACATGAGATCAGAAGCAGAAGCACTGAAGTTCTTATTGTATCACGCTAAAGCACTTCAAAGTCAGAAGACAAGAAGATGCTCTGCACCAAGCTGTAACTCTGATTCTGATTATTCAAACGTTGTATTCACAAATCTGAGATCAGAAGTTAGTACTAGATGACAGGCTACTAAGTCTAATCTCTGACTGACAAAAGGAACGTTAGAAGCTACAAAAGGCAAAGTCAGTAAAAGCAGAAAAAAGCATGGCTCGAGGTAGTTGACAAAATAGTGAAAACATTAAATCCAAAGTTGTCCAGTCACGCAACGCATTAAATGCAGTTCAAAGGTCATCTTCTCAAAATGCCTATAAATATGAAGTTCTGATCAGAAGCACACAAACAAATCTTGCAAAAATACTGAAACGCTGCTGAAATCAAAACTTGCGAACTTCATCTTCAACCTCACAAACTATTGTAATAATATTTAGTGAGTGTTAAGCTTAGAACTTAAGAGAAATATCACAGTTGTGATTATAGCTTTCTAAGAAGAAAATTCATTCTCTTGTAAACATTTATTTTACATTGATTGTAAAAGGTTCCTAGAGTGATCAGTGAGATTAGTAGACTCTAGAAGACTTAGAAGTTTCTAAGTGGTAATTTCCTAGAGTGATCAAGTTGTGATCAGTATACTCTAGAAGACTTAGAGTGTTTCTAAGTGGATAACCATTGTAATCAAGATTGATTAGTGGATTAAATCCTCAGTTGAGGTAAATCACTCTAAGGGGGTGGACTGGAGTAGTTTCGTTAACAACGAACCAGGATAAAAATATTGTGTTCTTTGTTTTTATCTTAAGAGTTTTTAAAGTCAAACTTATTCAAACCCCCTTTCTAAGTGTTTTTCTATCCTTCAATTGGCATCAGAGCGCCGATTCTAGGTGCAAGCACTTAACCGTGTTAGAAAAAGATTCAGGGAGAAAAACACAAAGTCAATATGGTTGATATTGTTACATCCACTTCTACATCTACTTCAAATGATCAACACAACAATGGAAATGGATACTCTAGACCACCAGTATTTGATGGTGAAAATTTTGAATACTGGAAAGATAGATTGGAAAGTTACTTTCTTGGTCTAGATGGTGATTTATGGGATTTACTTGTGGATGGTTACAAACATCCTGTAAATGCTAGTGGAGTAAAGATGTCAAGACAAGAAATGAGTGATGATCAAAAGAAACAATTCAAAAATCATCACAAGTCAAGGACTATTCTGCTGAATGCTATTTCTCATACAGAATATGATAAGATATCAAACAGAGAAACTGCCCATGACATCTTTGAATCATTGAAGATGACTCATGAAGGAAATACCAAAGTCAAGGAGACAAAAGCTCTTGCATTAATCCAGAAGTATGAAGCCTTCAAGATGGAGGATGATGAAAACATTGAAACAATGTTCTCAAGATTTCAAACTCTAACTGCTGGATTAAGAGTGCTTGACAAGGGATATACAAAGGCTGATCACGTCAAGAAGATCATCAGAAGCTTGCCCAGAAGATGGGGCCCAATGGTGACTGCATTCAAGATAGCAAAGAATCTGAATGGAGTCTCTTTGGAAGAACTGATCAGCGCCTTGGGGAATCATGAAATAGAGCTGGATGCTAATGAACCTCAAAAGAAAGGTAAGTCTATTGATTTAAAATCTTTGAATAAAAAATGCACTAACGCTTTTCAAGCGGAAGAAGAAGATTCTGAAGAGTCAGAATCAGAGGAAGAAGAAGATGAACTGTCCATGATCTCCAGAAGGGAAAACCAACTCTGGAAAAGTAAACAAAGGAAGTTCAAGAACTTCAGAAGTTCTAAAAAGCCTGAAAGAGGAGAATCTTTTGGACTCAGAAGATCTGACAAAAAGAAGGTCACGTGCTTTGAATGCAAGGATCCAGGACATTACAAGAGTGAGTGTCCAAAGCTTCAGAGGGAGAAACCCAAGAAGAAGTTTCAGAAGAAGAAAGGCCTTATGGCAACTTGGGATGATTCAGATTCATCAGAATCAGAATCAGACTCTGAAGACGAGCAAGCCAACATTGCGCTGATGGCTACTGCGGATGATGGATCAGAATCTACATCAGAATCAGACTCTGACTCTAAAGAGGTATTTTCTGAACTGTCTAGAGATGAGCTAGTTTCCAGTTTAACTGAAATTCTGGAAATCAAGGCTAAGCTTAGTATCAAATACAAAAAGCTGAGAAAGCTCTTTGCATCTGAAACTAAGAAGCTTGAATTAGAAAATTATGAACTCAAAGAAAAAGTTTTAAAACTATCCAAAGATGCTGAGTCATCTTCTAGTTCAGAAGTCTATTCCAAGCTTGAGCAATATTCTCAAGGAATATGACTTGAGTTTCAGGAAGTTCTTATCTAGAGGTAGTGGAAGAAGTCAACTTGCCTCTATGATATATGCAGTTAGTGGAAACAAGAGAGTTGACATAGGTTATGAGGGTGAAACCCCATACAAACTTGAACCTGTAGATGATATGAAAATCACATACAAGCCCTTGTATGATCGGTTCAAGTATGGCCACTCCCATAATATTAGGCTCACATCACATGCTAAGAGTTTTCACATTACACACACTAAGAAGCATGTGAAACAAAATAGAAAATATCATGTTGCTCAAACTAAGGAATATCATGTTGTACCTCCTGTTAATTATCATGCTAAACCCAAGTTCAATCAGAACTTGAGGAGAACTAACAAGAAAGGACCCAAAAAAATGTGGGAACCTAAGGAGAAGATAATTTCTGTTGCAGATATCCTTGGTAGCAAATAAGACAAAGCAAAACATGTCATGGTACCTGGACTCTGGGTGCTCGCGGCACATGACGGGAAAAAGGTCTATGTTCCAAGACCTGGTGCTTAAGTCTGCTGGAGAAGTCAAGTTTGGAGGAGATCAGAAGGGCAAGATTATTGGCTCAGGAACCATAAGTATTGGTAACTCTCCTTCCATAACTAATGTACTTCTTGTGGATGGATTAGCTCATAACTTATTGTCCATAAGTCAATTAAGTGACAATGGTTATAACATAATCTTCAATCAAAAGTTTTGCAAAGTTGTAAGTCAGAAGGATGACTCAATCCTATTTACAAGCAAGAGAAAGAACAACATTTACAAGATTGATCTTCACGATCTTAAGAATCAGAAGGTAACTTGTCTTATGTCTGTTAGTGAAGAGCAATGGGTCTGGCACAAAAGATTAGGCCATGCTAGTTTGAGAAAGATTTCTCAGATTAATAAACTTAATCTGGTCAGAGGACTCCCTAATCTGAAATATAAATCAGATGCTCTTTGCGAAGCATGTCAGAAAGGGAAGTTTTCCAAACCTGCATTCAAGTCTAAGAATGTTGTTTCTTCCTCTAGGCCACTAGAACTTCTGCACATTGATCTGTTTGGCCCATTCAAAACAGCATCTGTCAGAGGGAAGAAATATGGATTAGTCATTGTAGATGATTATAGAAGATGGACATGGGTAAAGTTCTTGAAACACAAGGATGGGTCTCATACAGTGTTCTTTGACTTCTGCACTCAGATCCAATCTGAGAAAGAGTGTAAAATCATAAAGGTCAGAAGTGATCATGGTGGCGAATTTGAGAACAAATTCTTTGAGATTTATTTCAAAGAAAATGGTATTTCCCATGATTTCTCTTGCCCTATGTAACGCCCTAGATTTCTTTCGGGATGATCGACTAACCCCACAAACCAACACGGGTCTTTTCAGCATGCTTTGACCTCACTCGCACGCTTTCTGGGAAACTTCCCAGAAGGTCACCCATCCAAGAATTGCTCCAAGTTAAGCACGCTTAACTATGAAGTTCTTATGGAACGGGCTACAGAAAAGAAGATGCATCTTGTTGGTATATGTAGTACCCATCAATCCTTATAAGCTTTCCTTCAACCATGCAGTCTCATACCTGCACGGCCTCAGGATTCCTCTCATTCCGATGTGGCGACCACCCTAGCCCTCTTCGGCATTAGGTGTTCCATGCGGTGCAACCACCCTTCGCCTTCTTCGGCCTCGGGTGTTACACCCTAGAACTCCACAGCAAAATGGAGTTGTAGAGCGAAAGAATAGGACTCTACAAGAAATGGCTAGAACCATGATTAATGAAACCAATATGGCTAAGCATTTCTGGGCAGAAGCAATAAATATTGTATGTTATATTCAGAATAAAATCTCCATAAGACCTATTCTTAATAAGACTCCTTATGAATTGTGGAAGAACAAAAAGCCCAACATTTCTTATTTCCATCCATTTGGATGTGTATGTTATATTCTGAACACTAAAGATCATCTGAATAAGTTTTATTCTAAGGCACAGAAGTGTTTCCTTCTTGGATATTCTGAACGCTCAAAAGGCTACAGAGTATACAATACTGAAACATTGATTGTTGAAGAATCAATCAATATCAGATTTGATGATAAAGAGTATATTAGATAAATGTTTGATGGTTTTATAATATTTGTCTCTTTAGCGTAATTTGAGTTGATTATTTTTATCTACAATAATCGAGCGTTCCTAGGTTTTCATGCTGCTAGGGTTTCCCCTAGAACGGGGCCACACCTAGAAATAGGATTACAAATTAGATCTTTCCACTTAGCTTTCATCATACTATTCAACATGATTGTGTAGTTGCTAGTCATTAAAAAATTGGATGACATCATTCTCAATCAGTTCACGATGTTATTTTTTTATAAGCAAAATAGAATTAAAGAGCACAAGGGGTGCTATCCCATGATTACAATAACAAAAACAAGGAGCAACGCACCACCAAGAAAACTAACTAATGGATTCCAATACACATTCCCAGATTTACACACCAATCCGTCCAAACAAGATAGTCCTCTACGTTATAGAAAGAATTTAACCAATCCCACGCAACAAATTTAGGGCCTGTTTGTTTCAGCTTTAAAAAAATGGATTTTTTATTTGTATTTTTGAAAATAGATTTTCCAAAACCGTTTTTCAAAATATTACAAATTTTTTATATTCGTTTTTTCTAAAATGAAACACTAATTTTGACATCCTAGAACATAAACATAGATTAATGAAGACCAAAATTTAGTCAAAATCACAATTTTTTCAAAAAGTTGTGTTTCAAAAATGATTTTTATGAAAATCTATTTGAAATAGCTTCAAAATTAAGTGATTTTTTGAAATTTTGATATCCAAACTTTTTTCCCATAGATAGATGAAGTACCTAAAATTACATTTTAAGAATAACTATTCAAACAAAATTTTTATTTGAAGTTTTTATAAAAAGTTTCTTTGTAAAAATTTTTTTCACAAAATTTTGTAACACTATAAAAATCATTTATACAAAAAGCCAAAACAAACGGGCCCTTAATCATCCCAAAAGAATCAAAATTTAGAAGGGATCACCATTAAATTTTGCATGTGTTGTTTACAAAGTGAATAACAACAATTCTTCATCTTGCAAGGCTTCAATTCGCTATTTGAATTCCAAATTCAATTCAAATTTCAAGTTTATATTTTTGTGCATATCCAAAAGGAAGAAATTCACAGTTAGGTGATTTAGGAAAACAAGTGGTGAAGGTAACATGTTTGTGGTCTTCTGACTTGCTTCGAGTTAGTAGCTTCAGTTTTCTTAAATGGAATGTTCTTTTTTAATTTTTTAATAATATTTTATTTTATTTTAAACAATAAAAAAAGTTAGTTATTTTTAAAGTTATTCGATAACGACAAAGAATAACTTTAGTTGTTTATCTGAACAAGAACTAAGTCACTTTTGATTGGAAAAATAATTGGTAAAGCTCTCTTATGTTAATTGTTATAATATTTTGTAAATTTGTTTGCGTTCTTGTTCATGTAATTTTACTAGTGATGTTATTCATTAATGAAATTGTTGTTTTGTTTTAAAAAAAATTTACAACTTAAATTATTTATTCATTTTGGAATCACAAGTTTTTTTTCTCAAACTCAGTCATTGTGTGAAAACGAAACCATTTTAATGATGTGATTATGGGTAGGGATTGCAAACAGAAATGTCCGATCTATTTGGACATGTCTCGCAAAAGCCTACAAAAAATGGAGCGAAGTGAGACAAACATAATTAAGGGTGTGGACTTAAAACTTTTACTCAACAAAATACAAATATATACTAGAGTGTTCATCGATTTTCATTTCTTTTTAAACAAACTGTATTACCTTAAGAAGAAGTGACGGTATGAAGAGTTCCATTTCAAACTCTACTAAATCTGTTTTTCAGCTCCATGTTGCATGTTCTTGGAGAAAGGTAAATATTCAAAATCTTTGGATATCGGTCAAAGTTGTAAGGGTGAGTTTGAATTATTAGAATGAGATAGAATGCAACGGTATAAATTCATGTTTTATTGTTTGAATTAATTAAAGAAAAGATAGAATGAAACAAAATCGGATGGAGTGCCTTCTATCTCATTCCATTATTTTTCGTATCATCAAATTTAGACTTAAAAGACAAAAATACTTTATCCGTCATGCAATATTTAAACAATAAAAAATCATTTCTATTCTATTATGCACTGTTCCGCTTCATTTCACTCTGCTCTGCTCCATTACACTCCGCTCTACTCCATTCACTATAATATTTATTACTTGTGCCAATTCTTTTAAATGTAACATGTGTAAATTCTTGCCTAAACATCCCCTTAAATATGTATGGGAACAATTTTAGATTGTTGCATTATGTCTAACAATGCTATATTTTTTAAATAGTGGTTACAATTTTTTTTAAAAAAATTAGGCAACAACTTTCCCTCAAACATCATAATATTTTATTTAACCTTTTCTATAAATATTATTAAAATTATTTAATTTAATAATAAAAATATATAGATTATTTGAGAAAAAAAAAGCAAATTCAACAGCATTTAATTTGTAAAAAATTGACTTTGATCAGTGTTCCATTTTTACACATGAAACCTCAGAAAACTTTAAAGATAAGATGAATTAACAATTTAGATTAATTATATTTCATTTAAGTAAAAATCTAAATAGACAAAAAAGAAAAAGAAAAAAAAAGTCATAAAAAAACACTGAAGGGGCCAAGTCTCAGGCCCATTACTCAATCGTTTCACACATCAAAAATCTAGAGTGAAAAAGAGAGGAAGAAAAACTGTGATGGAAAACACTCTGGCGCTGTGCAAAACCTAATCACGAACGGCAAAACAGATTCATGAACTTAGTTTTTTTTTTTCATGTGTGTTGTCTAGATGTAGTGGCTGGATATAAATAACTCAAAGAAAATATACTTTACATTTATTTCACTCATTATTGCATATCATTAACCAATCACAAATAAATATAGTTTAAATTATTTTTTAATTGTTGTCAGTTATCCAAATATATATGTTAATGCTGGAAAGAGATAGCAAGAATCAAATGGATCAACCTAAGAGACATGTATAGTGTAGACTGAGATTTTTGGTATGGGCTTTATCACTCTGTTTTAATTTTATTTTTTGTGTTACTCTTTATTTTGTTTTTGGCACAATATTTTTTTTTTTGATTAATGTTTTTTTTTTAGAGTTTGTTAGGTTAGTTTTATACACCAAACTTATATTAAATATCTTCTTATTATGATTTTATGGGGCTTTGTTATTGGTTGCTTAATTAGTATGTAAGTGTTTCACAATCTATAAATTCATGTAATTATTTATTATATTTTTCAATATAATTCAACAGGAGGTTGTTTATTTTGGAGGAGGAGTTAGTGAGGGAGTGTATTGTGCGGTTAACCTCAATAATAACAATGCAGTCAACAATGCTTATAATAAGATCGAAGAGTTTGGAGTTTATATCTTTCTTCTTACTATGCAGTCAACAATGCTTATAATAATTTACCTGAAGTTGACGTCAACAACAATCAGGCAAATTACCATTTTTTATGGTTGAAGGCTGTTTTGCTTAAGGTGTCTATTTTTTCTAGGTGGTTGTTACTGAGTCAGAGTCCGACTAAGGACAACCTGACTAGGAGGCGGATTCTTGCCACGAATGATCATATATATATGTTGGCGAGTTATGGTCTAGATGAACACAAAGATAATTTGTTTGTAACATGTGATTTTTTTGGTAGATTGTGGCCTGCTATTCTTAATTGGTTAGGGTTCTCTACGACATCCACATGAACGATTTGGGATCATCTATTGCAGTTTGGTGGTTTTTTGAAAAATGTTCGCTTGGTTTTTAACACTACTTGGTTCGCGGTGGTTTGGAATATCTGAAAAGAGCGAAATAGACATATTTTCATAATAAAGCAGAGCAATTACAGACGTTATCTTCAGTTGTTTTGGTGGTTAAAGTCGAAATATGTTACTTTCGATTACAATTACCAGTTTTAGAGATTAAATCCTTTATCTTGCTTATCAACTGTTATGTAGAATATTTTTTGCTGACTCTTTCAGA
Source organism: Vicia villosa (assembly GCF_029867415.1). NCBI lineage: Eukaryota > Viridiplantae > Streptophyta > Magnoliopsida > Fabales > Fabaceae > Vicia > Vicia villosa. The sequence continues at coordinate 16,072,232 of NC_081184.1, read as the reverse complement.
ATTTTAGATAATAATTTTGAAATATTTCTTGTCATTTTCGGTACACCATGTGTTGGATTTACTTTTTATAATTGTTAATATATATATATATATATATATATATATATATATATATATATATATATATATTTCATTTTGTCTATCTCAAAAAAATTATTAATATATTTTATTTTGTATCAAACTCAAATTTATTTATCATATGAAGTTGATTTTTATCTCTTTGAACTTGTAATTTTTAATATATTATCAAAATAATTGATCATCTATATACATATTATACAACTATAATACTTAAGTTGCATAATATAAACATGTTAAAAATAAAAACATATGAATCGAGGATGTTTATCTGTTTAATAATTTTTTTAATCAAGATATACTAATAGAATAAACGTTTTTAAAATGAGATTACAAAGAAACGGTCGAAACTGCAGGGGAAAATTGTCCACCAATTAAAACCTAACTTAAGTACAACAATAAGTTTTTGTCAAACTCATAAAAGTTACAATTATTATTTTTTTTGTATAAATTTGTGTCGTAATTATTCTATTATTTGCATTTTAAATAATATATGAAAAGGTAATGTAGAAAATATTCCAAAAATTTCTATTGAAGAACCATTTCGACCGGCTATTGAATTCCCCACTCCTATAATCTATACGTATTCTATCCATACTTAAAAACAACTAAGTTAAAACATTTTTGAAAGATCCATTTATAATATTTTGAATATCAAAAGTATATATATATATATATATATATATATATATATATATATATATATATATATATATATATATATATATATATATATATATATATATATATATATATATATATATATATATATATATATATAAAAAGACCAACCCAAAAGTATATAGAAGAATGAAGTATGAAAAATAAACTGCGGAAATGTCTTTCTAAAAAGGAGTTCAGAAAAATCCTTTTTAAAATAATCAAAATTAAAAATCTCGAAGTTTTGATATTATAGTGAAGCTGATTTGAAGTATTGAGCTGAAGAGTGATGAAGATTTATATAAAAGTAAAAAAATAATCGTAGTATAATGTAAAATAGTGGGATTATGGTTGAGGACGAATCCATATATTTCTTTATTTCAAAAGATAAGAATCCTATATTGGTATCTAGCGCGTTCTATGGTGTCATTGAGAAGATTTTTGAGATTGATTATGTTACTTTCAAAGTACATTTATTTAAATGCAAGTTGGTTCCCAATAACAATGGTGTACAAACTGATGAGTTAGGATTCATACGTGTTGACCTTGGTAAGACAACTTATATGACTGAGCCATTCATCATGGCTACTCAAGCAAAACAAGTTTTTTATGTGACAGACCCTGCAAAATTATCGAGGAGATGGTCGATTTTTCTCTAAGGAAAATACATTGCTTATGGTGATGAAAATTTTGATATTCATTTCACTCCTTCTTACACAACACAAGTGTCTACTGCATATGAAGAAATTGATAGAGATGTTGTGCATGTTATTCGTAACGATCATCAAGAATAATAAACGCCAAAAATGGCATTACTGGCTATCGAACCTGAGACCTTTAAATAATTTCACAATAGTTGTTCAATACAATTGTGGTTATAGGTAGCGCACTTTCCAATTTACTACAACATGCATTAGGCCGTGGTTATAAACTACACACTTGCAATCACATCCTACCTTACAACGGTTGGTCAACCGTGATGTTATCCCTTTACTAACTGTTCTGAAATATGATTTTCATAGTAGTGTGATCAAGCTTTTGACAATAATAGCACTGCACACTGCTCTTGTCAACCATCCTTCGACCAATTCCACCCCTTAGATTGCCACATATAGAGTTGTTTGATCCATCATCCATATTTCTACTGTTTTCATCCTTTTAGAATGTTGAATTCTTGGAATTTTAGGACTCTCTTCCATCGAAATTTTGAAAGTTCCCTATACATTTGCTCACGGGCCACTTTCCCTTTGCATTCTTATCTCTCTCATTGAAACGGGCTTGCAAAGCGATCTTCGCCTTTGCCTTATCGACATTCCCTTCCTCCATTCCGTGCTCATGTGACTTAAGAGAGATTTGTAGATCATCTTTGTTCATCGACGCAAGATCCTTCGATTCCTCAATCACAACGACTATGTTATCAAATTTTTCCATCAAAGAATACAAGATTTCCGCGACAACATACTGCTCCGTAATCGTTTCTCCACACGCTTTTACTTGGTTCACCAACCGAGTAATTTTTATCGTAGAATCATTGACGGTCTCCTTCTCCTATATTTGAATCAACTTAAGTTGTTTTTTGTGAGTTTGTAACCTCACAATCTTTGCCTTATCATCCTTTGCATACGCCTTCTCCAAGATTTCCTACGCTTGCTTCGATGATTCGCAATCACCAACTTTCTCAAAGTTGTCTGTATCAACACATTGATGGATTAAAAACAGTGCTTCGAAATTTCTCTTCTTTTCTTCCTTATGCGATGCTCTTTCCTTCTGAGTAGAACCTTCAAAAAGAGGATCACACCATTCTTGATCACATAAAAACCTCTTGGTAGCCAAACAACACCTTCATTTGCTTGCACCATTTGTCTTAATTCTTCGCATCAAATATGGGGAAATTTGTAGGAATTCTTTCATTAGAGACATAGGTCATTTTCGCACACTAGGTGTTTGATAGATTGAACCAGACTCTTGATGTCAAATAAAAAAATTTGGAACCACAAGGTTGATGAATAATTGATTGTGGAGAGGTCGAGAGTGAGAGAGAATGAAAGAGATTAATTGAGAGTGAAAATATGCACTTGTTCATTTATGAGATACCTAAAAGATCTATTAGAATGATGTGAAATTATCAAAACAGAAAAATTCAAAATCTCTCAGATATAACAGATTGCACTATTAGGTCAATCGGTAACATTCATTTACTGTCTCAAAATTTACTGGAGAAAATATTACAGATGTCACTGATATCTTTAGAATTTGAAAAACCTAATCTCTATAGTATGAGATACTGGTTATCTGATGCAGCCAGTTCATGCCCCACTAATTTGAAAAACCTAACTGCTCGAACCATATGGCAGTGGACCATTAGATCATATGGAAGTAAATTCTGAGACAATCAAAAAGTACAAAATAATAACTATGGTAACACATTGACAGCCAAGACAAGTCAGTAAATGAGCACAACAGCTCGATGTAGGCCATGTTGCAATTAATAACAACGTTAAAAGTAACAGTGATGAATTTCTATACATAGTTAGTTTTGTTCATTTTTTTAGACTAGCTATATAACCTTATCACTGTCATAAATTGGCACATGGCTAGAAAGGTGAGTAAGAGTAAGTAGCAAATTAAATTTAAACTTTGTAAGATTTATTTTAGGGAAAATATAAATATAATGACAGAAGGTATGAATTTGAGTTCTGACTGAAATAATAACTATTGATTATAAAGTCTTTTAGTCAAACTCAAAATTTAGATGTATATTTTTTCTTTTTCAATTTTTTTGAATGGCAAAAAATTAATTTCTTTTGATAAAACTAATATCTTGCTTAGGTTATTTTAGATGTATATTTTTAGTCCTTACATTGTGTCACTTTTTAAATGTTAAAATAGCATTGCAATTGTTTCTAACATGTGGAGACTTAAAGAGTTAGATGTTCAACCGCGTGACCAAATTTAAAGCCTTGTAGGTCAGTTCTAAGAAGGAGAAAACAAACTTTTTACTCATCATAACTACACCCTTTCATTTTAGGCAAAATTTCAATTGCATTTGATGTTATGAGTGGTACTAAATGTTGCATACTACTACTTTAATAGAGACATCTACATTAGTGTAAAGCCCTAAGATCTTATCAATCCCTTTTTATATCCATGAAAGTGGTAGACAAAGGTATTTAATTTTCTCCTAACAATATCTCAATAATTGATGAACATGTGATTATTCTAAATGATAGGAGATTTAGATATTTTAAGGTGAGTGATTAAATATTTAGTCTTTGACTCTTGCTTAGAATTACAACTGGTTCTAAAGAGTAAATAAATATATGTTTTTTAAAGCAAAATAATATTAACAATAAGGAATAAATAGCCCTATATATGATAAGCGGATTGACACAAGGAATAAAAAAGGTATAGAAAAAACCATACCAATACAAATATAAGATGAAAAAGTTAGAAGTCTAAAAACATATACAGGCCACAACAAGTCCTCTTAAATAACACATCCTTTTAAAATAATCTAAAAGAGAATCAAGTTAGAGTTCAAGACAACTAGACTACCAACACGAAATCAAACACCATAAAAAAACAACTGGACCACCAACACGGGATCAAACACCATAAAGAAAAGAATAAAGAAACACACAGTTCTGGCCGAAATCTCGACCAGCTATTGATTAATACAAATGACAAGATTTGGAAAGCAATTTTTAAAGGTGCACGATTTTACTATTGATCTACTCTAAAATCATTTTCAAGCAAAAAAAAATTCTTACCTCCACCTCTTTCATGTTTGTTGTAGAACTAGAAAACATTATCTCATTTCAGGTTTTCAAAATGGTTCAGGCACTATGCCAAATTTGGCTTTTAACAGCACACCTACGAAAGCGCTTTTGCCCAAAAGCGCTCTGGTAGGTTTGGCTAAAAACAAAATTAAAAATCACGCTAGAAAAGCGCTCTTATAGGGGGGGGGGGGTAATGAAAGCGCTTTCTAAAAGCGCTCTTATAGGGGGTGGGTATGAAAGCGCTTTCTAAAAGCGCTCTTATAGGGGGTGGGTACGAAAGCGCTTTTAGTAATAAAGCGCTGGTATAAAGGGGCATATGAAAGCGCTTCTGAAAAGCGCTCTGGTAGCCCATTTTAAAATTTTCATAAAACTAAAACACGCTATTTTATTCAGAAACCCAAAACTCCTCCGTACATCTTCTTCTTCTTCCTCGCTCACGTACTCTCTGCTTCCTCGCTCTCACTCCCTCCGCCGTGGTCTCAGCCCCTCCTCCGTCCCTCTGTCGTCGTCTCAACTAGCCGCCGTCGTCGTCTCGACTAGCCGCCGTCGTCGTCTTCTTGCTGCTTCTCTCAGAATCAAAGTCTTGTGGGATTTTAGGGTTTTTCTTGGTCAAAATCAAAGTACAGTTCTGCTTCTGTTCAGGTAAAGTCTTCCCACTATTTTAAGAGCAAATTGTGAGAATACTTTGAAACATTTATGAGAGATAATGGTATAGTTTACTCTAAAAGTATGATATCAAGCAAATAGTTTCTGGTTCTGCTTCTGTTCATAATTTCTGTAATGTAGAAATTTGTTTTTGTGTTGCTATTTTATTTGATCCTGAAGTGATAATGGTATAGTTTACTCTAAAAGTATGATAGCAAGCAAATAGTTTTTTCTATGTATCTTTGGCTTATGATTCATCATAATGGTATAGTTTACCATGTACAATGTTTGACAAGTCTAATATATCTTATCAACAAATAATGATAGCCTGATATATCTTTGCCATTATATCCAAATCAAATCCCACTCTCCTTTGATTGTAAGTAAGTTCCTTCACTATGCTTCTATTGCTTGCTTCTCCTTCTGGATACAGGCTCAACTCTCCATCACTCACATAAGTTAATTCTTCCGATTTCTCTAAATAACACGATATCACGATAGAGGACGGTTATTGTATTTTGAAAGTTAAAGAAGATGTTTGTGTTATTTAGCTAAATCTAAAGGGAGTTGAGTGTATTTTCCTCTTTATTTTGTTAGACATCAATGCTGCCCCGTTATGAAAATACATGCTAAATTGTTGTTTTCTCATGAGATATAATTGCTCCACCTTGATTTCTCCATTTGTATGACTCGACTATGATTTGTGGTCGTTTTCACGATGTTGTTTTGACATGCGTAGTTGCTGCCCCAGTTTCTAAGTAGTTGTTAAACTTTGATTTACCTTGCGGTACTATGTATCTAGAATTGCTATAACATCTGGGTTATGATTATTTTTCAGGGGATATTAAAGATTTTTTAAAAGAATATCACTAGAGACATCAGATTAGCTTACGGTGTGTGGTTCCAGAAGTTTCTGAATTTCTCTAAAGGTAATTAGTTATTCTTTTGCTAATATAAAAATGTATGTCAAAATAATATTAATCTATTCTTAATCATTGTAGTTTGTGCTACAGTTTGCATATAGTTCCTTCACTTTTATGATATTTGTATTTAACTGCATCGTGTGTGTGTGTGTGTTTAATTTTACAGTTACTTTGAAGTCTCTGGTTTCTACTTATACAACGCCGATTCGAACCTACCCATCTCCCACATAAAGTCTAACTCAGGTTACTATCCCTTTCTTCTTGCTTATAGTTTGTTATTTTCTGCTTATAGTTTATGGTTCTATTTAATATCAATTTAGTGTCTCTCAACCAGTTTTTTGGTTTGTGGACTTATATTACCTTGAAATAAGGTAATGTCTTCTTTAAGAAATCGGGTATTCTAATTAGGTGTTCTGATTAGGTATTCTATTATGATGATAGCTATTTATTATCTTGACAGAATTCCTTAGTACCTGATAGAGAAACCAAGAAGCATTTGTTTAGCTTAATTAAGACATGGATGAATTCAAACCGATTGTCGAAGACCCGCTTCGAATGCCGTGTCCTTGCTTGGGTTGCTGTTATGGGGGTAAGGTTGACGGGAATAAGTTGGCATCCCATTTACTACGGTTTGAAATTGATAGAAGTTATACATGTTGGACAATGCATGGTGAGAAAAGTCACGGGAATGCTGAGTCGAGTTGTAATAGGAAGTATGCTTCAAACGACGATTGCACAGACACATACGAGTGCGATCGAGTCGAAAAGATTGCAGAAGCGCTTGAAGAAGATCTTGAGGATTGTCCCAAAATGTTTGAGAGGTTGGTAAGCGATGCAGAGAAACCGTTGTATGATGGTTGTTCAAAATTCACAAGATTGTCTGCGGTGTTAAAGTTGTACAACTTAAAGGCGGACAATGGATGGTCGGATAAAAGTTTCACAGAGTTATTAGCCCTTATGAAAGATATGCTACCAAAGGATAATGTTCTTCCCAATCGAACGTATGAAGCCAAAAAGATGTTGTCCTCTATTGGCATGAGCTATGATAAGATACATGCATGTCCAAACGATTGCGTTTTGTTTCGAAACGAGTATGCAACGTTGAATGAGTGTCCTAAATGTGGTGCCCCTCGATATAAGAAAAAGTTGTCTCCTGCTAAAGTCTTATGGTATTTTCCTATAATTCCGAGATTTAGACGCATGTATCGTAGTGAGACCGATTCAAGACACTTGACTTGGCATGCAGATGAAAGAATTATTGATGGAAAGTTGCGACATCCGACAGACTCACCACAATGGATGAAAGTTGATACTGATTATCCTGAATTTGGAAAAGAAGCAAGAAACCTTCGGTTGTCATTGTCTACTGATGGAATGAACCCGCATGGTATTCAAAGTATCTCGCATAGCACATGGCCTGTGATTCTTATGATTTATAACCTACCTCCGTGGCTATGTATGAAGCGTAAGTACATGATGTTATCTATGCTAATTTCTGGGCCTAAACTACCAGGGAATGACATAGACGTATACTTGGCACCCTTAATCGAAGATTTAAAGTTTTTGTGGGAGAACGGTGTGGAGGTTTACGATGGGTATAGGAAGGAAAGTTTCAACTTGAGGGCGATGTTGTTTGGAACAATTAATGATTTTCCAGCATACGAAAATCTATCCGGGTACAGCAATAAAGGTCAAAAGGCGTGTCCTGTTTGTGAAGACGAAACCGATACGACACGATTGGAGCTTTGTCAGAAGAATGTCTTTCTCGGCCATCGTAGATTCTTAAATTCTAATCATCAGTACCGTGGGTGGAGAAAAGCATTCAATGGAAAGGCCGAACATCGTACAGCCCCGCCTTTTTTGTCAGGTGATCAAATTTTTGAAAAGGTGAAAGATGTGAGCACTCAGTTTGGCAAGCCTTTTGCACATTCACTTGTCAAGGGTGGGTGGAAGAAGAAGTCAATTTTTTTTGAACTTCCATATTGGAAGTCGTTGTACGTAAGACATTTCTTGGATGTTATGCATATTGAAAAAAATGTATTTGACAGCGTCATAGGCACGTTACTCAATATACAAGGAAAGTCTAAGGATGACCTTAACATAAGGAAGGACATGGTAAACATGGGAATGAGAACTGAATTGGGACCCGTGACGAAAGGAAGACGAACATATCTGCCACCTGCTGTTTACACTCTATCTAAAAAGGAGAAGAAAACATTGTGTAAGTTCCTCAGTGAAGTTAAAGTTCCAGAAGGCTACTCTTCAGATATTAGAAGACTTGTGTCCATGAAAGACCTCAAGTTAAAGAGTTTGAAGACGCATGATTGTCATGTTATAATGGAACATTTTTTACCAATAGGTATACGTTCTATTCTGCCAGAAAAAGTAAGAAGCGCAATAACTAAGCTGTGTTTCTTCTTCAGGTCTATTTGCAGTAAGGTGGTCGATCCCGCGATCTTACCAACATTGCAAAAAGAGATAGTTGTTACTTTATGTGATCTTGAAATGTATTTTACTCCCTCGTTTTTTGACATAATGGTTCATCTAGTCGTTCATCTTGTGAAAGAGACACAATTGTGCGGACCAGCTTATATGAGATGGATGTACCCTGCTGAACGTTATATGAAAATATTAAAAGGGTACGTGAAAAACAGAAGTCGACCGGAGGGTTGTATTGCCGAACGATACGTTGTTGAAGAAGCGGTTGAGTTTTGTACTGAATATCTGTCAAATGTTCAATCAATTGGACTCCCCAAATCTCATATTGTCGAAAAAAAAGAAGGAAAAAGGCTAATTGGAAATAAAGTTGTGACAGTATCAATGGTCGAACGGGATCAAGCGCACTTGTATGTTCTGCACAATGAGATTGAGGTTGAGCCGTATGTTGAAATGCACAAGGTTGTTCTCCGAGATTTAAATCCAAATAGAAATGAGAACTGGATAGTACGAGAGCACAATCGAAGTTTCATACCGTGGTTTAGGGATCATATTTATTCAAAGTATCGTTCAGATCCTGCTTCAGTAACAGAAAGGTTGAGATGTTTAGCCTATGGTCCAAGTGTAATTGTGCTTTCTTATAGCGCATACGCAATTAATGGATACACATTTTATACCAAAGAACAGGATGATAAAAGTACTATGCAAAATAGTGGTGTTACCTTGGTAGCTGAAGCAATGCACATATCAAGTGCGAATGACTTAAATCCGAAATTTGCAAATTTGTCATATTTTGGGGTTATCGAGCGCATTTTGGTGTTTGATTACGCGAAGTTTCAGATTCCTGTATTTGGTTGCAAGTGGGTTGAAAATAATAGTGGCATACGAATGGATAAGTCAGGATTTTTGCAAGTGGATCTCAATAGGGTAGGTTTTTACAAGTGTTCTATGTCAATGATCCGACAAGTACGAAATGGTCTATAGTGCTTTTATCTAACAAAATAGTTGATGAAAACATTGAAGATCAAGGTGATATTGGTGTTGGCATTGAATCTTGTACAAGAAACGATCAAAATGAGAATGAATCTTGTACTAGAAATGATCATAATGAGGGTATTTGGATCAATCCAACCGTCCGCGTTGTTAAGAGACGCGTAGAACACAATCCTACCAAGAAAAGAAAGAGACGTTAGTGATAAAGGTAATAGTATACATATTCCGACTAATTTGCTTTATTCAATTTGTACCGATTGTTTTATTCAATAGTATAGTACTTATTCAATTTTGGTGCATATTCTCGTTTTGTACATAACTTTTGAACCATGTATCCGTTTGTTGACTTCTTTACATGTAACTATACTATTTTGACGATTCCGGAGCTGCTCATGCACTTATCTTTACATTTCGGGACTGTTTTTTTATCGGTTTTGCTTCTGCCCGTAATCAAAAGTCGGGCTTAGGGTCTGAATTTCGGAAAAGCGGCTTTATTTTTGAGTCCGTGGGGACGTTTTACCATAGCCATGTAAATTTCGTTCAATTCCGACAACTTTCTTTTTTGACGCTTATTTTGATTTGTACCGATTTCGTTTCCGATTTACTTGTACATGCATGGTTTGACTTCCATTTGACTTGTATAGATTGTTAGCTTATTAATAGTGTACTAATGTGCTTTAGTTTGTTTGATACAGGTTCAATGGCTCCGGATAGAGATGCTCCACCTGAAAACTCACAAGAAAACTCACAAGAAAGAGATGCTCAAGAAAGAGATGCTCCGGATACAAATGCTCCACCTGATACTGAAGCAAAAGAAGTTGCACGAGGCATCACCATTATGAAGGGAATCATTCGACATAGAGACCAAGGATTAGTATACCCTTTGGAATGGAATTCTGAAAAGCAACCAATTGGTCCTAATTCTGCAAAGTTGACAAGCTATATTGGTACACTCGTTCGTATGCATATTCCGGTCTCCGTAGCTAAATGGAATCTGAAAAGCGAAGAGTTGGATGCGAAAAAAAAAGCGATTTGGGACTAGCTTCAGGTATATATCATATATGGTTGTTGTTATTATCTTGACGATAAATTGTTTAAATTACTTATACTAACACACTATGCGTATGTTTTTTTGCAGAGGACTTTTGAGATACCAGATGAGCGTAGACGCTACATACTTAGTTTGGCCGGAAAAAGATATAGAGGGTGGAAAGCTTTTTTGACAAACACCTATCTTAAGGATAAAGATGGAAACTTTCTTGAAGAGGCACCGGGACGGCAAAAAAAGTATGAGATCTTCATTGATGAAAAAGATTGGGCTAAGTTTTTAGAGCAAAGAGATGAAGCTTTTCGGAAAAGGAGTGCCACAAATAGTGCGAGAGCATCAAAACCCGCGTATCCATACAAAAAAGGGCGTTTGGGATATGCACGCTTAGAGGATAAAATTGTAAGTAAATAGAAATGCGTTTTAATTAATTGTCTAAATGTGCATGTTTTATTTGACGATTTTATCATTTGTGTCAATGCATAGTTAGAGGAGACTAAAAGTGAGGAAACTTCACTTCCTGTACATGTGTTGTGGAAGGAAGCTCGTGTGGGCAAGAATCAAGCTGTCGATCCCGATGTTCAGAGAGTTTATACTGAATGTGTAAGTATAATACTGTGTCTTTAATTAAATCAAATGTTTTTTAATATATAAATGATTTTTTTATCTCCACTAATAATTATTGAAATGTAAATGAATTACAGGAGACCTTGTCGCAATCGGTATCCACCGGTGAGGGGAGCGTACTTAGTAGAGCACTAGATGCTCCTAAGTATCCCGGTCGGGTGAGGGGTAAGGGTCATGGTGTGACTCCAACCTCTTTTTACAAGAGTCCTAGGAGAAGATCAAATCTTACCAATGAAGAAGTGTTGCAAAAGTTGCAGGAATTGCAAGCACAAGTCTCTGAATTGCAAAGAGATAAAGATATGTATATGAGAGAAAAGTGCAACACTTCATCGGTGAAAGAAACTAGTGATAAGGCTAGTATCAACTGTCAAAGGAAATTTCCCGAGGTAATTATAAATTTTTTTCCTTACAAATTGTTCTATTTTATTAATGATAATGACTTTATATTTACTATTGGTTTAGGGCATTTCATCTTGCCAACTATACTTATCGTCACCGAATTATCGACTAGTTTCCAAGGGAAAAGGGCACAACACTTTGGGAGATTTACTTCACCATAGACCGCTCCCGGATGGACACCTGAAAGTATCGGTGGATGTTGTATTAGATCATGATGCGATGCTACCGGTACCTGACATGGACTCAGAGACGACATTGCTGCGAGATGCAATAGGATCATTTGTTGCACGGCCCTCGGAGCTCATTACCATTAGTGATGAGGTATATTGAAAACGATTATGAATCATTTAGTTTTCGAATGTCAATTCTAAACCGTTTATTAATTATTTTTTACATTTTAATTTTAGACTGCTCCTATAAAACCCGCAATTAAGGGTAAAAGGATTTTACAGGAGGAGGAGTCTGTTGCATCACTAAAAGAGGTACATTTAAAGTGTTAATATATAATCTGAATCTAAATCTGCATGATTTTATATTTTACCTAACTTATATGATTTTTAGGCATCCGCTCGGGAGTCACAACAAGTGACGCAGCAAGTTCGTAGCGTACCACCCACTGGTCTTCCGAAGATAGCGGCAAAAAAAGGCGGTGCTTTTGTGCCTCGATACCGGACGACGCTCGCAACAATGGTTGATATGTCCGATTTGAAGGATGGTGCTTTACGTGAAATCAATATGGATGAAAGTGTCTTCGGTATTGAATTCAAGTCACATATTGCAATTGATGACTTGGAAGAGATTTTTACGCATGAACAACTAGGCATCGGTAATATGCACTCATACATCCGGTAATATTCACTCATCCGATATATTATTTAATTAGTCCCATAATATAATTTGTTTACACATTTCAATGAAAATAATCTAATGTTTATTATGTTTTTATTTAAGGTTGTTGTATGACAGAGTGTTGCGCGGGACTGCATTGTCTAACAGATTCCGTTTCGTGTCTTCCGCCCATTGCAGCGGAATGGCAATTGCTTCGGAACCAGAATCAGTTAGACAACTCTAAGTCGATAGATTCATGTCCACCGGCAATTCAGAAAGTCTGCATCTTTGGGCGTATAATACCCGACCAGTAGGGTTAGTTTCTCATTCTTGGTTCATCTAATCTCTGTTTCTTTTGTGTATAGCAAAATTTTCATATAACCTATTGTTTTAATTTATAGAGCACACTGGTTGTTGCTTGCTATCAACCCTATAAGAGAAGTCGTGTATTATCTGAATTCGGTAAATGGTGACTGGACCAATTATCCGGCTATGAAGGAAATCATTGATTTGTAAGTGGGATCGTTCTAAATATTCGTGTATATTTATATATTTACTTATTTGTGGGATTGATCTAAACATACGCTTTTATATATTTGTTAATTAGATCAATACAAGTGTTCCGAAGTCAACGGGACGCACAGGTATCCCGGACTAAATCAAACAACATTACTTGGATCAAAGTGCAGGTACATTATTTTTCACAATTTTGCTTAAAATATTTATGCTACTTGATAAAACAAGACAACTATAAAATCTTATTTTTTTCTATGTAGTGTCCGCAACAGCGAAACAGTTCAGATTGCGGATACTTTGTTTTGAGGTTTATGAAAGAAATCCTTCAGGCGAATCAATTAGAGATTCCGCTCACGGTATGAATTTATAACTTAAGATAATTTCATATAATTTATTACATTTAACTAAATATATCATTCATATTATGTTTTTGTTTTGTAGTACCTTGACGAATTCCGTGCTGCTGGGTACCCGAGACTTAAGTTGGAAGAAATCAAAGAGGATTTGTGTCACTTTTATATTAAGCAATTTTTCATGTAGGATTTGTGTCGATTTCAACTATAATATTATTGATGTTGTAATGATGTATATATATAATTTTGGATATTATAATGGTATTATATTAGTATATATATTGTCTTACTGATGGCTGAAATTATATCGTCAAAAATATATTACAGGTCGAAAATATTACAGGTTGAAAACATATTACAGGTCGAAAATATTACAGGTCGACTGGCAGGATTAAATTACAGGCTGCACATTAAAATACCTCATTTAGCAACGACAACGCTTTTAAAAAGCGCTCTTAAAGATCCACCTACAAAAGCGCTTCTTAGTAAAAGCGCTGCCAAAGATTAATAAAAAAGCATAAAAAATAAAAAAAACGCAACATACGAAAGCGCTTTTGGAAAAGCGCTCTTATAGGGGGGCTACCAGAGCGCTTTTTCCAGGAAAGCGCTCTTATAGGGGTGCCTACCAGAGCGCTTTTTCCAGAAAAGCGCTCTTATAGGGGGGGCCTACCAGAGCGCTTTTTCCAGAAAAGCGCTCTTATAGGGGGGCCTACCAGAGCGCTTTCTGAAGCGCTTTTGTTACCTACGCCAGCGCTGGCTTTCACAGCGCTTTTAAAGCCCATAAAAAGCACTTTTAAAGCCCCAGCGTGTTGTAGTGAGGTCACGGTATACCGAATCATAAAAATAAATCTCCTTGGACTTTGCCCTTTCACCTAAGGTCTCTAGGAAGAACTATTTTTCAGTCTAACCAGCTGAAAATCCTTTATCATGAGTGCTAAAAAGTTTTGGATGATTAAGTAGTGTGTCTCTCACAAAGGTGTCTAATTCTACGTTATGTATTAATGCTCCCTAGTGAAAAACTCCTCCAACAAATAGTATCAAAGCCTTTGGTTCGAGAAAGGGACCGACTAACTTGTATCGAAATGATCAAGAAGAGGTGTCTCGTTATCCAAGAAGAGGTAACAACGGTACAAGTGTAAATGGGGGAGCATTGTGGACTCACACTTGAGGGGGAGTGTTAGAATAATAATGCAAGTGTGAGTAAGTGGGAAAATAGTCCCACATTAGATAGGAATGTGGTGACTTGAATATTTATAAGTGGGATAACCCACTCACCTATCACCTTAAGGTTTTAGGGTGAATAAGTGACGTGTCTCTCACAAAGGTGCTTAGTCTTACACTATGTATCAATGCTTATTAGTGAAAAACTTCTCCAACACTAAGTCACAAGTGACAAACAAGTGAGAAGTCGACTCGATGAGAACACCGCATATAAGACACATCGTAAAATCAATGATGGACATTTCTCTTGAATAAATCCTCTGAAGAGGAAAATCTATCAAATAGAAACTCTCAAGAAAAAAATCACTTTAAAAGGTTCTCAACTACCCCGAATGCGGGGAAGAGACAAATTATCCGTGGAGGAAGAATGATTTGGAAATTAGAATAAAGCAAAAGAAAATGATAAATAAATGATAGAAGAAAATATCATTCCTAACAATCTTCCAAATCCACGTATTAAAAAAATGCTCTCGAATAAACGAGAGGAATTTAAGTATTTAACATTAAATAATTAACACACGGTGTTTGGTGTTGAGCCAATTTTTTAACCACCAGTATTCGGTTCATTTGACCGCCTAATCTGATTTAAAAGTCGGTTCTTGCATCAAGTCCAGCTTCAATCACCACTAAACCTAATGTGAGCCAATTTTCTTTCTATTATTATTGGAAAAGAGCCAATTTTCTTTCTATTATTATTGGAAAAAAGGTTTACATTATATAATTTGTATTTAAATACTATGGTCTCTATCACATTAGTATCACTTAATTTTGCCTACTTATGAGTAATAGTCAACATGTATACAGAAAATGAATTGTACTCTTTGTCATACACATTTAACATATTTTTTAATACAAATTCCAACTTAAAAAATAAAGCTAAATCTAGACCATCCGATCTAGGTGTAAAATCCCTAACTTGATTTTGAAGAAAACTCAATTGCAAGAAAAAAATGCATATTGTGTGTCCAATAAATTTTTCAACAAAAAAATTAATTACTGTTATAAAGGAGTGGTAGATATCTTTAGTGTTAAAGAGTGGTAGATATTTCTAAAAAAAAAAATCACAATAATTGAGCACTATATATAAGTGACTTAACTTCCTCATTCAAATGCACATTTCACCACTACCTATAGTTGGGGTTAATTTCTTTAGACATTAATTTTTTTCCAATGGAAAAAAACAAACAAATGAATAATATTATTCTTTCAATCTTTCTTTGTGTGTTCATCATCCTAAGCATTGGTGTTGAACAACTTGAAGCAGCAAGAGCATTTTTTGTTTTTGGTGATTCACTTGTTGACAATGGAAATAACAACTTCCTTGCAACTACTGCTCGTGCCGATTCATATCCTTATGGAATCGATTCTGAAACTCATCGCGCCTCCGGTCGTTTCTCCAATGGCCTCAACATGCCTGATCTTATCAGTTGAGTTCATGCTAGTACTTATTTTTGTAAAAATATTTATGATAATAATAATAATTTAAAGTTATTCATATGGTTTTACTAACTTTTATCTAATTAAAGTGACTATATATTATATATATTATGAATGTGATAGGTGAGAAAATAGGGTCAGAACCAACATTGCCATATTTGAGTCCAGAGCTTGATGGTGAGAGATTACTTATTGGTGCTAACTTTGCTTCGGCTGGAATAGGAATTCTCAATGACACTGGAGTTCAGTTTGTAAGTATCATAATTTTTTTTGGGCTCTTTCTAGTAACATGAAAACTGTTGCTAAATGTAGTTATTGTAACACATTATAACTGTTGCTATTGTAATTATTGTAAATTTGTAACACGTTGTAGCCGTTGCTAAAAAGTAATTACTTTAACAAAAAATAAACATACCCTAATTTATATGTATAGTAAAAGAAACAACTATTGTGACACATTGAACTATTATCTGTTATTACTATCTAATTATTGAAATTTAATTTTGCAGATTAACATTATCCGAATTACCGAACAATTAGCATACTTTAGACAGTATCAACAAAGGGTTAGTGCACTAATTGGAGAAGATGGTGCACAAAAATTAGTGAACCAAGCTTTGGTACTAATAACCTTAGGAGGGAATGATTTTGTGAACAACTATTATTTGGTTCCATTATCGGCAAGATCTCGTCAATATGCTCTTCCCGATTATGTCGTCTTCCTCATTTCTGAGTATCGCAAAATTCTTATGGTACATTCATATCCTTCTACCTCTATTATTGTTGATCATATATGTTTTTTCGAAGATCTATTATTATATAGTGCACCAGTTGAATTCATAAATGATAGTTTGGCCGTGACAAATTTATTATGAAACCCTATTTAGTAATATTTTAACCGTGACAAATTTTGGACACGGTACTGTAAATCGCCTTACACAACCCTAAAACGGCTTGATAATTTACTAGTGTACCAGTTGAATTCTTAAACGATAGTTTAGCCGTGACAAATTTATTATAAAATCTTATTTAAAAAATGTCTTAAGCGTGACAAATTTTTGACACTATGTTGTAGTCCACCTTATATATCCTCAAAACGGGCGTGATAGTTTACTTTATGTAAGAAATATTCATTTTTCTACTAGGGTTAATAAGGAATTAAAATATTTTTTTTATAGAGATGAGATAATTAATGTTTGGCAAGCATGTTACATTAAGATTCAATTGGTAGTTGAAAATTTAGTAATAAATATTAATATCCACATAAATTCCATCACCAAATACATAACCATATAGTAAAAACTCATAATTAATGCTCTTACACATCCTTCTGTATTTTCAATACGTACAATCCATCATTATCACTTTTCAGACTCTAACAAACAATTCATACCAATTGTGTTATAACATTGAATTAAATGCACACAGAATCTGTATGAATTGGGAGCAAGAAGGGTTTTGGTGACAGGGACAGGACCATTAGGTTGTGTACCAGCAGAACTTGCTATGCATAGTAGAAATGGAGAGTGTGGTGCAGATCTTCAAACCGCTACTAATTTGTTCAATCCTCAACTTGTTCAATTGATTAATCAACTCAACTCCGAAATCGGCGGCCCTAATCATGTCTTCATTTATGCCAACGCTTTCGCTATGCATTTGGATTTCATTTCTGATCCACAAAGATATGGTATACACTTCAACCTTCATTTATTTATTTAAGGCAACTCAGTTGATATCTGAGCGGTCGCTGGTTGACGCGCCGCCTATTAGATTACTAGAATAAAATATAAAATATTTTTATAATTTTGAATTTTTTAAATGCAGGATTTGTGACATCAAAAGTAGCATGTTGTGGTCAAGGACCATACAATGGAATGGGACTATGTACTCCAGCTTCTAACTTGTGCCCTAATAGGGATGTGTATGCATTTTGGGACCCTTTTCATCCATCAGAGAGAGCTAATAGACTAATAGTTGATAAGTTTATGACTGGAGCTGCTGAATACATGAACCCTATTAATATTAGTACAATTCTTGCTTTAGATTCTAGGGTCTAATTATGATTTAAAAAACTTCTAGGATTTAATGCTTCATTAATATTAGGGTGGTGTGGTTGTGAAATCCTTTATCTTTGGGAATTTATTGTAATATTCTTGAATGTTTTAAGCCTTTTGGAGGGTGTTTGTGTCAAGAAAAATAACTTTGGTTGTTAAGTGGCTTGTTATTTTTTTGCTTTTGATTGGAGTTCAATTTTTATATTAGTTGTTATGCAAATATCAAAAAGTATAATGAATTTGACCTTATAAATTATAATACACAAGTTTTCTTCGAAGTGAAAAATATTATTTTAGAAAGTAAAATGAATATATCAATGGTTGATTTTTTTTTTATAAGCAACAATTGTATTCAATAAGAGTTCAACGGAAACTCAAACCCAAATACAAGAGAAAAGGCAATAGCCCCCAAAACCTACATTAAGAAAAATCAACCAACAATTACAAGAAATTCAAGGGGTTTTTAAACCATTCATAGAAGTTACAGTTAAGGCGGTTAGAACCTATTTGCAACCACCACCAAGAAATCATCTTGATTTTGATCAAAATTTCATCAATATCCAGGATATCGTTGTTAAAGATTATACCATTTCTAGCATTCCATAGACACCAACACGTAGCCAACCATACCGTAGCTTCCCTACCCTTACCAACCTTATTGTTTAATACATGGTAAGTAGAAAGAAAATGAGACCTACAGTTTAGGCTAGCGCTATTCCACAGTGGTTGAATTCCTAGCCAACACCAGATTCCTTCCCATATGCGGACAGACCAGCAGCAGCGCAAAAACAAATGTTCAACGCTTTCAGCTACAGAATTGCATAAGGGACACCTGCAGTTATCTTCACCCTCCAAAATGCCTCTCCGATTCAATTGATCACGTGTCGCCAGTTTGTTACGCAACAGCCTCCACCCAAACAGTTTAACCTTATGCGGAGTAAGCGAGTCCCAAACAGCATTAAGGCAGCTTCTGCAAGTAGAATCAATGGGAGATGTGACCTTCCCCTGCAAGAGTTTCGCGTAACAGGATTTAACAGAAAAAGAACCATCACTGTTCCAGGGCCAGCAGAGTTTGTCTTTCGAGACCGGGTTCACACTTATGCCCGCTAGAAGGGAATCCAAGCTATCGATTTCAGATTGTTCTATCCCATGATTCAGTTTCAGCGCTGAAAGAATGTCCCAGCACCACCCCGTGTCGGTCCACTTTCCGAGATCCTTCACTGCTGCGCTTTTGTTCTCCACTACATCAAAGATGTGAGGGAAAACAGCAAATAGAGGCTCTTGGCCTAACCACCTGCCTAGCCAAAATGGAATTCGATCACCGTAGCCAAGTTTCCAGTGTAACAAGTTTAGAATGCCTGCACCTTCCGAAACGCCATTGTCATAATTTAGTTTTAAGAGGTCTCTCCACCACAAAGATTCTTTCTTCGATTTCCTACTCCCTTTATCAAAGACCAATCTACTAGTCAACGAGCCGTACCGTTGTTGCAATAACTTATGCCAAATTGAGTGTTCCTCCGTTAAACATCGCCAAATCCACTTACCCAACAAGGCAACGTTGAAAAGATCAATGTCCTTGATTCCCAAACCACCATCTATTTTTGCCTTGCATACTTCGTTCCAATTTATCCACGAAATTCCCCCTTTTTCCGCCAAACCGTTCCATAGGAAATTTCTTTGAATGCTAATAAGCTCATGAATGATTTTAACCGGGACTCTGAAAAATGATAAATAGTAGACAGGAATATTAGCCAGAACAAAGTTGATCAAAGTTATCCTTCCACCCATCGAAAGAAATCTCCCCTTCCAAGCTGACAGTTTATTCCTCACGCCTTTAACCACCGGTTTCCAGAAATCCAGCCTTCTATGGTTACCTCCAACCACAATTCCCAAAAATTTGAATGGTATCTTGTCTACCTTACAGCTAAAGAATTGTGAAGCTGCCTCCAAGAAGAGATCTTCTACGCCGATGCCATAGACCTTGCTCTTTGCCATATTAATTCTCAGACCGGATACCATTTGAAACCCGCGCAGTATAGACTTGAGAGTCCACAAGTTAGCCCAAGTTGCTTCACCTACGATTATAGTATCGTCTGCGAATTGCAACAGACTGAAGTTGACATTATTACCCAAAGAAAATTCTTTGAACAAACCTGAGCCCACCGCCTGTCGCATAATTGCTGCCAAACCTTCCGCTGCTAACGCGAAGAGAAATGGTGATAGCGGGTCTCCCTGACGCAGTCCTCTTGACACAACGAAGTCCTTTGTAGGACTACCATTTACTAGAATGGACATGCTGCTAGAAAAAACACCGGCCTCCATCCACCGAATCCATCTTGATCCGAACCCAACAATTTGAAGCATACTACATAAGTATTTCCAATCAATGCAGTCGAAAGCTTGCGAGAAATCCACCTTAAACAAAAAGCAGTCCTTCCTATCTCTTTTAGCACAGTCAAGAATTTCGTTAGTCACAAGGATACCATCCATAATTTGGCGACCCGGTATAAAAGCCGTTTGGTTGCAAGAAATAATTTTCCCCATCACTCTTCTCAACCTCGCAGCCAGGATTACGGATAAGATCTTGTAGAAGCAACCAATGAGGCAAATTGGTCGGTATTCATCAATCTTTTGAGGATTGTCCACCTTGGGTATAAGCGCAATGAAGGACGAAGTCATGGCTTTTGGCAGTTTGGCGAGACGATGAAATTCTTGAATGAAAGCCACGAAATCTTCACCAACAATGCTCCAGCAGCTCTTAATAAACAAAAGATTGAATCCATCAGGCCCTGGGCTTTTATTACCTTCACACTCAAAAATAGCTTCTTTAATTTCTTCTCTTGAAAACTGCTCCTCTAGGCCGTGAACATCCTCCGCTGATAACTTGTTGAAAACCAAATTATGTAGGTTGGGTCTGGCACCCCCAAAAGAGCTATATCTGTTGCAGAAATGCTCCCTAATAACCTCTTTAATCTGACTTACATCCTCTACAACACCACTACCAGTTTTTAAAGAGGTCAACGAGTTCTTGCGATTCCTTGCCTTGAGAGAGGCATGGAAAAACTTTGTATTGAGATCGCCTTCCTGAATCTACTTTTGTCTAGAATTTTGCTTCATCATGCTTTCCTTAAGGTGTAAATTTTGCCAGATACCTTCAGCAGCCACCCTCCGCTTCTCAAGTTCATCCGGATTTGAAATGACTCCGCAGCTAACTAACTCTGTTTCTAAGTCATTAAGAAGCTCAACACCTTCCTCAATTTTAAGATCTACCCAACCAAAGACATGCTTGTTCCACCAGATTAATTTTTCCTTCAGCATACGAAATTTCTCTCTGATTACAAAGTATTTCTTTCCGCGAATTTGAAAGGAGTCCCAGGCTGATTTAATGAAACGTAAAAAGTCTTTATGTTGGAACCAGGCATTAAAGACTTTAAAAGGCTTAGGTCCCCAGTCTAAATTGCTTGTCTTTATCCAAACCGGCCTATGGTCAGAGATGTCTCTGCTTCCAGAACATTGAGCAACAATCTTCCAATCTTGAATTAAGCCTTCGGAGATCAAGAATCTGTCAAGGCGAGACTGCTAGCAGAACCGCAAGAATTTATCCAGGTGTGGATACAACCTAAGGCAGGGACATCCTCAAGCTCCATAAGGTTAATGAATGAGTTGAAATCTTCCATCTCTCCCCTCCTGCTCAATTCAAATCTGCCTCTCCTTTCCACCACTGATTTGACAGCATTGAAATCTCCCCCCCCCCCCACGAGCCACTCACCCTTACTACTTCTGTTTTTCAGCGTCAATAGCTCATTCCATAGTTTTCTTTTATCAGCCAAAGCACATGGAGAGTAAACATTGATAAAGAAGCAGTTTTTACCTCTATAGATTGCATTGATACCAAGATAACCCTGACCCACGAAAGAACTCACTGGAGTCAAGATGTCTTTCCGCCACATGATAAGAATGCCCCCTGATCTCCCTTCTGACCCTTTAGCAGACCACTCAACCTCTGATAAGGGACCCCATAAAGCTTTTACAATATCTTCAGTCATCACTTCCACTTTTGTTTCTTGGAGAAAAGACATGTCCGCCTTTCCTCTAGTCAGTAACAGGCGAATTCTCCCCTTCTTGATTGAGTTCCCACACCCTCTAACATTGTATGTTGTAATATTCATGGGATCACGTTTTGACGCTCCACCGCACCGTTAGTAGTTGATCTATCTCTGTTTTCTAGGTCCCTGACAATTGCCTCAAAGACTTCATCGTCTTCTTCACCTTCAATGCCTAGCTGTTTGATGGATTTCCACACCTTCTTTGGAATGTTCCTATCTACTTCGTTCCAGAACCGCAAGTTCCCCCGGTGGACATCTGAATCGTTGGTTGAGTCACAACATAGAACTGAACCTCATGAGTTTGTTGAGGAGATTTTATCTTCAGGAGAGTCATCTATAGCTTCTTGATAATGAAATAAGTTGATATTAACTGTGCATAGATAATTATTTATATCAATAATTAATTTTCTCCATTTACTAAATACTTTTTTTTGCGGAGTCAACTCCATGTACAACCAACTAAAGATAGCCGAAGTGAAAAGATAAACGAATTTTGGAATGGTCGTTCATATATATTGATAGGACTTTTCATTTTAATTTATTGAGAATTTATGAGAGTTTTAGGATCATAAAGTCTCTCTATGTATTCTTTGTTTATTTTCTCAGACACTAAATTTAAATTTAAATATATTGTCCTTTAGTATTTATATATAGTTAAATGTATAAATTGCTAGCAAAACCTAAATCACTGAAGCAAGTTCGACCTCTTGATCAACTATCGATTTAGACACATGATATGGTTCTAAAGCCAATTGAAAAAGGAGCTTGAGTTCAATGAATAGTTGTTTAGAAATCAATTTCAAGTAAAAAAATAAATACTCTTCTCTTATATTTATTTCTGTTGTGGCACAAAAAATATTTCACACGTGCACGAAATCAATGAAGTCGTCACCAAAGTTTATTTGAAAAGAGAAAACGTTGATACAACTCTTAAAGAACAAAAAGATGGTCTTCACAATCAAATTCAGGTTCATGAGTCAATTATGCATAGAGAAGATATTAACACCATACGTCATTCGTTTAAGAAAACGGTTTCTTTAGTTAATTTTGCAAAAGAAAATTCTTAACCTTATTATATTGATTTTTCGTAATCATCAGATAAGAAATAAAGAGTATTTACAAGCAAAGGGAAAAAGATTTTTTTCATTAATGTGCTTACAAAATTTTATTTTTGCTTCATCTCCCGATGCGATGGAGAATTCAAAATTACGTAATTTTTGGGTAGAAAAATCTTGTGTGTTAGTTGATTTTAAAGAAAAAGGGTTTGATTGTGTTATGGCAGAAAATATTGTTTCTTGATCACATTAGTGCGAATAAAAAAAGTTATTTGTTGATCGCGTTAGAGCGGATAAAACATTGCTTGTTGGTTGAGTGTGATTCTTTATAGGAAGAAGACAAGTGATAGAACAAGTAAGCGATATAACTTGTGTCCGAGTTATTAAAACGAACAAATTGTGAAACTCAAGCTCTAATAATTCGAAGAACAAATAAATACTCATCTAATTAATCTAGTTCAACATAATTTAAATAATTTATTTTAACCGTGAATTTTATAACAATCAAACGGATGTAATTGATATTATAAAAAAATAAAGAAAATGACATAACTAATTAAATATTTTTTTAAAAAAATAATAATATATTAATAATCAATTCACATAAAAAAGAATTTTTAGAACAGCTAATTTGTTACCGTTTCTAAAAGAAACCCATAAGTTGAAAAGTTGTTTCATATGAATAATTTTTTTTTTTAAGAAAAGAAAATGAGTTTATTTAAACAAAATAATAAAAATAATGAAGAAAATATCCATTTGATTCAACCAGACTTGAATCCAAACAAAATAAATAAATAAGAAAATAAACACTAAAACTTAAATGGTTCGGGGACCTATTTCACCTTATATTTTTGTTATTTGTATGAAATACTTGTCGCAGACAATGACCGGGACAGTCGATGAAGGGCATTGAAAATCTGTAAGGTTATTTTGTGATGGACCCCCTCTATCGCATTTATTTTTTGATGATGATGTTTTTTCTTTTTTTAAGATTTCTAACTCCTAAGCATAGATCACTTATAATATCTTGTATGGTTTTGTCATGTTTTCTGGCCTTAAAATGAATGATGTTGAATCAAAGGTGTTCTTCTCCGCTAGCATATTAAGAGGAGTAAAATGGATTTAAATATCTCCAATAGAGGTATCAAGTGAACTATTACTCTAGAGAAATATTTGGGCTTCCCTACGTTGCATGGTCGTCTTCAACCCAAGGAATTTGAGTTCCTGGAGGAGAAAATCAGTTAGAGGTTAGCATCTCGGCAACATAAATTTTAAACAAGACTAGTCGTTTGACTCTGGTTAGGTTGGTCCTGAACTCCATCCCAAATTATTATATGCAAGTGGCTCTCTACTTTGGCTAACCTGTGATTTTATTGATACTATTAAGGGTATTCATGGGTGCGGGTCAACTCATGAACCCGCTAACCCAAACTAAACCAATTCATAAGTTACTTGAACCCGTTCATTTACGGGTATACCTAACCCAGCCTGCAACAACCTGTATAGTTGTGCTTTGGGTATTTGGTTTGAGTTTCACAACTCACAAACCCGTTGACCAAACTCATTGATGTGACATTAGTACATCGGTTAGGAAACGTTCCTTAGCATGAAAAAGAAATTGAGATCAGTTAGTTTGAATGTAATTGTGAAACTCAAGCTTTAATAATTCAAAGAACAAATAAATACTCATCTAATTATTATTTTAAATAAAAAAAATTAATATCTCACTACTAACCATAATATTCTCCACCAATAACACTACTAGACTAATGAGTTTACCTTATTCTAAGACTAAATGTTGTTTCTTGTTTTCTTTTGTTTCCAGCTTACGTATTTTATAAAAATAATATGTCTTGTGGAATTTTATACTATTATCAAGTGTTATGTTGTGCTGATGAATTTTATTAGACATCATATGATGTGTTTTATCCAATTTGAATGTTAGAAATGAGTATATAATTGTATTAAATTGTGTTACAGTTTTTTAAATTGAAAAAAAAAACATTTGAAACGAAACCCGCAAATCCAACCCGACCCCTAAATGAATGGTTCGGGTCAGTTTTGACAAAGAAATTGCAGGCTGGATGACGAACCCAACCAATTGATGTTTGAATGGGGTGGGTAAGGAGTTAGGCCAAACCCATTCCAACTCAACCCGTGGACACCCCTAGATAGGATGGCTTAGATTTTTTGTGGAAAGGTAATTCAAACTCTAGTGTGCATCTCGTTGGCTGGAATAAAATCACTAAGCCCAAAAAGCTGGGTGGTATTGGGATCCAGAAAGCAAAAGAGATCAAAACTTTTATGTTGGGTATGTTAGTTTAGGGTCTCCACCAAAATTGTGATTTCCTATGGGTCCAAGTTTTGAAGCAAAAGTACATTAGTTAGGAATCATTCCTTAACATAAAAAGAAATTGGGATCAATTACTTTGAATGTAATTATGAAACCTTTCTCTTCTCTTAAATATGGCTTTGAATTTAGATTAGGGTATGGGAACTCCTCTTTTTGATTTTCTAATTGGTCTTAGGTAGGGAAATTAGCAAAGCATTTTCTCTATATGGATATCCACAATATGAAAATGCGAGTGAATTATGTTTACTTGGATGAAAAATGGAACTTTAATTCATAATATACTAATATTCCTCTAGTTGTTTGTGACGCCCGAAAATGCTTCCCATTTGTTTGAATTCTCGGGTACCTGGTCGATTAACCCGGAAAAACAATTTTTATGATATATATACTGCTCTAGATGGTTAGAATTGACTCAACAGACTTGAACTTGTTCAGAATAAAATAGACAATAACTCTTGGAAGTGGATGTGGCAAATTCATGCTCTTGAGAAGGTGAAATTCTTCCTTAGGATTACTTTACATAAGTTCCTTGCTATGAGATCGGTCTTCTATCATCGTGGCATGCTCTAGAAAAATTTATGTCCTCGATGCAATCAGGATGTTGAGACGACTCAACATTGCTTGAGAGACTATGATTTGCTACTCGCTTTTGGAAATATATTGGCTTCTTGGACCCACTATATTCTTAGAAGGGGTAGTTTATATGATTGGATTAAACATCACATCAATGGAGGATATATATTTTTGGCTACTTGTTTGTAGTTATGGAGCGCTAGGAACAAATTTGGTCTTGCAAATGAAGTGGTATCTTCCTATACTTTGAAACTCATCACACTGTGTTATGCTAATATGTTTTCTAAATGTTTTCTTAAGCATATTTTGTCTCATCTAACGAGAACGATCAAATGGAATGCATACAAAGGTAGTTATAAGATTTTAAATGTTGATGGTAGTAGCCTCAGTAATCCCAACGTCTTAGGTTTTAGTGGATTGATTCGAAATGCTGACGGTGTTTGGGTTCATGATTTTACGTGTAATATTAGTTACTTAAATATCCTTCATGTTAGTTGTAACACTGTTAGAATTCAAAATGTGTATAGTTTGGAATTACTTTTATGGTATTTCAATAACTCTTCTCCGCATTTTTGTGTCAATTATGTTCATAATCGTGTAAATAAATAAAATCGGGTTTTAGTAGTAAATTTGTTATTTACTAGCTTTTGTTATAAATTTTGTAGGTATTTTTCATTTTGGGAAGCTTTGGATGGTAGAAGGTTAAGATGGCACCTTGGAGCAAGATTTAAGCCCTTTTTGAAGAAGTCTTGTGGAGCAAGGGCCGCTGAGCGGCGGTCTAGCGCACTTTCCAGAAGCAAGGAAGAAATTATGTTCAGGAAGGTCCGCTGAGCGGCCCTCTAGCGGGCTTTCCAGTGGCAAATCATGTTTTCAACTCCGCTTAGCGGACCCTTGCGTGGAAGCATATATTTTTGGTGCTCCGCTTAGCGACAGTCAGTGCGCTAAGCGGGGTTACTTTTTCAAGTGTGCTACTTTTAGGCACTTAGAGATATTTTTAGGGGATTCTTATCTTGTTTTTCATTCTTACCAACCACACATTCTAGGGAAAGAGAAGAAGAAAGAAAAACTCATAATCATTCAAGATTTCTCAAGCATTTTTCTTCATCATTCTTTGATTTTCATGCTAGGAAATCTTGTTTTGATGTTTGTTGTTGAAGCTATGGAGAGCTAAACTTCTCATGTGTCAAGATTAGAGGTAGTTAGCTTGTATAATATGTATTTAGTTTGATCTTTTGTATATGAACCTTGTTGATGATTAATATATGGTGAATATCTTTGTTATTCATGTTTATATGTTGTTTTGATACATTATTGAGAGATATGTTTCAAATCTTGACCTAAAGGATATTCATCTATCAATAAAAAAACTCTAGAGATAGATTTGTGAGGTGATAATCACTTGTATCAAGCTTTAAAGATTATTATGTTAGTTGTCGGCATGAGAGATCATCTGACGGTTAATATAATAACATTCACGATATTGCTTTAGAGATAAACAGTATCGAGAGGATACGTGGTTGTATTAATCATTAATATGTTCATATACATAATCATCAGAGTATATGCAAAGCAAGCTAATGAAAGCTAATCTTGACACAGTTTTACCAAACCGTTTTTAAACCCTAAGTTATTGTCTTTAATTTCTTTCATGCTCTTTACATTTTATGACATTAAACCCTTTCAAAATCCTAACTCAAAATACCTTAAACTGTAGAACGGCAGTAATATCGCTTCAATCCCTGAGGAAACGATAAAGGAAATACTTACCCTTTTAACAAAATGCCGTATTTTCCATTTATTAATTAATTTAAATTTAAATTAATTATCAGGATTAATTGGTATTTTAATTGGATTAAATTGGAGAATTGAGATATAAGGTAATTGGGTCATTGTTGTGGTTAGGAAAAGGGAGGTGCTAAGTGTTAGGCCCTTACTAAAGTGAATGTTGTTTTTCATAAAATAAGGAAAAGAGGAAAATTGGGAAATAGGAAGAAAAAGGGCAAAAGAAGATAAGATAACAGAGAACGTGAAAGAGCTGAAGCTGAGAGGAAGAGGGAGAACCAAGAATTGTGCTAAGTTAAGGGGGGACTCTTCTATTTAACTTCTATTATCGGTTCATGGATGATAAGATTGAATTGTATGCTATTTGTTTCAATTGAGATGTAGTTAGGTTTGGGGTTTTGAAGCTTTTAGGTTCAATTCATGATATTTGATGCAATTGATTGTTGTGTATGATGACTGATGTTAAAAATGAATTGTAGTGTGATATATTTGTGTCAAATGGCTGAAATTGGTGTTGTTTTTGGTGTATTATCGTAATGGTACGAAACTGGATTGATAGAAAAATTAAGTTGCTGTCAAAAAGTGAATTTGCTACTGCAGGGGAGTGTAATCGGTTACGGTAACCGATTACACTGAGTTTTAATTTCCAAAAATTGTATTTTCGAGCTCGTAATCGGTTACGGTAATCGATTACAACTGTTTTCAAATAATAGCGAATAGGTTACGTCAAGCGTAATCGGTTACACTATTGCCCGTAACCAGTTACACTGAAGCATTTTGCAGAAATGATTGATTTTCGTGGGTGTAATCGGTTACACCATTTTTGGTAACCGGTTACACTGTAATTTTTTGAAAAAAATAAATATTTCTAAAACTCATAACTTTTAAACCGTATAACCGTTTTGAGCACCGTTTTGAGCGTTGTGAAGCTGATGAAATGTTTTATATGATCAAATGGTATGATGAGCGTTAGCTCGATTTTATTTAAAATTCTGATTTAACTATTTGGCGAAGTTACACATTGTGTGCATATGATGTTGAGTGTGACAATGTAGTAATGTGGTGATGATGTGATTGTGTTGCTATTGTTGTGATAATATTTAATTGGTTATTGAATGATGCTGATGATATGAACATACTAATTCGGTGATGTGGTGTTGAGATGTTTTTATTCATCGTAATTGGTGGTGATGGTAAGTATGTCATATGTTAAGCATGCATTCACATTCGTTTGGAGTTGTATCCTGGCATGGTGTTTGGATCATCGGTAGCTAAATCCCACTGTGTGGAATTAGTGAGTTGGCAGTAGCCGTATCCTGGTGGTGTTTGGATCGATGAGATGGGTTAATCCCATGAGTTGGTACCATATGCATGTAGCATTAGTATGTACGCATTATTATAACATGAATGGAAGATGTCCAATGTTATGATGTGATGCAATTGATTTTATTTGTTGTGGTTGATAAATGTTACTGTAAATATCAATATATTTGCAATTGGGTGAATAATATACTAATGATGTTTTGTTGTTTATGAGCTTATAACATTTGTTAATTGTGAATGAGACTCACCCTTTTTGTTGACATTTTTTATATTAAGGAGTAAAGGCTTTGTGCTTGGTGAGGATAGCTCGTAGAGTAGTTCTTTTAGTTATGTCGTGTCAGTGTCATGCTCTGGTCTTGTAACACTGGGGAGCGTTTGTTTTAGAGTTATTTTCATAAACTCTTGTTTTTAGTTGTTTGGCTATTCTGATTGGATTACGAGTCAATGACTCTATGGTGTTGAATACTTATGTTTTTACGTTATTCATACTTTGAAATTATTTCCGTTGTGTTAAACATGTTTACTGAATAATGTTGATTTATATTCCTCAGAATAGGCATGACAAATAGATGTTTTATTTTATTTAATTTGGAGTTGTAGCATCCTTTTACATGTTACTATGAATTTATTTAATATTCCGCGGGGGTTTAGATGGGTGTTACATTAGGCAGAAGGCATTATATCATGGTTTGCATAAGGTCTGGAAACATGGCATCAAAGACCTGATGTGTTATTTTGACTCCAACTCTGCTATCAAGCTTATCTCAAAGTCTCTTACTGTTTGGCATCACTATGTCGTGGTTCTTCACAATATTAAAGATCTTCTCTCTATGGAATGATGATTTTAAATATTTCATACTCTTAAGAAGGGGAATGCTTGTGCTGACTATCGAGAAAATCTTAGGGTTGGTAATGATGTGGCTTATCGGTCTTTTGCGGAGCCTCTTATAGAAATAATCACTCTCTTCCTTGCTGATACAAGTGAGACTTTGTTTTCTAGAAAATTTCTTTTTTTTTTCTTTTCCTTTTCTCACTTGTACCAAAAACAACGGGAAGGAACATATTATAACAAGAGACCTCATACCAATGACATATCAGTAAAAAATTAAACAAGTAAATAAACAGAACAATACTAAAGCAAAGAAAAAAAGGAAAATGGTTTACATGAAAAAATAATAGAGAATGGTCATTGTTCCTTGAGAGAAAAAGAGTCGACAATATGATTCAACGATGGTGGCTTAAGGCAGACTGAATGGAGATTTTAGAAATAATTCTTTGTGTTTATACTGGTTGTAGTGACGGTCGAAACATGAGACAACTTAAATCTGGTGGTGGGGATGGTTGTAATGTGGTAGTAGTGAGAGGTCAGAGTCATCGGAAATAGAGGCTACGGGGGAGGCACATTCATGCGGAGTTGACAGCGTCAGGGAAAATCATCTTCTTCTTACTTCTATTTTCTAGTCTATTTTTTGGGGGATTTTTTTTTAAAATGGGTTTATAATTGATATGGAAGTGGATGAAAATGACATAGGTTTATTGAAACTCTGTTGATAATTCTTGGTGTTTTGTTTCTTTTGGTTTGATTACTACGGTGAAATATGAATGTAGAGTGAATTTAAAAATTAAATATAAAATTATTGTTGAACTTTTATATTTATTTTCCTTCTCTTAGATTTTTTTGTTTGTACTTCCTTTTATCTCTCTCTTTTTGTTCTCCCCCTTCCCCTTATATCTCTCTTTTTCTGTTCTGCCTTCTATCAATAAGCTAAGTTTTTGGGACATTCAAATAAGAGTAGTTTTCAGATTTCATACTATAATAAATTTACCATACGGCATTTTGAACACCCTGTATTTAACTTTAGTGCAATATCTGAGATTATCGAACATGTTTATTGATATGAAATTTCATATGAGTTCTGGAACATACCTCATATTATGAAAAAGAAACTCATGATCATCAAACATTTTAAGCCTGACCATACCAATACCATAAACCTTTATAAGCATCATTGTTGCCAAGGAGAACTACTCCACCTTGCTTCATCTTCAATGTCTAAAAGTATTTTTTCATGGAAACGTGTGATAAGTGCAGCCTGAGTCCATGATTCAAACCTCTTCAATCTCTCAACTTAACACCACTAATGGACCATCACTCTCATAATTATCCTCATATGACATAACCACAATTTTAACAAAATCATCATTACTCCGCTTCTCGAGACAATCCCTCATAAAGTGACATGGTTTTTGACAAGTAATGCATTTCACCTTTGACTTGTCAAAACTCTTTGATTTGGAAATACCTATAAGCTAGCTCACTTCCACTTCTTGTGACACTCAAGCCTTCACTACTATCGTCAATCTTCAAATATTTCACCTTTGAAAACTCTTTGGATCTCACACTCGTCTAGGCTTCATCCAAAGTAATTGTACATTCATTACCATAATTAATAGCATCCTTAAAGTGCTCAAAGGATATGGATAAGTTCAACAAGAGTATATTCATATCCTCATCTTTAATATTCACTTGAATATTGTCATGATCATCAATAATCTTGTGAAATTTTGTCAACTTCTTCACTATGGATTTGTTCTCTACCATTCGGAATGAGTAGAGTCATTATTTTAGAAATAACATGTGAGTCAAATAATTGGTCATATATAATTATTCAAGTGTTTCCCACATCAAAATCGTAGTCTTCTCCCTGACGATTTCCCTTAGAACTTTTTCCCAAGACACAAGATAATGGCAATATTGTCCTTATCAACCATCTCGGTTTTTTATGCTTGTGTTAAACATTCAGACATCGATGTATCACCCTTAAATTCTTCAATGAATTTCTCTTGAGTTAAGATTTCTTACATATTTAGTTTCCATAAACCAAAATGGTGGTCTCTAGAAAATTTCTCAATCTCCAGTTTACTCATGGTGCTCCCTTGTAAACAATACCCCTCTGAGAGTTAAGAATAACTCAATGTAGTTAAGAAGAATTACTCAATGTAAGAAAGAAACTTTGATTAGCTTCAATATGCTCAATGATACCGTCGGATTTCTAATAGTTATTCGATGATGCATGGATGAAGGTACGCAACCCATTCTATGCAGCCTCTCTCGACCCAACAACAAATTGTAGTTCTCTTTTGTTGGAACTACTACAAATAATGTTGGCATTGCGGTGGTTCTTATGACCACGTCAACTTGATTAACTCCTAATGGATTGTTGGTCTTACCTTCATAATTTGGCAATACCCTTTTGCTGGTCTTCTCTTTCTAAGATTACACTAGAAATCCCAAACTCTTCTCTCTATCTTCAACAATAAATTTTTTATGGTTCTGAACACAAGAATAATATAAACACATATTTATAATGGTTGAAACTCAGCAGATCATTATTGAGCCCAAAACACAATCCATTAACAGTTAAAATTAAAATATTATAAATATCTTATAATATCTTTTATATTAATTTAAAATATTATAAATATTTTATAATATCTTTTAAATTAAAAAGCATATAAATATCTTTTGATATCTTTTATATTAATTTAGTATACCCTAGAGTGTCTCTAAATTTATATAGAATATTCTAACATTAATGAACGGATCCGCGAATCGAACCTACCGAATTCGATACCATTGAACCGCTCATACTAGACTACTTTTTAGCTTACTAATTTCTCACAATTTCAAAACATATCTTCTTTCTCTTCATCTATTTAAAGTTTTAAAGCATATTTCTACAATTTTATTTATTAATAAAATTGATCATTAGACCTAATATAAGTAATACAGGCATTAATTATGATTATAATTTTTCTTAGTTAAATTTATTTTTGGCCATTTGATTTTGAACGGAGTTTGAGTTATCGAGTCAAATCAAGTTGTTCTTGAAATTTAATCGAGTCCAATTCTAATTAAAAAATATGATAAACTCTAGTCAAATTTTGAGTTAATCCAATTCTTGTTGAGTCAAATGCAACGAAACTAAGTGTGACTCAACTCGACTTATTTAACGTCTTAAACACTTTACTTTTATTTAAATTTATGTGGATGACACTATTTTAAAATATAAATTTCACATAAATCTATAGGATTGATATGTGCATGTGATATAAATAGCAGGAAATTTGTCAAATCCAAATTGATAAGGAAAACTATCTTCAACCTATTGCTACCAAGATCAAATTCAAATTGAGTGTTTGGAATGCTTTTATTCTTTCTCTTATAGAAAGAGTTAATTTTATTAATTTTTGGTTTGATATGGCTAGGTTATGCTCTTTTTACTGACTATAGTCGGGGAATGCTAAGATGTGATATGCCATACTCAATGATCAATGTCATATTCCTACTTTTATTTGGCATAACATTTATAATTTGTATAACCTGCTCCGGAAGCTAATTATTCCTAAGGTTAAATTTTCTAACAAGCTTTTTTGAATTCATAGTGTGAATGACTCTCTCAATTTTAAAGAAGCTTATAAATTTCAAAGACCTCATGGTCAGATGCTTCTTTGCACCAAAATGGTTTGGCACAATGATATTTCACCATTAAGTGTATCACTATTTGGAGACTAATTCATAATAACTTACCTACATATGACAACTTATGCTCTAGAGGTTAAAGTATTGTTTCCAAATATAATCTTTGTGGTACTAGCCTGAAATCATATTTACGTCTTTTTTTTCTTGTGTTCCTATATTTAACAACTTTAGAGTTGGTTGCAGAATATCGTTGGTATTCCTATTGACACTAGTTTTATGCAACTTATTCACAACTCTTGTGACAAATCTTGGTATGGGCAATGTAAGTTTGTCATCCAGAGTGTCATTATTATTATTATTATTATTATTATTATTATTATTATTATTATTATTATTATTATTATTATTATTATTATTATTATTATTATTATTATTATTATTATTATTATTATTATTATTATTATTATTATTATTATTATTATTATTATTATTATTATTATTATTATTATTATTATTATTATTATTATTATTATTATTATTATTATTATTATTATTATTATTATTATTATTATTATTATTATTATTATTATTATTATTATTATTATTATTATTATTATTATTATTATTATTATTATTATGTTTACACTATTTGGTTTTGTATGAACAATTTCAAATTTCAAGATAAGAAAATAACTTGGAGATCTTCTATCAATTCTATTATGTCTAACGTCACCCTTAGTGGAAATTATAAAGACATTTATGTTTCTCTTAATTTGGCTGAATTTTCAATTTCAAAGCTTTTGATATGTTGATTAATCTTCAAAAGGCTCCTAAAATCAAAGAGATTTTGTATCACCCTCCTATATTATATTGGATAAAATGAAATTCGGATGGAGTAACTCATGGTAGTCTTGACACTGGGAATGTGGAGGTGTTTTTAGAGACTATGAAATAGAAGTTTTAGGTTGTTATGCTTTAAATATAGTCATTTCCTCTGCTCTTTATACTAAGTTGATGAGAGCTATTTTAATTATTGAAATTGTTTTTGATAAATATTTCCATATTTTATGGCTAGAAACTAATTCATAACTTGTTATCTCAACTTTTAAGAAACCTCACATTATTCTTTGGTCTCTTCATAGTAGATGAAGGAATTGCATGCTTCTTATTTCTCAAATGTATTTTAAAGTCACTCATATTTTTAGATAGGAGATTATTGCTATGATAAATGGCCAATATTGACTCATCTATTACTAGATTCCTTTGGTGGACTAGCTTGCCAAACTCTATTTGAAAAGATTCCAATCATAATAGATTAGGTTTACCTTTGTATAGGTTTTGTTGATCATGTTGTCGGGATTGTCATTGGTGTCGAGAAAAAAAACAAATTCACCTTCTTCTCCCGACCCTCTTTCTTCTCGCCATTATCACAATTATCACCCATTATCTCTTATGGTGCGTGATCTGAAAGAAAAAGAAATGTATTTAACTTTCTCTAGGATATTCCCTAGCTCATGATACCATGTTAAGATTCACCATAAAAGTATTATGTGAATTCTATCTCTATTCATTCTTTAGGCTCACTATATATACGCATTACATGACTATCTGTTTACAAAATCTACTATTCTTAGGAATTCCAATCATAAAGGACTTCTAAATATAAGGTAACTGCAATAGCACATAAATGTGCAATAAATAATAATAACCTCCACCAATGAAGTTAGAGCAAAACAAGCAAATATTTCAATAATCTCATGTACATTTTTACTTTTATAAAATTAAAAAAATAAATATTTATAGATGTTCATTTTTAAAATAATAAATCAAACTGAAAAACTATTTAAAACACATAATAAAAATCACTTAAAATTGAAAACAACATAAAATTCATTAAAAAGTAAAAGAGATTCAAAATAAAAAAAGTATGTAAGTATTGGACATCTTGCCAA
Source organism: Vicia villosa (assembly GCF_029867415.1). Taxonomy (NCBI): domain Eukaryota; kingdom Viridiplantae; phylum Streptophyta; class Magnoliopsida; order Fabales; family Fabaceae; genus Vicia; species Vicia villosa. The sequence goes on along the minus strand of NC_081184.1, from coordinate 16,036,611 downwards.
ACCATTGGGTCCAACATTTAATGATTTTTTTTGGTCAAGCCAACATGTAATGATTTTATAAAAGCTAACAATAACACCAACAATAAAATAATAAAAATGGATAATAACAAAGTGAAATATGAAGGAATTCTTTGGCATCTTTACATGTTATAACACTAAAATCTCTACAAGGCAACAACCTTAAAAAGAAAGGTATTTAGAAATACCTTATAGTACCACCATCACCAACAGTTTCATCATATGCCAGCATTCGAACTTGAGTCAGGCAGGTTGTATGTCTAAACATTTACCACCCGAACAAAGCCTAGCCAGCGATCAGTTTTGCAAGTTTTCTCATTTTAAATATAGAATAGTATACAATGAGATTAGGGTGACCCACATGAACACAAGTAATTTTGGGCTCTTTTTGTGAAAATGTTTTGAACAAAAATGAGGGACAAAACAATATTCTTCACAATTAATATTGTGAGTTTTCAATTTAACTCTAAAAATGGAGAGATTGATTGGAAAGATATTATACTTTAGTTGATTTAAGTATATAGGTGGATTGAAAAATTCTTCTCCATATTTAATTTTATTTTCTTATAAACTAGGTGAAATTTTTAAAGAGTCCTTTAAATAGACTAATGCAACAATATTTCATTTAAAAAAATCTAGAATAAAAATTGAATTAAATATTTAAAATTTATATCGTAAATATGTTTTGAGATTTTCAAAATGCAAAACACTGTTTGCAATAGTTATCTTCATTGAAATTTTCGATAACTAAAATTAGTTTTTGAGTTTAAAAATTTTCGAAAAAGAAAATTCATTATAAAATATTTTTGAGCTTAGGGGATCATGGTGGTGATTAGAGTGATAGTCGGTGGTGTGAACGTGAGTGGATAAAAAGATGATTAACAGTTCGTAAAGTGATGATCAACATGGTAGTTGGCGGAGGACAGAGCGGTGGTTGATGGTAGTAGGTGACAATCGTCTATGAGTTGACCTCGTATCCTATGATACTTGCACTACTCATATCACTCACCTCTATTATGTCTCCCTTGGGACAAGGGGTTTGAAAAATGACCTTAGTATGATAAACATCTTGGAGGATTTGTTTTCTCCTTGAGTTCAATGGGAAGAAATTCTCTAATGGCCTCTCGATGGGCTTGAATGTAGCTTTCTCTTGAACATGTATTCTGTTATGGTTCCTTTGTTGGTTGGGTACTTCAAATTTTCCACCACCATACTCTTTCGCATCTCGGTTTCTTTTTTTCTCTTTTGATATAACATTTTGCTCTTGCCACATCCTCTTCCATCTAGGTTGTCGACTTCTGGATAAAGAACTCACTGAAGTGCCCAACCTTAAGTTTGTTTCACAAAACTCCAACAAATATATCTTGGTTTGGGTTGGATACCTTGATGGTATCCTCATTAAATCTGGACAAATATTTTTGCAAGGACTCAAAATACCACTAGTGAACATTCAACATGCTTGTCGTGAAGACTTTTCTATGCTTGATGGCCGAGAAATAGTGGATCATCTTTCTTCTCAAATCTCGGCAACTTGACATTGAGAACCCCAAGAGGCTCATATACCACTAAAGGGAGGCTTCCTTCAACTTCTCGACCATCAACTTCTACTTTAGTGAATGATCCACCCAAATAATAGCCTTTTGGTTGTTGTTTGTAACTATGTGCTCCTCGAGATCGCTTTCGTTGTAGGTCACAAACACTCTTTTATAACATTTCGTTCTGGAACACAGTCATTCGATATCATCTAGCATCTCCAATGTGGTGGGTCGGTCATTGTTGGTTCTACCGGGGACAACCCTAACCATTTTTAAATAATATCAGATTGTTGATGGGATTGGATTGTGAAGCCTTGGCCGGTTTTATTGTGTCCCATAATGGGTGCCAAATGTATTCGTAAAATTATATCAATGATAACTTTATTAGTGAAGGCCAATAAAGTTCCATCTGTCTCTTAGTTAATTGTCTATTATGTGAATTGTGTATATCATTTTCCCTGGCATGTTTTACTATGTCCCACAGTGGGCGCCAAATGTACTCGTAAAAGCACATCAATGATAATTGTATCAGTGAAGGCCAATAAAGTCGCATCTCTATTAGTTAATTATCTATTAAATGAATTATGTATATGCTTTTCCATGGTCGATTTAATTGGATCTCACAGTGGGAGCCAAATGTACTCGTAAAAGCACATCAATGATAACTTTATCAGTCAAGGGCAATAAAATCACAACCATTTCTTAGTCAATTGTCTATTATGTGTATTATGCATATCCTTTTCCCTTTGTGATCATCCCTTTATATTGTAATCTAAATCATCTTATAACTAAGGCCCATTAGAGACCATTTTAGGTGATTGCCACTAATTAATGTAACTTCTTAATGATAATTGGAAATCATACTTGATTGGGAGATCTTAGATCATAATGCTCTGAATCAATTATAAATGCGTTATCTCTCGTATCTTAATCCAAATATTTCCTCCATATTCTACCTTCGTCCCTACTTATAAGATCCTATTGAGTTTTTTCTGGTATCTTTTTATAAAATCCTCTTCAACTTTCAAAGTGCATCAATTTTTTTTTTCAAACATACCCCTAATAATATTACATCTTTTTTTGCAATATGTAATATATACTCTTGTATAACCATTAATTATTTATCTCTCTTAAGGATAAATTTGTAAAATTATATAAATAGTTAATAAATTTAATACTCTAACCAACTTTTTTAATTAGCGTAATTTACACTATATGGTCTTATATTTAGGGACGGATGTAATAATTTTCAGCCGACATGATCAACCTCGACCATCGAATATCTCAGTTCAACCTGTTTTGTTAGAAGAGTTATTATTTAAGACACATTCTTTTAGGTCGAGATTGATATTTGACCCACTCATTATGACACAACCCAAATCAAGAGATCTGACATGTACACTTATTATTATTATTGGTTATTTATGTAATTGGTATGAAGTTTTAATTGTCGTTTAACAATGACAAATCTTTGTCGGAGAATTTATGGGGCCCTCTAGGTGGGGTAAGGATCCTCTCCATTTCCTAAAAGAAATGGAAGGCTCAATTACTATAATTTTATGTATATAAAGTTAAATAAATGTTAAATAAATGTCACATGTCATAGAAATATGTGCTATTTACACAAAAAACTATAGTAATGAGAGAGAGAGAGAGAGAGAGAGAGAGAGAGAGAGAGAGAGAGAGAGAGAGAGAGAGAGAGAGAGAGAGAGAGAGAGAGAGAGAGAGAGGATCCTGACCCCTATAGGACGATTTTCTCCTCCCAGCCAATTGTTTTCATATGCAACAACCAGAGATTGAATTTAAAACCATTTGTATGGATCGATTAATGGAGGTGATAAGTGAGGTAACTTTCTCTTTAGACCTCTTTTTTTAAAACTTCAAGATAGTAATTATAATTTAACTAATACTGTTAATTTTATTAACAATTATTATTGAGGAGTGCACTCTCTTTTCAAAACTCTCACTTTAGCTGAAACATGTGTGGGTCCCTCATTTTGGAAATAAGTCTCACATAAAATGATAAGACTCAGACATGTTTCAACTAGGGGTGTTCACGGTACAGTTTGGGCAATTTTTACGTAAAAATTCATCTGAACCGCAGGAGAAAAAAGTTTGCGGTTTGGTTTGGTTTGGTTCGGTTCGGTTGGCTTTTAGAAATAAAATTGAACCAAACCAAACCATACTAATGTGGTTTGGATTGGTTCGATTGGTTCGGTTTTTATAAAAAAATATTGAGTCATACATACACATATAGATGACAACATAACATTGTATTTAATCATGTATGTGTTATCAAATAACAACAAAACTCATCATATTTGGACAACAACTTTTTATTTAATATACAGAAATAAGATTAGATAAAAATGAAATAAAAAACATAAAATAATAGCATAAAACAATATCAAAAATATTATAATGAAATAGAAAAAAAAGAGGAGTGAAAGATTAGAGAAAATGAAAAACAAATAGCAAAAGAGAGGAGAGATTAGAGAATAAGAGGAGCATTAAAAACGTAATTTGAAGTGAGAACAATAAAATAAAAATAAGAAGATGAAAAAGAAAGAACTTAAGAGATGAGAGACTAGAGGAGAAGAAGTGATATGTACTTGGAAAAGAATTAATATGAGAAAAAGGCGCGCTACCGCTAAGTGAGATTTTAGAAGACTTAAATTATAACCTTTAGTGTGAGGAAGTAAAATCCATTCGTAATCGTGAGGCGAGGGTATAATAGGTTTGAGTTTGGGTTGGATGTGGCTTAAGTGAATGTTAGTTGTAACGTAATGCAGTTTGTTTCGGTTTTGTTCGTTTGTAAATTTCAAACTGCAAACCGAACCGAACCACGCAGTTTTGTTAAAAAATGACTCAAATACATCTGAACCAAATGTGGTTTTTTGCAGTTTCGGTTTGATTTGATTCAGTTTTGCGGTTTTGTATTGAATTGGTTTGATTTTAAACACCCTTAATTTCAACCAATAAAAAAATGAGTTTTTAAAAGAGTGTTGAAAAATAAATGTTATTAGCATTTTTCATTATTATTATTATTATTATTTTATGTCAAATAGTATATTTTTTCATTATTACTATTTTTAATCAATCGCATAAATCTATTTGATATTTACTTTTGTATTATTTAATATTATAAAAATTAATAAGGTTTAAAAAACCTCTAGTTTTATTGTTGTTAATTTTTAAAAAGATGTTAATTTAAACCTTAATATAGATTGGTTGGAGACACAACTCCTTACTAGTTATGACTATTCATTATTCATTGTTCGTGTACCCCAACCAATATTCTAAATGGATCAAAGGTTGCAATCATAAATAAATAAATAAATGGGGAATTGGCTTTTGAGGACCATTGGGACCACTCCTAATATGTGGTAGTAACGTATCATATATAATCAAGATTGCACTGGACCATGTTCTTTGAAATAAATATTCGGAACAACCAATTCTTCTTTAGTCTAATTATATATCTGAACAATTATTCACATGCAGATTATAACATGACAAAATTTCTAATTCTTAAAGTTTTTATATGAAGATTCATTATAAGAAATTTTAAAATCAAACAGATCTTATAGCACCCTTTCATAATATGTTTGATAAAATGCAATTCAGATGTAGTAGAGTCCGAGAATTGCAGCCAATGGTGGTGTGTTTAAAGACTATTAAAATAATTTTTTTTAGATTATAGGCTTCCTTAGCTAGGAGATCACAACCGCAATAGAATAATTCAATACCACCAACTCTTCTAAATATCACATGTAACTTAGAGACAATCAACAAAAAACACATCAAACAACACAACACAATTTTAGCGTGGAAAAACCTCCGTTAACTAGGAGTAAAAAATCACAGGACCCGTAGGCCACTTAAAATCTCCAATCAACAATGAATACAAGCAAGGTTCTCTCTAACACTAGTTAGAGGCATACATAAACATCATCAAGATTTACAATTAATCTTAGAATACAACAAGAATCAAGAGAGACAAAACAACCCAAAAAACACCAAAATTTCTGACCTCAAAAATAAACTCTACAGACTGACTTAGAAAATTCCGAATACAATGAAAATCGTTCAGAATGTGCTCCTATGAGTCATGAACGTTGTGTCAAAATTTCAGGACGATCCGACCGTTGGATTTTGCTCAAGCTCTAATTTTGTGGAATTGTTCTATGCCGAAATAGGGCTGCAGGATTTCACTCTTCTCTCTACTTTTTCTTGTTTTCACTCTTACACAATAATGAATAACCTAATCCTCTTTATTGAGTGATAACAAAGACTTACACACACATGGGTCACTAACCCACATCTAATTGGAGCTCTCTAAATAGGAGGGAAAGCCCAACACTTCTAATATTTATTTATTTTATTTGTGATGCTCAATTGATGAGAGCTATTTTATCTAAAAGATTTAACTTTTCACTTCCAAATTATACCTGACATCCCTCATATTTTCATAATAATAAAAATGTCTTGCAATTATTTACCCTAAAAAAAATAGAAAATACAAACAAACAAACAAAAAATCACTATGAACATGCAGTAAAAAGTAAATTTTTCGGTATCCAAATAGGAATTTTATTGAAAATTGTGTGTAAATTATAAAAATCTCGAAGACGATTAGCCAAAAATTTTGAAATTTTGCAATTTCTGAAATTTTTTATTAATAACAAAAATTTCGGTATATTGGAAATTTTGTTTATACTTGAAATTTTCGATAAGTTTGCAGAAAAAAATTATACTTGTGTGGGCTAGAACCGACAACTTCTTATAAGGATTCTTGTATAGATTTTACGTAAATCTTCGCCACTGATGCTATATGTTTTCTATGTAACATATGCAATTTTTAAAGGTTTTATTGTCTCTATGATATTGGTAGTTTACTCTTTTTTAATTGACAAATAGTTAAATTCCAGTATGAAGTTTTAGCTTGGACACAAGCTACTAGTAAACAACATGATATTATTGTTGTCACTGTTCGTTTCGATTCTACTAATGTAAGGCAAGGAAGAAAAGATAAATTGATTATGGGTTGTGAGATCTGTTCCAAGTGGTATTGGTTGGAAGGTGATTGTTAGGTGCGAGATGCACGATCATAAATTATTTGAGGATTTGGAAGGCCATGACATATTAGGTCGTATAAAGATCATGAAAAAAAAAGTTTGTGAATGACATGACGAAGTACAACATGGCTTCAAGGTACATTGTTGCTGCTTTGAAAGATGTGGTTGCTTCATTTGAACAACACACCAGTTACCGTGTGCGTGTCAGCTTGCCGGTTTCTAAATACTAGGCAATCATGTTCCTTTAGACTCAATTCATGTATTTTGGACGAAATTGCACATTACAGAGCATGAGATTAGTCATGATGAGAGTGGTACAAAGTGGGATTTAGAAGTAGAGTGTGAAGAGTTGAAAACATATTTTAGTGCTTTGGATATTGTAGGTCAGAGGGAGTTGAAAAAAGTCCGGGAACTAACACTTCCATCCACAATTTTTATGTGTCCACCACCGATGAAGTACAAGCCAAAGAGGGGAGTTAAGAAGAGTAGAATGAGTCAAGAGAGTGATGTGCTTCGTGATCCTAGCTAGTGGGATTATGCCGAGGACTCGCAGGGGAGTCTGACTACGAAGACATCATGCATAAAATCTATAGCAAGTCAATAGTCAAGTATGTCGATTGGTAGTCAATCGTCCACCGAATCTTCAAGACATCTTTACTTATCACAGTTTCCTACTTTCTTACATCCATACATTGATGATATAATTGATGTTGGTGACGATGTAAATTGATGTTTCCGTTCTATTGCAGCTTTACTTGGATGAGACGAAGAGTCATGACTTTTGATACGAACGCAGTTAGATGCACAAGTTCATCAATACTCCCGATTGTTTTCAAAGATGTTCTATGACACGATCTCTACAGTTAGGAATGTGTTACGAGTAGACCACTTGGGTGTGCAGGGTATGAATAAATGGATGATGATTTCTGATATGGGTTACCCTATTGCTTATCGATACAGTGTCGTATTTGTCTCCCTTTCCATGAGACTTAACATCACATTTTTCCCTCTTGCCTTAACTCCACCTATGTATACGAGCAAGCATAAAATCATTATTGTTGGTTTTTTCAACAGTAATCATTGGGTTCAAGTAAAGTTGAAACCTGATTGCCAATTATCTCCCGTCACTGACCGTTGTAGACAGAATTATACTAATGATGCAAAAGCGTAAGAATCAATTTATAAAGAGTATTATATCGTCTTCGTCTTCAACATTTATGTTATGTTATAATCATGTGTACCGAGGTCTTCACTCTTTATATGTTAAATATCATCTCCAATCATTACATGATCCTAAGCATGTCTGAGTTTCTTATATCTAACACTCTAGAAAGATATATTTACGCTCTCAATATAATGGTTCTAGATGTCATTGTCTTTTTCACACTAGACTTGTAAGAGGTGTTGAACACTCATTTAAATATATATATATATATATATATATATATATATATATATATATATATATATATATATATATATATATATATATATATATATATATATATATATATATATATATATATATATATATATATATATATATATATATATATATATATATATATATATATATATATATATATATATATATATATACACGAAAAGATTATAACTGATACACACAAAAAAACAACAACACTTAAAGATTTAAGCTTACTTTTATTTTTACTATATATTGATCATAGTTAAACACTTAAATTTTTGCATCTGCTCAAACGTCTTCCACCAAAAAAAAAAGAGAGGTATTTTAGAATACCTCATGTTTGAATGAAATTCATTCAACATTAATCTTAATCATGAAAATCACAACCGGTTGCCAGCATTCGAACTTGAGACAGTTAGGTAATGTTCATAGACAACTAACTACCAAACTGACAAGCCCAGCTAGTAGCTAAATTTTAGTACTGTTCCTTTTTATAAGAGACAAGTTAGTTTTTAGGTTTATTTAATAACTAATGTATTTGGTCTTTTTTTTTTTTTGAAATCTTGGTATCCGGCCTTGCGACCAACTAATCCAAGAGGGACCAATCCCATCGTCCACTATACATTGATTATCCAATGAATCTAAACATTAAATTTTCTCTTATAAAAAAGAACGGAGATAGTAATATATAATCAAGTTCGGTAACCTATACCGACACTAAATAATTTTTTAATAAGAAACTAATACAATACATAGATATAACTTTTAGATAACTTAATTATTCTTTTTTCTCTAATTCCTCTTTAAGTCTATCTTTTCAATATTATTGAAGGATAATTTTATAAAATTACTTTTAATTTATTTGTTTTTATATAAAATTAATAAGTAAAAATGTTTTAAACGACTTAAAATAAAAAATAAAGTATATGTTAGTCTACTTAATTTTCTTTTAAGATTGTGTTCGTAAAATCTATGACACATCCTTTCTAAACGTTATCAAACTTTTAAGAAAGTCAAATTTTTTAATGGAAAATAAAAATATAATAATATAGTGGAAATATAAAACTGCAATAAATATTATTTCAAAGCACAAAGAGTTTGACCTAAGGGCACTTAGTTGAGATGGTAAGAGTCTCTTTCAGTTTAATCAGAGGTTTTGAGTTCAAACTCAGTCCTGAGCATGCAACATTGTTAAATCTTTGGAGGAAGAGCTTTTACCGTCTATTATGGTTCTACTTTACCGTCTATTGTGGTCATCTCCGGCTCGAAGATATCTGGTTTATAAAAAAAATACAGGGAGTGTCAGAGACTACAATAAAACACAAAAACAACAAAAGAACAACAACTACAAACAATAAAATTAAGACCCCAATATCCACTAAACATATCTCTCCCATAATGTATTAGAATGAAGCGAGTTAGAGAACTTATTCTTTAACTAGATGGTCCATAATCAATGCTTATTCCAAAAGGAAGTTTGGAGATGTGATCCAAATTTCCTAATAACCCCATCAATAAACCAATATGAAGCATCACCCTCTTTGAATCCAAGAGGGGACACCTATTTCCACCAATAAGAAGTAGAACAAAAACCCTCAGTCCTCCTCCGCAAAGGGAGGAAACAACCGACAGGCCATATCGAGCTATAAGGATATCCCCAACAAAAAGCCACCTTCTCCATGTAGCCAAAAAGGCAAGATTAACCAACCGAAGGTCCTTCACCCTACCCCCTATTTTATTTGGTTAATAGACATCTTCCCACTTAATCTAGGAGATTTTTGGAACATCCCCCCACCCCCCCCCCCCCCCCCCCCCAAGGAAGTTTTTTCTGCAAATGGTTTAGATGATGGTCTGAACACTCAAAATGCATTAAACCACAAATGATAGGTTGACAACAAAGGGTCAATAAGCAAATGAATGAATAACTTTTTATTCTCTTTAAATGTTTCATTCATGATTAATATTTGATTATCTGTGAACATATTTTGGGGTCTTGTCTCTAAACACCTATAATTTAAATGATAATACTTGTTAGTATATAACACTAAGAAATTATAAGAAGCATAAATTATGAATAAACAATAAAAAATATTTACTTGTTAGTTTTTCCTTATGCCTTCTTCATGATCATAATGAATAACATGCACATCATCTATATCAACTTCTTTATATGAAATAGGCACATGTGTTGCGTATGAAGGAGCCGCATAAATATCAAAATTTAAATCATGATTTTCATCACTATAAGGAATGTGTTTTCCTAGGAAAAAATTGACCATCTTTTCTTAGAAAGGTCAGTGACATAAAACACTTATTTTGCTTGGAATACCATGATGAATGGTTCGATCATATAAGTTTTCATGTCAAGGGCAACCAGTGTGAATCCTAACTCATCTGTTTGTACACCAATGATATAGCCAACCCACTTGCATTTAAATAAAGGCACTTTGAATAAAATATAATCAATCTCACAAATATCCTCCATGAACCCAAAGTACGCTCAAGATGCCATTATAGGATTCTTATCTTTTGAACTAGAGAAGTACATGGATTTGGTCTCAATCATATCCCTGATAGTTTGCATTGTACGACGATCATCTTTTTATTTTGTATAATAGGAAAACTTGCTAATGTCTTATGTAGTCCAATTTACTGTACTAAATTTAGGCATGTATGAACATGCATTTAATTGTCTCGGATGCATTATCATCATTATAAATCCTTCCATTAAACCAACTTATGAAATTCTTGTTATGCTCTTTCAACAATGACTTGTGACTAATTTAGGGATATTTTTTCTTTCTAAGACTTTTGTGAGTAGATAAGTAAGGTTGAACTTCATCAATATTATTCAATATATAGAAATGTGCTTGAAGAACTATATCCTGAGTCATTGACTTAACATTTAAACCTTGAGTACCTCTACCTTCATGTCTGTCATCATGATGAGACTTTGGAATTACTATAGACTCTGCTTTTGACAAATAGTTTAAACATAACTCAACAACTTCTTATGTGATGTACCTTTCAATGATCGAAGCTTCCAGTCGGTGATGATTCTTTGTATACCATTTAAAGATCTTTATGTATCGCACTATTGGATACATCCACCTTAAATAAATTAGACCAAAAAATATGATTTCTTTTACTAGATGAACTATTAAGTGAACCATAATGTCAAAAACTGAAGGAGGGAACAGGAGAAGTCACGAAATAGATCATTAACACATACATTGCATGATGGCTCATTGAAAGCCATTTAAAGCTGGTAGCGGACGTTGTAATGGTAGCATAACAGAGGAGAATATGAGAGATCCCTCTTAAATGAGGCACTTGATGATCAATGTTATATGAAAGGGCTCCCACAAGAGGGTTAAGTAAGACATCTTTTTGGGCATATTACACTAATAGTAGCACCTAAATCCCCTAGAATATCTCAGAAATCCATCTCATTGAGGCTCTCCTTGTTCCTACAAAGAAGTCACTTGTTTAGTATTTTTACGCAAGAACATTAATATATTGAGTTATGTGTTATTGTAAGTAACATAATAAATAGTGTATAATTTTTTCCTCTTGTGAGGTGTATTTCTTACAAGGTGTCACATAAATGAAGACGGATAAGAAAGGATACTTATATTTATGATTAAAAAAATTGCAAGAATCCCTAACTATTAAAGATTTTTCACTTTTACTCATGATTCGTTTACGGTATAGGAGACCCTCTTCATTAATTATCATGATAATATCAAATTTTCTATAAGAAACTATGAGGCAGTTCAATGGAAAAAAGTGAAATGAAGAATAAGGATGGCAACAGGTAGGGTCGGGAGTGGGTTTCACACTGTCCAAACCCGCACCCAAAATCACCACCCGAACCCAAACCCAAAGGCTATTCGAATGGCAAAATAACTCTCATGCCCACACCCGTTGGATTCGAGTTTTTCCACCCGAACCCACAGCAAAACACATAAAATACAATAGCAACATTGAAACTTTCCATCAATCCAGACGAGTGGAAAACACTGTAGAATTAAAATATATTTAGGGGCATAAAATACAACAGCAACATTAAAATACAACATAGAATTATATATATATATATATATATATATATATATATATATATATATATATATATATATATATATATATATAGAGAGAGAGAGAGAGAGAGAGAGAGAGAGAGAGAGAGAGAGGAGGGTTATATTTACTCCAGGAGTAAGTTATTATAACTTACTCCAAATCTAGACCATTGATTCTTTTCAATCTAGTGGTTAAAAATAATAAGTAATTAAATATGGAGAGAGAAAACTATTACTTATTGTTTTTAACCACTAGATTGAGAAGAATCAATGGTCTAGATTTAGAGTAAATTATAATAACTTACTCCTGGAGTAAATATAACCCTCCTCATATATATATATATATATATATATATATATATATATATATATATATATATATATATATATATATATATATATATATATATATATATATATATATATATATAGGGACACTTATGTAATTTCGAGTTTCGGGTGCGGGTTTCACACTACCCGCACCCGAACTCACTCAACTCAGTTTTTTACCTGTTGACTCAAGTTCGTGTGTGGGTTGACCCCGCTAGTTTGGATTTGTCTACCATCCCTAAAAGAAGTATGTAAAAAGTGGACATGTGATCAAATTATTTGGACCCAATATTGTAATATACTTGTAAAAATTAGTAGTAAAAACAATAAAATGATGTTAAAAACAACAATAAAATAATATAAAAAATAAAATAAAATAAATGAATAAATATTGTGGTTTCTTTATAACACTACAATTGTATGTTATAAATGAGCTAAATTATTTACCACCAAAAGAAAGGTATTTTAGAATACCTCATTTAATCAATAATCGATTTCACAGTCGTTTGCCAGTATTCGAATGCGAGTCAGGTAGGTTATGTCTAAATACAATTACCACACTAACACAGCCAACCAGCGATAAAATATTCATAATTTAATTTCAAATAGTAAATACAAAGTTATATTAGATGATCTATATGGATGCTAAGTACTTTTTTAAATAACACACAAATATAATTATATGTGAATATAAAATTTTTTATGTTCTAAAAAAATAATTTTAATAATAAAATAAAAATATTATAGCATTGATTAACTTTATTACACTTAGTTTTGAGACTCTTGGTAGGCCTTGTAGAAATGAGGATCTCTCTCGTCGCATTAATCTTTTTTACTTTAACCATCAGGCTTCAAAAATGACTTTTGGGATCATCATACCACTTCTCGCTCCGCTCGGCTATCTTCCTTGTAAGGCGAGTTTTCCTCTCAGCAATGTTCATGGGAATCATCCTCTCTGCAAACAAAAAAGAAATAATAAACATTAGATAGGGAAAATGACTTGTCAACAAGCGCCTAAACAAAAGCCAAACTTATGCAATTATTCCTTAGTTTTCTTCTTCCAATCATCAGAACAGCCAAGCTCCACCATTTCTTGGGAGCTCATAATGGCAAATTCTTCCAAAATATCAAAAACTTCCATCTTTATAATGATCAAGTAATAAAGATTATAGTTTTTTATATCCATAGGGTTGTCGGTCCATTATAGAGGGAAACAATAGTCGTCGTTATCTCTGAATATTACCATAGAGGTGTTATCTCGCACACTCACTCCTACGAATATGTCCTTCCAATTTTGTAATTATTTGAGTGAAGAGTAAAAAGAAACCTCCCCAACAAGACGCCCAAGATAACTCAACCTCCTCTAGTCACCGTCTTAGTTGCGTTAAAAGAAAAGAAAACTATTATAGTTGGCATGATTCCCAGACGACTGCATATAATCTCAAATGCTCTTATAAAGCCCCGTCTGCTAGGAGATATCCTAGAAGAAGCAACATTTATGGTCGTAAGGACCTCTGATTTGAAAATCGTAAAGGGTATTAGTACCCCTAAGTTGTGAACAACCAGGAGATGCTTATAAATGAATTCATTTGATAGACCGGCAAGGGCTACCAAGTTAACTCGCGTTTCCTCAAAGAATGACTCCAATATGACTTCTTCTTTATCACCCCAGCCTGATAGGTTTATGCCTTTTCGAAAGGAAATCACTTTTTCTTAAATTGTATAAAAGATCTCCTAGTTTTCAACTCTCAAATGTTTGGAAGAGTTGGACATCATGAATAGTCCTTATTTTCCTAGCCTTTGTCCTTCTCTTTGGTGTGGTATTTTTCGGATCCATATTCTCTCCTTTTTTCTGTCTCCAGCCCTTTGTGTAACACCCTTCTAAACCCCGCGGCGAATTAAATAAGTTTATTCAGAGTACATGAAATAAGGGTGCCACAATTCCAAATAAATTAAAAACATCGTTCAGTCATGTCATGCATTCACTGAGGCAATTCTCATTAATTAAAACAATTCATGTCAACACAGCGGAATTAAATCAAGCAGGTTAAGTTTAACATCTTTAAAACTAATCCTTCAAACATCAAAACATAACTAGAGTTATAAACATAAACTCTAAACATCGTGTCCCCAGTGTTACAACTATCAGAGCATGACACCTGACGCTAACTAAATAACTGACTCATGAGCTAATCCTCACCGAGTCGAACAGCCGCTATCCTCAATCTGAAAATGACAAAATGTAAGAGTGATTCTTTATCATAATTAACAAATGTTATAAGGTTATAAGGCAATAACACATCATAGCTGCATTGTTCACCCAATTGTTTCATAAACAGACACCCAGACAAGTTTCATTCATCACAAACAGTCAACCAACACACCCTCAATATTTATAACACTGGAATACACCCAATCATGTTATAAAATTATGCATATGTATGAACTGACATTATGCATGTGGTACCAACATCATCAAATGGGAATAACCCATGACCGATCCAACATCATCAAGATACGGCCCTGCCAGCACAGATTCCACATAATGGGAATCATGCCCTTTACTGATCCAACACATCATCATGGATACAACATCATCAATGAATATGAATGAATGCAAACATACATGAACATACTTATACCATCGTCAAGTATATGAGTAACATCATCAAATACTCATTTCATCATAATCATCATCATCATCACAGTATGTTTATATATATATATATATATATATGCATCATTCAATCACAATCACATCATTAATCATCACATAGATTATTTCACAAGGTTCGTTTAGCTCGAAACGGCACACAAAACGGACCAACGGTTCAAAAGTTATGAGTTTTCTAAAATGATTCATTTTTCAAAAACCTTCAGCCGTAACGGGTTACAGAAAAAGCGTAACGGGTTACGAAGAACAAATTTTCAAAAACGTTTCAGCCGTAACGGGTTACAGAAAAAGCGTAACGGGTTACGAAGAACAACTTTTCAAAAACGTTTCAGCCGTAACCGGTTACGAACTCGTAACCAGCCCAAAAACCCCATTTTTCACAACCGTAACCGGTTACAAGCCCGAACGTAACCGGTTACATCACCTGTAACAGCAAAAAAAGCACTTTTGACAGCAGCTTATTTCCATCCAACACAACCCAAATCGAATCATTTCGACCATACACGAAAAACATAATCAATTCACAATTATTCCATGTCATTTCATGCCTCAACAACACATTCAAACACAATCAAACATCACAAACAAGCATTTACACATACTTTATCAATTTGAACCACAACAACACAAACATCATGGATTCTAGCCAAATGATCAATCATCATCCAAATTGACTCAAATCCCTAACTCTATCATATGACTCAATCGATACGAATTCTACATCTATTTTATGCTATCAACCCCTAACCCGATAATAGATGTTAACCAGATAAGTCCTCCCTTACCTTAGCCAAGAATCTGGACTTTTTCCCTTCTTCTTCATCAAACCCGTAAGCCTTTTTTCTTCACTTTCAGCAAGAATCCCCAATCTTCAAACTCGCTTATCTCCCTCATCGAGAACCTCCCTGACACGAATTAATATATCAAATCGAAGGAAATTTCGTGTAGAATCCGAATCTTTGAGAATTACCTGATTTGGAGTTACGAGCAGAGAGTTATGACCCATTTTGTGAGGGTTGCACCATGAATACGAAAATCTCTTTTCTCCATGAGCTCTCTCCTTCTTCCTCTTAGGTTTTCTTCTTCTAATTTCCAATTTCTTTCTTTTTTTCTTATTTTATGAAAATAAAGTAAAATAGCTTTAGTAATAGGACCTACCAATCACACCCCCTCCCATTACTAACCACAACTTGGCCCAATAGCTTATTTTACACAATTTCCAACTTAAGTCCAATTAAAATACCAATAATCCAAGAAATTAATTTAAACTCCCATTAAATTAATAAAATGTAAAATATGGGGTGTTACACTTTGTCCTGCTATAATTTCCACCGCTCATTATTTTTCAGTACCATTTTTTAATAGTTATTTCCTTCCTTTAAAATTCCTTGGCCATTGGATTAGAGGCAGCACTGATGGCTGAATCTAAAACGCAGCAGACGATCAGTGTTCGGTATTTTCTGTTTGTTCAAATCCATATTTATCTGTGCCAATTATTTTGTTTTTTCCTATTTTGGTTTTTTTTTGTGCTAGATTCCAATTTTAGTTACTAGAATTTCTACCAATGTTTATGGTCTGATTTAGTACATCTTCCACAGTCCACATATATTAGAAATGTGAATGAAGTTGATGATTACCTCAAAGAATGCCCACTTAAGGCTGCAGAACATGAGAGCGTGGGGCAAATCGTCCTTTGTCCAAAATAAATAATTAAATAAAAATAAAATATTAAAATTCCATTTTTTGTCAAATAATTTTTTTATAGAATTATTATGTCATATTTTTTAATACCATTAAATATTTTCAATATCATAATCTACAATCTATCTTTAATCCAATTTGCTATACCTCATTCTCATATATGGTTTTCATTTTATTTCATTGCAAATGAATTTGATATTTTATGATTTTGGAATAAATTGAAAATCACATAATATCCCTATATAGTCATCGTTTGAATATTTGATTTAACATTATTAATTTATGAAATCATAAACTAATTTAAATTCTATATATAATTTTAATCTTTCTTATACACAAAT
Organism: Vicia villosa; assembly: GCF_029867415.1. Taxonomy (NCBI): domain Eukaryota; kingdom Viridiplantae; phylum Streptophyta; class Magnoliopsida; order Fabales; family Fabaceae; genus Vicia; species Vicia villosa. The sequence goes on along the minus strand of NC_081184.1, from coordinate 16,019,426 downwards.
AATATTATTGATTGATTTTGATTACATATTAAGTCGTGTTTTATTGAAAGTAACACAACAAATAGTGTCATGCTAATATCAAAATTGTGTATAAGAAACCATGTGGTAATTCAATGGGAAGAAGTGAAATGATGAAGTATGTAAGCATTGAACATGTGATCAAGTTATTTGCACCTAATATATTGTAGTAAACATATGAGAATTAGCCATAAAAACAATAAAATGATGTTAAAAACAATAATAAAATAATATAAAAATAATTACAAAATAAATAAATAAATAAACATTGTGACGTGTTTCTAACACTACAATCTTATCTTAAAAACGAACTAAAATATCTACCACCGAAGGAAAGGTATTATAGAATACCTCATATTTCAATAATATTTAATCATTAAGGATCTCAAGGTCGTTTGTCAGTATTCGAATGCGTGTCAGATAGGTTATCTAAAGACAATTACCATGATGACAAGGCCAATTAGCAATAAAATATTCACAATTTAATTTCAAATAAAGTATATAAAGTGAGACTAAATGATAGACATGTAAAACTAAGTATTTTTCAAAAGAAGACACGAATACAGTTATATGTGAATATAAAAATGTGATGTTCTAGATGAATACTTTGAATTTATGGATAACTTTAATAATTCATTGAAATATAATATAAATATTATATCAATGATTGACTTTATTGCACTTAATTCTCATATATAAGAATAAATTAGTTTTGGACCATAATTGTAAATAATCGATTACGAGCTGGATTGTTACTTTTAGTTTGTTTAGAGGTTCGTGCCTCAACTAACGCGCTTATAAATACTAATAATGTAATAATGTTAAGATATCGCCATGGAATTGAAATTGGTGTATGAATAAGAGATAGGGAGCTCTCTCATCCTATGTTCTCACAACTAATTAATTATTCAATAAAGGTGGTGGATGTTACCGACATATAAGAAATACATGAGAAAGTAATGATCACTTCAAAAGATTTTCACTTCAAAAGATTTTCACTTAAGACTGCAGATCATGAGAGAGTATGGCAAATCGTCCCACATCCAAAATAAATAAAAAAAGAAGAAAAATAAATATCTAATTTATTTTTAATAAATGTTTTAAATGGTTATTATGATATATTTTTTTCAATACCATTACATCTTTTTAATATCACAATCTATAAATTTTGAGTGAATATTTCTTACTCTTTATCACACTTTTCATATATCACCTTCTCAGTTTCATTTTTTTCATTATCAATCAATTTGATTTTTTATTTACTTATTTCGGAGTAAATTAAATAAAAAAAGGTATTATAGAATACCTTATTTAATGCTAACAACAATTTTAACATCATCATCATCATCTGCCAGCATTCGAACCTTGGCCATGCAGGGTAAAGTTCATAGACATTTACCAAACTGCCAAGGCGACCTAGCAGTGTTCTTTGCATACTTTAAGGTTAAACTGAGTAAAGTTCATAGACATCGTTCGTATATATTGAAATTTGTTTTCGCTTTATTTTGTAAAAATAAATTTTTTAAAAAGTGTCATAATTGTAAATTAGATTTTTTGAAAACCAGAAAATTGCAAGTATTTTTTAAAACAATAGAAAATAAAAAATTATAATTAAAATGTTCTAAAACATATAAGAAAACTTTCTTCGTCAAATAAATAGGACATGGTATGCTTTAGGAGTGTGTTTATTGGTTTAGACAAATTTGAATTAAACTGGAATTTGAATTAAATCATAGTATTTGGATCGGTTATTTTTTCAGCTCTAACAAGAACCGAACTAAAATAATGAAATTCGACGACAATTAGTTCGGGCATCGAATTTTCAATTTTCTATCCGCAACTTCTGTGGGCCGCCAACTAAACAAGCCCAATTCAGCACATCGTCCGAATGTATGTGCTTGCGAGTATTGTCAAGGTGATCTAAGGTGGTGAAGTATGTTGATTGCAAATCTTCAATCAACTGGCTAGCTATTTGGTTTTGATGATGACAACACATTATATCAAATGATATTCAGTGAAGTCCTTATCTTTTATCAAGATATCCTTTGAAGACGCTCTTTAAGATCAAGTCATCTCTTTGAAGTCAACACTATAGTCAAACTACATTTAAGTGAAGATCTTTGTTTCAAGGTTTGTCGGTGGTTTAACCTCTCAAATCTCAGATGATGGTAATCAACGTGAAGATATCTCAAGCCTCATTATGAAAATTTAGGGTTCTTGTCTGATGTTAAACTCAAAGATAATAAAGCTTTAGAGTTTAGAAAAGGAGGAAGTGTGAAAGCTCGTCTCGTCATGTCCGTTTGAGTGATCAACGTCTTGTAAAGGCACAACGGTACTTATAGAAATACAATAGAAAAATGATACATATACACTAAAAATATTTGAGAAGTCTCTCTTATTTTAGTGAAACAACTTGAAAATATTTTTAAGACCTAGTTAACTAATTAAGGTATTTGTATTATCAATTGGAAACTTTAACAACTGAATAATCGATTAGACCTAACCACCTAATCGAATATTTTCTCTTGGTTGAGTCTAAAATAGACTAGGAGAGTATGTTAATGACCGGTAACGCCTAAATAACAAAACCTTCCATTTGTGGCTTGAATAATCAATTATTAAAGGTCAGTAATCGATTGGCCTAATGTTGAAGCGGTAAAGCGGCAGTAAAAAGTAAGTATTTATTTAGTTTTATCATATCGTCTCCGCAGGGATTAGTTCTATTGAATTGTCGTTCGACAATTTCTCGCATTAATGAGTTTGGGTTAAAATGAGTTAAAACAGTAAATGCGGGAATTAAACTTATGAACATAAAAAAATGCATTCTTCGAAGAGCAGATAACTCTCGGTTTTGAATTTCATCTACCCTATCAAATATTTAAACTTACTACCCAGTTGTACTCAACCTAAATTACTCGTTAATATTATCATGTATCACTCACACAGAGGTTATCTCTAATGCAAAATGAGATATCAACCATATCGCTCGCGGATGCGATCTCTCAGCGCAACACAAACACGAAAGTATTAAGCTCCCATACACAAGTGAATACTAAGCCTTAATCTATTTCTAGAATTAAAACTCAATAGATATTCTGTAACACCCTTCTAAATACCCCGAAAAAAACATAGTACAAAATCAGAGTTAAACATGAATTCAAGGGCGTCACAATTTAAAACAATTATACATTCCATGTGTAATCATGCTCCACTAAGAAAACAACATATAATTCATTCAAACTCATGTTTTATCACAGCGGAAAATCAATAATATTTGGATACTCCATGAAACATCATTCATAAGGATCTAAGCCTTTTTATTCCAACAAAAGAGAATTATCTAAACCAAATAATAAAGAAATAAAAGAGTATGATAACTCTAAAAAAAACATGCGTTCCCAGTGTTACAAGTATTCAGAGCATGACACCAACACCTAATTATTAGACTAAAAGCGATAACTTCTTAAAAGCCATCCTCACCAAACATCTAAGCCACTTAGCTTCAATCTGAAAAATAAGAGTAAGGGTGAGACTACATCATAAATTAAATAGCATTATAAATCATCAGATATAGAATTTCATAAGCAATTATCCACCCTACTTAGCATATTCAGATTAATCAATTCATACCAATCACAAGCACAAGTCAATAGTATGCACCAATAACACAACACAACCATAACACCGGATTTCATCCTGACATGTCACAATTTATACAAAGACCGTGCAGACTCTTATGCATGTGGTACCAAACATGGGCTAAACCCATCCAACTGATCTACTCATCATCGAGATACAGTCCACCGACACAAATTCCACACAATGGGAATTATGTCCTACAAATCCACTCATCATCGGGATATATCATCAATGCAAATGATTCATGAATGAATGCACGCATATCACATACTTATATCATCATCAATACGATGCTTAACATCGTCTCATTTCATCTCATCACATCAACATCGTAAGTATGCACATGTCTCATGCATCATTCAAAACAAATCAATCATCATTCATCAAAACACATGATAACCATATTTACCACGAACAACATCCATTTGCATAACAAGAAGAAGCAATCACATTATAACAACACACATCATTGCACATATTTAATTATGCAAACAACAAATCATTGCACCTCATCAACTATGCAAAACAAGAATAAACCACATTTGAAGAAAATGATACTTTTCAAAATAAAATCAAGTTATTGTTGTTTTCTTTATTTCATATGATATAGCATTCAATTTAAGAAATAACATCCAAAACGGCGTCTAAAACGGACTTACGGTTTGTAAATTAGAGTTGTTTGAAGTTAGAATAGTTTTCAAAGTGTGCTGCTGGAATTTGTACTGGAACCCGGTTCCTCCCCATGTGGGAACCGGTTCCTGGACCCAAAATGCTATTTTTTAACATTTTAAAACAGTGGAACCCGGTTCTTCCCACATGGGAACCGGTTTCCACGAACCCAGTAGCTGAAAAACATGATTTTTAAGGCTTTTATGCATCCCAAACACATACCAACTCATACCATTACGAAATTGATCACCAATAACATCAAAATACTCAAAATACATGATTCTAATGCACAAACAACATACCATAACACCATGTAACAATACTACATTATCAATTGCAGTCAATTCATCAAATCATGCATGTCAGTGTTGGAATTTCACAAAACCTAACATCCCAAATAGAGATTCTAATCCCTTAATTCAATCCTATCATCATCAAAATCATAATACCATATAATTAGAGTAATCACCCCTTACCTTGATGGAGATTCTTGAATTGATCCTTGAACTTTGGAGTTTTCCTCCTTCCTTTGTTCTTCTCACTTCTACGATCAAAATCTTTTCTCCCAACTCTTCTCTTGTTCCTTTCTATTCTATTTTTCTAATAATAAAATAATAATAGAATTAGGACTAAGTGTAGAGCTTTTTTACTCCATACACCCCCTAATTATCCCTCACACACCAAAAGTCCAATATTCTCTTATTTCCTTGTTTTATGAAAATATAACATAATTTAGTAATGGACTCCACAACTTAACACCCCCTCATTACTAAATACTACACTTGGCCCAAAGACCAATATTACATAATTCCTCCAATTAGTTCAACAAAAATACCAAATAATTCTAAATAATAATTTAATTTCCGATTAAATTAAAATTAAAAAATATGGGGTGTTACATGTTCATCCTAAATCCAAAAACATCGATTTGTAAAATGAGTTTCATACAACACCATGAGCAATATATATATATATATAAGTCATGCTAACATGTGCCCTAAGGGCACATGTTAAGGATATTATAATTGGAAAACGTAAATATAATTAAATGCAATAAAGTCATATTTAAAATTTCGATACAATGAATGCACGCGTTCCAAAAAAAATTTTCTTTAAATATCTCATTAACTTGTGCCCTTGGGGCACATGTTAGCTTTTCCATATATATATATATATATATGGAGCATATCAAGTGAGATCAAAATGAGAGATGAGAGGAATAAATATCAACCATTCAATTCATCAAGAGAGAGAATGTTAATACATTAATGTGACTATTAATTTCTCTCTCTTGATGAATCTAAAGGTTGATATTTATTCCTCTCATCTCTCATTTAAAAATGCTCTTACTTGATATGCTTCCTATATATATATATATATATATATATATATATATATATATATATATATATATATATATATATATATATATATATATATATATATATATATATATATATATAGGAAGCATATCAAGTAAGAGCATTTTTAAATGAGAGATGAGAGGAATAAATATCAACCTTTAGATTCATCAAGAGAGAGAAATTAATAGTCACATTAATGTATTAACATTCTCTCTCTTGATGAATTGAATGGTTGATATTTATTCCTCTCATCTCTCATTTTGATCTCACTTGATATGCTCCATATATATATATATATATATATATATATATATATATATATATATATATATATATATATATATATATATATATATTCTCAACACCAATCGATAAAAACTTTGACCTCAAATCATCCAGATGCAAGTTCAAATGTTGTTTTCTAAGCTCTAAACTACCAAGAATGAAGGTTTATGAGTAGGGAACAAATACCCCAAAACATAACCTATAAATGAGTATTTTGGCCCTTTTAACATGTTTATGCCCAGTTAATCTCGCTTAACGAAACAGAGCCCGCTAAGCGCACTCCGCTGCAACTTGAGATCTTGGACCATAACTTGAGAACCGTAACTCCGATTTGTCCCCGGTTCGAAGCGTTGAAAAGCTTATTCAATGCTCTATCTAAGATTTACTATATATCAATAAAATTGATGATTTTTTCATCTTTATTTTGAGCCTTATTTTTTTATGAATTGCTAAAAATTGCATTCTTGAAGCTTAGCCTTTGGCCTTTATTACTCAATGCTCCAATTATTAATGAATACCTACAAAATGAATGAAAAACTATCAAATGGTATATAAATAAATAAAAAACACAAATTATACACGATATATACAAATTTAACTAAAATGTACGCATTCACGCACAAGTTGAGGAAAAAGAGACGATAAGTGTCGTAAAACTATATACAAAAATAACTACAATTTGGCACTTATCACCTAATCGATTATGGCATTCATTTCGCTCATGGATTGTTTCCAAATTTAAACCACAATCTGGCCTATAAATAGAGAGTTTATCTATCATTTCCTATCATCCATAAAATGAGCTTTGATTTCACTTTCATACTCTCTCATCATATTCTCTAAATCTCTCAGTTTTTCACATATATTTTGTCTTAGTACTTCAAGAGTGCTTTTGTGTCTAAGTGAGAGTAATTGTTCTGGGTAAGAGCTTAATTTTAATTTACCAAAAGTGTATTATTATTAGAGTAAAATATTCTTCTATAAGAAATTGTTCAGATGCCAATTTTAATTACTATAATTTCTACCAATATTTATGGTCTGATTTAGTACATCTTGTACAATCCACGTATATTAGAAATGTGGATGAAGTTGATGATTACCTCAAAGGATGCCCACTTAAGGATGCAGAACATGAGAGCATGTGGCAAATCGTCCTTTGTCCAAAATAAATAATTAAAGAAAAATAAAATATTAAAATTCCATTTTTTCTTAAATAATTTCTTTATATGGTTATTATGTCATATTTTTTAATACCATTAAATATTTTCAATATCACAATTTACAATCTCTCTTTAATCCAATTTGCTATACCTCATTCTCATACCAAATAACTTTATATGATTTTCATTTTATTTCATTGCAAATGAATTTAATATTTTATGATTTTGGAATAAATTGAAAATTACATTATATGCATATATATAATCATCGTTTGAATATTTGATTTAACATTCTTGATTTATGAAATCGTAAACTAATTTAAATTCTATATATTATCTCAATCTTTCTTATACACGAATTGTGAGAATTAGCCATAAAAACAATAAAATGATATTAAAAACAACAATAAAATAATATAAAAATAGTACTCTGTCTGTCTCAAAATAAGGGTCAACACTTTCACACAGATTAAAAAATGTTATAAATAAAAGAGAGAATGACAATTTTATACAATACTATTTCAGTTATATTTAATCAATAAGGATCTCAAGGTTGTTTGCCCGTATTCGAACGTGTGTCAGGTAGGTTATAGTATACACCAGTTACACCACCATCCGCTTAATTAGCCTCAAATAAATGAAAATATAATTTGGAGAAAATTTATTCCGACCTTTTTATAAAATCGGTTCAAGTCATTAGACAAATGTTCCTCTCAAGCTGACTGTGTTTTGGCTCGAGATTTTCACTTCATCTTCAACATTGACAAAAATAATTTGGGACAAGACGATTTAGTTTTCCGTTCCATATTTTTTTCAGTAAGTTTTCAGCTGCAACACAGTAGAAATCAACAATAAATAATGTTAATTAGGCAAAAACAGATAAACCATTCTTCAAACATACAAAATATTTAGCAGTAGCTTTCTCTTTCGAGAGTTAAAAATGTACTAGTTGACGGAATAAATTGAAAGACGAGATAAGAAGGACACACTTAAATAAGAATTCAAAACCGATATAAAGTAGCTATAATTTAATCCTTATATCATAAAAAACAAGTTTTAATTACATTAGTTTCCAACACCAAAATTGAATTTGAGAGTTTATACTTTCATTAACTATTTTCTTCTCACAACCATTGGTTAAAGATGTTAAGAAGTGAACTCTTGTTCTAATTAGTTTCCTTGAAGAGTTCTTAACACCTACATCTAAATTCTCAATGCAAACCTCCAAATTTTTCATATGACTAATAATAATCTTAGCAGATAAAACCTCATCTAATTCTTGTAAATAATCGCAAATCACTCTTTATATAGGACTAGGTCCACAACAATCTATCAATAAAATAAAAGAAAGGTATTATATAATACCTTATTAAGGCTACGGGCCAACAACAACTTCAACAACATCATCATCATCTGCCAGCATTCGAACCTTTGACATGTAAGGTAAAGTTCATAGACATTTACCAAACAGACAAGGCAAGCTAGCAGTGAATTTTGCATATTTTGAGGCTAAATAGTAAAGTTCATTGTAAAATATAAATTTGTTTTAAAAAGTGTGATAATTGTAAACTAGATTTTTTGAAAACCAAAAAATTGTAAGCATTTCTTAAAATAATAAATTATAATAAAAATATTCTGAAATATTTAAAAAAAACATTCTTTGTAAAATAAATAGGACATAATATACTTATCCGCATATTGACCACACTTTTGGTTAGGAAGAATGTTTGTTTTTAATTTCAATCTATTTAATATTTATGTCTAATGAACTCATATTATTCCTACCTTATCATCAAATGAAATTTCTCTTTCACGCACAATTATTCAATTGTATTACTAATAAGGACCACTAAAAACCACTTTCAATAAAGATTCAAAATAAAAACATCATCAGATCTCTAGAAACACTCGACATATGTGCATTAAAAAGTTTTTTAAAAAGCCACTTCATTTTTTTTTATACTTCAAGACATTTTTTTTGAGTAAACAAGATATTATAAATCGGAGAATTAAGGGTTCTCCAACCTGTTTACAAAAGGAGGCACTAGCCAGACAAGAAATTACAAACCAATTAAAGTTATGATAAAAACTTCAAGACATGGTAAAGAGCAAAGAAAATGCTCAAACAACTATTAAATAAAAATAAAAAGGGTACTATCCCACAAGAAGGTTCAAAATCTTAAAGAATTCACTTATGTGTTAATCAATTGACATCAAACAATGGAGGTGAGTTGTGATATAATTTTTTTTAAAGATTTGAAAAATTAAATCTGTTTTTAAATTGATTTTTATAAGTATAGAAGAAGAAGAAGAAGAAAATGACAAGTAAAATAGAACAAGAAAAATTAAGAGGCGAGAGAAGAACACACTGAATTTTATCTTGGTTCGTCCGAAAACTACGACGCTCACATTTAATACCTAAGAACAACACCTTGAGACTTCAACTATCATGGAACTTTTAAAAGGAAATTGTGACAAAATACGCCGCAGAAAAAAAATTCCCATAATTTTATTCTTACGGATGAACATAATCCATGATAGGATGGTTACATCTTATGGGAAGTAACCGTTGATGCAGATTCTAGAGATTGATCACGAGCGCAAAACAAGCAATAACACATATACCCAGTCCCCACGAATAGAGTGTCGGCAATCTCAATGTTAGTTGTTCTGAATAAAGTCTTTGAGAGAGAGAGAGAGAGAGCACAAATATGGTTTCATAAGCTGGTTTTTATCAAATGTGAATACTTCATCACACGCTTTCTATTTATATAACTACTTGAGTGGGCCGCCAACTAAACAAGCTCAATTGAACACATCGTCTGGATATATGTGCTTGCGAGTATCGTCAAGGTGATATAAGGTGGTGAAGTATGTTGATTGCAAATATGCAATCAACTGACTAGCTATTTGGTTTTGGTGATGACAACACATGTTATCAAATGATATTCAGTGAAGTCCTTATCTGTTGAAGATAGTTCAAGCTGTAAAAGATCCTCAAGATGTGTTATCAATATATCGTTTGAAGACGCTCTTGAGATCAAGTCATCTCTTTGAAGTCAACACTTTAGTCAAACGAAATTTAAGTGAAGATCTTTGTTTCAAGATTTGTCGGTGGTTTGACCTCTCAACTCTCAGATGATGGTAATCAACGTGAAGATATCTCAAGCCTTATTATGAAGGTTCAGGGTTCTTATCTGATGCTAAACTCAAAGATAATAAAGCTTTAGATTTTTGAAAAGGATGAAGTTTGAAAGCTCATCTGGTCATGTCCGTTTGAATGATCAATGTCTTGTAAAGGCACAAGAGTACTTCAAGAAATGCAATAGAAAAAACACACACACTAAAAATATTTGAAAAGCCTTTCTTATTTTAGTTAAACCATTTCAAAATATTTTTAAGGCCTAGCTAATTAATTAAGGGATTTGTATTATAAATTGGAGAACTTTTTACAACTGGATAATTGACTAGACCTAACCACCTAATCGATTATTTTATCTTGGTTAAGTCTAAAATAGACTAGGAAAGTATGTTAATGATTGGTAACTATTAAATATCAAAACCTTCCATTTGTGGCTTGAACAATCGATTGTTAGAGGTCAATAATCGATTGGTCTAATTGATTATGGCATTCATTTCGCCCATGGATTGTTTCCAAATTTAAACCACAATCTAGCCTATAAATAGAGAGTTTATTTATCATTTCATGTCATCCACAAAATGAACTTTGGTCTCACTTTCATACTCTCTCATCATATTCTCTAAATCTCCCAGTTTTTCACATATATTTTACCTTAATGCTTCAAGAGTTCTTTTGTGTCTAAGTGAGAGTAATTGTTCTGGGTAAGAGCTTAATTATAATTTACCAGAAGTGTACTATTACTAGATTGAAATATTCTTTTATAATAAGTTGTCCGGTTGCGAGTTAAACTAGTAAAAGCTCTTGCTTGTTTTGCGGGATTCTCTTAGGAAGTCTCTGTTTGGATCGTGAGTTTCGCCAAGAAGAAAAAGTCTTCTTTTGGTTCATGAAGATCAACCATAAAAATATGCACAACGGTTCTTGAGCTCAGCCCATGTAAAAGCTTTATCGAATTAAGATTAGCCTGTATAAAATCTCAACTTTCCTCTTGAGTTTAGCTTGTATAAAAGTTAAGTTGGTTCGAGACTAGCCCGTGTAAAACATGTGGATCTATGTACTTGCATATATAAAGCTGAAAATGCCATAAAAGATTCATCCAAAGTTTTTATGACGACAACAGTGATTAAAGTCGGTGGCAATAGCTTTCAACTCTATTATGATGGCGACCTAAACAGAGAGACATCTCATGCCTCAATCTATAAAAAGAACTCAAGACTAAAGTTCTTATATGATCGATGTATCTCACAATAGTCTTGGAAGCCTCAAAGTAATAAAATAGATGAAGTGTGAAAGTTCGTCACGTCGTGTCTGTTTGAGAGACCCAAATTTTGTAAAAATAAAGAAGTAACTTATAAATACTAAGGCAACTCACACACACCTTTAAATCAAATCCTGAAATATACAAAACATTTTACGATGACTTCCTCATTCGAAAATGAGAAAATATGCTAGTTGGCAGAATAAATTAAAAGACGAGATATGAAGGACACTTAAATAAGAATTCAAAAACCTGTAGTTATAATTTGATCCTTGTATCATAAAAAATAACAAGTTTTAATTACATTAATTTCCAACTATGTGACCAAAATTAAATTTGAGAGTTTATACTTTCATTAACTACTAGATATTTTCCTTAACCAACTATTGGTTTATTTACAGGAACAAACTTAACATATTTCATTCATCAAACAAAAATCAATACAAAGATGTATCATATTAAGGAAACTACACCTAGACCAATAATTGGCCGCCTTAGCTAACATATGGGCAACCGAATTCGCTTAGCGCTTAATGAACTTTACCTCAAAGTTCGGAAATAAACATAACAAATTCTGAATAGACTTAATGATAAAACTAAATTCAGAGGAGTCGTCATGTTTAGCTTGAATAGAATTGACAACAAATTGACAATCACTTTCAAAGGTAGCTTGAATAGCATGTTGGATTGCTTCCTTCAAATAAATGGCTTCGGCTTAAAAGACAGAAGAAAAAAGACCCACATCCCAAGAAACACCTGCTCTGATGAATCTCCCCAAGTGATCCATAAAGCACCACCCTCTATTAGTAGTACCACAGACATTATTAAAACTTGCATCAACATTGCACTTCACCTGATTAATCATAGGCGGAATCCAAACAACTAAATTATTATTAGTATCTCACACAGTATGCTCCTCTCTAGCTAAAAATCAATCATACCAATTGTGATAGGCTTGTAAACCAATTCTTATAGCATTTTCTCGAACATCTTGTCAAACCACAGTATTGCTACTTCTCCAAAGAACCTCAAGCAAAACAGCAAATCTACCTGCATCCCTACGGTCCACACGGCTACAAACATCAAAAATAAGGGACTTCGCATCATGAAATATATGAATACGGGGGTCGATTATAGATGACAAACCTGCTGCCCGCCAACTTTGAGAAATAGAAGCACAACCAAAAAAACGTGTCACTCATCTTCATCTTCTAAATCACACCAAGGACATAGAGATGGGCAAAGAACAGGATGTTGTTGCAACTTAGAGCGAGTCGGAAGGCAGCCCTTACAAATCCGCCATAACAAATGCTTAGCTCTAGATGGTGCGGAAATGTTCCATAGATTCTTCCAATTACCCTTAATACCATATTGTCGAGTGCTACTTTGCAACCCTCTCCAAAGTCTATAATCCGATTTCACACTATATTCATCATTCTGCTCCTTTTGCCATACCAACCTATCTTCCACAACATCCTTCGCCAAAGGCACTCTAAGAATAATTTCACCCCCCGCATGATCAAAAATATTGTTCACCTTTCCCATATCCCATTGCTTGACATTGGGGAAAAAAAGATCTTTAACGTAAAGATCATGCACAACTTGAACTTGTAGGCCACTAACCCACCAACTTCCTTTCTCACGAAGTCACGGATCATACATAACCTTAACACTATTTCCTTCACTTATGCTCCACCTACTTCCAAGCTTTATAACATCCTTAGCTTTCCACAAACTCCGCCACACAAAACTCGGATTGTTACCAACCTTAGAATCAAGATAAGAGGAGCGAGGAAAATGCCTTGCTTTGAAGATTCTAGCCACAAAAGAATTGGGTTTCGCCAAAAGATTCCAACCTTGTTTTGCTACCATAGCCATTTTAAAGGCTTTGAAATCCCTAAATCTCATACCTCCCTCACTATTAGCATAGCCATCCTCTCCCAAGCTAACCACCTTATTCCTTTGTTATTACGACCACCCCCTCCCCCCGCCAAAACGAGTTAAGCATTTTTTTCAATATCATTCACCACCCCATCCCAAATCAAATAGACACTCATTATGTAAGCTGGAATAGACTGGAGCACTGATTTAATCATAACCTTTTTCCCCGCTTTAGATAAAGATCTACCACTCCAAGAATCGATTCTTTTCCATATCTGATCCTTAATAAAAGAGAACACCGCCTTCTTGCTTCTTCCAATCATGGACGGTAAACCCAAGTATGCCCATGTTCCCAAAACACGTCTCACCCCCATCACTTTGGCTAAATCCTCTTGAGCTGACACACTCAAGTTACAGCTGAAAAACACTTCAGATTTAGAAAGGTTGATCACTTGATTCGTCGCCTCAGCATAAGTTTTAAGAATCTCCATAAGATTTGACACCTCCACTAGATTTGCCCTACAAAATAGAAAACAATTGTCAGCAAAAAGCAAGTGGGACACACTGGGTGCCCCCCTGCAAATATGTGCTCTATGGAGATCTCCGCGGGAAACGGCTCCTCTAATAAAAGCAGAAAAGCCTTTAGAGACAAGGATGAACAGATAAGGTGACAAAGGATCGCCTTGTGAACTCTTGTTCTAATTAGTCTCGTTGAAGATTTCTTAACACCTACATCTACATTCTCAATGCAAACCTCCAAATTTTCCATATGACTAAGAATAATCTTAGCAGATAAAACCTTATCACTAAAGAAATCTTTCAAAGCTACATCTTTACAAATTCATTTGTATCTAATTCTTATTAATAATCGCAAATTCTTATTAATAACCGCAAATCACTCTTCAAAAAAAGCTACATCAAATTCTTATTAATAATCGCAAATCACTCTTCAAAAAAAGCTACATCTTTACAAATTCATTTGTATCTGATTCTTATTAATAATCGCAAATCACTCTTACAAAAAGAGAGGTATTATTGAATACCTCATATTAATGTTAACAATTTCAAATCACTCTTAAAAAATAAGCTACATCTTTACAAATTCATTTAAGAGAGGTATTATTGAATACCTCATATTAATGTTAACAATTTCATCATCATCATCATCATTTGCCAGCATTCGATCCTTAGTCAAGTAAGTAATGTTCTAAGACAGTTACCATACTGGCAAGGCGAGCTAGCGTTCAATTTTGCATATTTTATCTTTAAATAGAGTAATATCATACAATGAGACGCAGGTGAATCATCTTGGTTTTTTTTACACCATTAAACCTCAACCAACCACCATCCATATAGATTGGGGTTTTATTTTTGTTTAAGTTGTACAAATAAATAAATAAAAGTTTTGAAAAGTGTGATAATTGTAAACTAGATTTTTTGAAAAACAATTGTAAATATTTTTTTAAAAAATACAAAAAAGTAGTAAAAAATTATAATAAATATGTTTTAAAAACTAAAAATTGTTTTTCATAAAATAAATTGAAACTAATATACCAAAATCAAAACTGATTTTGGAGGATCAAGAACTCCCAACAAGATAAAAGGAGATATTCGTCAAACTACTACATGAACAAGACTCAGAAATATATCACCATATCTTTAGCTGATAGAATGTTTGTTTTTAATGTTAATCTATTTAATATTTATGTCTAATAAACTTATATAGTATTCAATTATATTACTAATAAGGCCTTTTAAAACTACTTTCTATAAATATTCAAAATGAAAACTGTGAGATTTTGGATCGAACTCTAATATCTCGATAAGGGTAGCTTTTTGATTCAATGGAGATTAAGTGTGATATCGAAGTCTGTTCACATGTTGATGTCGAAGTCCCGCATGTTGTAGTCGAAATACGCTCAAGTATGTAGTAATCGATAATGCTAGGTTTGTTAGCATGTTAAATTGAGCCTGTTTGTTTAGCTCAATTGTTTAAATTAACTTGTAGCTTAAGTTAGCTTAGTAGTCTATAAATAGATTAGTTCTCTCAGGTTGTTGACAGAGGTTGATTGTTGTTATTCACTTGTATCTTTAAACCCTTATTGAGTAAGTGAATAGTAAAACAATTATAACCAATCCTGATTTTTTTTTCTTCTTCCATATTCTCTCTCTTTCGTGAAAACCTAATATAGTTTCTTATGTTTGTTCAAGAACTCAATATTTCTCATTGTTTTGGTTTGTTCTTGATGGTACTCCGTTACAACAAGTCGGTGCACTGAGCATGAAGAAGAAGATGTCGTCATCAAAGTATGAGATATAGAAATTAACAAGCGTGAATAATTTCAGTTGGTGGCGCTTGAAGATGCAAGCACTATTGTTTTAGTAGGGTTTGCTAGAAACGTTGAAGGGAGTCGTAGTCATTGATGTTGCGCAAACGGGGAAGGAGAAAGTAGAGAAATCCCACAGCGTCATCGTATTTAGCCTTGGTGATAAGGTTCTTCGGCGGGTGTCGAAGGAGAAGATTGTGGCAAGTGTGTGCACGAAAGTCGCAAGTTTATACATGATCAAATCATTGATCAATCGCCTCTACCTGAAGCAAACTTCGTATTCATTCAAGATGAGTGAAGATAAAGTCTTAATGGAGCAGTTGGATATGTTCAACAAGTTGATACTTGATCTGGAGAATATCGAGGTTAATATTGATGATAAAGATAAAGCATTGTTATTGATGTGTTATTTACTTAAGTCTCGTGCTCAATTCAAATAAACTCTCTTGTATGAAAGATATTTATTGACCTTTGAAGAAGTTCAATCTGCCTTATACTCTAAAGTAAAGATTTAAACAAATAAAATGAGCATAAACCAAAATTTATTTTTATTCATCCGAACTTATATATGAAAAGGCACAAATTTCCATTTAAAAAAATAGAAAAGGCACACATTGCATATTTATTTATTTAAAGAAAAAAAGGCCATACATATATCATCCATTGTCTCTTTCACTGTATAAGATTTGTAGATTATTTGTAACTTTAAAAAATTAAGAATTCATCAAACTAAATCACCTTTTCAATAACACCATATTATAAGGGGAAATTCGGTGAATGCAAGTTCACAACATTTATCAGTAAATAAATAAATATTTCTTAAAGAATCGATATTCCAACTAATAGAATTTTTAGCAAACTTATAATTTCACATTAAAAGTATATAAATATAAATGTTTTTTTTATGGTTTCTCATCATCAATCTCCTAGAACTGGTTCTCTACTATTAATTTAAAACCTAGCAACCCTAAAACCTATATCTCTCACTTAATCAAGGAAAATGATGAGGATGAAGAAAATGACTATGCATATGAGTCTCTATTGGGGAAAAGATGCTGTAGTACTTTTCCCTGGGTGGCCTAATGAGAGTGTAGGCATGTATATTTTAGCTTTCTGTTTTGTGTTTTTCCTTGCTTTGGTTGTTGAGTTTTTGCCTAACAAACCCACCATCAAGCAAGGGACAAATCACATTAAGGGAGGGTTGATTCAAGCTAGTATTTACTTTTTTCGTATAAGTTTTCTTTACTTGGTTATGCTGGCTGTTATGTCTTTCAATATAGGAATCTTCATTGCTGCTGTTGCTGGTCATACTTTGGGTTTCTTTTTTGTCAAGTCTCATGCTATTTCTGCTGCCAACAAAGAACTAAAGCATGAATCCGCCGTGAGTATCGATGAAATTTAGTCACCATGAGTCGAAAAAACATGCAGTCTTCGAAGTTACGAAATAGATATTTGATGTTGAGTTTGTATTTTGAGTCTGACTTACTGAAAATAAAATGTATTGTGAATCATATGATATTGATCTAGTGGTGACGATTTATTTGTGATGACAACTTTGTGCTTTTAATTGAATAAAGTTTTCTTTTCTATTGTGTATGGTGGATAACAAGTGTTTGGTTCTGTAATAGTTAAGGCATTCCATAAATTGAAGTTTCAAATTTTCTACTATGATTTGAGTTTGTTTAGACTAAAATTCCTTACAATCAATCCTCTGTATTCCTATTATGAATACAGCTCTCTTTTATTAAATATACTGTTACAAAGTGTTTAAGATTATAATATAAAGCAGAACAAAAAAATATTCCTGGTAACATGCCTGAACTCTCTAAAGACCTGTGGTAGTGATTTTGAATGCCTCCATTTGAAAATTTCTGCCAACTACTGCATTCTTTAAGATGAATTATAGTATGGTACATCTTTGAAGCCCAAGAGACGAAAAAATTCTACTACCGGTTGGCCAAAAGTGAGAGAACCAACCCCTTTGGTCTACATCAGGCACAGCTTCATGTGAATCCTCTGAATTTGTTCCATCTGATGCGTCTTCCCGTACCTCACCATCTTTCTGGCTTTCCCTGGTGACCTGATGATCTCCATCTTCATTGGCATTAACTTCTGCAATTTCTCCAGGCTTCTTGTCAAATAGCCCTTTAAATTGTTTCCGAGCTTTATTCTCAACTTCCTACAAATAAACCAGAATTCGTGTAAGAATAAGGTCTTAGCATTTCCTTCTGATGACGTTTCAAGCATTTAAGAGAATAACCGATTGGTGATTTCAAACCCACCTGCTCTTTCTGCTTAAGTTTTATAAGGGCTGCTGATGCGTCTGATGCAGTTGACTTATCGACTTTCATCATCTAAAGTAAAAGCACACAATTGACTTCAAAAACAAAATGACATTATGCCTTATATTCAAAAGAAAGTTGACAGCAAAGGTTTCTACCATTTTGAAATCAGCCCTTGCTTCATCAAAATCTCCATTAGCCATGTAGGCCATTCCACGACGATAAAGACCCTTGACGTGCGCAGGATTCGCTTCGGAAATTAAACTTATGAACATAAAAAAATTCATTCTTCGGAAAGTAGATAACTCTCGGTTTTGAATTTCATCTACCCTATCAAATACTTAAACTTACTACCCAGTTGTACTCAACCTAAATTACTCGTTAATATTATCATGTATCACTCACACAGAGGTTATCTCTAACGCAAAATGAGATATCAACCATATCGCTCGCGGATGCGATCTCTCAGCGCAACACAAACACGAAAGCATTAAGCCCCTATACACAAGTGAATACTAAGCCTTAATATATCTCTAGAATTAAAAATCAATAGATGTTCATCCTAAATCCAAATTTGAACCGTCCATTTCTGCAACAACTCAAACCCAAATAAAGAAAGCAATCATCAACATCGATTTGTAAAATGAGTTTCATACAACACCATGAGCAATATATATATATATATATATATATATATATATATATATATATATATATATATATATATATATATATATATATATATATATATATATATATATATATATATATATATATATATATATATATATATATATATATATATATATACACACACACACACATATATATATATATATAATCAAGGTAAAGTTACGTACAAACTCCAACAAATAGAGATTACAAAGAGAAGAGAAGAAGAGGAACCAAACATTTCTTGGTTTCTCAACACCAATCGATGAAAACTTTGACCTCAAATCATCCAGATGCAAGCTCAAATGTTGTTTTCTAAGTTCTAAACTACCAAGAATGAAGGTTTATGAGTAGGGAACAAATACCCCAAAACATAACCTAAAAATGGATATTTTGGCCCTTTTAACGGTTTCTGCCCAGCTAATCTCGCTTAACGAAACAGAGCCCGCTAAGCGCACTCCGCTGCAACTTGAGATCTTATTTCGGCCATAGCTTGAGAACCGTAACTCCAATTTGTCCCCGATTCGAAGCGTTGAAAAGCTTATTAAATGCTCTATCTAAGATTGACTATATATCAATAAAATTGATGATTTTTTTCATCTTTATTTTGAGCCTTATTTTTTTTTATGAATTGCTAAAAATAGTATTCTTGAAGCTTAGCCTTTGGCCTTTATTACTCAATGCTCCAATTATGAATGAATACCTACAAAATGAATGAAAACTACCAAATGGTATATAAATGAATAATAAACACAAATTATACACAATATATACAAATTTAACTAAAATGTACGCATTCACGTACAAGTTGAGGAAAAAGAGACGATAAGTGTCGTAAAACTATATACAAAAATAACTACAATTTGGCACTTATCACCTAATCGATTATGGCATTCATTTCGCCCATGGATTGTTTCCAAATTTAAACCACAATCTGGCCTATAAATAGAGAGTTTATCTATCATTTCCTATCATCCATAAAATGAGCTTTGATTTCACTTTCATACTCTCTCATCATATTCTCTAAATCTCTCAGTTTTTCACATATATTTTGCCTTAGTACTTCAAGAGTGCTTTTGTGTCTAAGTGAGAGTAATTGTTCTGGGTAAGAGCTTAATTTTAATTTACCAAAAGTGTATTATTATTAGAGTAAAATATTCTTCTATAAGAAATTGATCAGTTGTTTAGATGCCAATTTTAGTTATTATAATTTCTACCAATATTTATGGTATGATTTAGTACATCTTGCACAGTCCACATATATTAGAAATGTGGATGAAGTTGATGATCACCTAATCGATTATGGCATTCATTTCGCCCATGGATTGTTTCCAAATTTAAACCACAATCTGGCCTATAAATAGAGAGTTTATCTATCATTTCCTATCATCCATAAAATGAGCTTTGATTTCACTTTCATAATCTCTCATCATATTCTCTAAATCTCTCAGTTTTTCACATATATTTTGCCTTAGTACTTCAAGAGTGCTTTTGTGTCTAAGTGAGAGTAATTGTTCTGGGTAAGAGCTTAATTTTAATTTACCAAAAGTGTATTATTATTAGAGTAAAATATTCTTCTATAAGAAATTGATCAGTTGTTTAGATGCCAATTTTAGTTATTATAATTTCTACCAATATTTATGGTATGATTTAGTACATCTTGCACAGTCCACATATATTAGAAATGTGGATGAAGTTGATGATTACCTCAAAGGATGCCCACTTAAGGATGCAGAACATGAGAGCGTGTGCCAAATCGTCCTTTGTCCAAAATAAATAATTAAAGAAAAATAAAATGTTAAAATTCCATTTTTTTCTTAAATAATTTCTTTATATGGTTATTATGTCATATTTTTTAATACCATTAAATATTTTCAATATCACAATCTCACAATCTACCATCTATCTTTAATCTAATTTGCTATACCTCATTCTCATATCAAATAACTTTATATGGTTTTCATTTTATTTCATTGCAAATGAATTTAATATTTTATGATTTTGGAATAAATTAAAAATCACATTATATCCATATATAATCATGGTTTGAATATTTGATTTAACATTCTTAATTTATGAAATCGTAAACTAACTTAAATTCTATATATAATCTCAATCTTTCTTATACACAAATAATATTACAAATTGAGTCGTGTTTTATTGAAAGTAACACAACAAATAGTGTCATGCTAATATCAAAATTGTGTATAAGAAACCATTGTGGTAATTCAATGGCAAGAAGTGAAATGATGAAGTATGTAAGCATTGAACATGTGATCAAGTTATTTGGACCCAATATTGTAATATATACTTGTGAGAATTAGCAATAAAAACAATAAAATGATATTAAAAAAACAATAAAATAATATAAAAATAATACTCCGTCTGTCTCAAAATAAGTGTCATAGTTGACACTTTCACAAATGTTATAATAGAGAATGACAATTTTATACAATACCTCATATTTCAATTATATTTAATCAATAAGAATCTCGAGGTTGTTTGCCCGTATTCAAACGTGTATCAGGTAGATTATAGTATACACCAGTTACACCGCCATCTGTTTAACTAGCTTCAAATTCAAATGAAAATATAATTTGGTGAAAATTTGTTCCGACCTTTTTAAAAAATCGGTTCAGGTCATTAGACAAATGTTCCTCTCGAGCTGACTGTGTTTTGGCTCGAGATTTTCACTTCATCTTCAACATTGACAAAAATAATTTAGGACAAGATGATTTAGTTTTCCGTTCTATAATTTTTTTTCAGTAAGTTTTCAGCTGCAACACAATAAAATCAACAATAAATAATGTTAATTAGGCAAAAACAGATAAACCATTCTTCAAACATACAAAATATTTAACGGTAGCTTTCTCTTTCGAGAATTAAAAAATGTACTAGTTGGCAGAATAAATTGAAAGACGAAATAAGAAAGACACACTTAAATAAGAATTCAAAACCGATATAAAGTAGCTATAATTTGATCCTTATATCATAAAAAACGAGTTTTAATCTACTTAATATAAATGTAAGGTTGTCTTGATGACAACCTTAGACAAAACCCTAGCTTCATGCTTATGTGGCAAACTCACAAAGCTTCTCAAATTAAATAATATTTTCAATTTTTTATTTTATATAATTCAATATTTATTTTAAATATAAATCTCAAATAAATTTTGCATTAAAGATTGTCAAATAAATATATAATTATTGTCTAATAAAAAAAGATATAATCCAAATGAGTTTATGAATTCTAATAAATATAAATATATAAAATACAAAATGCTGCAATAATATGGGAAGTAACTTATAATAGTTTTATAAACAACTAAGTAGATTTTTTATTTTAATAATCACTAAAATTATAAATAATAAACTACAATGATAATATAAAAAATAAAAAAAAAAATATTTTTCGATTCAAAATATATTTAAAAATTATTATTATTATTATTATTATTAATTTAATAAATTATATATATATATATATATATATATATATATAATAATTATAAACAAAAAATAATAATAACATAATAAACTAGAGCCATTAAGAATAATAATAAAAAAATTTATGTTATATTATAAAAATTAAAATTAAAAAATGGAACTATGTTATCCAATATATCTCAAATGTACTGAATATTAGTTTAGAGATAATCAATTTACACGTAAGATGAAGCAATTATTATTATTTCTAAATTAATCAACATTTTTTTTAACAATTATTTAGTTATCTCTCCTTAACTGTTACTTTTTGTATAATTAAAATGAAATTTTTAACATTGTGATTTTAATTGGCTTTTAAGTCAAAAATTAAATATTATAAAATTTATTTGCTTTAAATACCCCATTCATTGAGTATTATGATATTAATTTGGTTAATAAATTTTCATGTGATATTTACGTTGAACTATTTTTTCTATCCATCCCATAAAAAAATTTCCTTAACTCGTAAGCCCACAAATAATCTCATGTTTTTGTTTCAAAATATTTTGAAAAACAAGTATTATATAATTAAGTTATTTAATACAAAATTTCTTATTTAATTGACTAGCTACTATTTATTACCATAAATATACATTTAATTTCTTTAATTTTTTGTCTCATGAATTAAAAATATTCATTGTATTAAATTTCATAATTTATATTTTGTATTATTCTTATATAATTAACTATGAAACGTATTCCTTTATGTAATTTATACAAATTCTTGATTTTCATTCAATATGTAATTAATAAAAAATGAGTTACTAAAATTTCTTATATATACCTTATTATATATCACTCTTCCCTTCATATTTCACACGGGCGTGAAATTCAAGCAGTATTGCAACATTGTGTTACAAGAATAATAGAATTTTTTTCAATTTTTCTAGAATCAAAATTATACTATATGGTGTAATTATTATTTTATATATTATTGTATTTTTTGTATAGATTATTCAGTTTTCAGTATAATGTAAATAGAGTGGTTGATCACAAAATACAAAGTATGTGAGGTGAAAATATATTGTATAGAAAAAAAGAAGTTGTGAATTATATATACCTTATTATATATCACTCTTCCCTTCATATTTCACACGGGCGTGAAATTCAAGCAGTATTGCAACATTGTGTTACAAGAATAATAGAATTTTTTTTCAATTTTTCTAGAATCAAAATTATATTATATGGTGTAATTATTATTTTATATATTATTGTATTTTTTGTATAGATTATTCAGTTTTTAGTGTAATGTAAATAGAGTGGTTGATCACAAAATACAAAGTATGTGAGGTGAAAATATATTGTATAGAAAAAAAGAAGTTGTGAATGGAGGCAATCAAGTGCACATTTAAATTGGAGGTGACAAACATGAAAATAGGTATGACTTATTTAGTGAGATTTTTGATAAATTAATTGTAATTGTTTAATGTTACCATCAATTATATAGGATGAAATCTTGAAGATTAAGTATGTATATATGAATTTTGAATGATGATGGTTTTCATGTCTTAACTTCTTATAATTTGTAAAATTTCAGGAAAAACATTATATTGTTAACCTTATTGTGTTTATAATTGCAACACGTATCTATTAAGTTATGTTTACAACATCTTAAATTATATGAATGATATAATTTTATTATTTTTTTCATTTAATTTTAAATATTTTTTATATCTTTTAATTTCAAAATACATTTTCATTTTTTAATTAATATTTTATTATTACACGAATAGTCAACCTTTTTCGAGAAAAAAATATATTATGGGTATCTATTATATTTATTGAACATAACCATTCTAATCGTTTATTGTCGTAAATAAATTCATAATATTTACTATTTATATTATATTATTATTGTTGTTGTTATTATATTATTATAATTTTTTGTACAAATTATTTTATGATATATATTATAGAACTTTTATAATTGCAATTTATGTTTGTTTGATGCATTAAACAATATTGCAAATATGTTATTTTCTTCATTGTTATAATTATTCGTTATAACAATATCAATTTATGAATAATGATTAAATGTCGCACATGTGAATTATATATGACACTCTCTCAAGCCTCTTTTTGTTTATATTATTGTTTTTTAATATGAAGATAATATGAATCAATTTTTATTACAATAATTAAATATTACACATTTGAATTAAATGTCACATCATCTTTATTGTATACTTATTTTTTGTGCAATTTTTAAAATTCTATAAAAATTAATGATCATGTAGTTTTATTATTATAACACATTTTGGTTACATCAAATACGGATACGAATTTGGATCATCGATTGTGTTTTCCGTGCAATACTATAGTAGTTTCTTTATGCTTTTATCTCTAATCTTTTTCTCTTTCTCATTCCCATCATTATATGTTTATTTAAAATATAAATTAATTGTGTACAAAGACTTATTATACGATTTTTTTATTTAAAATTCTAATAAGGCAATATAATTATACAAAGTTTTAAATATTTGTAATATTTTTTTATGTTGTTAACATAGTCTCTTAAAAGCTCAATCTAATACATATCAAATTTATTATTTTGGCATTTAATTTTTTTTTTGGAAATATTTATTGAAAATAAATTTTATTTTTCAACTAAAAAATGTTTTAAAAATTAAAAATCACATCACACTTGAACCATATATAATATTTAAAATATGTTTAATCAAACCCGTGCAACGCACGGACCATAGATCTAGTTATATTAGTTTCCAACACCAAAATTGAATTTGAGAGTTTATACTTTCATTAACTATTTTCTTCTCACAACCATTGGTTAAAGATGTTAAGAAGTGAACTCTTGTTCTAATTAGTTTCCTTGAAGAGTTCTTAACACCTACATCTAAATTCTCAATGCAAACCTCCAAATTTTTCATATGACTAAGAATAATCTTAGCAGATAAAACTTCAAAGCTACGTCCATCTTTATATAGGACTAGGTCCACAACAATCTCATGTTTAAAAAAATAGAATCCCTTCAATAAAATAAAAGAAAGGTATCATATAATACTTTATTAAGGCCAACAACAAACCTTATCATTAATGAAATATTTCAAAGCTACGTCCATCTTTATATAGGACTAGGTCCACAACAATCTCATGTTTAAAAAAATAGAATCCCTTCAATAAAATAAAAGAAAGGTATCATATAATACCTTATTAAGGCCAACGACAAACCTTATCATTAATGAAATATTTCAAAGCTACGTCCATCTTTATATAGGACTAGGTCCACAACAATCTCATGTTTAAAAAAATAGAATCCCTTCAATAAAATAAAAGAAAGGTATCATATAATACCTTATTAAGGCCAACGACAAACCTTATCATTAATGAAATATTTCAAAGCTACGTCCATCTTTATATAGGACTAGGTCCACAACAATCTCATGTTTAAAAAAATAGAATCCCTTCAATAAAATAAAAGAAAGGTATCATATAATACCTTATTAAGGCCAACAACAAACCTTATCATTAATGAAATATTTCAAAGCTACGTCCATCTTTATATAGGACTAGGTCCACAACAATCTCATGTTTAAAAAAATAGAATCCCTTCAATAAAATAAAAGAAAGGTATCATATAATACCTTATTAAGGCCAACGACAAACCTTATCATTAATGAAATATTTCAAAGCTACGTCCATCTTTATATAGGACTAGGTCCACAACAATCTCATGTTTAAAAAAATAGAATCCCTTCAATAAAATAAAAGAAAGGTATCATATAATACCTTATTAAGGCCAACGACAACTTCAAGATCATCATCATCATCTGCCAGCATTCGAGCCTTTGACATGTTAGGTAAAGTTCATAGACATTTACCAAACAGACAAGGCAAGCTAGCAGTGAATTATGCATATTTTGAGCCTAAATAGAATAAAGTTCATTGTAAAATATAAATTTATTTTAAAAAGTGTGATAATTGTAAACTAGATTTTTTTTAAAACCAAAAAATTGTAAGCATTTCTTAAAATAATAAATTATAATAAAAATGTTCTGAAAAATATAAAAAAAACATTCTTCGTAAAAGTTGCAGGGGATCGAACCATGGTTCTCCCTACTAAGTTCAGCGCCAATCACCACTAGATCAACTAACGATTGGTATAGCACCACACTTTTGGTTAGGAAGAATGTTTGTTTTTAATTTCAATCTATTTAATATTTATGTCTGATGAACTCATATTATTCCTACCTTATCATCAAATGAAATTTCTCTTTCACGCACAATTATTCAATTGTATTACTAATAAGGACCACTAAAAACCACTTTCAATAAAGATTCAAAATAAAAACATCGTCAGATCTCTAGAAACACTCGACATATGTGCATTAAAAAGTTTTTTAAAAAGCCATTTCAAGACATGGTAAAGAGCAAAGGAAATGCTCAGACAACTATTAAATAAAAATAAAAAGTGTACCTATCCCATAAGAACGTTCAAAATCTTAAAGAATTCACTTATGTGTTAATCAATTGACATCAAACAATGGAGGTGAGTTGTGATATAATTTTTTTTTAAGATTGAAAAATTAAATCTGTTTTGAATTGATTTTGATAAATATAGAAGAAGAAGAAGAAAATGATACGTAAAATAGAACAAGAAAAATTAAGAGGTGAGAGAAGAACACATTGAATTTTATCTTGGTTCGTCCGAAAACTATGACACTCACATTTAATACTTAAGAACAACACCTTGAGACTTCAACTATCATGGAACTTTTAAAAGGAAATTGCCACAAAAATATGCCGCAGAAAAAAATTTCCCATAATTTTATTCTTACGGGTGAACATAATCCATGATAGGATGGTTACATCTTATGGGAATTAACCGTTCATGCAGATTCTAGAGATTGATCACAAGCACAAAACAAGCAATAACACATATACCCAGTCCCCACGAATAGAGTGTCGGCAATCTCAATGTTAGTTGCTCTGAATAAAGTCTTTGAGAGAGAGAGAGAGAGAGAGAGAGAGAGAGAGAGAGAACAAATATGGTTTCATAAGCTGATTTTTATCAAATGTGAATACTTCAACACACGCTTTCTATTTATATAACTGCTTGAGTGGGCTGCCAACTAAACAAACTCAATTGAACACATCCTCTGAATCTATGTGCTTGCGAGTATCGTCAAGGTGATATAAGGTGGTGAAGTATGTTGATTGCATATCTGCAATCAACTGACTAGCTATTTGGTTTTGAGGATGACAACACCTGTTATCAAATGATATTCAGTGAAGTCCTTATCTATTGAAGATAGCTCACGCTGTAAAAGATCCTCAAGATGTTTTATCAATATATCCTTTGAAGACGCTCTTGAGATTAAGTCATCTCTTTGAAGTCAACACTTTAGTCAAACGAAATTTAAGTGAAGATCTTTGTTTCAAGATTTGTCGGTGGTTTGACCTCTCAACTCTCAGATGATGGTAATCAACGTGAAGATATCTCAAGCCTCATTTTGTGGGTTCAGGGTTCTTATCTGATGCTAAACTCAAAGATAATAAAGCTTTAGATTTTTGAAAAGGATGAAGTGTGAAAGCTCATATGGTCATGTTTGTTTGAGTGATCAATGTTTTGTAAAGGCACAAGGAAGAAATACAATAGAAAAATCACACACACTAAAAATATTTGAAAAGCCTCTCTTATTTTAGTTAAACCATTTCAAAATATTTTTAAGGCCTGGCTAACTAATTAAGGGATTTGTATTATAAATTGGAGAACTTTTTACAACTAGATAATCGATTAGACCTAACCACCTAATCGATTATTTTATCTTGGTTAAGTCTAAAATAGACTAGGAAAGTATGTTAATGATTGGTAACTATTAAATATAAAAACCTTCCATTTGTGGCTTGAACAATCGATTATTAGAAGTCAATAATCAATTGGTCTGATTGATTATGGCATTCATTTTGCCCATGGATTGTTTCCAAATTTAAACCACAATCTAGCCTATAAATAGAGAGTATATTTATCATTTCATGTCATCCACAAAATGAACTTTGGTCTCACTTTCATACTCTCTCATCATATTCTATAAATCTCCTAGTTTTTCACATATATTTTACCTTAATGCTTCAAGAGTTCTTTTGTGTCTAAGTGAGAGTAATTGTTCTGGGTAAGAGCTTAATTATAATTTACCAAAAGTGTACTATTACTAGAGTGAAATATTCTTTTATAAGAAGTTGTCCGGTTGCGAGTTAAACTAGTAAAAGCTCTTTCTTGTTTTGCAGGATTCTCTTAGGAAGTCTTTGTTTGGTTCGTGAGTTTCGCCAAGAAGAAAAAGTCTTATTTTGGTTCATGAAGATCAACCATAAAAATATGCACAACGGTTCTTGAGCTCAACCCATATAAAAGCTTTATAGATTAGCCTGTATAAAATCTCAACTTGCCTCTTGAGTTTAGCTTGTATAAAAGTTAAGTTGGTTCGGGACTAGCCCGTGTAAAACTTGTGGATCTATGTACTTGCAGATATAAAGCTGAAAATGCCATAGAAGATTCATCCAAAGTTTTTATGACGACAACAGTGATTAAAGTCGATGGCAATAGCTTTCAATTCTATTATGATGGTGACCTAAACAGAGAGACATTTCATGCCTCATGTATAAAAAGAGCTCAAGACTAAAGTTCTTATATGATCGATGTATCTCACAATAGTCTTAGAAGCCTCAAAGTAATAAAATAGATGAAGTGTGAAAGTTCGTCACATCGTGTCTGTTTGAAAGACCCAAATTTTGTAAAAATAAAGAAGTAACTACTAAATACTAAGGCAACTCACACACACCTTTAAATCATTCTTGAAATATACAAAACATTTTACGATGACTTCCTCATTCGAAAATGAGAAAATATGCTAGTTGGCAGAATAAATTAAAAGGCGAGATATGAAGGACACTTAAATAAGAATTCAAAAACCTGTAGTTATAATTTGATCCTTGTATAATAAAAAATAACAAGTTTTAATTACATTAATTTCCAAAAAATTGACAATCACTTTCAAAGGTAACATGGGAGAAATGGGAGGAGATAGCATGTTGGATTGCTTCCTTCAAAGAAATGGCTTCGGCTTAAAAGACAGAAGAAAAAAGACCCACATCCCAAAAAACACATGCTCTGATGAATCTCCCCAAGTGATCCATAAAGCACCACCCTCCATTAGTAGTACCACGAACATTATTAAAATTTGCATCAACATTGCACTTCACCTGATTAATCATAGGCAAAATCCCAACAACTAAATTATTATTAGTATCTCACACAGTATGCTCCTCTCTAACTAAAAATCTCACACAGTAAACCAATTCTTATAGCATTTTCTCGAACATCTTGTCAAACCACAGTATTCCTACTTCTCCAAAGAACCTCAAGCAAAATAGTAAATCTACCTGCATCCCTACGGTCCACACGGCTACAAACATCAAAAATAAGGGACTTAGCATCATGAAATATATGTATACGGGGGTCGATTATAGATGACAAACCTGCTGCCTGCCAACTTTGAGAAATAGAAGCGCAACCGAAAAAAACGTGTCACTCATGTTCATCTTCTAAATCACACCAAGGACATAGAGATGGGCAAAGAACAGGATGTTGTTGCAACTTAGAGCGAGTCGGAAGGCAGCCCCTACAAATCCGCCATAACAAATGCTTAGCTCTAGATGGTATGTAAATGTTCCACAAATTCTTCCAATTACCCTTAATATCATATTGTCGGGTGCTACTTTGCAACCCTCTCCAAAGTCTATAACCCGATTTCACACTATATTCATCATTCTGCTCCTTTTTCCATACCAACCTCTCTTCCACAACATCCTCCACCAAAGGCACTCTAAGAATAATTTCACCCCCTGCATGATCAAAAAGATTGTTCACCTTTCCCATATCCCATTGCTTGACATTGGGGAGCAAAAGATATTTAACGTAAAGATCATGCACAACTTGAACTTGTAGGCCACTAACCCACTAACTTCCTTTCTCACGAAGTCACGGATCATACATAACCTTAACATTATTTCCTTCACTTATACTCCACCTACTTCCAAGCTTTATAACATCCTTAGCTTTCCACAAACTCCGCCACACAAAACTCAGATTGTTACCAACCTTAGAATCAAGATAAGAGGAGCGAAGAAAATGCCTTGCTTTGAAGATTCTAGCCACAAGAGAATTGGGTTTCGCCAAAAGATTCCAACCTTGTTTTGCTACCATAGCCATGTTAAAGGCTTTGAAATCCCTAAATCTCATACCTCCCTCACTCTTAGCATAGTCATCCTCTCCCAAGCCAACCACCTTATTCCTTTGTTATTACGACCACCCCCCCCCCCCCCCCCCCCCCCCCGCCAAAACGAGTTAAGCATTTTTTTTCAATATCGTTCACCACCCCATCCAAAATCAAATAGTCACTCATTATGTAGGCTAGAATAGACTGGAACACTGATTTAATCATAACCTCTTTCCCCGCTTTAGATAAAGATCTACCACTCCAAGAATTGATTCTTTTCCATATCCGATCCTTAATAAAAGAGAACACCGCCTTCTTGCTTCTTCCAATCATGGACGGTAAACCCAAGTATGCCCATGTTCCCAAAACACATCTCAACCCCATCACTTTGGCTAAATCCTCTTGAGCTGACACACTCAAGTTACGGCTGAAAAACACTTTGGATTTAGAAAGGTTGATCACTTGATCCGTCGCCTCATCATAAGTTTTAAGAATCTCCATAAGATTTGACACCTCCGCTAGATTTGCCCTACAAAATAGAAAACAATTGTCAGCAAAAAGCAAGTGGGACACACTGGGTGCCCCCCTGCAAATATGTGCTCTATGGAGATCTCCGCGGAAAACGGCTCCTCTAATAAAAGCATAAAAGCCTTCAGAGACAAGGATGAACAGATAAGGTGACAAAGGATCGCCTTGTGAACTCTTGTTCTAATTAGTCTCGTTGAAGATTTCTTAACACCTACATCTACATTCTCAATGCAAACCTCCAAATTTTCCATATGACTAAGAATAATCTTAGCAGATAAAACCTTATCACTAAAGAAATCTTTCAAAGCTACATCTTTACAAATTCATTTGTATCTAATTCTTATTAATAATCGCAAATTCTTATTAATAACCGCAAATCACTCTTCAAAAAAAGCTACATCAAATTCTTATTAATAATCGCAAATCACTCTTCAAAAAAAGCTACATCTTTACAAATTCATTTGTATCTGATTCTTATTAATAATCGCAAATCACTCTTACAAAAAGAGAGGTATTATTGAATACCTCATATTAATGTTAACAATTTCAAATCACTCTTAAAAAATAAGCTACATCTTTACAAATTCATTTAAGAGAGGTATTATTGAATACCTCATATTAATGTTAACAATTTCATCATCATCATCATCATTTGCCAGCATTCGATCCTTAGTCAAGTAAGTAATGTTCTAAGACAGTTACCATACTGGCAAGGCGAGCTAGCGTTCAATTTTGCATATTTTATCTTTAAATAGAGTAATATCATACAATGAGACGCAGGTGAATCATCTTGGTTTTTTTTACACCATTAAACCTCAACCAACCACCATCCATATAGATTGAGGTTTTATTTTTGTTTAAGTTGTACAAATAAATAAATAAAAGTTTTGAAAAGTGATAATTGTAAACTAGATTTTTTGAAAAACAATTGTAAATATTTTTTAAAAAATACAAAAAAGTAGTAAAAAATTATAATAAATATGTTTTAAAAACTAAAAATTGTTTTTCATAAAATAAATTGAAACTAGTATACCAAAATCAAAACTGATTGTGGAGGATCAAGAACTCCCAACAAGATAAAAGGAGATATTCGTCAAACTACTACATGAACAAGACTCAGAAATATATCACCATATCTTTAGTATGATAGAGTGTTTGTTTTTAATGTTAATCTATTTAATATTTATGTCTAATAAACTCATATAGTATTCAATTATATTACTAATAAGGCCCTTTAAAACTACTTTCTATAAATATTCAAAATAAAAACTGAGATTTTGGACGAACTTTAATATCTCGATAAGGGTAGCTTTTTGGTTCAATGGAGATTAAGTATGATGTCGAAGTTTGTTCACATGTTGATGTCGAAGTCCCGCATGCTGTAGTCGAAATACACTCAAGTATATAGT
This sequence comes from Vicia villosa, assembly GCF_029867415.1. Taxonomy (NCBI): domain Eukaryota; kingdom Viridiplantae; phylum Streptophyta; class Magnoliopsida; order Fabales; family Fabaceae; genus Vicia; species Vicia villosa. Next base: position 15,987,075 of record NC_081184.1, on the reverse strand, counting down.
AGTCAATAATGATAAGTTTGTTAGCATATCGAATTGAGCCTGTTTGTTTAACTCAATTGTTTAAGTTAACTTGTAGCTTAAGTTAGCTTAGTAGTCTATAAATAGACTAGTTCTCTCAGGTTGTTGAGAGAGATTGATTGTTATTATTCACTTGTATCTTTAAACCCTTATTGAGTAAGTGAATAGTAAAACAATTATAACCAGTCCTAGTTTTTTTTCTTCTTCCATATTCTCTCTCTTTCGTGAAAACCTAATAGAGTTTCTTGTGTTTGTTCAAGAACTCAATATTTCTCATTGTTTTGGTTTGTTCTTGATGGTACTCCGTTACAACAAGTCGGTGCAGTGAGCATGGAGAAGAAGATGTCGTCAACAAAGTATGAGATATAGAAATTAACAAGCGTGAATAATTTCAGTTGGTGGCGCTTGAAGATGCAAGCACTATTGTTTTAGTAGGGTTTGCTAGAAACGTTGAAGGGAGTCGTAGTCATTGATGTTGCGCAAACGGGGAAGGAGAAAGTAGAGAAATCCCACAGCGTCATCGTATTTAGCCTTGGTGATAAGGTTCTTCGGCGGGTGTCGAAGGAGAAGATTGTGGCAAGTGTGTGCACGAAAGTCGCAAGTTTATACATGATCAAATCATTGATCAATCGCCTCTACCTGAAGCAAACTTCGTATTCATTCAAGATGAGTGAAGATAAAGTCTTAATGGAGCAGTTGGATATGTTCAACAAGTTGATACTTGATCTGGAGAATATCGAGGTTAATATTGATGATAAAGATAAAGCATTGTTATTGATGTGTTATTTACTTAAGTCTCGTGCTCAATTCAAATAAACTCTCTTGTATGAAAGATATTTATTGACCTTTGAAGAAGTTCAATCTGCCTTATACTCTAAAGTAAAGATTTAAACAAATAAAATGAGCATAAACCAAAATTTATTTTTATTCATCCGAACTTATATATGAAAAGGCACAAATTTCCATTTAAAAAAATAGAAAAGGCACACATTGCATATTTATTTATTTAAAGAAAAAAAGGCCATACATATATCATCCATTGTCTCTTTCACTGTATAAGATTTGTAGATTATTTGTAACTTTAAAAAATTAAGAATTCATCAAACTAAATCACCTTTTCAATAACACCATATTATAAGGGGAAATTCGGTGAATGCAAGTTCACAACATTTATCAGTAAATAAATAAATATTTCTTAAAGAATCGATATTCCAACTAATAGAATTTTTAGCAAACTTATAATTTCACATTAAAAGTATATAAATATAAATGTTTTTTTTATGGTTTCTCATCATCAATCTCCTAGAACTGGTTCTCTACTATTAATTTAAAACCTAGCAACCCTAAAACCTATATCTCTCACTTAATCAAGGAAAATGATGAGGATGAAGAAAATGACTATGCATATGAGTCTCTATTGGGGAAAAGATGCTGTAGTACTTTTCCCTGGGTGGCCTAATGAGAGTGTAGGCATGTATATTTTAGCTTTCTGTTTTGTGTTTTTCCTTGCTTTGGTTGTTGAGTTTTTGCCTAACAAACCCACCATCAAGCAAGGGACAAATCACATTAAGGGAGGGTTGATTCAAGCTAGTATTTACTTTTTTCGTATAAGTTTTCTTTACTTGGTTATGCTGGCTGTTATGTCTTTCAATATAGGAATCTTCATTGCTGCTGTTGCTGGTCATACTTTGGGTTTCTTTTTTGTCAAGTCTCATGCTATTTCTGCTGCCAACAAAGAACTAAAGCATGAATCCGCCGTGAGTATCGATGAAATTTAGTCACCATGAGTCGAAAAAACATGCAGTCTTCGAAGTTACGAAATAGATATTTGATGTTGAGTTTGTATTTTGAGTCTGACTTACTGAAAATAAAATGTATTGTGAATCATATGATATTGATCTAGTGGTGACGATTTATTTGTGATGACAACTTTGTGCTTTTAATTGAATAAAGTTTTCTTTTCTATTGTGTATGGTGGATAACAAGTGTTTGGTTCTGTAATAGTTAAGGCATTCCATAAATTGAAGTTTCAAATTTTCTACTATGATTTGAGTTTGTTTAGACTAAAATTCCTTACAATCAATCCTCTGTATTCCTATTATGAATACAGCTCTCTTTTATTAAATATACTGTTACAAAGTGTTTAAGATTATAATATAAAGCAGAACAAAAAAATATTCCTGGTAACATGCCTGAACTCTCTAAAGACCTGTGGTAGTGATTTTGAATGCCTCCATTTGAAAATTTCTGCCAACTACTGCATTCTTTAAGATGAATTATAGTATGGTACATCTTTGAAGCCCAAGAGACGAAAAAATTCTACTACCGGTTGGCCAAAAGTGAGAGAACCAACCCCTTTGGTCTACATCAGGCACAGCTTCATGTGAATCCTCTGAATTTGTTCCATCTGATGCGTCTTCCCGTACCTCACCATCTTTCTGGCTTTCCCTGGTGACCTGATGATCTCCATCTTCATTGGCATTAACTTCTGCAATTTCTCCAGGCTTCTTGTCAAATAGCCCTTTAAATTGTTTCCGAGCTTTATTCTCAACTTCCTACAAATAAACCAGAATTCGTGTAAGAATAAGGTCTTAGCATTTCCTTCTGATGACGTTTCAAGCATTTAAGAGAATAACCGATTGGTGATTTCAAACCCACCTGCTCTTTCTGCTTAAGTTTTATAAGGGCTGCTGATGCGTCTGATGCAGTTGACTTATCGACTTTCATCATCTAAAGTAAAAGCACACAATTGACTTCAAAAACAAAATGACATTATGCCTTATATTCAAAAGAAAGTTGACAGCAAAGGTTTCTACCATTTTGAAATCAGCCCTTGCTTCATCAAAATCTCCATTAGCCATGTAGGCCATTCCACGACGATAAAGACCCTTGACGTGCGCAGGATTCGCTTCTAAAACCTGCACAGTTTATTGAAGAACACATAACAACAGGCAAAATTAAGATATGGAACTATAATGAATTGGAGCATTCTTAATCATAAATAAAATATATAACTTGCTTAGCCAATGACACCTCTTCTACAAATTCGAAATGGAAAAACCAATTATTGATATATGCTATTTTGTTTATTAACTTTATTCCAATCAATTAAATAAAGCCTACACGATAGCTGAGGCCATCAAGCATACCTTATTACAAGTCTCAATGGACTTTCTGCATTCTCCCAGCTTTAGATAGCATGCAGCAACATTCAGGTGTAGCAAATTCTTCAATCATGAGAGAGACAGAAAGATTTAGTATGAGCTGAGATCCATCTACCAGTCATAAGTTAGGTAAATATGCTTCCCCTGTTAAGAATATTATTAATAAAATATAATATATTGGGTAATGCATCAGATCACTTACACGTGTATCTGAAAAAACTTTTCCTTCATCGTCATCTTGTGGATTAACATGATTAAATTCTCGAAGCACCTGTTATCAACTACCACATAATGTTAATAAGATTGATGGTACAGCAATACCGTCAGAGCCAAAAACAAAAATCCAAGCAACCATCAAATGACGAACACAGAACTTGAATGCAAGTACAGTATAAATCAAATTCTTTCAATAAAAGTTAAGATATTACAGCGGAGACAAAAATAAATTGAAATTAGTAGCTTTTAAATCCTAGCATAGAATTTGATAGAAATGAGTCATAATATAGTTAATAATAACAGAACTTTTGTTGAAGCAATACCCCAGTTTTGACCTATCAAAAAGATAAATGAACAAAGATGAGGAAATGTATAAGCAGACTCCTATAGTTGAGGTTGGATCTAGACACCCTTCTTCATGAAGTTCATGCTCAAGATTTCACATCTGTACTCTGTAGCATGGACTAATATGGGTGGCCAAATATCCCTCGTACAGGACTAAGCATTTGGAGTAACGAAAGGTGTCCCAATAACATGTCAAGGATAGGCTCTAGTGCAATAACCAAGCCCAACAGTTAAACTAAAAACTATCTTAATAGGTGAGGATCGCTCAAGCCTTATAAGGCCTAATTTGATTATATTTCTAGACTGTGGGGGATTTAAACACATAGTTTCCATCAGGATGCAGAAGGGCCTACAACTGCAACATCTAAAAGTTCTAAAATCTCTGCAATAAAAATGAACACATGCCCAAGCAAGAGGAAAGAAAGATGGATGATACCTTGTCATACTTTGCCTTTGCAAGTTCATATTTTCCTTCTTTGAATAACCTGTTACCCTGTAAAGCATGAGAGATTTTGATAGCCAATTGAAATTAGAGTATAATTTGTATATATCATGATTAAACACAGAAATTACGGGAACAGTTCTGTCTCTGAGTTGTGAAACTCCTGCAAAAAATGAACTGTCCAAAACTACCATAAGTGTCTCCTAACCTTCTTACATCACATTTAGGAATACATATTGCTACTAACAGCCCGATATAATTAGATAAATAAATGTCTGCATAATTAAATACATAACTGCTAGTATGCTACATGAAGCCCTGACCTAAAGAAGAGGGCAACATTTAAAAGATTGAGGACCCTATCATTAGGAAATAATCAATAACTATCCATAGTTCAAAAACAATATTATAAAAAAAATATTTTATATAATTCTATTCACAGTTTCTAGAGAGGCATTGAACTCAACAGGGATTTAATCAGTTACTAACAGAAAAAACTGTTTGGAACTGTAGATTAGACAGCTGAAGTCAGTGAAACAGTTGGTTAGATAATTAGAGAGAGGAATGTAAAGGTTATAAACAATGAAAGGAAAGAAAAGCAAGGGGTTTTCCGTTAAGGGGAGGAAAAGAGCTAGGTATCTCATACTTGGGGTGTAATAGAATTTCTAATCACTTCACTTTCTATATTTTGATCCAGTTCTATTTGTGAACTAATCTTCAATTGCTTAAGTACACATTCAGTATAACTGTAGGTAATTAGCTGTCTATTAAAATTGATCTATAGAAATTTAGTTATAAGAAAAACCTCCACTTAAATTTTCAAAAATATTCATCTAAAAGAAAGGGACTACTAGTCTAGTCTACTACCAAGTCAGAAAATTAATTCATTGCTTGACCTGAAAGGTGATATCTTTCCAGTAAGGTCTAAATGCTATTTATGCACAATTGAGAACTTATTTAGAAAAGGAACAGCATATTAGTTATTTGTTTCATACTGTGCTCAAAACACACATAAGCCATGTACATAAGCATGTTTGGTAGTCGTGTCTGTACCATCGAAACATCAGTAATAGCAAGCTGAAGACTAGCCATGTGTAAAAAGTTGTGTAGGTTCATTTGCATACCTTGTTTCTGATATTTTCAGCTTCGTACATTATACTTTTAAAGTCCATTCCCGTCCAGTCCTGTAATAGGGATTAAGTCCAAAATGCATTAGGCATATTAATGAATTCAGTTTACATCATTTAAATAGAAACTGAAAGGGGTTGAAGGTTATAAAGTTGTGTAAGCTAATTATTGTTGCAGAAGAAAAATGCTAGGAACATACTCTCTAACACACATTTCAACACACGCTCTTCTATTCGTTGAAATTCATATGGGTCTCACTAAATCATGTGGATCCCATATAAATTTGGTGGGACCATATGAATTTTAACCAATTTGGTGGAACCTATATTAAATCTCACATATGTGATTAAACACGAACTGTTTCATATAATTTACAGGGATCAAAATCATGGAACAATTGTACTTCAACTAAACCTTAAATCAATCTCATAAGAGAACATTTTCAAGGAAACCTAAGTCAACCAAAACAGAAAATAATCTAACTTAAAAATCAATGCAAACATGACATATCAGCATTATAATTTCTGCATAACTTGTTTTTTTCTATTGTCAGTACTGTACTAAGGATTCGAGACCATATATCTATGATGCACGGATACTTCAAAAACTCATCCGAATCGTATCCGATACGTCCCGATACGCCGATACGTTCCGATACGCCGCCGATACGTATCGAAGAAGTATCCGAATTTATTTATTTAAAAAATTAAATAAAAAAATTCCGATACGGCGGCGATACGCTCCGATACTCCACGGATACGTGATTCTTTAGTTTTTCATCCGATTCTTCTTTTTAATGACCTTTTATTTCTCTTTTTAATAACCTTTCATTTCTAGTCATTCTCTTTAATATCCTAATTAATTCTTTGAGATAGTTATCCTTTTTTAAAATATTGGTTTGATTTCCCATAACTCCTCGTCAATACACATTTAAAATTTCATTTATTAATTATTACTCCTTACAACCTTCTTTTTTTTTCTTCCTTTCTGCAAAGTCCCCTTCTTCCCCAGACTTTGATGGACTTACTAAATATGAAAGGTGCTCTACTTATTTACGAATGAGAGTGAAGAATACGATTTACCTATGATGGTGAAGAAAGTGATAACATTGATACTAATTCAATATCTTAAATTTAATATTTTTCAACAATCTAGTAATGTTAAAAATTGAGTTATGAATTAGGTTTTGTTAAGTTACAATTTAACTAAATATTTAATTATAATTTTTATATGCGTATCTTAAACGTATCGTATCATGTATTTTCCAATTAGTGACGTATCGCCGTATCAGATACGTATCGTATCCGATACTCGTATCGTGTCCATGCTTCATTGCCATATATAAATCTGCATCCTCTACAGTACATAACTAGAACTTAACTAGAGATTTTTTCAACTTACCTTTGGCATTTCAAAAGATAGAAGTTCAATTTCCCACTGAATATGAGCACCCTCAGGGACATTTGAAGGCCTGATAAATAAAAAAGTATGCCAATAGGATCATGAAGCATCATAGAACAGAGTGCCAGTGGATTTAATCATAAAGAACATATTCAATCAGGGATTGCCAAAACGCTTTATGATGCCAAAAATTTCATCAACAACCTTGTAAACTTATCATAAGCATAGTCTGGTGGACATGTGACTAGAGCCACCTCTCCTGGTAGCATCAGACGAACACACAATTCAAATCCCTCTGGTACCTGAAGAGCAAAATAAAAGAGATTCCAGTGCAAATATTCATTATTTGCATGAAGAGCTTGAAAATGAAAGGCAGACATTATTAATAAACAACTACACGTGGATTTTTCAGACACAACCTAAAATAAAATAATTGTACAATTAAAAAGCGGAACTTATTTATGCTTAAATTATAAACTTACAAGCCCTTCTCCAGAGCAGAAATCCAATGGTTGACCATCGTTATCAACTCTCGTATCATAGAACACCCTCTTTTCTTCACCGAGAACAGTGCCCTTGTAATGAACATGAAGTAGACTGTCATGAAGGGGGCAATCCATTGGAAAGTCACCTATTTGCCATAAACAAAATACAATATCAAAAAAAAAAAAACTTCAAACATAAATACTCAACTGGTACTTAAACTTCATAAAATAGCATAAAATAAAAATTCGGCATCATCTCCCTACATACTATTTTACAAAAATAAAAATGATAACATTGAAAAAGAAAGAAAAATACTGACTTTCTATTATTCGAGTATCTTGAGAGTATAACCCAAGCACGAGCCAGGCATTTTTCACAACATAATTTTCTATTTCTTTCCTTTCTATTTTAATTTATTTCTTTTGCTAAAGAGAAATCATGAAGGTTCCCATAATCTATGTGCTTCTAGTAATTATGTAACTAGAAACTAACTCTACTTTTAAGCCAAACCTTTTCCATCACGAACCCGACGTTTTATAAGACGCCCATCTCCAAGCACGTCCCTCACCTGTTGATATATTTTACCAGCAAGCAATTTAAACATGCTCAACATCTTGGTCGGAGAAAAGAATTAAAAATACAAAAACACATGCTCCAGGCACTACTAGTAATACAAAGGATAAAAACCAGATCTCTGAATATGACTATGAGAGAGAGAAACTGTAGCACACACAATATTTTGTCTAAAATCAAAACAAAATCCACATTTCATGTACAAAATGTTGGACATGACATAAATGTATTAATTTTGCTGATTATTCATATTCCTTGCAAAGTTTATTAAAAGCAAAGTATCTTAAGAAAAAAGCCGCCTTCATTGAGTCCCAAACTCAGGTCGATCATCCAATCCTTTGCATCCCCCAACTCATCTAATAGCTCATCAATGATGGGATATTTGATTTTTTTGGGTAATGTTAGATTGCCTGAGGACAGATAGTTTACAATGTACACAAAACCAACCACCGTCTTTTTTCTTTACTAGTATGACAAGACTGCAAAAAGGCTATAGTTAGGCATAATAATCCAATGTTGGGAATTTCAGCCTGCTTTGTGAATGTGACAACATGATCCCAATTTCTTTTAGCTGATTGCCCCTCGTTTCTTGAAAAACATCAAATTCAGCTTATATGTCTTCAATAATTGCTAAATCACTCATTTCATGTCCCTCTCTTTTTTTTTTTTTTGAGCAATGTCGTTTTGACAAACAACAAATTTCAACAAGTTATATGTTAACACCATTCTAATATATAGTTAATCACATTCATTACATGGTTAAGGAATATAACAAGTTGTCACAACTATTAATTATCAACTGAACACAATTAACCACGACTATGAATGTCATAACCATAATTTGTAGTGTAAATTTGAACACAAACCATGGTTAATGGATATCTATATTTAAACACCTGAAAATCATGTATATTTGAACACAGTTTGGATGTTAAATAGATATTATGTATAACTGGACTTCAGAAAAAGTATGGTTAATGACATTTAAAAACATAGTTAATTAAGTTCAGTTGATGGTTAATATGTTACGACAAATTATTATATTCATTAATCATCCACCGAACGTGATTAAATACATTTGAAATGTGTTAACCATTTAACTTGTAATTGAAATTTGTGGGTCAAAATATCATTTATGTTGTCCTTTCGCACCTTGTGGCGGGGCGGGCTATTAGCTGCTCCAACGCTAGACCATACAGAGAGACATGAGTAAGAGACAAAAGAGGGATGTTAGTTGTAAAAACCATGATTACAAAGAAAAGAGGGTAGGAACGGGAACGGCTATAAATAATGAAGAAAGAAAAGGTAGGGAAGACATTCGGTGAGTGCGTTTTATGGGGCCTTTGGACAGGGAGGTTAGCATATCCTAGAAGTTCTGCAGTATTCTATCCTTCGCTTTCTTGTTTTAGGAGTAAATCAAATCTCTTTCATTGTGTCTAAAAGGTGTATACCTTTTGATAAATTACTATTACATAATTGTTAATATTTTACTTTTGTATAATAATATCCTCCCATGTCCGAGTTTTCAAAAAGAGTGTTACCAAATGGATGGTCCATCTAGCCTAGAAAGTAAAATCGCTCAATTCAAGGGAGTATATTTCCAAGCCCCAATACCAAAAATTTTTAGTGCTTAGTATACAAACTAATGGACCGTGTTAAAGGAATACAAAAGCTACCACACCATATGCACACCAGAAGTCAGGCAAAAATGGAGAACTCAAAACTAAATAAATGAACGCCACGGTAAATAAGTAAAGTAAATAATGATTGGAGAATGTCAAGAAAAAATCATATGAACAAACACACACATACATGACACAACAGTAAACAAAATCATTAGCAAGAAAGATCATGGCTCACTTGAATAAAGTGAACAAGCTCCACTTCAAACTGGACTTCAGAATCTTCTATAACAGGCATCAGAGGAGACTCAGTTAAATACTGACTTGTAACATATATAACAGCTTTTTCTTCCCGAACCATTGTTCCGATCCCCATTTCAAGACCTTTAGGTACCTGAGTGTATCAGCAGGGTAATCATCAAATTCACGGTGCAGAAAGCAATTCAAATTTAAGGCATTTTGTAAAAATTGCCAACACAACAATGTCTAGGAAATAAATAGCTTTCTTATATGTATTTTGTGGGAGTTGCTTCACATGTTGGAATCAGGAAATAAAAGTATGGGCACGACCATATCAGATCATAGCTGAAATTTTTGGCAGACTGGGAGTGGCCAGCTAACTATCTGTGCAAGTTACTCCACCAATATATCATTATAAAAACAAACACGTTGTGAAGTGGTTTAACTACCTCAGATTTTCCAAATGTAAAGAAGTATGGTTCTCCGTCTTTCTGTGACATGATCAATTTCCCACTAGCTGTCTTCGCTGAAACCCTGGAAATTACCATACAAAAATCATCAGACTTCCATCAAAACGTTTTACTAACATACATGAACAAGTTGGTAAAAAGGATTGGTTTACCAAGCTTTCACTTCATAAGGTTCTCTTGGAGATTCCCAACCCTGCCCTTCGCATACAACCTACACTAAGAGAAAGTTTACTCAAGAAAAAATTATACCCTTCTGACAAAAAGGGGCACCATTCCTGTTAGACCCCTCTTTCCAATTATGACTTGTTGAGCACAAGATATAAACATGAAAATACAAGTAAAATATATAAAAAGTGGCATCAAATTTTGCCAATTTTTTTAGCCAAATTATGACAGAAATCAAAATTTCCCATGCTTATTGTGAATATCTACAAGATTATAAATCAATACTTAAGCTTCAAAACCATTGAACTCTATGATGATATGAAACAGGAAAAAATATAAATATTTCTTTCAGTAGAATATCATATTTAAAAATGTATTCAGGCTTCTTGCATGAAGCAATCTGCAACCACAATTGAGGCAGTAATGTTGCAGTTTTGGATCTCATTTACCAACAATTTGGTAGTCGCAATTTAACCATTTGCATCATACACAACACAACTCTTTTCCTCTCTTTTATTCTGACATTCATATTTCCCATTTTGTCAGTCATCCAATATAATAGGAACACAAATCACAATAGATTTATTAACCATGCAGATGCAGCAATACATTCTAGACAATTATACCTTTTTAATCACTTCCAAATCTTCAGTGACAACCTGGAAATATAAACAAAAAAATAAATATATGAAGGTTAGAAGAAAGACTTCAATCCCAATAAATTCTAGTAAATCTAAATATCAGTACTGCAGTACTGAGGATTAGACTTGGTTGTGGTTGTTGTCGGTAGATGTAAAGGATATCTAATAAATCAGTTTAAAAAAACTAAATCAGTAATGGGAACATAAACAAGAGTATAACAAAACCCAAAATTCATCAAGATAAAAAAGATAGAAAACATAAACAAAAATAATATGAAATAAAATTCAAAGATCACATCATTACCTTGGCCTTGAAAAACTCTATCAGCTCTATTTCAAAATGGAGTTCATCATCCTTAGGAAACCCATCAGGAGCAGAAATAGGACAATCATCCTCACCATAATGCAGCTGAGGTTTCATCTTCAACTGAAAGTAATTGAAAAAGTATTTCAGTACAAATAGATAATTCGTTCTCCTTTAAAGTAAAAAATGAAATAAAATAAAATCACAAAACGGATAACACATCTACCAAACAAAAAGAGAAAATGAGGAAAATGAAAAAGACATCAGACTAGAATTGTCGTCATATATTCAACTAAGGATTTATTAAAGCCATATTCCAAAAGAAACCACTGACATTATCCCATCATATAATAGTATTTGTATTGGACTTTCATTATTCCTCTGAAATATGAGTATTGATCACTCAAAATGTTGGTTATAGAAAATAAATGCATCGCAAAGATAATTCATCAAATCCTTAAGAAAAAGCATACATAGAATTACTTCAAATAAGACAAGGACACTAAAACCTGAGGGTGTGTTAGGCTTCAGAAAATTCTTTTGTTTATATTGCTTGTGTTAACTATTATTACATAGAAAAATATTACATTATTTTGTTTCATTTTCTGTCTTCAAACATTCATAAGGAAATCATTGCTATTTTCATTATTCCCTACATATAAGATGACTTTAGCATATTCACCAGCAAAAAATATAGATGAGAGAAAAATAAAAATAAGATGACTTTAGCATAGTCAGCAGCAAAAAACATAAATAAGAGAAAAAAAACTTAATATATAGTATGTTACCATTGCCACTTCACTCTTCAACATTGTTGGAATTCCTTCTAGCAAGCCCAATAACATCTTGCTTTTACCCAATACATGTCTTATCGGCGTGCCCTTGCCTGTTGCAACGACATAAACAATTGTCTATCCCATCAAATATGTCTATCGCAGAAGACGAAAATACAGCATGAATACTATCTTTACAAACCTAATTTCTAAATCAGCAGTACCAAACTCTAACATTTTCTACAGTAGGGAGTTTTCATGAAATCAGATAGCTGTGTCTCAAACCTTCAAACAAAAGAACTCAAGTTGAGCTTTTGTAATCCCTAGGGAGCTTTTATTTCAAGATAATCTCTATCCACAAACACTAACTGGGAACATTATTCTCAGGTAAATTTACAAATATGTTTTGTTTGGTTGTATTTAATATTTTTAGAAAAAAATTGTTGGAACTTCTTTAATTCGTATAAAAAAGACTAAAATATGGAAGAAATAATATGGTGGCATAAAAGTGAGTTAGAATGGAAGTTATGGTTGTTCGGGTTTCAAAATAACTTGTGTTCTCAAGGGAAAGTAAGATACTCAATAAAAAGCAAGCAAAACACAAGCATGTTCCTTTCCTAGGGAGCAATAATACCTAGAAATATTTTTCCTAGAGTTTGCATCATGCACCACACTGGAGAACCTTGTATCCCCAAATTATTCCAGGGAATAATTCTACACACCCTGAAACTAAACACGTCCGAGCAGTTGACAACAGATTGACAAGAAGTACTTCACCCATGCCAACTCTCAAACAAAATAAAGCAAACAACAACAGAAATCACAATTAAAAAAAACAGTCAATTTTCAAAGGAGAGTGCAAAATAATCAACAGAACTAACTATGATCATTCATCCAATTTAAAAACACCAAAAAAAACATCCCGTGCAAGTAACAATCACCTCACCTCCATTTTCAGATCGCGTAGATTCCACAACAACTCCATCCAAAGTTCGAACCGTGCAGTGATAGATAACCTGAGTGACATGATATTACATTACACTGCATATATTTCTATCAACATCAATCCACTCTATACTACATTGCATATTTACAGTTATTGGTAACATTAAGAAACCATTTCTAGCTTACCTATATACTCTCTACGTCTCAAATTATAACCCATACCATTATTGAAGAACAATTTTATAAAACAAATAATAATTCCTCTTTCTCATATAAAATTAGCTACATTCTTTAATTTGTATGAAATCGTCGAAGTGACTTATAATCTGAGACAGATGTAATATATCCCAAAACAGAAATATTATTTGAACATCAATTTAGGACACTTGTCCTAAAATGGAGAACTTTTAAATGAAATTTTATTTTTAGGTGCATGGTTAATAAATATATTCAGTATTGCAACTCATTAACCATCTATTGAATTTAATAATCACGATTTAAACGAAGTTAACCTTGATATTCAACTGTTTTAAATGAAATTCAGTTGGAACACCTGAAATCATGGTTGATAATCTTTAAACTCACGGTTAAATAAGTTTAATAGAAGTCTTATAAACAATCCAATCTTGATACATCCATTAACCAACCAGTCATTGAATGGAACTATGTTAACCAAGTATACAAACCATGTCAAGTTCATTTACAATTCCAAAAGTTGTAGGATTTCATTGTCCCAAATTGATATTAAAATGTCTATCTTAAACATAATCCTAGTAATAACATAAATCTATGAAGCTCAGTCACCAGAAACATGACACCGACACTGACACAACGACACCAGTAATAATTTAAAAAAACAAATGGATAAATTAAACTAATAACAAGTGTCAGTGTCAGTTTCAAACACTTTTCAAAGAGGTGTCGTGTTAGATAGAAATAAACAAACCTGATCACCATCTGAAGGTCGAGAATCACCTCCACCAGGTCTGATCAAAGCTTTCATCAAACTCCCAGGCACAATTTTCAGCTTCCTGAATTTCCCAAACAAACAATATTCAAAATACAGTCACTACAACAAAATCAACCAAAAATAAATATATAAATAAATAAATAACTACCTCTTCTCATTTTCAGACGGTTCTTTCTTCTGCTGTGGAGGAGCCAATTCATGTTCACCTTCTTCCTTTACAATCGCCATAACCACTGAATGTTCTGCTAGGGTTCTAGTTCCCAAAACCTATAGCTACAAAAATAGATACAATTGAAGATTCAAATAAGGTTGATTTGATTGGTATTGAATGAAAATTTGGTTAAATTTGGTTAGTTAGAAAGTTGTTGAACGAACAAAATGAAATGAGGATTTGGAAGTTACTAGAAATGAAATTTGAAAGGTGAAGAGAGAGAAAGGTGGATTTTGATTCTCGCCTGATTGAAAGAAAAACCGGTGTGGATTGCACCAACTTGTTTGCTGTGTGTACAGTTCAGAGAGTTGGATCTATGAACGGTGAACCTACCCGCTTGCGGGAAAATCGAGGAACAAATAATGTGTTGTAAAATAGAAATAAAAGTGAATATATTATGTGAGCATTATTTTACTATTAATGATTTTTTTAATAAATAGTTTAATATGCTTTTTTGTAAGGAAGTTTATTTAAATTTCAGAGGTTGTTCAATGATAAAAAAAAAAAAAAAAATTAAAGGTAGTGTAATTTTCGTATAAAGTTATATTATAGCTATCAAATCAAATATTATTTTACTATTTATATAAATTAATTTAATTATATAATACAATAATATAATAAAATTATTAATTTCTTAATTAAAAATGTCCTTTTATGTCATTTTGTATTTATAAGTTCGTATAATAGCTAATTTATTAAACACTCAAATTATTTTATCAGCTAACAGCTATCAGCTACCCGCTACTAGCTACGAACTACAAATCATCAGCTACTAGCTACCAGCTAATTTTACCCAACATGTTGTATTAAACAAAATATTTTAATTTGTCAAATCATATTAATATTTTAAAAATAAAAATGTTATTTGATGAAATATATGTCCCTAATTAAATGATAATGTAAAAGCATTGTATATTGTTCTAATTAATTGATATGTAAAAATATTGTATATTATTGTTGTATTTTTTTTTCTAAAATTTTTTGAATATTTAACTTATGATTAAATTTTGATAATTATTTTGTAAATAATTGTTTTAGAATTATTCAAAATTAGACATCGTCCCTTCCTTTTAAAAAATAAAATTTTGATATAAAATTATTTGTATAAAAATTTGAAATTAAATGGTATCTAGTATCTAAGATCAAATTTAAAAAAAAAAAAAATCAAATAATCAACATTAAAAAGTATTCAAAAAACTATCTTTTCAAAAAAATTATTTGGGTAACCAGGTTGGGGGAGCACTACACATAGGCGCCACCCCATGGCGCATATGTAGAAAATTTTGTGAGTTTGCGTCAATCCATGTGGCGCCTTAGTGTACCCAAATTAGGGTTTGCATGGTGGTGGCGCCTATGTACATATTTTATACATAGGAGCCATATGGGATGGCTCCTATGTGTTAGAGTATTTTCTATAAATATACCTTCGATCCCCCTTCATTTTCCACACCTTTTTCCACCATTTTCTCACCTTCTCTTCGATTTTTCTCGTCATGGCGGATTTGCCGATTTTTAAGAGAGGTGTTCATGTGTTTTACTCGGCTGTGAAACCTCCGATTAAAATAAAATTTTGGAACATTCATTCCATGGACCATCTAAAAAGGTCGTTGTTCCGCTGGTTAGACTGGAAGTACGAAGCTGGTGAAAGCATCAAACGAATCTGGATGCAGAGAACGAGGACGTCAATTATCACGGGAAAACTGAACGTTGGTGGGTTGAAGTTAAGAACGACGTTGATGTCATGACCATGATGCATGACATAAATGACATTTTTTTGATGGTTGTGATAGCGTGAAACTGTACTTATTTTAATGCAGTTAATCTACGTATGTGTTTGTTGTTAAGCGTTGTTTGTGTTATTGTTGTTGTTTACAGTTGTTTAGAGTTGTTTGTGTTGTTGTTGTTTAATCTTTGTTTGTGTGTGTTCAGCTGTAACACCAATATGTTTCAGGAATAAAGAAAGTCTAGTTGATTTCATAAAAGATAGTACAAAAACATGACATACAATTATTGGTTGGTAGAGGTTGCTCCACGATTAGGATAATTATTTTTACGGTGCCCGGCTTGACGACAAATGCTACACTTTCTTACAATTTTTTCATGATCATCCATTTCGGTTCTGATACGCGTGTTGTTCGGTCGACCCTTTTTCTTTCGCCGCATGTTGTCATTATGCCAAACTACCTCTGCCTCATACGCAGGCCAGTAATCCTCCTTTTCCATCACTAGAAATGCATTGTTGAATACTCCGAGCAAGGTGTCGGTCTTGTAAATGGGAGATAAGAGTGCTAAGACATCTCGGTGCGCATATAAATATGCTGCTATGACATGGGAGCAAGGCATGCGAAAGGCTTGAAACTTTCCGCACTCACACCACCCTTCTTCCAGCAGAACTATGTACTCTTGTCTCGGCAGGCCCTCATTATGGTCAATTGTTTCTTTGACACTGAATGTACGGTTGAATCGGTCGAAAGCTGTAACATGATGGTTGTTGTCTTTGGCAAATTGTTCTTTCCTAAATTTCATGCAACTTTCGCTGAACAGTTGTTCCAATTATGAAACTGCACTCCACCTCTTCTTGCGAAAAGGGAAGCCATCCTAAAGTAGGTTGATCTCACCAAGGCAGTAATTGGAAGGTGTTTGATGCCCTTAAAAACACTGTTCATTGACTCCACAAGATTTGTATTCATGTGCCCCTATCGTTGCTCGTTGTCGTAAGCCATAGTCCATTTCTCTCTGCCTAGATTATCTATCCATCTGCCTGCATCTGGATTTGACAATACGATTTCACATCGATAATGTTAGAACTTTGGTTAAGTTAATGCATACCCAGCATTGACAAGAGTATTTTGAAGAACCCTATCCTTGATCTCCCGCATGAAATTTTGCGCAATATGATGAATACAGTAGACATGCATTGAAGGTGGTTCATGCCATCCGTTTGCTGGATTGTTGTACACACTCTCGATGGAAGCATGCCTATCTGAAATCAAACAGAGCCCAGCAGTTTCACCTTCCACAAGAGCGAACGCAAGTGGAAAAATATTATTATTTACATCTTGTGCAACAGCCATCAACAAAGTCCCTTTGTATTTATCGTACAACCAAGTGCCATTTATTTGAAGAATTGGTTTTCAATACGCAAATCCTTGAATGCAAGGTCGAAAAGCCTATAAAATTCTATGGAATATCCCATTTCCTTGAACGCACGTTCCGTAGGGAGAATGCGCCAGAAGGGTCTCTAAAATAGAAACGATTTCATGAGCATAAGTCGGAAGGGCAGTAAGAAACGTGGAAGTTATTTGTACGAATCCTCCTAGTTGCCATACATAATTTCGATTGCTTTGGTTTTCACCATCCACGCCTTTCTATAAGATGAAGCATAGTTGTAAGTCGCAATGATATGAGAGATCATCATTTTTACCTTTAATGACGGATCGTTGCTCACCAGAGGTAAGATTTCTTGACATATAATATCATAACTTAGCTTTCAATGATCTTGGGAAAGAATCGTGTTAACGCATGTGTGATCTTGCGAAATAGATCCTATCACCCAGGAATCACTTCTCTTCCTGTATGATGCAACCAACCTGAATCCACAATCAGGGTTTCTTCGGGCTCCCCTTACACCTACTAAAAATTCTCACAAGAGCCAAATGCATGTACTCTCCTTGTACCTACTGAAGACTCATATAGGATCAAATTGCAAGAATCAATTAGGTTTATTGCATTTATTAAAGACTTCCACATGAGCGAAAATAAAATAACCAACCACACTCTCCTTGAACCTACTAAAGACTCATACGACAATGACATACATGCAGGAATCCACCAAACTCTCGTTGTATATACTAAAGACTCCTATGGGTGTAAATGTGGGAACCAACTATACTGTCTTTAAGGTTACACAAGACTCTTATTAGAAATATGTTGAAATTTAATGGGAAACCTTTCACCCACATGCTACTTCCCTCGAGGTATGATCAATACAAAGGAGTACTCACACATAATAAGAGCTCATAAAAAGGCAAAAAAAGTATGGGCTATAAAGGAAACTCGCCCTTGAAGGTTGATCGACCTAGTTTGAAAGCACTTCACCTATACACACATGCTCTTATGTTCTTACGAGAATTAGGAAGGATACTTAAAGAACCCAAGATGATCTCTGATTGACCTCAATCGTGATTTGCTAAGCTTACCACTACAAAAGAAATGACATCACCCTTTCAACGAGACCAATTTGGTATTTAATGACCAAGACAACTTATTTGGATCGTAGAGGCGGTATTTTATCACCAAGAACTCTCACTAAAAACATTTCACCCATATAGACCGCATGCACGGGAAAATGTTTATTTCTAGGTAAATTTTTAACAAAGGGACTTAATAATAAGATAAAGAGTAATCCCTAAGGATGAGACAAACTCTAAGAAGCTTTTGATAAGGGCGAAAGATCCCAACTTAAAGTAGTAAGGACAGACCACCTCAAATTAGAATACTAACTTGACCATTAATTAAGAAGTTTGCTCGGCCCCACTGGCCTAACACTAGTATAGAAGAGACAACTAAGTGAAAATATGTAATATCGTAGTTTTCAGTCTAAAACACGTCGCCCCTACACACATTATGTTTATGCGTCGTGTAATGTTAATCTTATCTTCATAAGGATACCGACAAATTAGAAAACCTCAACAACACTCTAGAAAGGACAACCCAAGAAAGAGTCAAACTATAAGCAGCTTGCGCCAAGATATATAGAGTCCACCATAAAATAACAAAAAGGAGAAATAAAAAGTATGGAGACATAAAACCTAACTCATCAAACAACTAGCAAAAAAGGTCGTTGGACATGCCTAACTTATCCCTCAAAATACTATCAAAAATTTCTCCAATCCTTCCTCGTAGCATATTTGATAGCAAGCATGATTCCATACAATTCAACTTGAAAGAAAGTGCAAACTCTAATATTAGTTGAGAAAACTCCCAGTAATGTTCCTAAATTATCCTTGAATATGCCACCGCAAGTTGATATTCCAGGGTTTTCTTTTGAAACTTCATCTGTGTTGCACTTAATCCAACTATTAATCGGAAAACACCATTTAACTTCTATGATTCTAGAAGAGGGAATATATTGGCATTTGATGTCAAATAATTTAGTAATGTAAACTTGTGAATTAAAGAATAAATGTGTCCATTTAAAAAATTAGGTTCCCTATAGACTAATTGTTTAATAAGAAAATTGTGTATATGTTGTACACAGGGCCGACCCAATCAGTTGTGGGGCCCTGTTATAATTTAAAAAATGGGCCTAAATTTAAAAAAAAATTAATGATTAAAAATAAAGCAAAAAAAATTATATATTAATCAAATGAAGTAAAGAGAATTAAAAATTAGTAATCAAGAGAATCGTAAGTAATCAAAGAATTAAAAATTAATTAAAAAAACTAAACAAATTGACATTTTATTTTGTATTGGAATTAGAAATTAATTAGAAAAACTAAACAAAATATGTTTTTGTAACATCTATCCATATATATTTCCACTAGTCCATGAGTCTATGACTATGACTATTCTTCATATGAAAATAGAATTATTATTAATGGTACAATTTGACACATTAGAGACTTGAAGAATTAGAAACTACTAGTACTAACCCAGCCGGCCAGCCACACAGTCACAAGTCACAAAGTAAACTGGAAACACATTTTCATTTTTTCTTCGGTCACTTTCATTCACCATCAATTCAAAAATCAAACAATACACAATAATTAATTAAAAATACAAAACACCAACAAACAATTAACAAGAACATAATACAAGTCTACATTCTAAAAAATTTAAAAAACACATATGTTAATTTTAATTTTAACAAACAAGAATAAGATTAAAAAAACACATGCTAATTTCAATTTCAACAAACAAGAACAGGCAGTAGATTATTGAATTTTTTTTGCTAAATAAAAGAAAAATATACAAATAAACTTACTATTGAGTCACAACTACATACCATCACCGATTTGCCGTCTTCGTTTGAACTTGTCGACGTCAACGTTGTCGTAAACTTATGGAGTTATGATTTTGAAGGTGCGGCAAAAATAATACAGTTTTGTTTTCGTTGTTGATAGAGGCAAAAAGCTTTTTTTTTATGGAAAAAATAGAATTTGGCGGTTTTGATTTTGTTTTTAACACAGTTACTGTAGCAAGCAGGGAACAAAGAAAGGAGATGACGGTTCAGCTTTTGTTTTTTTAAGTTTTGCATTCTTTTTATAATATCTTTTTCATTTTCTATATAATAATAATAAAAAATATTGGGCCCCCACAAAAATGAGGCCCAACGATGCAGCGCTTCTCGCATATGTAAAGGGTCGGCACTGATTGTACATGTAATGTCTTATAAAGGTTTTGACGATGGCAACTAAACAAGAAATAATAAAATTATAAGCATCAATAGTCAAGAATAAGCACAAGTCAAAGTCTTCAAGTTATATATGAAAGAGCTAATCAAAATTAAATCAAGAAGCTAGAAACTGAAATTTTGAAGTTGTAAAAGCTTGTCTAATCTTATGTATATTGTTTTAGAAAATTTCTTTACCCACCTCCCTATGGGGGTCACCCCCAGCGAAAACCCCACTTTACCACTGCTTCGGAAATGCATTTCCGAAGTTTTTTTTTTTTAAATTTTCTCAGACTTCGGAAGTGCATCTCCGAAAACACCAAATGGGGGGTGTTTTCGAAGATGTACTTCCGAAAACACCTTTTTTTCAGATTTTGGGGGGTTTCGGAAATGCACTTCCGAATTATGCAGAAACTGTGTTTTTTTTTTATGTTTTTCGAAACAGCCTCGTATTTTTAATTAAACTGCAACGCCAAATAAAATAAGCGACATATAAACAGAAAATACTAATATGATAAATTAAATCCAAATAATATATACAAGCCGATCCAAATAGTAATAGTGTGCGAAAGATACAATCCGAAAACAAAAAAAATAAACCCGGACTCCTACTGGGTATGCCTAACCCTCTCTCCCTGGGACCTCCTCTGCCGCCTGTATGCCGTCGCACGGCTCGCATCAGTGACGATCATCTTCATCACGGCGACAGCCTCTGGACCGCCCTGATGAACGACACCTCGATCCAACGCGTCCCGCCCAAGCATCTCTATCTGCTGACTGATCGGCAGGAGATCAATAGCGTGGTTATCCTCAGCCTGCTGGTTCTCCAGGATCTCCTCGTGTGCTGGCCTAGGAGCGTCGGGAGCGTCGGGTCTCAACAGAGGATGTGACACCCGGTAGAACCATGTGACGTACCCCTCCACAATGTGCCAGTCCTGGGTGACCCGAATGCGACGATACTCCTCCGGTACCACATGACGCTCCCAATCCTCAAATATGCCAGTGAGCTGCACTCGGGTCACCGTGTCGGGAGCAGCCTCAAAAGGTGATCAGGGAGATACAGCATCATGGTAGTGGTCCCGCATGCCAACCAGCCAGAATATAAAGATATGCCGTCAAAGGGGACAACATGAGTGTAGTCGCTGAATGGCCTCCAAGTGACGTCATCGTGCATCGTGCGGTCGAGGTACGCACGGTATGGTCCCACTGCATTGTTCCCCCTCTGGAGAACGTATCTGGCGGCCCTGGGCATGGCGTCATCGTACTCATGATCAATGTGGAAGTCGTGGATGCGGGAGAAGTAAGAGATGATCCAGCTCTGAAACACACCCACGATAATGTATTAAAAATAAATACGAAACATAAATAAATACGAAACAATTAAAATGAAACGTACCGTAAGTAGTGCGCAAGATCCGGTCAACTGCCTCGTCCTCCAGTTGGAGGCCTCATTCAGCTTCTGGTATAGGTATGCCAGAGTAGCTGCCCCCCAGTTCCACTGGTGAACGGTAGTCAAGTCCATGAAGTAGCGGAGGTAGGTCACGTCGACGTACCTTGCACTCTTGTCCACAAAGATTGCAGCGCCTACCACGAACATGTACCAGCATCGGAGAGCGCAGCCACGGTGATAATGTGTAAATAGGTCGTCACCCGCATCCTCGGCTTCGACCGCCGCCACCAGGTGGTGCTCAAAATAAGTGCTCAGTGTGGTGAACCGGATATGAGGCCCAGATGTCGTGATGCACTCATAGTTAGCAACTTCGGGCTCCATACCCAAATAGAGCACCATCCACTCACTGGCTTCGATCCTCTGGATCCGGGAGTGGTGCAACAGCGCCCCCCTGATCGGCAGGTGGAGAAGACACTGCACATCATGCAAGGTGATCGTCATCTCCCCAACCGGCAAGTGGAAAGAAGACGTCTCCCTGTGCCACCGCTCCACAAAGGCCCCCTGCATGTCGTGGCTGATGGTGGTGTACCCCGTCATGCAGAGCCCACTAAGCCCTGAAGCTCTCACCGCGTCGTTAAACCACTCAGCAGTTGGTTTAAACAGACTGAAAACCTTCCGGGTGTGGTTCACCATTTTCAAAGGCTCTCTCCTGTTACAAAAAAAACAAATAAAAAAGTATGTTAAATAGGCCGTTAAGAAAATATTGAATAAACGGCTAAATTATAAACGGTTAAATAATATAGTCGGGCAAATTATAAAAAATACCTCTCCCTCCCAGATACGCCGAGCGACGTGCTCGTGGTAGGTAAGCAGCACGGAAGTGTCACTGGGCCCTCTCGGGTAGCCCTCCTCCTGCTCATCCTCCTCCCCGTGTAGAGGGTCAACATCCGGTACCTCCTCCGCCTCGTGGTATGATACTGCCTCCTCCTCCTCCTCCTCCTCTCGCTGGCGGGAAGAAGATACCCGAGCCAGACGACTCCTCGATCCAGATGTAGAGGTACCCTCGTCCATCTCCACGGGAACTCGCACACGTCGTCCCCGGCCCTGCCCCCGTCCCTGCGTCGACGCCAGCTGCGCCGCCGCCCGCTCGCGTCTAACCGACGCAGTATGGGTCTCTCTACCCTGTCTGATGCGTGCTTGGTTGCCTGACTTGTTCCTGAAAACAATTGAAATCGATTAATATGCGAGACAACAGATAAAACTAAAAAAAATTGCATTTCTGATACACTTCGGAAGTTCATTTCCGAAACTGGGAATGGAGGTGTTTTCGGAAATGAACTTCCGAAACACCCCTGCGAAGAAGTTTTCTGCAACTTCCATGGCAGTCCCCAAAATCCTAAATCAAAACTATTTTTATGCATTCTAAACAACCTAAAATCAGTACCAACCTATCTTAATGTGATTTTTTCAATTTCTAAACACCCTAATAGAGTAATGAATAATGGATCTAAAAATTGAAAAAAATTGATAAACTTACCAATTAGTGTTTGAGATGATTTAGGTTGAGATTGGAAGAAGATTTTGGCAATCTCTGATACTTCACACTTGCTTTTTGCAGAAATTTTGAAGAGAGGCTGAGTTTGGAAGAAGATTAGGGCAAAATGAATAGGGGAGGGGGGCTGTTTTGCTTAATCTGCAAAACGCGCAGTATTTCGGAAATGAACTTCCGAAATGGTGTTTTCGGAAATGCATTTCCGAAATAAGACAAATTTAAAAAAAAAAGGCGCTTTCGGAGATGCATCTCCGAAAACACCTTTTTCTTGCATTTCGAAAATGCATTTCCGAAGTCAGGGGTATATGTGATTTTTCACCAGAGGTAACCTAAAAGGTTGGGAGGTGGGCAAAGAATTTTCCTTATTTTATCTTATAGTTCAATCAATTAGTTGTAAATAAAAAATAAATAAAAAAGTATGTCGTATACTACTAAGGTGACGCATACGCATGCTGCATGCACACATAACGAATTTCAAACTTTTTCGCTTTAATTAAAACTTCTTAAAAACTATATCAATTAACTTCAATAACAAAAATCAACTATATTAAAACAATCTGTTTTTCTAAATAAATCAACTTTTGAAATCTTCTCTTCTATATAAACCTATACTTTATACAATGTTTTATTTAATAATAATAATTAGGAAGTACTTGTATATTTCTCTTTTCATATTATAATAATTGTTTTAATTTGTTTGCATGACCCATAATAAAAGGTGTAAGATCGACATCTAATAAAATAGCATGTGAATTAGTTGATCTCTCATTCTACTAAGGGTGTGTTTGGATTGACGGTGGATAGGATTGATTCTGAGAGAATTGAATTTGGTAGAATTGATTTTAATAGAATTGAGTTTACAAGAATTGATTTATGTTTGGATACAATGATATAAAAGTGATTGTTATCAATTAATGTTGTTTGGATAATATTAACAAAATTGATTTTGAATTGTATAATTACCAAAATGGTAATAAATTCTAGTACAAATAAAAAACAAAAGAAGTAATTGATGAAAATTAAAGAGGGTAAAATAGGAAAATTTAAAAGAGTTGTAATAAATAATATATAATAAATATAAAATTGATTCTACTAAACTCAAAAGCTAAGAATTGTAGCTTCTACTAGAATTGCTTTTGGAGTAGGAGAATTGATTTTGAAAAAGTATCTAAACAAAAAAATAAAACCAATTATCAAGTTGAAGTGGACTAAAAATGCTAGAAACCAATCCAAACATGCACTAAGTGCGGATGATTTTGTCCCCTAAACACGACGATCACCGTTTGATTAAATTCAACGGACATCCACACAATACACATTCCTTCACGCAAATGGTTTTAACTGTTCACTCTATATATAAAGGAGAAAAACATATCATTTTAGATATTTAAATTTATTCTCATTTTCCCTTGACTCTTCATTTTCTCGTTATTTAAACATTGAAGTGATAATCTTATAAATCAACTATCTCTCAATTGCGTCAAGAATTTGTTCTACCTATCATAAATCTTATTTCATCCTTCATCATTCATTTCTTGTTCCCAAATAGCACACTAATAAAAATATTTCCTACTCAAATTTTCCCTCTTGAAGAACTCCTTTGAGTCAACTCTTATTGCATGGAACAAAAACTTAGAATTTGTGTCCAATCAAATACTACTTCTTGCTTCAATTGATCAAAGCAACAAATGCATTGGAGAGAGCGTAAGTGCATTCCTAGTTGTTAATGTTAAGATGTCAAACAAAAGGTGAACTTGCCTTACTATATATACAAATAATTTGAATGGATTTTTCAAAATAAAATAAAATAATTATAACGGACATTTATTTGCGAGAATAGACTCACATAGCTCTGCAAAATAAAATAATTTTAGAAGTAATAAAGGAGGGAATATTTTGGAGCTATGGGAAAAAATGTTTCTGTTGACTAGATGCAAGTTCCGAAGCACATTAATGCAATGCTAAAAGAGAGCAAACTGAAAAATGCAGTGTAAAGCTATGATGTGCTCTTATTTCCCAAATTAATGTAAATCAAGGGCATGCATGCACTAAGCTATACCATCCCAAGAAAAAACTAGAACTAGAAAGGAATCCAATGTCTGAATTTTCTTTAATACTAACACCATCTTGTCAACAGGACATAACTTCTTTGTATTTATGAAATGGATCAAGTTACCTTCATACACAACATTACATGCATTGATTTGTTTAATAATATATTATAAATATTATATTCTATAAATTAACAGTTAATTATTGTTGAAAAATATAAATCTACACCGTATTTTACTGTTCACCAATACGGTAAAGTGGTGAACAGTAAAATATTATAAAAATATTTTTTTAAATAAAAAATAACTTTTATATTATTTTTATTGAGGAGTGTAGAAACAAAATTATGTGATAAACCATGTTTATAACTATATTAACCAATATTTTAAATTTCATTAACCAACTTCATACCTTCTAAAAATCTGGAGAATCTATTAACTAACTTTATAACTTAATTAACTAACTTTTTATATTTCATTAACCAATTTTATTTTAATATCAGAGTGTTTATTAACCAACATCGTCACTTCATTAACTAATTTTTTATATTTTATTAACCAATTTTATTTTACAATTAAATATACTGTTCACCGGCACTGTTCATCAATATTGTTCACGCACTGTTCATAAAATATATATTTTTATTTTTTAAAAAAATTACTATTCACTGTATAAATACGATGATAGGGATGTCAACTTGCCCCTGTTAACGGGGATTCCTGTGGGGATTCCCCGTTTGGGGTCCCAAAAGCGGGAAATTTTTTTCCCGTGGGGATGGAGAAGAAGGCACTTCGGAGACGGGGGTGGCGTAAATATCCCCCATCCCGTGGAGTCCCCGTCCCACCTCAATTAACATAATGTCTTTAATTTATATATAATTTTAAATTATTATATAAATTTAATTATCATTTCATATAATTATCTTATATACAAATTTAAAATATATATGTATTGTTAGTAAAAGGGTGAGATCTAACTGATTATTTCAAAAAAAAAGTTTAAAATTTTGGTAGTCATAACACTCAATATTATAGATTAAATATTGTTAAAATAATATATTTAATAATTTCTATATTTCTTGTGGTTAGTTTTTGAAGCTTTTACTATTAATTTTGTTTAAAATACTGTAATAAATAATAAATCATGTTTGTGGATCTCCGCATGAACCTTGGGGATCCGTGGGACCCACGGAGACGGGGATGGGGGACAAAATTCCCCCGTAGCGGAGATCCAAAGCGGAGATGGGAAATATATTCAAGGGCAGAGATTATGATGAAAATGTATCATCCGCCCCCGCCCCGCCCCACCCATTGACATCCCTATACGGTGATAAGTGTTTAATGTAAGTATTTTGTGTAAATTTTGGTGTATTAATAGCACACGTGATTATTGTTAAACTGTATTTATGATGAAACATTCAAACTTTTGTAATATAATATAATTTATAGCTATTTAAGCCTATGTTTGGAGTTTTAGAAAACCATGGTGTCAACGTGAGGTGGCGGTTTCCAAACACACAATAAGAGTTATTATGCTGGATGGAGTTGTTTTCATTGAACTCATGGATCACATTGAAGGCTTTTGATGAATTATACATGCTATTGTTTGTTTTCAAGTTATCAGTGTGAGTGTCACCTTTGATAATCACGTTTGTAATCCACTCAGAAAAATTATAAAATTAGATAAATGAGAATTTGTGAGTAGTTAAAGTAGGTTAAAGAAGAATGAGCATTAATTTTGGATTTGATTATAATGTGATGAATTAGAGTAATAGACCGGAGTTAGTTGAGAAATATAGTTGTGATAGTTAAAAGTTACTAGTAATTAAATTAGTTATGGTTTGTGACTAACATGTTAGTTATGCAACCAATATGGTCATTTTGTAGTTGAGTGTTTGCACATATTTGATGAGTATTTTAAACATGTACCACACAAACCACAAGTTCAAGCATCTACATTAAACAACATAGGCTCCACACAAGATGCAATCAAGAATCAGGAGGCCACGACTGCACCAACTATATCTTACTTAGCTCATCAAGACCAGATGCAAATTCCATCAGGACTAGAGTCCCAAGCATTGTTTGCAGATTCAGGTGTATCTCACCATATTACTTCCCATCCTTTGAACTTACAATGCATTAAATTGTATGTAGGTCCAAAAAAAAGTTGTGGTAGTTAATGGGCATAATCTAGATGTTAAGACAATTGGCCACACTCACTTTCACTCAAATCTAGTGTCAGATTTTGTGCTCAAAATAACTAATTTGCTGCATGTACTTAACATCACTCGAAATCTCATATTTGTTTCTAAATTCGTTAAGGATAAGTATTCATATTCATATTTCGAGTTTCATCCTAATCAATGTTTTGTTAAATCTCATGCATCTAATAAGATGCCACTTGAAGGTATCCTTGATGAAAGTGGTCTATATTGATTCAACAATTTGTTATTTGAACCTTAAAGACATACCTTATGTCACAAGTCAAAATATTTACTTCCAATTGCTCATAATACAGTTGTATCAAATTAGATAGCACATAGTGCTAATATTAAGGTTATACATAGAATTCTCCAAATGTGTAATATCTCATTAAGTAATAAATAACCATATAGTTTTTGTTAATTATGTTGCCTTGGCAAATTATATGGATTGTTTGCAGCACTGTCCACTACTTTGTTTGAACTTGTATATACTAAATTTTTGGGGCCATCTCTTGCACCATCCAACAATGGATACTCCTACTACATTTCACATTAGATTCACAATCTCAAGCTACTCCTTTGCAAGAACCACCGTTCTTCAAAACTTTCACTCAAACGAATCCAATTGCGTATTACTGTATTCCAAGATGGGAGAATAAACAAATATAAAAGCAAGTATTGCTGCTAAAGGCTTCCATTAACATCATGGGTTTGACTTCCATGAAACGTCCTCTCCTCTGAGAAGTTAAACAACTTGACATCAACAACGGATTCTTAAATGGAGATTTACAAGAAGAAGTTTACATGCAACAGCCTCCAAGTATCTCCACCTCTGACACTAACATGGTGTGCAAACTAAGAAAATCTACATATGGCCTGAAACAGGTGCCACGAGCGAGAAAATCCATCAAGCTTTAATTCACTATGGTTTCAATTAAAGCAAATGTAATCACTCTTTATTCATCTACAATCATAATCACGTCACACTATATGCATTAGGGTATGTAGATGACATACTCCTCATAGGTTCATTGCCTACTCTTCTGCACAGACTGATATCTAAACTACATGACAAATTTGCACTTAAAAAACTTGGTATCCCTCAATACTTCTTAGGCATTGAAATTCACTATCAAACAAATGGCTCAATGATGATCACTCAAACCAACTACATCAAAGACCTATTGACCAAAGTTAATATGGCTAAAGCAAATAGAGTAAGCACACATATGTTTAACTCATGTAAACTAAGTAAGCATGGTGAAGACAAACTATCAAATCCTATACTTTATAGGTACATTGTCGGAGCATTGCAATATGTGACTCTTACGAGACTAGATATTGCTTTTTGTATCAACAAAGTATGTCAATTCATGGTTGATCTGTTGTAATCACACTGGAGCATAGTGAAACACTTAATTTGTTACTTAAGTGGTACCTTTATTCATGGACTCGTCTTAGCACCGACCATTCCTCAATAAAAATTTCCCATACAAGCATATAGTGACTCTAACTGGGGCAGTGATCCGGATGATAGGAGATTTACGTATGGTAATGTATATATCTTGGTCAAAACCTTGTTGTCTGTAGCTCAAAGAAGCAATATCTAGTTGCACGCTCCAACATCAAAGTAGAGTACATGACACTTGCTCATACCACATTTGAACTGTTATCGATTGAATCATTACTTAATAAACTCAAAATCAACTATCTACAGTCCACATTATCGTGTGACAACCTCAGCGCAGTAATGTTCTCACATAATTATATACCACATGCACGCACAAAACACATTGAGTTGGATATCCAATTTGTTTGAGAATGAGTTGTATTATAACGCTTGCAAATCCATCATGTACCGACGCATGCACAAATAGTTGACATCCTGACAAAACTGCTTCTCAAGTTTATGTGGTAAGCTCAAAGTTGCTTCTTTTAAACCACCATGAACTTGAGGGGGTGTATTAAAGTATTAGACTAGAGTTAGTTGAGAAAGTTAGTTGTGATAGTTAAAAATTAGTTAAGTTAGTTATAGAGTATAACTAACATTGTGTATATAACTAACATTATGTATATAAGGACATGTAGGAGTTCACCATGTTATGATGATGATAATACAAACTTGATAGCAAGGAAGTCTTTCACCTTTTAATCTTTCTCTCTCACGCTTCTTCTTCATTCTTCACCCTCACCTCAACTTCATCATCATCACGAGATTCTCTTAATCAAACAAGATGCAATTAAATACTTTTATTTTTTAATATTTGTTTCATGTGTGAAAGTGAAATGAATATTCTCTAATTAACTTGTACTATAATTACGGAAAAAAGTTACTTGTATACGTGACCATTTGCATTCAAGATGCATCTCATAGTATATTATATGACATAATAATCGACGAATATGTGATTCTATATATTAACTATTAAGGCATCATTTAGATGTAATACACTCTCTCACCCTCTCGTCAATGACTCATACTGATTGTTTGTTATCTTATGGTCAACATTATTCTTTAAAGTCAATCTTTTGATCCTCCGTATACAAGACCATTAAGTTATTCTTTGATAGTTTATTCCTTTCATGACCAATAAACTTATCTTTTGAATTCTAAAGATTAAAATTGATGGTTTCTTTCAAAACATTAAATTCGAATTGAGAATTACCTAACAAATAAGGGTGAAAATAGATTGGGTTGAGTCAAGATTTGTCAAGTCTAAGTAGGGTTTGTCAAAAAAAATTGAAATCTAAGTCTGGTCTGTAGCCTGTTATAGGCTTATTTTTAGGCATGAGTCTGACCGTTTTGAAGGTCTGATTAGCTTGTTAGTCTACAAAAAGCCTATTTATTTTAGACATTTATAAGCAATTAAATTAATGTTTAAATAGACTAACTAACAAAAAGATTAAAAGACTAAAAATTTATTTGCATTGACTTATTTTAACTTACCTATTCGCATAAGTTCTGTGAGACTATTTGTTTAAGAGAACTTATGAAAATAATATTTATCAGGTGTTTTCATCTTATTTTCATATGCTCTTCAAGATAACCAAGTTTTATTTATGTATTTCAATTCAAAGTACAAAACATAACATAATGATAATCTTTGGTGTCTTCGTATATGCATATCTGAAATATCTCAATTTTTGGTGTTTGGATTTTTCATATATGCATATCCGAAATAACTCAATATTTATTAAAAAATTAAAATCAAGGTGAATCAATACAATTAACAGTATTATTAATTGTATTAATCAAAATATATAATTAAAAATATATCATTATAATCAAAGATATTATAATAATATCAACCTATTAAATATTTAAATCAACACATTATTTTCATATAAAATTTAAAGAAAAAAGCTAATATAAATTAAAAATTATAGTGTTAATAGGAGGATTTAACATGATAATTTCATTAATTATAATGCATAATAATGCATAATGTTATAGTCATTTAAAAAATAATTACTTTTAATAATATAAATTTTTTTATCATAAATAAATTATTACAAAATTAAAATCATATTTAATCTCTTTATTCTTATTTATAACAATTTATATTTAAGGTATTCTTTATTAATAATAACTCACTTTAATTATATATAATTATATTAAAAATAATTATATTTTTAAAATAAAATAAAAAGAAATTTAGGATATTGGTTAGTTCTGAGATTCATATCAGAATTAACCATATTTCAAATTTCTCAATTTTTTTAGAGTTTTTTTCCGGATACGATTCGAAAAAGCATTTGACATTTTAAATCAAACGTTTAAATAAAAAAAAACGTTTGAAGAAGGTATTTTTAGATATGCATATCCGAAACATCTTAAAAATGTGAAAAGGATGCGTTCAGATATGCATATCAGAAGAGCATTATGGGGTTTTCATAAGTGTTTTTCGCCCCTATATGGGTGCAATGAGAAATTTCTTAGGCTTAAAAGGTTTTTTTTGGAGCCTGAGGCCTAACATTTTTAATTAAATAGACTTGTAAAAAGTCTAGGTAAGAATTTTGGCTTGGCCTGAGCGTATGTAGGCTAGCCTGCAGCTCCATGTTATCGTCATGGCCTATTTCCACCCATTCTAACAAAATATACAATATACATTGGTCTAGTATACATTGGTCTAGTAGAGTGAGACCATTTCTATTTTTAATAGTGCATTATATTAAAGACAATTTCTTTATAGACCTCCAAGGCTTCTTAGGAACCCGTGGCGAAATTTCAAAAATGCCCCTATATTTCGGAAGTGCATCTCAAAATTCACTTTTTTTTGGAAAAAAAATGATTTCGGATGTGCACTTCCGAAAATACCATTTTTTTAAGAAAAAAAGGTGCATACGGAGATTCACTTTCGAAGACACCTATTTTTTAAAAATAAAAGTGAAAGACATATCATTTGTAAATTGTGGTCGAACATCCACTGTAACTGGCTCTTTAGGCTTAACATCTACGTTGACATCTTCCGGGACTACTAACTCGTCACCATACCTAACATATGCAAAAAAACATAAATGTTGTTAAAACTGTTTTTTCAAATTCTGCAACAGAGCTTATTTTGGAAGTGCGTTTTCGAAAACTGTTAGGTGTGAAGGATAGAAAAAACACTTAGAAAGGGGGGGGGATTGAATAAGTGTGACTTTAAATCTTGGACGATAAAAATAAATTGCACGATTATTTTTATCCTGGTTCGCTGTTAACGAAGCTACTCCAGTCCACCCCCGCAGAGATGATTTACCTCAACCTGAGGATTTAATCCACTAATCGCACGGATTACAATGGTTTTCCACTTAGTCCGCAACTAAGTCTTCCAGAGTCTTCTGATCACACACTGATCACTCCAGGAACAACTGCTTAGATACCCTCTAAGACTTTTCTAGAGTCTACTGATCAACACGATCACTCTAGGCTTAGTTCACTCCTAAGACTTCCCTAGAGTATTCTGATCAACACGATCACTCTAGTTACAAACTGCTCAGCCAACTGCTAAGACTTCCTAGAGTATACTGATCACACTGATCACTCTAGTTCCTTACAACTTAATGTAATTCTAAGAGTATTACAAATGCTTCTTAAAAGCGATAATCACAACTGTGATATTTCTCTTAACGTTTAAGCTTAATCTCACTAAAATATTACAACAGCAATGTAGTGAGCTTTGATGAAGATTCTGAGTTTTGATTTGAACAGCGTTTCAGCAAGTTTGATATAAGTTGTTTTGGTGCAGAATCGTTA
Organism: Vicia villosa; assembly: GCF_029867415.1. Classification (NCBI taxonomy): domain Eukaryota; kingdom Viridiplantae; phylum Streptophyta; class Magnoliopsida; order Fabales; family Fabaceae; genus Vicia; species Vicia villosa. The sequence goes on along the minus strand of NC_081184.1, from coordinate 15,954,128 downwards.
ACCTTGCTTCTCATCAGAACTTCATATTTATAGGCGTTGAGAAGATGACCGTTGAATGCATTTAATGCTTTGCGTGTTCCGTACAGCATTGCACTTAATGTTATACACTTTTGTCAACTACCTCGAGCCTTGTTCACGCTGTGTCTACTGACGTAGCCTTTAGTAGCTTTTAACGTTCCTTTTGTCAGTCAGCGTAGTCTGCCACCTGTACTTCCTTCTGATCTGGTGTTTGTGAATACGACGTTTGAATATCATCAGAGTCAAAACAGCTTGGTGCATAGCATCTTCTGATCTTCTGACCTTGAAGTGCTTCTGAGCGTGATACCATCTTCTGATCTTCAGTGCTTCTGATCTCATGTTCTTCTGATGCTTCCATAGACCCATGTTCTGATTCTGCTTCGACCATCTTCTGATGTCTTGCCAGACCATGTTCTGATGTTGCATGCTGAACCATTTGAGATACAACTTCTGAGCGCTGAATTATGCGTACTCTTTATATATATTTCCTGAAAGGGAAATTGCATTGGATTAGAGTACCATATTATCTTAAGCAAAATTCATATTATTGTTATCATCAAAACTAAGATAATTGATAAGAACAAATCTTGTTCTAACAATCTCCCCCTTTTTGATGATGACAAAAACATATATAAATGATATGAATTTGCGATCAGAAAGAGTAGACGGCAAAAGACAAATTACACAGCTATAGCATAAGCATATGAATATGTCTCCCCCTGAGATTAACAATCTCCCCCTGAGATAAATAATCTCCCCCTGAAATAAATACTCGAAGAACTTTGATAAAAGACTTCCCTGATTATTTCGGTAGAGACGATCATATAAGCTTCTGCCTTCAGAGAATTCATAGCTTCTGACTTCTGCTTCCATTGGACAGCTTCAGAACTTGAATTTCTTTAGATCCTTAGAACACTCACAGCTTCTGATTCCTGCTTCCATCGTGGACAGCTTCAGAACTTGAATTTCTTTGATCTTCAGAACATTCACAGCTTCTGACTTCTGCTTCCATTCAGGACAGCTTCAGAACTTGAATTTTCTTGATCTTTTAGAACATTCACATCTTCTGATTTCTGCTTCCCTCGGATAGCTTCAGAACTTTGAATGTCTACCAATATTACTTCATGCTAGATTTGTATCAGAACATTGTTGAATGTACCAGAGCATCATCAGAGCATCTCTACATCCTGAAATGTTACAGAACAAAAACTAAACGACAAAAGTCAGCATGAACGAGTTAGAACATAAAATGTATGTTTGAACACATTATATGTATCAGAGCCATATAGGCTGAAATAATGTATCAGAGCAAATAATGTATCAGAGCCATAACATTATATGTATCAGAGCAAATAGAATTTTGTCAGAACAGGATAGACAATGATATTCAAATTCTATTATCAGTGCTTCTGATTCATTCTTGCTTCTGATTTCTGAAGCTTGACAGCACTCAGCTTGCTTCAGTTTCCAAGAGCTTATTCTTTTTACAGAATAACGCTTCTTATGGTTTTGCTTCTAGTGTTTGCTTCTGAAGATTCACTTCACTTCTCTGTACCTGCAAAACACTTAAACCATATAGAACTTGCAGTTCTTGTTAGTGAATGTGTGGGAGCCTTTACCCAGCAACTGATAGATTAATCAAATCATTTATCATTTATCTTCTCCCCCTTTTTGTCATAACATCAAAAAGAAAATTTAAAAAGATTCAGATGTATAAAACGACAAATAGAATCACTGGAATGTAAATCAAAGAAACTTTTCATTGATAAAAAAAAGGATTACAAGAAGTTCCTATGTTTAACAAGCAGATGCAACAAGGGAAAAGAAAACTACAAAGACCAAATCCTAAGACCCTAGCTAAGACAACGTCTGTGCCAGCATGCCATGAAGGAGTGAAACGCTTCATTGACTGCTTCTCGGGCTTTCAGGCGAGGAGTCAGGGAGACTTGGTTCTGATGCAGATCTTCCACCGTCTTTACCAGAGACAGCATTCCCAGCAGGTGAAGATGAAGATATTTCTTCGGAATCGATCAAGGGAGAGGAAGGGTTAGATGAAGAGGAAGCTGAGTCTTGAAGGTCGAAAGATGAGGAAGAAGATGGAGATGATGGAGGGCTTTCACCAGGAGGATGAAACACACGTCTAGAATAGTTTCCAGACAACATTGCTTCGAATGGATTCACCTTGAGAGGATCATAGGTGATTTTGATCTTTTTGGGTTTGGAAGGCGATGTTTCAACAGCTTTTCTTTTGTTGTTTTGATCATTTTCATTATTTCCTGGGCTTGATGAAGAGTTCATGATGGGTTTGCAGAGAAAAATGAACAGGTAGGGTTTGATATGGAAGAGAGAGAGAGAGAAAAACTTGATGAGGAATGCAAGGAGATAGAAAACCAAAAACCATTTTGAAGAGTATTTAAAAGAAAATAAGGTGAAACGAATGAAGAAAAGCATTTAATGTTACGTGACGTGAGGAGAGATAATAATGACAAAAGACGTGATTAGCACAGTTACCTATGGTCGGCGTCCCTTCAACTGCACGCGCGCTTATCCATGAATAGTAACGACAGGTTTACCATCCCGAGATAAAACGTAACAGCTGTTTTGCTTTAAAAGAGGTTCTGAATCAACTTAGACACTGAAACGTTAGTAATAACCGAATCATAATTTCTAAAAGATTTCAATCAGAACTTCTGACAAAAAAAATGTTCCACATTCATTTCAGAAGATACTCATATATGAGAACTTCTCATCTTCTCATTCTGGGCATAAATCCATACTGATGTTCTTCAGAATGAACTTAAACCTATCTTCAGCCAGGGGTTTTGTAAAGATATCAGCCCATTGATGGTCTGTATCAACAAAGTTTAAAGATATGACACCCTTCTGAACATAGTCCCTTATGAAATGATGTTTAATCTCAATATGTTTAGCTTTTGAATGAAGAATAGGATTCTTAGATAAACATATAGCAGAAGTATTATCACAGAATATAGGAATGTTACTCTCAGATATCTGATAATCTTCTAACTGACTCTTCATCCAGAGCATCTGTGTACTACAACCAGCAGCAGCTACATATTCTGCTTCTGTTGTTGATAGAGCAATAGTTGCTTGCTTCTTGCTGTACCGGGAGATCAAATGACTTCCAAGAAATTGGCAACTTCCTGAAGTACTTTTTCTTTCAATTCTGTCTCCAGCATAATCAGCATCGCAGAATCCTACTAAGTTGTATTCTTTAGATTTTCTGTAAACTAAGCCAACATTAGTAGTACCTTTCAGATACCTTAGAATTCTCTTAACAGCAGTTAAATGAGATTCTCTAGGATCTGATTGGAATCTAGCACACAAACAAACACTGAACAGAATGTCAGGTCTAGAAGCAGTCAGATATAGAAGAGATCCAATCATACCTCTGTATAACTTCTGATCTACCTTCTTACTTACCTCATCCTTACCTAGGATGCATGTTGGATGCATAGGAGTTTTGGCTTCTTTGCAGTCCAGAAGATTAAACTTCTTCAGAAGTTCCTTCACATACTTGGTTTGGTGAACATATGTTCCTTCTGATGTTTGATTTATTTGTATTCCAAGGAAATACTTGAGTTCTCCCATCATGCTCATTTCAAACTCAGCCTGCATAGACTCAGCAAACTCCTTTCCAAGTGTAGCATTAGATGTTCCAAAAATAATATCATCTACATATATTTGACAAATTAAAATATCCTTTTCAAAGGTTTTACAAAAGAGAGTAGTGTCCACTTTTCCTCTAGTGAAACCATTATCTAGAAGGAAAGAACTTAAGCGTTCATACCAAGCTCTGGGAGCTTGCTTCAATCCATATAATGATTTCTTTAGTTTAAACACATGATTCGGAGACATAGAGTCTTCAAAACCAGGAGGTTGATGGACATAAACTTCTTCATCTATATAACCATTTAAGAAGGCACTCTTAACATCCATTTGATAGAGAGTGATGTTATGTTGAGTGGCAAAAGAAATTAATAGACGAATAGATTCTAACCTGGCCACTGGTGCAAAGGTTTCTGTATAATCAATCCCTTCTTGCTGACTATAACCCTGAGCCACCAGTCTGGCTTTGTTTCTTACCACTTCACCTTTCTCACTGAGCTTGTTTCTGAAGACCCATTTTGTACCAATTATATTGAATCCATCTGGTCTAGGAACAAGATCCCAAACATCATTCCTTGTAAACTGATTCAGTTCTTCTTGCATAGCAATTATCCAGTCTGGATCTTCTAGAGCATGATCAACAGAAGTTGGCTCGATCAAAGATACAAGACCTAATTGACAGTCTGCATTGTTCCTAAGGAATGCTCTTGTTCTGATTGGATCATCCTTCTTTCCAAGAATGACATCTTCTGAATGACCAGAGATGAGTCTGGATGATCTTCTGACAGATGGTTCTTCAGAAATACTTAGATCCTCCAGAGAAGCTGATACTTGATCTTCTGGTTCTTTGCTTCTGAGGAGCTCTGCTTCTGATGCGTTGCTTCTTGGCTCAACAACTTCTGATATATCAATATCACAATCTGCAAAATTATCAGACTGCTTTGGTTTTTCAGAACCAAGCTTATCATCAAACCTGATATTGATTGATTCTTCTACAACCAATGTTTCAGTATTGTATACTCTGTAGCCTTTTGAGCGTTCAGAATATCCAAGAAGGAAACACTTTTGAGCTTTGGAATCAAACTTACCAAGATGATCTTTAGTGTTCAGAATAAAGCATACACATCCAAAAGGATGGAAATATGAAATGTTGGGCTATCTATTCTTCCACAATTCATAAGGAGTCTTATTTAGAATAGGTCTGATAGAGATTCTATTCTGAATATAGCATGCAGTGTTTATAGCTTCTGCCCAGAAATGCTTAGCCATATTGGTTTCATTGATCATGGTTCTGGCCATTTCTTGCAGAGTCCTATTCTTTCGTTCTACAACCCCATTTTGCTGTGGAGTTCTAGGACAAGAGAAATCATGGGCAATACCATTCTCTTTGAAGAATTCTTCAAAGGATCCGTTCTCAAATTCACCACCATGATCACTTCTGACCTTTATGATTTTACACTCTTTTTCAGATTGAATCTGAATGCAGAAATCAAAGAACACTGAATGAGTCTCATCCTTGTGTTTTAAGAATTTTACCCAAGTCCAGCGGCTATAATCATCTACAATGACTAATCCATATTTCTTTCCTCTGACAGATGCTGTTTTGACTGGTCCAAACAGATCAATGTGCAAGAGTTCTAATGGCCTTGAGGTAGAAACAACATTCTTAGACTTGAATGCAGGTTTGGAGAACTTGCCCTTCTGACATGCTTCACAAAGAGCATCTGATTTGAATTTCAGATTAGGAAGTCCTCTGACCAGATTCAGTTTGTTAATCTGAGAAATCTTTCTCAAACTAGCATGACCTAATCTTCTGTGCCAGACCCACTGCTCTTCAGAAACAGACATAAGACAGGTCACCTTCTGACTCATAAGATCTTGCAGATCTGTCTTATAAATGTTGTTCTTCCTCTTGCGTGTAAATAGGATTGAGCCATCCTTCTGATTTACAGCCTTGCAAGACTTTTGATTAAAGATTATATCATAACCATTGTCACTTAATTGACTGATAGATAAGAGGTTATGAGCTAATCCTTCTACAAGAAGTACATTAGAAATGGAAGGAGAGTTACCAGACTTTATAGTTCCAGAGCCAATTATCTTGCCCTTCTGATCTCCTCCAAACTTGACTTCTCCTCCTGACTTAAGCACCAGGTCTTGGAACATAGACCTTCTTCCTGTCATGTGTCGCGAGCATCCAGAGTCCAGGTACCATGACATGTTGTGCTTTGTCCTTCTTGCAGCCAAGGATATCTGCAATAGGAATAATCTTATCCTTAGGTACCCACATTTTCTTGGGTCCTTTCTTGTTAGATTTTCTCAAGTTCTGATTGAACTTGGGTTTAACATTATAAGCAATAGGAGGAACAGCATGATAATTTTTAATGTGAGTTTCATGATATTTCCTAGGTTGTGTCACATGCTTCTTGGTGTGTGTTATGTGAAAACTTTGAGCATGTGAAGTGTGCCTAATATCATGAGAGTGGCCATACTTGAACTGATCATACAATGGCTTGTATGTAATTTTCATTTCATCAACAGGTTCAAGTTTGTATGGGGTTTCACCCTCAAAACCAATGCCAACTCTTTTGTTTCCAGATACGGCATATATCATAGAAGCTAGCTGACTTCTGCCAATACTTCTAGATAAGAACTTCCTGAAACTTAAATCATATTCTTTCAGAATATGGTTTAGACTAGGAGTGGATTTTTCTGAATCAGAAGGAGATCCAACATTATTGGATAATTTTAAAAGTTTTTCTTTTAATTCAGAATTCTCCAACTCAAGCTTCTTTGTTTCAAATTCAAATTGCTTTTTCAGCTTTTTGTATTTGAGACTAATCTGAGACTTGAGTTCCAGAAGTTCAGTTAGACCGGAAACTAACTCATCTCTAGTAAGTTCAGAAAATACCTCTTCAGAATCTGATTCTGATGTAGATTCTGATCCGTCATCTTCTGTCGCCATCAGCGCACAGTTGGCCTGCTCATCTTCTGAATCATCTTCTGACTCATCCCAGGTTGCCATAAGACCTTTCTTCTTATGAAACTTTTTCTTGGGACTTTCCTTCTGAAGATTTGGACATTCATTCTTGTAGTGTCCAGGCTCATTGCATTCATAGCACATGACCTTCTTCTTGTCAAATCTTCTTTCATCAGAAGATTCTCCACGTTCAAATTTCCTTGAACTTCTGAAGCCTCTGAACTTCCTTTGCTTGGTCTTCCAGAGTTGATTTAGCCTTCTGGAGATCAGGGACAGTTCATCTTCTTCTTCAGATTCTGATTCTTCAGGATCTTCTTCTCTGGCCTGAAAAGCGTTAGTGCATTTCTTGATATTTGATTTTAATGCAATAGACTTACCTTTCTTTTGAGGCTCATTTGCGTCCAGCTCTATTTCATGACTTCTCAAGGCGCTGATAAGCTCTTCCAGAGAAACTTCATTCAGATTCTTTGCAATCTTGAATGCAGTCACCATAGGACCCCATCTTCTGGGTAAGCTTCTGATGATCTTCTTTACGTGATCAGCCTTGGTGTATCCCTTGTCAAGAACTCTCAATCCAGCAGTAAGAGTTTGAAATCTTGAAAACATCTTTTCAATGTCTTCATCATCCTCCATCTTGAAGGCTTCATACTTCTGGATTAAAGCTAGAGCTTTAGTCTCCTTGACTTGAGCATTTCCTTCATGAGTCATTTTCAAGGACTCATATATGTCATAGGCCGTTTCCCTGTTAGATATCTTCTCATACTCAGCATGAGAGATAGCATTCAGCAAAACAGTTCTACATTTATGATGATTCCTGAAAAGCTTCTTTTGATCATCATTCATTTCTTGCCTTGACAGCTTCACGCCACTGGCATTTACTGGATGTTTGTAACCATCCATTAGAAGATCCCATAGATCACCATCTAGACCCAGAAAGTAACTTTCCAGTTTATCTTTCCAGTATTCAAAGTTTTCACCATCAAATACCGGCGGTCTAGTATAACCATTGTTACCGTTGTATTGCTCAGCAGAGCCAGATGTAGATGCAGGTGGATTTGTCGGAGTTTCACCAGCCATCTTTTAGATGAAGCGTTTTTCTCTTCCTGAATCTTTTCTAAACACGGTTAAGTGCTCGCACCTTAGAACCGGCGCTCTGATGCCAATTGAAGGATAGAAAAAACACTTAGAAAGGGGGGGGATTGAATAAGTGTGACTTTAAATCTTGGACGATAAAAATAAATTGCACGATTATTTTTATCCTGGTTCGCTGTTAACGAAGCTACTCCAGTCCACCCCCGCAGAGATGATTTACCTCAACCTGAGGATTTAATCCACTAATCGCACGGATTACAATGGTTTTCCACTTAGTCCGCAACTAAGTCTTCCAGAGTCTTCTGATCACACACTGATCACTCCAGGAACAACTGCTTAGATACCCTCTAAGACTTTTCTAGAGTCTACTGATCAACACGATCACTCTAGGCTTAGTTCACTCCTAAGACTTCCCTAGAGTATTCTGATCAACACGATCACTCTAGTTACAAACTGCTCAGCCAACTGCTAAGACTTCCTAGAGTATACTGATCACACTGATCACTCTAGTTCCTTACAACTTAATGTAATTCTAAGAGTATTACAAATGCTTCTTAAAAGCGATAATCACAACTGTGATATTTCTCTTAACGTTTAAGCTTAATCTCACTAAAATATTACAACAGCAATGTAGTGAGCTTTGATGAAGATTCTGAGTTTTGATTTGAACAGCGTTTCAGCAAGTTTGATATAAGTTGTTTTGGTGCAGAATCGTTAACCTTGCTTCTCATCAGAACTTCATATTTATAGGCGTTGAGAAGATGACCGTTGAATGCATTTAATGCTTTGCGTGTTCCGTACAGCATTGCACTTAATGTTATACGCTTTTGTCAACTACCTCGAGCCTTGTTCACGCTGTGTCTACTGACGTAGCCTTTAGTAGCTTTTAACGTTCCTTTTGTCAGTCAGCGTAGTCTGCCACCTGTACTTCCTTCTGATCTGATGTTTGTGAATACGACGTTTGAATATCATCAGAGTCAAAACAGCTTGGTGCATAGCATCTTCTGATCTTCTGACCTTGAAGTGCTTCTGAGCGTGATACCATCTTCTGATCTTCAGTGCTTCTGATCTCATGTTCTTCTGATGCTTCCATAGACCCATGTTCTGATTCTGCTTCGACCATCTTCTGATGTCTTGCCAGACCATGTTCTGATGTTGCATGCTGAACCATTTGAGATACAACTTCTGAGCGCTGAATTATGCGTACTCTTTATATATATTTCCTGAAAGGGAAATTGCATTGGATTAGAGTACCATATTATCTTAAGCAAAATTCATATTATTGTTATCATCAAAACTAAGATAATTGATAAGAATAAATCTTGTTCTAACAAGGTGGTGTATTTCGGAAGTGCATTTCCGAACTGACGCAGTTTCTTTAACAACAAATTAGTATCAATACAGTGGAATAAGAGATGAAATAAGGAAATTTTACCTCAAATTATAGCTTTCTATGCTCTTTGGTATGATGAACCACTTGATTGAAACTTGATTTGGAAAAAAAATGGATTAAAAATGATTGAGGTTTTGGAGAGGGTTTGGGTTTTGTTTGGAGGAAAATGAGTGAAATAGTGAAGGAGGGAAAATGATATGTGAAGGGTTTTTTCGGAGATGCAACTCAGAAAAAATACCTGACATTTTAAATCCAATGTTTAAACTGAAATATAGGTGCTTTCAGAGATGCATATCCGAAAAAACCCAAAAATTGGTGTTTTCGAATATGCATCTCCGAAATAATTGAAAATGTGAGAATGGTGATTTCGGAGATGCATCTCCAAAATATAGGGGTATTTTGGGGTTTCCAGCAGGGATTTTCACCTCATGGGGGTCTATAAAGAAATTTTCTATATCAAATTACTCTCACATCTAATACATTGTTCACATCAACTCTTATTCCAACGGATACTTCCTAAAACGGCCCAATCAAGCAGATTTACATATCAAGGTTATCAGTGGAAAAAAGAAATTTTTCCCTTAGTGAATTGAACCTGAGAGAAGAACTTTTAAGAACAAACTTTTGAGAACAAACACTACTCAAATAAAAAAAATAGAGCTGTCAAAATGGGCTCGGCCCTTCGGGCCGGCCCATAAGCCCAACGATTTAGTCGGACCGGGCCGCAAAATACCTTAAAAAACACGATCCTGTCTTTTTGGACCAACCCATCTGGCCTATGTTTTTCATGGGCCGGGCAAAGCGGGCTTCGGGCTGGCCCATTAAAAAAAATTGGTAAATTTTTTGGAAAATGGATTGAGATAAGATATGATTTCATAAATGTGTTTTCAAGTGATAAAGAAAAGTTAACGAGGATGAAGATATATTTTCAAGATGATGTGATCAAGGAAATTGTTGTGAGATGAAGAGAAAATTTGATAAGTATTCACTACGCCAAATTTGGCTTTTAGCAGCACAGCTACGAAAGAGCTTTTAGGCAAAAGCGCTGCTATAGGATTCGCTAAAAACAAAATTAAAAAACAAGGGAAAAAAGCGCTGGTATAGGGGATCCTACGAAAGCGCTTTTGAAAAGCGCTTTCTAAGGCTACCTTAAGAAAGTGCTTTATAAAAGAGTTGCTATAGGTAAGATATGAAAGAGCTTTTAAAAGCGCTGGTATAGCCGTATAGGGGTAGGATACGAAAGCGTTTTTATTCTAAAAAGCACTAGTATAGGTCTGGTTACAAAGGCGCTTTTGAAAAATGCTCTCGTAGCTTATTTAAAATTAAAATTTTTAAAACAAAATTAACAAATCTCGCGTTTTGCCTTCACAGTTCCTCTTCCCTACAACGACCACACGCGAAGAAACCATATCTCCCTCTCGCCAAAAACGTCGTTCACCCTTGCAACCATCTCCTTCTCTCCCTCTTGCCAAAAACCCCGTTCACCCTTGCAACCATCTCCTTCTCTTTCTTCTCTAATGAAAATCCCTTCAGCGAATTCGAAAAACCCTAATCTGACCCGCGGTTGCGATTTTCTTCTTCTACAAAACGAAATCTCTTTCATTTGGGTTTATATCATTCTTCTTTGGTATTATAGGTATGAATTTACTTTGGCATTATTTATAGAATTTCAATACAAGCTCGTAGCATAAGTGCTTAACAAAATAAGTTCAATAAGCTTATAACATAAGTGCTTAACACTTTTCTGGAACCTGAAATCAGAATTAACTCTAATCGTTTTTTTATTTTTTGCTGCTAGATCTTCTGACAAAGGACTACAACTCCGATCAGAAACTCACCGTTAAATCTTACAGCGCCACCGGAGTGGTAAGCTATTCGAATTTCCATTATATTTATTCACATGTTAATTGCATTATTATATGTTAGGTTTTTGAATTTTAGAAGGTTGCTTTAAGTCAATTATATCATATGTATATGTGTAATTCAGAATTTTTCCTTTTATTGTTGTTTAATTTTGTTGTCGGTGATTCATTTTCTCGAGTCTATTTGACTCTCTATCCTTTTGCTATGATATATGCCTTAAACATGGTTTAGGGTTTGAGAATGACTAGTTTTGTATATTGAGATGTTTGTTTTGAATTTTGAGTTATCAATTGGAATCACAACTAATTGGAAATAAAGTTGTGACAGTATCAATGGTCGAACGGGATCAAGTGCATTTGTATGTTCTGCACAATGTGATTGAGGTTGAGTCGTATGTTGAAATGCACAAGGGTGTTCTCCGAGGTTTAAATCCGAATAGAAATGAGAATAGGATAGTACGAGAGCACAATCGAAGTTTCATACCGTGGTTTAAGGAACATATTTATTCAAAGTATCATTCAGATCATGCTTCAGTAACAGAAAGGTTGAGATGTTTTGCATATGGTCCAAGTATAATTGTGTTTTCTTATAGCGCATACGCAATTAATGGATACACATTTTATACCAAAGAACATGATAATAAAAGTACTATGCAAAATAGTGGTGTTGCCTTGGTAGCTGAAGCAATGCACATATCAAGTGCGAATGACTTAAACCCAAAATTTGCAAATTTGTCATATTTTGGGGTTATCGAGCGCATTTTGGTGTTTGATTGCGCGAAGTTTCAGATTCCTGTATTTGGTTGCAAATGGGTTGAAAATAATAATGGCATACAAATGGATAAGTCAGAATTTTTGCAAGTGGATCTCAAAAGGGTGGGGTACAAAGATGAGCCTTTCATTCTAGCCTCTCAAGCTAAACAAGTGTTATATGTCAATGACCTGACTAGTATGAAATGGTCTATAGTGCTTTTATCTAACAAAGTAATTGATGAAAACATTGGAGATCAAGGTGATATTGGTGTTGACATAGAATCTTGTACAAGAAACGATTAAAATGAGAATGAATCTTGTACTAGAAATGATCATAATGAGGGTATTTGGATCAATCCAACCGTCCGCGTTGTTAAGAGACGCGTAGAACATATTCCTACCAAAAAAAGAAAGAGACGTTATTGAAAAAGGTAATAGTATAATTATAGCCTATATCATTAAATAATATATATATATATATATATATATATATATATATATATATATATATATATTCAATTTGTATAGTTTTTTTTCAATTTTGCGCCGATTGTTACAATACTTGTCATTTGAGGTTTATGTTATGTACCGACGAGTTCAAGATAGTTGCTAAACCATTTCCAAACATCAATACTCGAGCTAATCGGAAAATGACACAAATATCCGATTTTGGTACATATTCTCATTTTGTACATAACTTTTGAACCATGTATCCGTTTGTCGACTTCTTTACATGTAACTATACTATTTAGACGATTCTGGAGCTGCTCATGCACTTATCATTGCATTTCGGGACTGTTTTTTTTTATCGGTTTTGCTTCTGTCCATAATCAAAAGTCGGGCTTAGGGTCTGAATTTCGAAAAACTGACTTCATTTTTGAGTCTGTGAGGACGTTTTACCATAGCCATGTAAATTTCGTTCAATTCCGACAACTTTCTTTTTTTGACACTTATTTCAATTTCATCGATTTCGGTTCCAATTTACTTGTACATAGTTACTTTGACTTCCATTTGACTTGTATACATGTTTAAATAGTAATAATGTACTAATGTGCTTTAGTTTGTTTGATTTGGATATCATTTGTGCATACTTCGTTAATTTGACATCGTTGTTGTTAATCGTTAAGTGATGAACTTACTAACATTGTGAATTTGTATAGATTTTTATATTTGTCATTTCATTTCATTTTTATATCCATTTTTATTTTTATACAGGTCAAATGGCTAGTAATCAAGAAAACTCACAAGATAGAGAAGCTCCAGATACAAATTCTCTAGCTGATACTTCAGCAAGAGAAGTTGCACGAGGCATCACCATTATGAAGGGAATCATTCGTGATAGAGACAAAGGATTAATATATAATTTAGAATGGGATCTTGATAACCAAGCAATTGGGACTAATGCTGCAAAGTTGACAAGCTACATTGGTACACTTGTTCGTATGCATGTTCCAATCTCCGTATCTAAATGGAATATGGAAAGTAAAGAGTTGGATGAAAAAAAAGATATGTTTTGGGCTGAGCTTAAGGTATCATATATGGTTGTTGTTATTATCTTGACGATAATGTGTTTAAATTACTTATACTAACACACTCTATGCGTATGTTTTTTCGTAGAGGTCTTTTAACATACCAGATGAGTGTAAACGCTAAATATTTGGTTTGGCCGGAAAAAGACATAGAGGGTGAATTTTTTTTTAACAAACACCTATCTTACGGATAAAGAAGGAAATTTTGTTGAAGAGGCCCCGGGACGTCCAGAAAAGTATGCGATCTTCATTAAAGATGAAGATTGGGTTGAGTTTGTAAATCAAAGAGATGAAGATTTCCGGAAAAGGAATGCCAAAAATAGGACGAGAGCATCAAAACCCGCGTATCCATACAGAAAAGGGCGTTTGTGATATGCACGCTTAGAGGAAAAAATTGTAAGTAAATAGAAATGCTACGTTCTTATTAATTATCTAAATGTGTTGTAATTGACGATCTTATCATTTGTGTCAACGCATAGTTAGAGGAGACGAAAAATGAGGAAACCTCACTTTCAGTACATGTGTTGTGGAAGGAAGGTCGTGTGAGCAAGAATCGAGCTGTTGATCCCGATGTTCAAAAAGTTTATGATGAATGTGTAAGTATAACATTGTGTCTTTAATTAAATTAAATGTTTATTAATATATAATTGATTTTTTTATCTCCACTAATAATTTTCGAAATGTAAATGAATTACAAGAGACCATGTCGCAATCGGTATCCACCGGTGAGGACCAGGATAATAGGAGCGTACTTAGTAGAGCACTAGATGTTCCTGAGTATCCCGGTCGGGTGAGGGGTAAAGGTCATGGTGTGACTCCAACCTCTTTCTATAAGCATCCTAGGAGAAGAAATCTTACCAATGAAGAAGTGATGCAAAAATTGCAGGATTTACAAGCACAAGTCTCTGAATTGCAAAGAGATAAAGAGATATATATGAGGGAAAAGTGCAATACTTCATCGGTGAAAGAAACTAGTGATAAAGCTAGTATCAACTATCAAAATAAATTTCCCGAGGTAATTATAAATTCTTTTTTCTTATAATTGTTCTATTTCTATAATGATAATGACTCTATATTGTTCAAATTTCTCTTTTTTTCCCACCTCTTTCTATTATTGAATTAACAGTAACATATTTATTATTGGTTTAGGGCATTTCATCTTGCCAAATATACTTCTCGTCACCGGATTATCGCCTAGTTGGCAAGGAAAAAGTGCACAACACTTTGGGAGATTTACTTCACCATAGAGTTCCCGGATGGAGACCTGAAAGTATCGGTTGATGTTGTATTAGATCACGATGTGTTGCTACCGGTACCTGACATGGTCTCAGACACAACATTGCTGCGAGATGCAATAGGGTCATTTGTTGCATGGCCCTCGGAACTCATTTTCATTGATGATGAGATATGTTGAAAACCATTATGAATCATTTAGTTTTCAAATGTCAATTTTGAACCGTTACGTTAATTATTTTTTAACATGATAATTTTAGACTCCTACGAAACCTGCAATTAAGGGTAAAGGAATTTTGCTGCACGATGAGTCTGTTGCATCACTAAAAGAGGTACATTTAAAGTGTTAATTATATGATCTGAATCTAAAACTGCATGACTTTATAATTTACCTAAATTATATGATTTTTAGGTATCTTCTCAAGGGTCACAACAAGTGAGCCAGCAAATTCGTAGCGTACCACCCAAGGAAAAAGAAAAGGGTCCTCCGAAGGCCGTGGCAAAAAGAGGTGCTTTTGTGCCACAATACTGGCAGGCGCTTGGAACACTTGTGGATATGTCAAATTTAACGACAGGTGCTATTCATGAAATTAATATGGGTGAAGCTATCTTTGGTTTTGAATTCAATGTAAGAGTTGCATTAAAGGACATGGAAGAGATTTTTAAGCATAAAGAATTAGGCGTCAGTAATATTCACGCATACATCCGGTAATCCGATCAATATATTATTTAATTAGTTGAACAATTTATTTACACATTTCAATAAAAATAGTCTCATGTTTATTATGTTTTTATTTAAGGTTGTTGTATGACAAAATAGTGTGCGGGACTGAATTGTCAAACAGATTCCATTTCGTGTCTTCCTACCATGTCAGCGGAGCGACAATTGATAGGGAACCGGATTCAGTTAGATAGCACTTAGTCAAGAGATTCATGGCCACCGCCAATACAGAAAGCTTGTATCTTTGGGCGTATAATACTCAACCAATAGGGTTAGTTTTTCATTCTTGGTTCATCTAATCTTTGTTTCTTTTGCGTAGAAAAATTTTCATATAAACTTTTGTTTTAATTTATAGAGCACACTGGTTGTTGCTTGCTATCGATCCTATAAAAGAAATGGTCTATTATCTGAATTTGGTAGATGGTGAGTGGACCAATTATCCGGATATGAAGTCAATGATTGATAGGTAAGTGAGATTGTTCTAAATATTCGTGTATATTTATATATTTAATTATTTATGTGAGATTGATCTAAATATATGTTTTTATTTTGTTAGATCAATACAAGTATTCCAAAGTCAAAGAAACGCACAAGTATCACTGACTAAATCAAACAACATTACTTGGATCAAAGTGCAGGTACATTAATTTTCACAATTTTGCTTATAATAGTTATGCTACTTGATAAAACAAGACAACTATAAAATCTTATTTGTTTTTCTATGTAGTGTCCGCGACAGCAAAACGATACAGATTGCTGATACTTTGTTTTGAGGTTTTTGAAAGAAATCCTTCAAATGAATCAATTAGAGATTCCAATCACGGTATGGATTTATAACTTAGGATAATTTCTTATAATTTATTACATTTAACTAAATCATGCATGTTATGTTTTTGTTATGTAGTACTTTGATGAATTCTATTCTGCTTCTTACACGAAACTTAAGTTGGAAGAAATCAAAGAGGAATTGTGTCAATTTTATTTTCAGCAAAGAATCTTATAGGTATGAATACATTATTGTGTGAAAAGTGTTATGAATACATTATTGAGTGACGGATTTTGATAATGACTTTGTGTTGGAGCCTTTAATTGTGTTTGAGCAAAGTTAGTTTAATTGATCGTGTTGTTCTGTTCATACTTTGCAGGACCAGGACCGTCCACTCGTCGAATTTTGAGAATTTCGGACTTATTCTGATTTAGTTATTGTTAGAGATGATTTAGTTATATGTATCTGTTGCAAACATGTGAATTGAACTATAATGGTGTATATGTTTTTATTTTGGATTGTAATGGTATTATATTGGTATATAATGGTATATAATGTCCTACATACGGGTTTTTGTTGAAATAATGGTATATATATATATGTAAGGCTTGAATTACAGGTTTAGGGATTATTTCCAAAAATATTACAGGTTGAAAATAAAAATAAATTACAGGTCGAACTGGGAGGCTTAAATTACAGGTTGCACTTTAAAATATTGCGTTTAGCAACGAAAGCGCTTTTAAAAATGCTTTTAAAGGCCTACCTACGAAAGCGCTTTTTAATAAAAAAGTGTTGCCTAAGATGATAAAAGAAAGCATAAAAGCTGGAGAAAAAGCGCTGCTAAAGGCTACTTTAGAAACTGCTTTTTCTAGAAAAAGCGCTGCTACAGACCCACCTCTAGAAACTGCTTCTTCCTCAATTCTCTTTGCGCGTTGTGATTGGTGATAATATTAAGTTACTTTGTACTTTTACATGGACGTTTTTGTGGTATTCATATATATTTATCCCTCATTTTTGTGAAGATATAATTGATTTTATCTTTAGAATCGAACTTAAACGTGATTTTTACATTTTAATTTGTTGTTCAACTCACTTTACATAAATATATTCTAATATAAATCCCTTCAATTCACTTTTAATAAGAATTAATTCTACAAAATTAATTAACTTAAAAATCAATTCTCCTCTCCAGCTATGCAGAATCAGACATTACTCAAAGATATATAAAAATAAAATAATGATAAGGGATTCCTGATGCCATGTGAGTTGGTCTAAATTTTAAAGCGGCCAATTTAAATTAAAAATGTGTGTTTTAATCAATTATTTGTAATTTGCTTTTGGAAAACATTTATTAAATATTATTGACTATTTTTTATGAATGGCGGAAACAATAGCTTGAAACACAAAGCTTTCAGTATTTGATGGAAAGAACTGGAAGTGGTGGATAATTCAGATGTGTGTGTTGTTTGACGCTCAAGATATTCTTGATCTCGTCAATGACGGTTACACGCCGGTTGTAGTGGATGCGACAGAAGCACAAAGAAACGCGCAAAGAGAATTGAGGAAGAAAGATCATAAGGCGTTGTTTTATATCCATTAGTGTGTGGATACGAATGTGTTTGAGAAGATCGTTGATTCAACAACGACGAAGGTTGCGTGGGACACATTGGTATGGTGCTACGACGGTGACGCATCCGTGAAGAAGGTGAAACTTCCGAGTCTACGTAAGCAATATGAGAATCTCAACATGAAGAACAATGATAAGGTACCAGATTACATCTCTAGTGTGATTATGGTCACCAATCAGATGAAAGCTTATGAAGAAACACTCTTTGAACAAGTTATTATTTAAAAGGAACTCAGATCCCTTACACCTCAATTTGATTACATTGTTGTAGCAATTGAACATTCTAAGAACTAGAGCACCATGAGAATTGAAGACTGTATAGTAGTCAAGAGGCACAAGAGTTGCGTTTGAATGAGAAAAACTATGAAAGAGAGGTGGAGTAGGATCTGAAAGCGTCTTCTGGTAAGAATCAAAAGTTGTCTTGGTCAGAGACCAAGAAGAGACATGGTGGTTCTCAGAAGTTGGAAGCCTCCAACTCTGATAAGAAGAAACATCATAAGGGAAATGAGAAGTTTGCAAGAGAAAGATTCAGAAAGAGGAAAAAGATCGGATGTGCTAATGATAAGTACCTTAATGCTGAAGGAATGGGAAATGTCAAAGTCAGAGTGAAGAATGGAAAAATTGTTCTAATCAAGGATGTTTGTTATATTCTTGGTATGAAGGGCAATCTGATGAGTGTAGGTCAGCTAATTGAGAAAGGTTTCCCATTAACTATGAAGAACAATCTCTTGAAGTTGTATGATTCCGATCAGAAGTTGATTATGCAATCTAAATAGGGAAATAAGAGAACATTCAAGGTGAATGTAGGGACAACTGAAACTAAATGCCTTAGTGGACAAGGTGATGAAAGGTGACAGTGAGTTATGGCACAAGATATTGAGGCATCTGAACTTCAAAATCTTAGGGTATATGAGTTATATAAAGTTGGTACATGGCATTCCTAAACTGGTACCAGTCATCACATCTGTTCCAATCACCTCAACCGTTCTAATATCTATTTTTGAACCTAGAGTTTCAACCTCGTCCACCTCAACAATCTTTGATCATGTCTCCTTGATAATGGCATTTGCTTCCGCTTCAAACAATCCAAAACCAATTTCACTTCCACCCTTAACTCTTCTCATTCCATCAACACCTCTTCAACCCTATACTTCACTGGTTCTCGCCCTTGTTTCGAAAGTATTCCACTCTACCACTCAATCTGAACCAATCGATATTGCATCACCCATTTCCATACACTTTGATCCTTAATCACGACAATCTGAGAATTCTTTTGAAGTTCTCGATGAGGAACCCCTTGTTACGATTCTTGCTGAACAAACTCATTCAACTACATCTACACCAAGTCAGTCTATTCCATTTGAAATACCAACAATTGAAACCTACAATGTTTCTGACCTTCTTGATCTAACCGAACAACATGCTGAAATTTTTCTTCTTGATAAGGATCTACCTCTGGCCCTTTATCAACCATCTGCTCCCAAACTTCCCATTAACCTGGATAATTTTATTAATAATTTTAGTAAAAAGGCTAAGAATCAGGTGGCCATGTTAAAAGAAGAAGCTGGTATAAGCTCTGATCACCGGGCTCTGGTCGCCTCTTGGGATAACATTAAAAGATGGATGTATACTGAATTTGAAAGGCTGATGAGCTTTTGGGATGCCTTAAAAGTAGCTGCTATTCAAAAAGTTGCTGACAGAGAAGAAGAAAGGAAAGAAAGAATTAGACGCTTCACTCTTCTTGCTACTCAGCTAAGAGAAGCTGAAGCTAGAGCACTTCAGGAAGCTGAAGATGCTAAGGTTAGAGTTGATGAAGAAGCAAAGCTCAAGAAAGAAGAAGAAGAAGACGACAGAATCACCAGAGAGGCTGAAGTAAAGGCAAAGGAAGCTGAAGCTGCTGCAATTGTTGTCTCTTCTACTAATCATGTCATCATGCGCTTGGAACAAGCTATTGGTGAAATCAGAGAAGAGTAAACTGAATTCAGAAAAAGGTGAGTGTAGTAAAAAGTAGAGATCAAGAATTATATCTTGCTCTTAATGTTTGAACTATTTTTATAACTTACATCAAGTAACGTGGATTTAAGATAAATTGAGTCTTGGTCATCGTACCGGTCTAAAACAAAACTTTTTATTTTTCGAGATAAATTATAGTATTAATAAGAACATTGTCATAAAAAATATTTTAAAATTTATTGAAAATCTTAATTAGAGAATAAATCAAAGTTTTTGAAAAATCTTATAATCATTAATAGAAAGCTACTTTATTTTGGTACATAAGAATAAACTACTTTATTTTGGTATTGAAGAATGAACTATTTAAGTTGAATTTAAAATAAAATATTAAACTCTCATCATACACGATGAATCAAAATTTGAATCTCAATTAAAAATCATCTACATTTAATATTCAAAATGCTTAGAATATGATATGATGCAGATGAAGTACTATTCCTAATCAGAAGGAAAATGGAAGGCACGAATTGGGAAAAAAAGCACAACACAACAGTTTTGGGTAGCGAGTGTCCCACAGACACAAACTGAGCGAGTCAAATACACTTTACACCTAATCCAATGTCACACATCGTTTCACACAGCACGTTCACATCACTCTCCTCACCAAAGCATTGAACCCCTCCCCTCATCTCAATTCTCAACCATCATCCTTAATGCGCGTGAGATAAAACCAAAACACTTTTTTTTACAAATAATCTAAAATAACTTTCTTTTTAATCAAAGTATAAGATTTCACCATAAAATTTTATATATATATAAAAGTTTCACATCGGATAATATATCATCAATAATATACAGTCAATTTTGTAAAATTGAATTGAGCCAAAACATTTTTCTTTAACATAGTATTAAAAATCTCGTTTAAGTTCCGATGAGTCCACCATTTATTTTCATATTTCAGTTGTCTAATCTTGAACGTGAGAAGTATTTTAAAAGATTAACAATTAAGTTGGCTTAATTATAAAATTATAAAATAATTAAATTTAATCTAAAAAAAATATTTAAATTTATACTCACTTCCACCATTCTGGATGTTGTAGAGCATTGTTTAAAATTTATGCCGTCTGTCATGTACTATTTGCATCTCTTCCCTAATGGCTGTGTGTCTTTGTCTTGAAAACAGAGGACACAGCGCAGGCATTGGCAACATGGATAGTAGATAGCTACATTTCATTTCAAATCCATTTTTAGCCACCGCTCAGTAATGAGTGTTGCAGAGTGGATTTGTTTTGCCATAAATAAAAAGCATGATCTCAAATTTATTTCGTAAATTTATTTTATTTTAAGAGAAAAAAATAAAGAACATACATTATCTGAATTACACGTGTTAGTTATGGCCCACTAGAAATGAAGATCTACATGGCCCACAATTAACAAATTTTTGAAAGAAACTTCTTTGATAAGTAAAGTTGGAAAAAAAGTTGGAAAAAGAAAAGGGAGTAATTGCCCTATAAAAATAGTTCTCATTGCTCTACACAAAGTGTTTAAAACATTTTTATCAACTCTAAAATATCAATTAAGGCTATTAATTGAGCATAAAAAACCTAAATACAATTAACAAGATCAATTAACTTCACCACAAGGCACAAAAAAACATGATTAAAATCGCTAAACAAAATTTAAGAGGTAATCATTGAAATACAATTGTTACTCCATTCATTTATTGTAATTTGGGTGGGACAGGTTGCAACATTATGATCTTTACACAAAATGTAATTCCCCAGAAATGATTACATCAAACTGTAATTACATCTTCACCAAATCATCTCCAACCTCATTATGCTTCTTCATCTTCCCAATTTTGCATCAATATTTATTTCTCCTAAATCTAATCCACCTCCCAAACATAGTGACTATAATAACATCACCCATTTCCCAAAATACCCCCCAAAAAGCCATACTAGACCCTTCCCTTACCCTAATTCTTCTTCTGTACTACAATTTTCCTGAATAATGAACCTAAACATTTATTCACCCAGTGTTTTAAAAACCAAACTGAACCGGGTTCGGTTCGGTTCAATTTTCAAAACATCGGTCCCGGTCCCACCTAATATATCAATAAGTCCATTCTTGAGGTAGCTGAATCTCACTGTTCACCACCTCTGTCTGCTGTGCTTTCACGTTCCGCTTTTGCTGAAAAAAACCATCATCACTCCCATTCCTTGCAACACCTAAATAATAAATATAATAAATTATTAAAAATAATAAAGATAATAAATTAATAGATCAATAAATTAAAAAAATAATAATAATAAAGAAAAACTTTACCAACCATTTTCAAAGCGATTCTTCTGCTGCATGTAACCTCTAATCACACCTTCATCAACCTTACGATTCAATTCATGAACAACTCTATCAGGAACAACCACATTTCTACTCACTGCATACACAATAACAAAATCATAAAAACAATAAAAATAAACAAATGAAGCAAATTTAATTAAAATTAATTATTAATTATTTTATTTTTTACCTGGTTTTTTTCTTGATGACTCGGTATCAACAACCCGAGGCAAAAAAACTCCGGTTCCGTTTCTTTCCTTTTTCAAATTAGGGTTTCCAGGAAAAACGGGTTTATTGTTGTTTCCAATCTTTTGCACAGAAGGCCATGCAGATGGCGACAAACCAACTTTTCCCGGAAAAACCGTTTCACTGTTCGTTCCTCTTCCAAGGACATTTTGGTAATTACACCTCTGAGGAAAAATGCTACAACCACGAGCGAGTTCATCTCGTTCCTTCAGCCACTGCTTCTTCAACATCTCAAACTAAAACAAAAATAAATTAATTTCAATAAATAAAAATTAATATACAAATTTCATAATATTTTATGTTTGTTATTTACTTGTGCTATTTGAAGCTGTAACTGTAACTGTTTCTGAGAGTTCGAGAGTGGATAATTCTGAGAGTGAAATACAGAGGGCTTTTTCGGGAGAAAGCCGTAAAAAGCTTCATCGTTGTTAACTCGATGAACCTTATCGACTTCTCCTGCATCCGCATGCAGCAGATCATTCCTTGCTCTCTGTGAGTTCGAGTAGGAGTTGAAGTTCAAAACGGCGTCGTTTTGCCTTGATTGTGGTGAAGATCCCTAAAAGAAGAAGAAAAACGGTTATAAATATTTTTAATGGTGAAAATGATGTAATATAACTTTTTGCATGTTTTGGTTACCTTGAAAGAATTGTTGTTGAGAGCGAGTTGGTGATGGATAGATGAGTTGGCCATGCGACGAGTCAACTCGTTGATGTAGTCTTTCTCATTGGTTGAAAAGGAGTTGAAAACGTCGTCGTTTTCGGAGGGAGTGAAGAGGTGATCGACGAACCGTTTTTCGTCGTCGGTGAGAAACTGAGGCGGGAGGAAGAACTCAGAGTTTTGAGCCATTTGGGTTTTTTGAAAGAGTGATTTGAATTTGAATTTGATTTCGGGTTTACGAAGAGGTTACGGTTTATAATAGTGTAAAAAAATGGGACCCAAATATATATATATAGGAAAAAAAAGAGAAAGGTAAAGTAGAATGAGTTTTAAGAATTCACTTTTTGTGTGAAGTTTTTTAATTTTAAAATGAAAAGAAAATAATTTAAAATCTTTTATTTAATTTTTTTGAGAAAAAAGAGTGGGAAGAGATTTTGAGAAGGTGGTACTAGTACAAAGAACGATAAGAGGCGGTGCTGCTTTTTATGTAACGCTCACGCGCGTTGTTTTTGTTTTGTACCCACGCGTTTTCTCATATATTTTTTATATTTATTTTTTATTATAGATATGATCATCAATAATGTGATTATATTATCCAAGAACAATCCTTTGAGATAACACAGAATCTCTTTCCGTTTAATTAAAGATTTTAGCTTCGAATTTAGTCTTAAATTTGAGATATTATTAAATTTTTCAATTTACCATTTATTATAATTTTATATGGTTCGAAGAATTAGTTTATACAGTTGGCGCGCAGATGAAAGTAACTTTATAAAAAATAGTAAATGTAATTATTATATTAATTAAAATACTATTAAAATTTTTAAATTTTTTTATATTATTCATTATAATTTTATATGGTTCGAAGAATTAGTTTATTCAGTTGCCGCGCAGAAAACGGTAAGTTTATAAAATATAGTAATGCAATTGTTATATTAATTGATATATGGATTTTTGAAAGATATGGAAGGTGTGATACACTGTATGGAAGGTGTGATACACTGTATGGAAGGTGTGAAGGTGACAGGTATGTATGGAATGTATTGAAAAGGAGTGACTGGGAAGCACGACGTGACTGATGATGGAGTTGCGTTGCACTTGCGTTGCACCCCTTCACCCCATTCCTTGTTTTGCTTGGCGGTTGAAGCATTGTTTGTTGCAAACAGTAGTAGTATATTACTGATTTATGGGTCCCATCAAAAAGTTTTGTCAATTGTTTTAAAATTGATCTAGAATGAATTTGAATGTCAATTAATTATAAAATTTACTTTGATTAAAAGTTTATTAAAAGAGAAATACATGTTAGAATTAATCTTTAAAAAAATTGGGAAATTATTAAAAATAATTCTAATACTACTATTAAGAGAAATTATTTACAAATTAGTTAATGGCATTAGTCTAAGATATTTTCAACAAGATAAAATTGTCTCTATTTTTATATAACCTAAAAATAGAATAATTGCTAATTTCAAAAATAATAGATAAATGTTATTGGTTTGATACATTATAGAAACAAATTAATATAGTATAATATATTAATATTTCTTTATAATAAAAATATGTACACGTTTAACGCGGGAAATGGCTAAGATCAATGTTTTTTCTTATATGGTTAACGCGGGAAATGACTAAGATCAATGTTTTTTCTTATATGGTTAACGCGGGAAATGGCTAAGATCAATGTTTTTTCTTATATGGTTAACGCGGGAAATGGCTAAGATCAATGTTTTTTTCTGAATAATCATTTCTATAACATTTCAGAGAAATATTCAAACGTAGAACTATCACACGGGGGTAATTAAGGTTGGAGAAGAATAGGATAGTGATTCTCTTTTTAAAATTTATAGTATCTACCGAAATATTTTACTGGTAAAATGATATCCACATTGTGTTAGTTTTGCATAACACATTTGTATATGTTGAAAAGATTTACCCTTCAGTTCCTTAACAAAGTACAGAAAGAAGAATCGAGGTCATTCACTCGTCGTTTTCTAAGATTTTCATTGTCCAAAAGAGGCAATGTGTTATTCACTTAAAAGGAAACAATGGGAAGGACTAGTCATAGACAAAGTCGAGAAGGAGCAATATTCCTTTATTTTTCTATGATGAGGAATTGATCACCACGATATCCACGTCATGGCTTGCGTTACAAAACAACTTTGTAAAATTTAGAAAGATTTACCCATTAACGCCCCCAACGAAGTACAAAATAAAAAATAAGATCATTAATTTATCCTTTCTAAGATTTTCCCTGTCTAAAAGAGGCAACATATTATTCACTTGAGAGGAAACAATAGGAAAATGTTGGTTTGAATATAAGCGTAAAATGGTCTAGAAGTGGAGGTTATAGAAACAAATTAATATAGTATAAATATATTAATATTTCTTTATAATAAAAATACTTATACGTTTAACGTGGGAAATGGCTAAGATCAATGTTTTTTCTGAATAATCATTTCGATAACGTTTCAAAGAAATATGTAAACGTAGAAATATCACACGGGGGTAATTAAGGTTGGAGAAGAATACGACAATAATTCTCTTTTTAAAATTTATAGTATCTACCGAAATATTTTACTGGTAGAACGATATCTACATTGTGTCAGTTTTGCATAACACATTTGTCTATGTTGAAAAGATTTACCCTTCAGTTCCTTAACAAAGTACAAAAAGAAGAATCGAGGTCATTCACTTGTCGTTTTCTAAGATTTTCAGTGTCCAAAAGAGGCAATGTGTTATTCACTTAAGAGGAAACAATGGGAAGGACTAGTCATACACAAAGTCGAGAAGGAGCAATATTCCTCTATTTTTCTACATGAGGAATTGATCACCGCGATATCCGCGTCATGGCTTGCGTTGCAAAACAACTTTGTAAATCTTAGAAAGATTTACCCATTAACGCCCCCAACGAAATATAAAATAAAAATAAGATCATTAATTTGTCCTTTCTAAGATTTTCGCTGTCTAAAAGAGGCAACATATTATTCACTTAAAATGAAACAATAGGAAAATGTTGGTTTGAATATAAGCGTAAAATGGTCTAGAAGTGGAGGTTGAATAAACATTTCCCCAATATAAATTGTTTTCAAAATTAGAGTTAAAAAGTGCGGGAGCGAATGTTTAAAAAGCGTTTTAAAAAAGACTATGTAATCGAATTAATGTACAAATGAATTCAAAGATAACAAGATGATGATGAATCAACTATTCAAAAAACGATAACTAATCCTAGATTCAAACAAGAGTGTTTGAATAAAATTTTATTAATTGATACAACAATCCAGAATTATAGTTTTTCATGATAATTACTAGAAAGAAATGTTTAGTAGACTGTTTCTAACACAAACTTGAGCTTAAACATTAAATAGTTATGAACAATAAAACTCAACCACGAGAAAACTATAAAGAAAATAAAACCTAAAAACATACAAATTATTTACATTACTTAAAAAGGAATGGATAGAAAAAATGTACACCTAGTTTTATATTGGATTGGTGTGTCGCCCTCACTTTCACTTAATCTAGTATTTAATGTAAAGTCATTAAATATTATTGAGTCTTCCAGTAATAGAAAATTTACACAGTGTCCTTTTTTGTACATACGATAATCACAGATACTGAAAACTTAGATCTAATAGCTATGCTATATGAATGTTATTCTTGATGTTCCTTCAGTTGTACACAACTTAACCTCCAAGACCTACAATCTTGAATCAATCTACCTTCTAATAACCAATGCACTCCTAAATTTCGTTTGCAACGATCTTCACTCCATTATAACAAAACTTCCTTGTCCGAGTCTTTGAATTTGTTGAAGGAGTTAGAAATCCCAAGACCTCTAGGAGAAGAACTTCTTCTTCTTCTTCAATGGATATCAATCTCCAAAAAACCACAACCTAATTCTTCTATTTGAAAAATAATATTCACAAGAATATTAGCACACCTAAATATCCTCTCAAATAGAACACACACGATCTCCTAGAGTTGAACAACACCCATCAGTGGTTTTTTGAATTGAGGGAGAAAATGAAATTTTCAGGAGAAAAAAATGCACAACTAAAATTGTCCTGTCAATAACAACATGCTTTCATTTGTATTTTGATGTTCTATCACATTTTAGATATTTTTAATTATCGTTTTTTTGTAATTTCAATTTTATCATTTATCATAAGGATGTATCTTATAGTTATCCTTAATCTCCACTTAAGTTGAAACCGTGCAATGTTTTTTTAAGTAGAGCAAAATGATCAAAAGTCAACTATGTATGACTTAAATCACAAGCTAGAAGTCTTAAAACAATATGTTTTTTTAGCTTGATTCAAATCACAACTTTAGCTGATTTAAATTAAGAGTAAAAGTGAAATTTGGAAATCAATGATGTAAGCTTGATTTAAATCAATGTTTTTCCTGGATTGAATCAAAGGCACGTTGACTTAAATCACAAATATGGTTGTTTTGAATCATGCATGAACAATTTTTTTAGAAATCAACTCCCGTTGTATGATTTGAATTAGGTGATTGATTGACTCGATGTCCACTATTATTTTGAGTAACATAAAATAAAGGCCAAATAGACACATAGCTCTGAGAATCCTTTCAAGAACACATTCAAGATCAATTATCTTTAATCATTGTCTTTATCTATTTTCTTCCTTTCGTCTTCTCGACTATATTATTTGCCTTCATCGTCTACCCCTGACTTGGGGCTTGAGAGCTATCTTCCGAGACAAAAATGGTGAAATTCTGGCCATGAGCACTCATCATACTATCAGTGAAGATAACCTTATCATGGAGGAAACAGTAAAATTTCTAAACGCAATTGACATATCGATTCGGTTTTGGGTCAAAAGGGTGATCTTGGAAATGGATAACCAAAGCATTGCTAAAACTATGTTAGAAGACGAATTACCCATAAAGGATCGGGGACTAATTTGTATCCAAATTAGGAAAAGATTTGAATGTATTAGGGGTTATTCATGTTTTCAGAGATAAGAATAAAATGACACATGTGATATTATAGAAGCGTCGCCTCTGAGAATAGGGTTTGGGTTGAAAATGGGACGAATTTTATGATGCACCAAATCAATAGAAAAAAAGCCCATTTCAATGATAACTATTGTAATAAAATGGAGAATTTATCCTGCCACCCCCACTATTTGACCTGTCACCTCCATATATTTCCATAATACCCATGTCAAAATTTTATTAAAAAGTCTGGACGAAAATTTCGGTAAGACAAGTAAAATGTGTGAAACAAATAAAAAAATTTGATATAACAGGCATTTAACAAAATGGTATATGGAAAAATAAACCGTTTTTTTAAAGTACCTATCTTTGCCGGATTTTTTGCTAAACATTGAAAAATAT
Organism: Vicia villosa; assembly: GCF_029867415.1. Taxonomy (NCBI): domain Eukaryota; kingdom Viridiplantae; phylum Streptophyta; class Magnoliopsida; order Fabales; family Fabaceae; genus Vicia; species Vicia villosa. The sequence goes on along the minus strand of NC_081184.1, from coordinate 15,925,961 downwards.
GATAGTTTAAAAAGTACCATTTTTTTTCAAAATCATTCTTCATATACCAGATATTTAGTGGATATATTAAAAATCATACATTTTTTTCAAAATCATCCTTCATATACCAAATATTCATGGGTTGAATTTTTTCTGTCAGCTTTGTACGATTGTGATTGCTCCGATAATTTTATGTGATATATAATGAATTCAAAGTTGTATAAATAGGGGTCATGTGTTGTTAAGAAAAACATATTACAATGCCTCACTATTTGTTTGAGGCATAAGTGTACTTCAAGTGAAACCTCGTGTTAAGTCTGGGCTCTCAGAGGACACCACATTTCTCGCTCTTCTAAGATCCAAGTTGAATAATATGTTGCCTCACACCGAGAACAAAAAGGTGAGTAAGGTCGAGTTCCATATGACATTGCCTATGGTCATTACATTAATCCTTCTCTTGTACTCCATAACACCTTATGGATATGCATGCCTCCCCCTACATCTTTTGACCTGTGTAAACCCACTAGTGGTAGGAATAACCGCCTGTCACAAATGAACGAGAAATACTCATATATCCAACATTGCACAATAACTTATAAAAATCAAGAAATGTCATAAATGAACTAAAACAATGAGAAATAGTAATTTTTTATGCCTGAAATAGACTAATTTAACTGGAAAGTTGCCTCATCTTAAAAGCATGTTCCTCTCCAAGTGTAGCGTATAAAAAAGTCAGTGCAACAAACTCCCATACCCAACTGACATGCTTAAGGCGACTAAACTACCACATGTACTTCACATTGATATATACACGAGATTTATTCGCTAGGATAATACATTCTACAAGATGTAGCATGAATAACCTGGCGGCTTGCTCATACATAGACTAACGCACTAGATATTTATTCCTATCCTGGAGCCAAGATAGGCAAAAGTGAGCACCCCTATTAACCTTAAACTCCTCTATCACCTGCTCCACAGTAACCCCTAAATGTTGTACAGCTGTAATACAAGCAACCTCCTGGCTAATGAGAGGAGTAGCGAAGAAACTACCTATCAAGCGAAGATGAAACAGAGAGGAGACATCATCCAAGGTAATCGTCATCTCACCTAATGGAAGATGGAAGGTAGATGTTTCATCACTTAATAAAGGCTGTCAATAGCTGACCGTTGATTATGGTCAGTAAACAGACCACCATTGAAAGAAGAGAACAATCATCAACAATTGCCCGAACTTCCTACGACATCGTGACATCACGACATCTAAGAACTTCTTCGGCTTTCCCCAATGGATGGACACCTCCAGCAGTAGTCGGTCATGTAGCAAACAAAGTAAAAAAATCACAAGTTATTTTCAAATGTATCAATAATAAATAAGGTCACATCATCAACCTATCATATACACACCTCTCCTTACCATTATCTAAATACCATATGATCAACTTATCCAATGAACATAAAACGATTACATTCATGTGTACATACGACTTTATCAAAGTTAGAGCAGTAACCTCCATCTCAAATGGATAAGTAAACTCCATATCATTCGTAGTAGTCGGACCTCTGCCTTAGGAGGATAAGGCTCATGTGTTTGTGCCACCATCTACATGTCATCTTCAACTGCTTCCTAAACATCCTCATCAATTGGCTCATCATCATGATCCCTGTTCCATCCAACAACAGGTCTAGATCCTCTTTGTCAGCTATTGTAGGGTGCACGAAACTGCCCGACCTCCATCTGCCTCGTTTGAGAACCAGTTGGGGCTACTCTCCCTGCTAGGAAACGAGAGTCCTCTACCTCATTCCGCCTCGCACGAGCCCTCGCTGCAGCAGCTTTAGCTCTATCACGCTGTCAAGAAGGAATCGTGCCAACTGGTCCTTAGTGTAAAGAAATCAAAATATTTAACCTACCAGATTTATTGAAAAATCCAAAAAAAAAGTATGTTTTTACCAGATTTTAAAAAAAAAATAGTAAAAATATATTTACCAGATTTTTTGAAAAAATCAGTAAAAACCATATTTTTTATGTTTTATTTTTTGAAAAATTCGATTAACATGTATGCATTTTTATCGCTTATTTTAGAAAATTCGGTAATATCTATGCATTTTTATCGTTTTTTCCTTCAAAAAATCAGGAAAAATGGATGCATTTTGACCTCTCTTTTTTTTAAAAAAAAACTATAAAAAATGCATGAAAAACATGAGTTTTACTGGATATTTTTAAAAATGCGATAAAAAATTCCTGATTTTTTTTTGTATAATCTTAAAATTCGGTAAAAAAGAATACTTAATGAGATGTTGGAAAAAAAGTTGAAATATTCCACTAGATTTTAAAATAAATTTTTATATTTTACAATGTTAATATGATAAATATATAAAAAGTATGGGAAGTGTCATATGTAAGATGAAACTCTGGGAGTGGTAAGATAAATTTTTATAAGACGGACCAATTGTAATAGTGGTGGGCCTAACCCAAATCATCAATAATAGTATTTTTTTTTTAGTAAAAAAGAACTTTGATCTAAATTTTTTGTGAAATCTAGGAGAATTTAACATGTCACCCCTAAAATTAAACACGGCACTCCCCAATTTTTTTATTTCAGAAATGCCCTTAATGAAACACCAACAATGTTCGGACAAAATTCCCGGTAAACACTTGTAAAATTTCCGGCACCCCTTGCTAAATTTACGAAATACCGTAAATTTCAAATTTACGTGATACCGTAAATTTCAAATTTATGTGATACCGTAAATTTCAAATTTACGTGATACCGGAAATTTCAGATATACTGAAATTTCCGGTAGTTTCACTTTAAGGTTTTTCTTTTAAACGGTTTGAATTTTGCCGACACTTTTAAAGGGCTATGATTGCACCTACAAATTATGTGGCTGAGGATTCTCCGTCATGTGTATAAATAAGGGCATGTGGTGTTGAGTAATACTTATTTAAAAAATGTCTATTCCTAAATTTCTGATTGGTGTGCAAGTGTATTTCAATGAAAGTAACCCTGCAGTGGAAAAGAAAAGCTGAACAAATTGCTGCCTGATTCGAATAACAGGAGGGTGACAAAGATTGAGTTTCAGGAGGACTCGATAATGGAAGGGTGAAATTAGAAAACCCGCAAATTACCAGAAAATTTGAAATTTCCGGTATTTTTCAAAAAAATTATAACTACCGTAAGTTTCATAATTCCCGGTAAATGTTTACTGCAAACTACCAAAAATTTTAAAATTTCTGGTATTTTCAAAACTACCTTAAATTTCAAAAATCCCGGTATATGTTTTTCTAAAATTACATGAGATTTTGAAATTCCCGATGGCGATTAACCGGAAATTTTGAAATTCCCGGTTTGAATATACCGTAAATTTCGTAAAAATACCATAATTCTTACTGTTTTAGTAAAATTCCCGGTAAAGCCTCCAAATTCCCGGTATTGCTTGTAAATTTGAAAAATATGGTGATGTCACATAAATTTGAAAATAATTTGTGAATTTACATTTTAGATATTTTGATCTTTTCATAATGTTTGGGGGATGCCATGTTTAATTGGAGAATGACATGTTAAATCGTCGAAATCTTGTGTTGTTATCTTCAATTAAAACAAAAATATTAATTGACCATCGGATTTCAAGCGGTTACGATGAGATTGTTCTAATTAACCAGCACAAAAATTTATTACGAGAATTGCAACTTTGCAAGATTTCTTAAAAAATCATGAAAATTTTAGTGTTATTAACATAACATGGATTTCAGTTTTCATATATGATTATTTTCGTGTTCTTTTTTTTTTCTCTTCCCCTAAACAATTAACAAAAAGTTTTCGTATTTCATTATGGCATGCTATAAGTAGTCCTTTTTTCCTTTTAGAAAATATGTAATATTATATATTATAAGAAAATTCTATACTATACGCAAGTTGTGCAAATAATAAAAAAAAAATATTATGTAATGTCAATGTAAAAAATTTTACACTATTAATTATTATAATATTTCATTTAAATTATTTTATAATTGATTAAAATAAAATTCAAACTTCTTTTAACATATAAAATTTATGATTAATTAAGTAAAATTCTTTTAAATTGTCATTGCATTTTATTTAAAATCTAGAAAAAAAATGGTTAAAAGAGTATATCACACTGCTATAATTTGATCAGACTAAAATGTTTATACTAAACACAAGCAGTGCAAATGATAGAAAAAATGTTAGAGTGTATATTTATCACTGTAACAAATGCAAATAGTATATTTTTCGTTGTAATTTTTAGAGACTTGGGCTCTGTTTGGTAAAACTAGCTGGTAGTTGGTAGCTGTTGACTGGTAGCTGTTATCTGATAGCTGTTGACTGATAGCTGGTAGCTGATAAGTTAATTTGAATGTTTGATAAATTAGCTGTTACAGTAGCTGATAAATACAAAATGACACAAAAGAACATTCGTATTAAGAAATGTGTGATTTAATCTTATCATATTATATTATTAAATTAATTTATAATTGATGAAAATAAACATATTAATATAAACTTACAAAGCTAATATATGTGAAAAATTTAAGAAACATCAAAATATTTTAAATTTGTATATAAATTATATAAATAAATTTAACGAAATATTTGAAATTTGAATTCAGTTAAATTAATCAAAATTAATGATAAAAATAAGTTTATTATTTAATATTATACCATAAAAATATAACAAAAATTTTAATTTTCTTCGTCTCGGTTAATCTCAATGATTCTTTGATTACGTTTCACTAACTTAAGAATTATCAGCACAATTTCAAAATTTATTGTATACTTTAGATGTTATTAAAAATATTAAAGATTAAAAAAAATTAAACATTGAATCATAATATATATATATATATATATATATATATATATATATATATATATATATATATATATATATATATATATATATATATATATATATATATATATATATATATATATATATATATGTATATATAGAGGACAATCATATGAGAATGACATATTTATATGAGAATATGAGAATGAATCTGAACCATTGGATTTTAAAATAAATGGTGGAGATTATGGGTGAATCTTTTTTTCTCTCTCCTACTTCATTTATTTCAAGATACAGGAGAGAGAAAAAAAAGATTCACTCATAATCTCTACCATTTATTTTAAAATCCAATGGTTCAGATTCATTCTCACATTCTCATATAAATATGTCATTCTCATATAATATGCCCTCTATATATATATATATCGAAGGGTAAAAATAAATTTTTGTTAAAATAATAAGGGTATAAAAGGAAGAAAAAGTCACAAGCTAAAAGCTACAAGCTCAAAAGCTACTTCAAATAGCTTTTCAAAAAAAAGACAAAAATTAGTAAAAAAGCTAAAAGTTAAAAGCTAAAAAAAGTTACCAAACAATTTTTTTTTTTTTATTTATATGAGCTGAAAAGCTAAAAGCTCTTTTTAGGGCCTTACCAAACAGACTCTTAGAGTTTATTTGAAAAGATTAAAAACTATTTTTTAGCCTTTAACTTTACAAATCACGTATAGAAAAGAAAATAAGTTTGATATTTCTTAACATGTATATTTCAGAATTTTTAGCTCATTTGAGACACCTTTTTGGTCTAGAGGGTAGACCTGAGGTGCAAGCACTTCCTTAAATAGTAAAGGAATTCGGGATAAAAAAACGAGCCATCTGTTTTGCCTAAAGCCTGCCAAAAAAGAAGTGGGGTGGACAAAGTCGTCAAGTGCAAATAGACATAAAAATTTAGCCCGCTCCGCCAAGGTGACGGGCTGGCGGGCGGGAGACTTGCCCGCATATTTTTTATCATTTTTTAAATTAATTAATAGGTTTTGTTTTTTATACATTTTAATTGAAATTTTCACTTATTTTTTAGAATAATTTTTTATAAAAACATATTTTTAACCAATTTTACGTAGAAAATATTGCATATATTGACAAATAAATATATAAAATAAAACAATCAAGAGTTAAAATTACTAGAATTAACCAAAAGAGAGCGGGCTTAAGGCAGGACATGCTGAACTAAAAGGTGAAGCGGATTTTGGCGAGCGGTAGGCTCAATATACCAACCCAACCCACCATTTTTTGACGGGTACGACCCGTTTTACCACCTATAGAAAGAACCGAGCTCCTGCCTATATGCCACAGTCGTGTATGTGACTGGAGCAAAGTGCAGAGACCAAATATTGTTAGTGATCGGATGACCGGGTTGGTAGCTCACAATAACAGTTGTTGAGTACATTAACCGGACATTGGTAATGATCAAATGACCGGATTTATAGCCCATCGCAACAGTTAAGAGGCAACCCAAGGGTCGCTTGGAGGTTACAAAATTGATGTTCGAACTGATATAACTCATGATCAGTGCTCGTTATGGAGGTGGCAAACATTACCTTAAGCTTTTGAAACATGAGTAGTGTAGGGACGACTCATGATTGTTCATTGATGAAGAAAGCAAAAGGAGGAGAGAACAACTATATAAGAACTATATAAGGGACACAGAGGAGAAGAAAAAGGGCGAGACATTGAAGATAAGTCATACAACCATAGAATTTCCTTTCATTCACGATCTTCCCTGGCCAACATCAATGAGGTTACCCAAACGATGTTTTTGCAAGAACATTTGGCGCCCACCGTGGGGCCTCGGTAAAACTTTTCCAAGCCGCACATAAATCATCAAAGAACCAATAATCTTACCATATCGAGATGTATAGGTCATCACCCAGTAGAAGTGAACCGCGTACTCCGCCAAACACGACACAAATACTAACCATTGTTGAAGCTCTACATCAGTAGAATGAATCACTGTAGGAGAGTGTTTATACTCCAACAGACTCAAAGTCAACGGGAGGGGGAAGCAGAAGAGGAACTTTTGGATCCTCAGCCTCTTTCGGAAGTCATCTGGGGTGATCAGGTGTCAGAAAACTTAAAACAACCGGCCTTGGCATATTTTGATGGCAAAAGTGATCACTAGGAGCGCATCATTGCAATTAACAACTAGTAAGAGACCCGTGCTCCCGCACGGGTAATTTAATTATGATATTGTGTAAATAATTAAAAAATGTAATAGTTTAGAATCTTCAAATAATAATCATGAAATAAAAAAATAAGAACAAATAATTTGTTAATGAGATAACACATGAATGAGTCTTAATGTCATAACACTTAAATAGTATCAAATACAAATGTAAAATTTTAGATATAAATGCAAAATTTGAAATGATTTACTTTTTTTAAAATGAAAAATAATCATATAGATTTAATTATATTAAACAATCATACACAGATAAAGAAAATAAAATTGTGAGGTGGAGAAAAAATTAATATTTAAAAATAAAGATTTTGATATGGTATGAAAATTAAAAAATATATTATACTATCATGCAATTGATATGGTATAAAATTATTTAGATACAAATAAATTTTAAATGAATTACTTTATTATTAAATTATTATACAAAGAAAAAAATTGACCCAATGAGACGGAAAGAGAATAAAAAGAATTTTAACATTTGAAAAAATAAATAAAATATGTATTCTTTTGATAGTGACCCGTAAAATATAGCCTAATAACATGTTAATTTATTTAATATTATATAAAATATATTTAGAAACATGTAAATTTAACTCACATGTCCAGTTTTGATCTTCTAGTATGCTAGAGTAAACTTGAGTTGCTGGATCCATTTTAGATCGCTTGGACAAATCGGTTTTTTAGAATCAATCAAAGTATATTTGTTAAAAAAAATGAAATTTAACAAAATATAAGAGTGTATGTGGATAAAAGCTATTTTGTACCGTACATCTGTACTTAAATGTATATTTAGAGCAATTCTTTAGAATGTTTTCTTGTCTTTCCTGTGCCACTTCATCATATTGTTAAATTGGTTTAAAAAATTCTTATTTTTTAAAAATTATAATTTTAGTATGATGGTCTTTATATATATTGTAGCATTTGGTATCATTGCTAAATTGAATTTCAAAATAATTGAGAAATATATCAAATTAAATAGAATCACTACTTTTAATGTTTATTAACTAAAATTAAAATATATAATGATATATAATTCATATTTACAATTGGACCTTCTCAAAAATTTATATTTTCATTATGATTTAGTAAAACGCCTTTGAAATGTTAGGTGTAAAAGAATTCTAGACTTTTTAATATTGAGTTTATAGAATTGGAAGTAAAGACAAATACAAAAATTAGATAATAAATAATAGATTTTATATTAAATAGATTTGATTATTATTAATTTTATTTTAAAGAAATTTCTTTATTTATCTATTTCTAAGAATTCCAATGATTTAAATTTGATTATAAAAAGACATTGCTATGGTACATGCTACATATCATAGAAAGGATAGGCTGAGTAACATATCATAGAAAGGACATGCTACATATCTTAGAAAGAAATTTCCTTATTTATCTATTTATAATGAAACCTTTTTTAAGTAAAAAAATAACAATTTACAATTCATCTAAAAAAAGGATAGGTTGAGTAACACAGTAATGTGTTTAGAATACTTTTGGCATATGCTGAACCTTATCAGATTGTGAACATAATGTGATTACGTGACAACGAATGATTGTCTTCATTAAGATTACTAAAAAATGTTAACAATAGAAACATGATCCTCTCTACAAAATTGATCTTAATAAGAATTATTCCAATGCAATTGGTTACTATTGTTGTCCATAGATTTACAATTATACACATAAAAATAATAATGAGGACCATTATGAGAGTCTAATAGGCTGTGCAATTCTGGAGAGCCCAAAAAATGTCAAGGCAAAGAAGAAAAACTAAAATTGGTCCATGTAACTGTTTACTATCAAAGTCTAAATATTCTGCATAAAAAATAATTGCATTTGTATAACCGTTTCTTCAAAAATTCTTAATTATGCAGGAATTTCCTTGAGCCATAAAGTTCTACTATATATATATTAATCTGGACTGGGCCGAGCAGGCCCAGCTCTTCTCACTAGCCGAGCAGGCCCAAGTCATTTGGATCCATTTACTGGGTAACCGTCAAGAGTTATCCACGCGCGAAGACCACGCGTCACGCTTCAGCGAAGGATTCGGTCAACCATCTCCGAACCCTACGCTATGCTCATCCAGAACGTGAGTCCCCTGCTGACTCAGCCCTAGCACGGGACGTTCTGCCAGTTCCCTAGTACGTGGGCCTCCAGTTGGATTTGGCCCAATTAGGGAACCTTGGCCCAGCGCTGGGGGCTATAAATACCCTCTTTCACTAGAGGGTCAGGTATTCCATTCTTCACTCTCAACCCTCATTCTCTGATAGCTACTAACTGTTGAAAGTATTTGTGGGTAAATATTTTCGATAATATATCGTATCCACAGGGATTGGTTAATATCACTGCCGTTCTATAGTTAATTATTTTGAGTTAGAAAAAGTAATTGAGTTTGTTTTATGATTATGATACTATCAAATTTAAACAATAATTTAAATGCAAATAATGAACGTTTGTTAACGATTAAGGAAGTATGTTGAGCTTTAGGGTTCATCAACCTATTCCTATACAACTTATCAATTAATTCACAATTGAACAATCATTTGAATTACTATCTTCACTTATCCTCAAATATGATTCCATGTCTGCAAATCAAATTAGATAAACTTTTACCGGTATGAGATTCGATCTCTCCAAATATCAATATCGATAATAGTAATAAGGAACGATAATTATGAAAACTCAATCACAATTCCATCTCTGCAAATTGAGATTGAATCAATATAGTAACCTAGGGCAAAAGTTAAAATCCTTTCTTTCGATCAAAGATTCAACAATGGTGTAAAGTAAAAACAAGGTTTCTTATTGATAATAAATTCAAACAATTGTTCATAGGAAATAATTAATGGCGTTGTATATTCATAAGTTAACTACTACCTTAAACTCAACAAGAGGAATTTAGCTCTCCATAGACATGAAGAACACACAAGAATTAATGGAGGGATTCATCTTCATCAATGGAATGTCTTCGATTGGTAAAGAATTGGCCTTCAATTGTTGTTCTTGAATGCAAAATCAGAATGCTCTCCTAATTTCGCTCACAAAGGACATCCCTTTCACTTGGAAGCTAGGGCTTCTATTTATAAGTTTTGGGCTTTTAACGCCGAGGCCGCGGCGCGGTAACGGAGGTGCGCGGCGCGATCAGAAACAGAGACTTTGGCGCGGCGCTGGCTAGAACTCCCGCGGCGCGGCTTTGTCAAACTTCATCTTTTTGCTTTGCCTTTGAGACTTCCAGCTTCCTTTCCTCTTCATGTTTTCCTAAAGCTTCAGTTCAACTCTAAACCTGCATCAATAATACCCACAAGGGATTCGATTTGCTTTACACATGAACTGAACCTTTTCAGTTTAATTCTCACTAAAAACCTATGGATCTATCACAATTTGCATTAGTTTAGAGAAGAAATCACTTATATTAACACATGAATTTACCATTAATTTACTCCTAACAAACTCTCCCCAACTTAGAGCTTTGTTTGTCCCTAAACAAAATTACTTACCTCCAACAAAACATACCAACAGTCATGCAACAAGTTTTTCAAAAAGGTTTCTCAAGTGGTTCAATTTAGCAACCAAGTCAAAATACTCCTCCTCTTCCTGCAAACTCAGAACATACACATGAAACAAATTTTGAAAGCAAATTACCTCCAGAAGTTCAAAACACTACACAATTGTAATTGAATCAGCACTAATCACTCTCATCAAAAAGTATGATGAATAAAAGAGGGGTTAAACACTCATCCAATCAATTAAATCAACAAAGATCTATATCATACGTTCACCAAATTGTTAGCATCAAGTCTTGTGGAATCTGAGAATCAGAAGGTCTTTCTAAGGTTGTAATGTGGTTTAGATTCAAAGAAAAGAAGATAATCAAGGGTTGTTCCTAATCTAGGGAAGCATCCGAATCATAACTCATTCCTCCTTCTCTATAACTTTTGCTTTCTCACCCGGTCATCTTTTCTCATTCGTAGCTCGGTTTTTCTTTTTCTCTCTTTTTTTTTCCAACAACCGTTATATTCAAACGTTGTTCTTTTTTTTTTTTCATATATAAATATATATATATATATATATATATATATATATATATATATATATTTTTTTTTTTCGAGCTACGAATTTCTTTTGTCCTTCACCGCTTACCACTTGTACTTACTTTTCTTCGGATTGTGATTCTCCCCAACTTGGAGATCAACCTGTACTTAGATTGTGTGAATGCTCCCCTACTTTCTAAGAAAGGTCAAAGAGAAAACACATCACCAAATTTTATGGTTGATGGTTCGAAACAAAACTTTTTTATTGAGATCAAAACTCACCAGGTATTTTCCTTGGTGCATATTATGATGCTTATCTTGACCTCAGGCTCAAAGAATGGTTAGCAAAGGATCACACTCTCACAGAAGAAAATAAGTTTTACGTTGGAATTGGTTAAAAGAACTCTCAGATTCAAACAAGTGCCTAAATCACTTTCACAGATTTCCACAAACGATGCAACAAACGGTTTAGCATGATACAAACAAGTCAAAACAATTGATGGTCTCCTGCATATAGTAAACAATGGAAGGCTTTCCTCACAATGGTTAAGGCTAAACCGATCCAATAAAATAGTGTACCATAAAGAACTTTTGTTAAGTATTTACTAACAACCTAAGTTTCATGCACACATTAGGAGTTTGAGTTCAAAAATCCATACCTGCTTTGTCACTTTATTGAAAAAGTAAGTGAACTAAAAAAATTTCAAAAATTTTCACTTCATTCGCTACCACTTTCACGCATGTTGCTCCGTTGTTGGTGCTTTGCTTGAGATTCTCATTCTGTTGTGGGACTACTTACTCTAAATCGAAATGGATAGAAAAGAAACAACTAATTGCAATACTTAACATAAACTTTAAAGAAATAAACAAGTCATAGTGACCCTAAGGTTCACCAGAGTACAGGTCAGATAAAAAACAAATAAAACAGCAGCAGTATTATCATCACATCAGTTACCAGAAATAAACTCTTTTCACTCCTCTCTCACATCACCTCACACAAACATCGAATCAATATCGGCATCAATGTCTTCATCCTCTTGCTCTGGGTTATTATTCCCAGCGCCACCTGCACCTGCATCACCTGCACCTGCATCCCCCCCCAACAGGAAAAGGGTTGGTCTCCGGCCAACCACAGTAGGTGAAATAGCTTTCCCGGGTTGGGAAAGTTCTCTCTTCAGGGGCAACAGATAGGTTCCTGAATTGCTGCTGCATGGCATCGTGCAGGAAAATCTGGGACCTCTTATTCGCTTCAAACATAGCCGAATAATAGTGATGAGCCACTAGAGGATCAAAAGGGGCTGCACCGCCATTAGGTGGTGCTGCAGAGACAGAAGGTCCAGCTTGAGAGGTGGCTGCTGATTGATCCCTGTAATATGGCTTTGCACAGAACCTGTCAATAAAAACATCATCAATAAAAGTGTGAATCACATGGTGTCCCTGTCCTGAAATTTCTACCCCTGCCTCTTTGCACAATCCCATAATCAAACCGGGTAGGGGTAGCACACATTTGGCATTAATGCCATGCTGTGTGTCACTCAATGCAGCTCGGCGCAGTTCATTCGAGAGAATGAAGGCAACATCAACAGTGTTTTCGGTCATGATGGCGGTTGTCAAGAATGCCACATCGAGCGGAACCGTGGTAACGTGTGTCCTTGGCCTGATGTTGTACAGGATCACAGATAAAATGCCCCTCGCATGGATGCTCAGATCCTTCCTGTTGTAGTGGGTTGGATTTCCTTGTCGGCTAAGTTCTGGTCCTCTCCCTGGAATACAAATTGTTTCAGACATCAGGTCCACAAGATTTGCGCAGTTAGTTACATTTTGCCTGTAGAAACACCTCTCATTCTCCGTCAATTGGAGGGGTTCTCCTAAAAAGTCACTGATTGAAGCTCTATCAAATTCCACAGTTTTTCCTCTTACATAGGATTGATATGTGTAGGCTACTGATTCATCGGTGGTTTTGATAGCATTTGCATAGAATTCCTTTACTATGTCATAGTCAATGACGGTGTGTGGTTCAAACACACGTTGCCAGTTCCTATTCTCAAGATAATCCCACATAGTAGCATAAGGACCTCCTCCTTGTCCCAAGGGAACAACCACTTTCTCAGTTAAAATGGTTCGGGAACCCAGATTTTTGAACCTGTCCGCTTGGGCCCGACCTAGAAATCTATCAGATTGGTTTGCCGTAGCACGCGTTCCTCGAGGACCAGAACTTGTTGACTTGGTGCGTACTCTCTTGGCAGGATTCATCTGCAATTATCACAACAAATGACAGAGCAGCAGATAGGGTCAGAAAAACAAAACAAACTTTCTCAAATTTCTCCAGCCGCGGCGCGACTGCGGTTTCCCGCGGCGCGGCTGCGGCGCATCTGAAGGGTTTTCCCTGCATTGGGTCCTTCTTTGAAACCCTAACACCCTTAATTAGGCCAGGGCAGAGTAATTGAACAACAAATCAATGTCATCTACCCTAGGATTTGCACAAATGCCATTAGATTCCTAATACCTAAGATTTAGGGTTACCTTCATCAGAGAAAAAAAAATGGCTAGAACACAAGAGTAGAGAACGAAGAACATACCTTGCTGTAGATTGAGTAATGATAAATGAGAATGACCAAGATTAATGGGTGATACTGCAGATTCGTGGTATTTCGCTCTGAGGAGTTGGAAGTTTAAAAAAAAACAGAATGAGGGGGAAGTGAGCAGTTTCAAAATAAAATCTATTTTTTCCACAGTACCGCGGCGCGTGTTAAGTGCCAAAATGTAGTTATTTTGTGTTTGTAAATAGTGGCACTTATCGATACTTTTAGTTAATACCGTTTGAATAATTCCCCGTTTTTGTGTATATTTGTATCGTTTGTGTTTTGTTACGTTTTCACGTAAATATGTACCGTTTGATAGTTTTGTTGTCTTTTTGTAGGTATTTATGCGTGTTCAAAGCTTTGAGGAATAAAGTGTCGAAGACACGGCGGCGAACACGCGATTTTACCAATTCATCGGCGGACAAGGCTCAAAATAAGGATGATCAAATTCATCAATTTGGTTGCAATTTGTTCATTGTTAGATAGATCATGGAATAAGCTTTCCAACGCTTCGAACCGGGCGCAAATCGGAGTTACGGTTCTCAAGATATGACCAAAACAAGATTTGCTGTTCTGTTGAGCGCGCTAAGCGGGCTTGACCGCGCTAAGCGGGCTCTGGGAGCATTTTTGACCCATTTGGCAGAAAGTTGGGCGCTTAGCGCGGGTTTTTGGCGCTAAGCGCGGTCTGGCGGTCTAAGAAAAATAAAAAGCAGCCCGCTTAGCGCGCTGGGCGCGCTTAGCGCGGTCTGCGACTTTCAGACTTGTATATATGTTGTAAAAACACTTTTTTAGGGTTTTTTATCATCCATTTCCCCCATGGAGTGGCTCTGGTCCAATTTTGATAGTTTAGAGGCTTAGGAAACACCATTGGGTGCGACGTCATGTGGATTGATCATGGATCTGTCTCGATTTCATTGTACCGGTGAGATCTTTCCGGTTCATCTTCTCTCTTCCCTTTGTTTCATTCCAATGGTGGGTGTTGTATGTATGTTTCTACTCTTATTGTATGTATATTTGTGGATCTTGGGATCGTTTATATATTCGCTTTACAAATCATCATTGTTGTTGTTCTTGATCTTTTTGCTTAAATGCTCTGGATTTGTGTTGTTGCAGACATAGACACCATAGATCTTGATTAGGAATGATAACTGTTAGTTTCTGAGTTGCAGACATGGATTTAGGACTAACAATCATAGTGGGTATCGAGTCTAATGCCTCCGTGTTGTTTGTGTCGGTGGAGAAATCGCTGATGTGAATAGTACGGTTGAGCTTTCGTCGGTGTTGCAGACATGGACACCGATGTGGCATCTCGAGTGATGCCCGGTGATGTTGATGCGTATTGTGAGTGTCGAGCGATAGATCTTCAGATTTAAGTATTCGACGGGTAGAACGAAATGCAATTCCATAACTATTTCTCTTAGACTATTGAGATTGTTTATCTGCTTTTATTTACTTTTCCCGCATTTACTTTCCGCACCCAAATCATGAAACTTAGAACGCGAGATAGTCGAACGGCAGTTTTTCTCAACCAATCTCTGTGGACTACGATACGATATAACCTATATCACCCGGTAATAAATAATACCTATTACTTTTTGCTTGCCGCTTTACCGCTTCAACAAAATGGCGCCGTTGCCGGGGATTGGTTTTGAGATTAATCGCATTGCGATGGTTTCGTGTTTTAAGTTTCGTAAATATGTCCATATTGTATATTTTGTGCATAGATGTATACTTGTATAGTTATGCTTGTTTCGTTTTGTTTGGTGAACTTACTAAACAAGTTGAACTCGGATTAGCTCTTAAATTACATATCTTCAATTTTCAACTTGTTTAGTCAATTTCACCATTCCTTGTAAATTGGTGTTTTTACACATACTTGTATAAACTTTTGCTTTTGATTCGTTTGTTAAGTGTTTGGGCAGGACGTTTTCTTTAGGTGGCGTTTGAGGCGAAAGCATTGGCGTACCGTGAGGAAGTTTCTTACCATTCGCGAAACAATAAAAGGCGTCGAGCTAACGACGTAAAACGAGCGCTTGTTGGGAGGCACCCCAACGGTTTTATTTTTCTGTTTTTCTGTAAATGAGATGTATATGTGTTAAGTGGAGGCACACTGGAATTTCTATTTTGTTGCACTGGTTTTTGTCTTTCTGGTGTAGCGCGCTTAGCGCGCTAGACCGCTCTTAGTGCGGTCTGTAGCTTTTAGCTAATGAATTCTTTTTAATGATTCATTTGCCTCACATTTTTCCCACTTACACCAAGGCTTTATAGTATGTATTTTATAGTTATAATTTTAATTCTTCTGTTGTTGTTTAGACTCAAATTTTGGCTCGATTACTTGAAGTCGCATTTGGTAATTCTTCAATTTTGATTGATTCAACATGCCAATTGTGCGGTAATGATTGTTCGAATTTGTACATAGCAAGGTACTCGTTTATCGCTTTCTATAGCTTAGCATGATTAGGAGACTTTTCATTTGTACAATTTTCATATTACTCATTCTTTTTGCATAACTTGCTCATTACTTGAATCACAATTAGTTTATCCTTTTTACCATAAATGTGAGGTGGCTTTCCATTGTGTATATATGTGAGTGACCGACATTTCTTGTTTTAACTGGATATTATTATGTTTAATCTTTCGTCTGTATTGATTTTGTGAATGCACGAAAGTGATCAAGGCACTTGTTTGATTTTGAGCGCAACTACCATAAGCCAAATGTCATTTTACCTTGTGAGTGTGTGACCATTAGTACCCCCTTTGAGCCTTTTTGTCATTGTCCATTTTGTTTTTGAACTTGAGACATAGTTCACCCTTTTTGATGGATTTTGATTATCTTTGTTTTCTTGACCTATAATTATGATGTTTAGATGGATTCTTATCTTGCCTTAGAAAGTAGGGAGTATTCACTTTATGTTATGGTTGAATTCAAGTTGGGGAGAAGGTGTTTGCCTCTTTATGATGTGATTGATATGAGGTAGTGGAAAGAAAAGAAAAAGAAAAAGAAAAAAAATTGTGAAAAAGAACGAAAAGAAAAAGAAAGAAAAAAAGAAAAAAGTTTGAAAAAGAAAAGAACAAAAAGAGTTTGGAATAAGAGTGTGCTAATAAGTATTATGTTTTGGTTTGACAATTTGTGATAAAGAAGAAGTTTGATTGAAATTATATTATTTGAAACTTTGTGGAAGTAATTACTCCCTTAGGTTTAGGCAAGTTTTTTTGTTTCGATTAGCTTTAGGACTTATCACTTGTTTGTTAACCGAGCCACATTACAACCTTTAAAGCCCTTGTGATTCGTGCCGTTGCGTTTTCGATACTATTTTTGGATGAACGCATAATTTTGTCTATTGTTTGCAAGTTTGTCGGGTGTGTGTCAAAGTCCTCGCCTTTCGGTGTTTTCCATCTACCGATGAGTTTTTGCTAGGCGTGATTCATTATTGAGCTTGTTTTTGTTTAGAATGTTTTGTATGATTATTGTACTTACGATTGGTTTCATTTTCATGCGTCGTTGTAGGATTGTGGTAAGTTTTTACTTTGTTTGTACGTTTTTGGTTTGAACTGTGCAATTGTTTCGTTTTCTAAACTGTGTTGATTCTTGATTCTTTGGATTTTTACTTTTGATTCTTTGAGTGTTTGGCCTTGTTTGAGGACAAACAAATTCAAGTTGGGGAGAGTTGTTAAGTGCCAAAATGTAGTTATTTTGTGTTTGTAAATAGTGGCACTTATCGATACTTTTAGTTAATACCGTTTGAATAATTCCCCGTTTTTGTGTATATTTGTATCGTTTGTGTTTTGTTACGTTTTCACGTAAATATGTACCGTTTGATAGTTTTGTTGTCTTTTTGTAGGTATTTATGCGTGTTCAAAGCTTTGAGGAATAAAGTGTCGAAGACACGGCGGCGAACACGCGATTTTACCAATTCATCGGCGGACAAGGCTCAAAATAAGGATGATCAAATTCATCAATTTGGTTGCAATTTGTTCATTGTTAGATAGATCATGGAATAAGCTTTCCAACGCTTCGAACCGGGCGCAAATCGGAGTTACGGTTCTCAAGATATGACCAAAACAAGATTTGCTGTTCTGTTGAGCGCGCTAAGCGGGCTTGACCGCGCTAAGCGGGCTCTGGGAGCATTTTTGACCCATTTGGCAGAAAGTTGGGCGCTTAGCGCGGGTTTTTGGCGCTAAGCGCGGTCTGGCGGTCTAAGAAAAATAAAAAGCAGCCCGCTTAGCGCGCTGGGCGCGCTTAGCGCGGTCTGCGACTTTCAGACTTGTATATATGTTGTAAAAACACTTTTTTAGGGTTTTTTATCATCCATTTCCCCCATGGAGTGGCTCTGGTCCAATTTTGATAGTTTAGAGGCTTAGGAAACACCATTGGGTGCGACGTCATGTGGATTGATCATGGATCTGTCTCGATTTCATTGTACCGGTGAGATCTTTCCGGTTCATCTTCTCTCTTCCCTTTGTTTCATTCCAATGGTGGGTGTTGTATGTATGTTTCTACTCTTATTGTATGTATATTTGTGGATCTTGGGATCGTTTATATATTCGCTTTACAAATCATCATTGTTGTTGTTCTTGATCTTTTTGCTTAAATGCTCTGGATTTGTGTTGTTGCAGACATAGACACCATAGATCTTGATTAGGAATGATAACTGTTAGTTTCTGAGTTGCAGACATGGATTTAGGACTAACAATCATAGTGGGTATCGAGTCTAATGCCTCCGTGTTGTTTGTGTCGGTGGAGAAATCGCTGATGTGAATAGTACGGTTGAGCTTTCGTCGGTGTTGCAGACATGGACACCGATGTGGCATCTCGAGTGATGCCCGGTGATGTTGATGCGTATTGTGAGTGTCGAGCGATAGATCTTCAGATTTAAGTATTCGACGGGTAGAACGAAATGCAATTCCATAACTATTTCTCTTAGACTATTGAGATTGTTTATCTGCTTTTATTTACTTTTCCCGCATTTACTTTCCGCACCCAAATCATGAAACTTAGAACGCGAGATAGTCGAACGGCAGTTTTTCTCAACCAATCTCTGTGGACTACGATACGATATAACCTATATCACCCGGTAATAAATAATACCTATTACTTTTTGCTTGCCGCTTTACCGCTTCAACAGCGCGCAAGGTTACTCCCGCGACGCGCAAATGTCTCTGTTTGGCGTCGCGGCGCCCACATAAGGGCCGCGACGCAGTCTTAAATTTTTTTTGACTATTTTCTGCTTGTGCTTCCCCACTTCAATGTTTTATAACCTTCTTTGCGCTTATTGCACTGATTTGATGATAAACATATAGAACTAACAGAAAAATTAAAAGGACTTACTTAAAATTAAAGGAACTTACTCTGTTGGGTTGCCTCCCAACAAGCGCTTCGTTTAACGTCGCATGGCTCGACGGTCGAACTCCTTTGACTAGGTGTTCAAAAGTGAGATTGTGCACACTTCTCGATCAAACTCTCCCCCAAGGTAGTTCTTTAACCGTTCTCCGTTAACGGTCCAACTGTCTTTAGTCTTACCATCCTCGATAGTAATGGCACCGTATGGTTTAACTTCCTTGATTATGAACGGTCCTGACCACTTAGACTTCAATTTGCCTGGGAAGAGCCTGAGCCTAGAGTTGAATAGTAACACAAGGTCGCCCACCTTGAACTCTTTCTTTTTTATTCTCTTATCATGGTACCTTTTCATATTTTCCTTATACATTTTATTAGATTCATATGCTAGGTACCTGAATTCCTCAAGCTCATGGAGTTGATTCTTCCTCTTCTTATACGCCAAACTATCATCTCTATTGAAGAAACGTAAGGCCCATAGTGCTTTGTGCTCCACCTCCACCGGTAAATGACATGCCTTACCATAAACCATTTGAAAAGGTGATGCACCAGTCGGTGCTTTGTATGCTGTCCTATATGCCCACAAGGCATCGCCTCTCCTTACCGACCAATCTTTACGGGACTCTGACACAGTCTTCTCGAGAATATTCTTGATTGCTCTATTTGAAATTTCTGCTTGCCCGTTGGTTTGGGGATGATAAGGTGAAGCTATCTTGTGGTTGATATGATACTTGTCCAGCACTTTTGCCACCTGTTCATTAACAAAGTGAGATCCACCATCGCTTATGATCACTCTAGGCATGCCAAAACGTGTGAATATGTTACGGTTTAAAAATTTTAGCACTGTTTTGGCATCCGCTTTTGGTGTAGCGATGGCTTCTACCCACTTGGAAACATAATCCACTGCAACTAGAATATATTCATTAGTAAAAGAAGGAAGAAATGGCCCCATAAAATCGATGCCCCAACAATCAAAAACTTCTACTTCAATGATGGTTTGAAGTGGCATCTCATCTCGTTTACTTATCCCACCAACTCTTTGACATTTGTCACAATTCTTTGCATGGTGATGGGCGTCTTTGAAAATAGTTGGCCAGAAAAATCCGGATTGGAGGACTTTTGTTGCCGTCCTCCATCCATTAAAATGTCCTTCACTCGGTGAATTATGACAATGCCACAAGATTTGTTGGGCTTCTTCTTCAGTAACACATCTTCTTAGAATTCCATCCTTACCTATCTTGAACAAGTATGGGTCGTCCCACACATAGTATTTTGCATCGGCTAACAACTTTTTCTTCTTGTTCCAGTCAAAATCCTCCGGTATCATACCGGTTGCTTTATGATTAGCCAAATCGGCGAACAATGGTCTTGTTTGTATTTCAAATAGTTGTTCATCCGGGAATGTCTCATTTATTTCAGCTTCTTGGTTGGTGACATTTACATTGACCAAACGGGATAAATGATCTGCTACCACATTTTCTGAACCTTTTTTGTCCCGGATTTCTATGTCAAATTCTTGTAAAAGAAGGACCCAACGAATGAGTCTTTGCTTCGAATTCGATTTGGTGAGCAGATATTTTATGGCCGCATGGTCTGTGTAAATCACCACTTTTGACCCAATGAGATAGGATCTAAATTTTTCAAGGGCATACACTATAGCTAAAAATTCTTTTTCTGTGGTAGCATAATTGACTTGAGCGTCGTTTAGCACCTTGCTTGCATAGTGTATGACATGAAAAAATTTTCCTTTCCTTTGGCCTAATACCGCACCTATGGCATAGTCGCTAGCATCACACATGAGTTCAAAATGGTTTTTCCAATCGGGTGCTACTATCACAGGTGCGGTGGCTAGCCGTTCTTTTAGATCATTGAAAGCTTGAATACATGATTCATCAAAATTAAAATGCGTACCTTGGTTGAGTAGATTACTCAAGGGCTTGGCGATCTTTGAAAAATCTTTAACAAACCTTCTGTAGAATCCTGCATGACCTAAGAAGCTTCGTACTCCTTTGACATTTATTGGAGGTGGGAGCTTTGAAATTACCTCCACCTTGGCTTGGTCAACTTCAAGTCCTCTTGACGATACTTTGTGTCCGAGTACAATTCCTTCCGTTACCATAAAATGGCACTTCTCCCAATTTAGGATCAAATTGGTCTCAATACACCTTTCCAGTGCCACGTCCAGATTGTTCAAGCATGTATCAAAAGTCTTTCCAAATACTGAAAAGTCATCCATGAATACTTCAATACTCTTTTCAATAAGGTCAGAGAATATGGCTTGCATACATCGTTGAAAAGTTGCTGGGGCATTGCATAATCCAAATGGCATCCTCCTATATGCGAAAATTCCAAATGGACATGTAAATGCTGTTTTCTCATGATCCTCTGGGTTGACCACGATTTGATTGTATCCGGAGTATCCATCCAAAAAGCAATAGTAATTCTGCCCCGATAACCTCTCAAGCATTTGATCCATGAAAGGTAGTGGAAAATGGTCTTTTCGCGTAGCTTTGTTGAGTCTTCGGTAATCTATGCACATGCGCCACCCGGTCACAGTTCTATTTGGTATGAGTTCATTTTTGTCATTACGGATTACCGTCATGCCTCCCTTCTTCGGAACAACTTGTACCAGACTTACCCATGCACTATCAGAAATTGGGTAGATCATTCCTGCTTCTAGGAGTTTGATCACCTCTTTTCTTACTACTTCTTTCATTGTTGGATTTAGTCTTCTTTGCGGTTGGGCCACCGGTTTGAATTCTTCCTCTAACATGATCTTGTGCATGCAATATGCGGGGCTGATACCTTTCAAATCTGCTAATACCCATCCGATTGCCGCTTTATTCTTTTGAAGGATTTGGATGAGTCTTGCCTTTTCTGTAGTATTTAACTTTGAGCTAATAACGACCGGTTGAATTCCCTCTTCATCTAAAAAGACATACTTCAAATGAGTTGAGAGTAATTTTAATTCCATCTTCGACTCTTTCACTTCTTTTTTCAGCCCCAAATCTTCCACTTTTTCTTCCTTGTTGGATGTGTTGCCGCCTTTCTCTAATTCTTTTAGGAACAACTCAATTTCTTTTTCTTCTTCTTGAGTAAGTACATTAAACGAATCAACAAGAGATCTCTCTAAAGGGTTAGAAAGATGAATTTGGCTTGCCACTTCTTCTACAATCTCTTCAGTTACATCCATGCGAAAGCAATCATTCTTGTCTTTGGGTTGTTTCATGGCATCAAAAAGATTAAAACATACCTCTTCATCTTGGACTCTTAGCTTCATTATACCATCATCAATATCGATCATCATCCGGGCTGTTTTCATGAATGGCCTTCCAAGAATGATAGGTGAATCTTTGTCTTCTTCCATATCAATCACCACAAAATCCACCGGAAACAGAAATTTGTCAAATTTCACTAACATGTCTTGTGCAATTCCATACGGAAGATTGGTAGATTTATCTGCTAGTTGCAAAGTCATTCTTGTTGACTTCATTTCAATATTTCCCAGCCGCTTCACTATTGATAAAGGGATTAAATTGATGCTTGATCCTAGATCAATCAATCCATTCCCAATGTTTTGATTCCCAATTGTGACCGGCAATGTGACTCTTCCGGGATCTCTCGCCTTTTGGGGGAGGCGTGATATGATAGCACTACATTGTGCATTAAGTATAATAACCTCTTCTTCTTTCGGTCTTTTCTTCTTTGTCAAAATATCTTTCATAAATTTTGCATATTTTGGCATTTGAGCAATAGCTTCAGAGAATGGAATATTAATTTGTAGTTGCTTAAAAATTTCCATAAACCTGGCATATTGTCTAGAGTTGTCTTTCTTTGATGGCGCATGGGGATATGGCAAATGTTGACTTGGAATCGTGTTGTTCGCCATCTTATCTTTAGCACTCCTTATTTTTAATTTCTCCTTCTTGACTTCTTTATTCACATCTTCTTCTTCATCCCCATTGTTAATAATTTCATATTCTTCGTCTTCTCCATCATGTTTTTCATCTTCCTTTTCTTTATCATCCTCAACCTCATTCGTTTCCGTTTCATCCTTGCCACCTTTCTGTCCAGTCCTTGTCACCACCGCTTTGCAATGCCCCTTTGGGTTCTCTTGAGTGTTGGCCGAAAAAGTTGCATTTGATTGATTAGTTGCAATCTGCTTAGCAAGTTGACCCACTTGAGTTTCCAAATTCTTTATAGCTGCCTCTTGATTCTTTTGATTTGTCATTAACATTTGCATGAATTGTGTCATAGTTTCTTCTAACTTTGACTGTCCTCCTTGTTGTGGTGGTGGTTGAGTGTAAGGTTGGAAGGCTTGTTGTTGATACCCTTGATTTGGTGGCCTTTGTTGGTACCCTTGGTTGTTATGCCTTGGTGGATAACCTTGTTGGTATGGCTGATTTTGATATTGATTCTGCCTTTGTCCTTGGTTGTTGTTCATGTAATTCACTTCTTCTTCTAGAACTGGTGGACAGAATCCTGTTTGATGATCTCCCTTGCACAATTCGCACTTAGCAACTTGATAAGAATTAGATACCCCGTTCAGCTCCTTGATTTGTTGTGGTAATTTAGACATTTGTTGTGTCAAAAGTTCCACTTGTGATGTTAGAAGCTTATTTTGGGCCAGCAGGGCATCACTGTTGTTCAATTCTAATAATCCGGGTTTCTTGTCTCTGACAGTTCGATCGTGGTTACCCTGACGATCATTCAGAGCCATTCGCTCAATTATTTGAGTAGCTTCAGCAGGTGTCTTGGACATAAGTGAACCACCAGCTGTGGCATCCAAGAGTGTTTTGTTGGTTGGGGTGAGGCCACTACGGAACATGTGGATTTGGTCAACCTCTGCGAAACCGTGTCATTTGCACTTTCTCAACATAGCTTTATACCTCTCCCATGCTTCATTCAATGATTCACTACTACCTTGAGAGAATACCGCTATTGCCGTTTTTGCTTCAAAAAATCGGTTTTGAGAATAAAACCGCTCTAAGAATTTTTCCTCTAAGGTATTCCAATCAGTCATCACCGTTTCAGGTTGATCCAAGTACCAATCTTTTGCTTTAGATAGTAAAGAGTGTGGGAACAACCTTTTGAATAATGTTTCCTCATCAGCTTGAGCGACACCCGTGGTACCCGCTAACTCATAGAATCGAGTAAGATGCGTGTACGGATCTTCGTGGTCCAATCCGGCGAAAGGACTCGCACATATCAACTGGATGATACCGGTCTTCAATTCTGAAGTCCGCCCGTTGGCGGCAGTTCTAGCGAACTGTGGGTTGAGCCTTGGACTATTAGCACATGGACCATTAGCAGCCATGTTGACAGCAGTAGGTTGTATAATAACTTCCGGTTCTTCTTCCGCAAATAGTTCGTGAAAGAAAAGTCCTTCTTGCGACTCGTCAATGGTTTCAAGTTGTTGTGACGATGTCGCGGTTGCGTTGTCTCTTGCTTTTGCTATGTTTGCTCTTCTTCGTGCTTTGCTATTTAGCCTCCTAGCGGTCCTTTCGATCTCGGGATCAAAAAGAAGTTGATCACTGGGAACTTTGCTGCGCATACACGATCTTCTGCAAAAACTAGCAAACAAGTGAAACAACCAAATCGAGAAAATAAAAATTAAAACTCGAAACAAGAACTATTGCAATGCGTGCAATATTGACACCAATCCCCGGCAACGGCGCCAATTTGTTGAAAGTATTTGTGGGTAAATATTTTCGGTAATATATCGTATCCACAGGGATTGGTTAATATCACTGCCGTTCTATAGTTAATTATTTTGAGTTAGAAAAAGTAATTGAGTTTGTTTTATGATTATGATACTATCAAATTTAAACAATAATTTAAATGCAAATAATGAACGTTTGTTAACGATTAAGGAAGTATGTTGAGCTTTAGGGTTCATCAACCTATTCCTATACAACTTATCAATTAATTCACAATTGAACAATCATTTGAATTACTATCTTCACTTATCCTCAAATATGATTCCATGTCTGCAAATCAAATTAGATAAACTTTTACCGGTATGAGATTCGATCTCTCCAAATATCAATATCGATAATAGTAATAAGGAACGATAATTATGAAAACTCAATCACAATTCCATCTCTGCAAATTGAGATTGAATCAATATAGTAACCTAGGGCAAAAGTTAAAATCCTTTCTTTCGATCAAAGATTCAACAATGGTGTAAAGTAAAAACAAGGTTTCTTATTGATAATAAATTCAAACAATTGTTCATAGGAAATAATTAATGGCGTTGTATATTCATAAGTTAACTACTACCTTAAACTCAACAAGAGGAATTTAGCTCTCCATAGACATGAAGAACACACAAGAATTAATGGAGGGATTCATCTTCATCAATGGAATGTCTTCGATTGGTAAAGAATTGGCCTTCAATTGTTGTTCTTGACTGCAAAATCAGAATGCTCTCCTAATTTCGCTCACAAAGGACATCCCTTTCACTTGGAAGCTAGGGCTTCTATTTATAAGTTTTGGGCTTTTAACGCCGAGGCCGCGGCGCGGTAACGGAGGTGCGCGGCGCAATCAGAAACAGAGACTTTGGCGCGGCGCTGGCTAGAACTCCCGTGGCGCGGCTTTGTCAAACTTCATCTTTTTGCTTTGCCTTTGAGACTTCCAGCTTCCTTTCCTCTTCATGTTTTCCTAAAGCTTCAGTTCAGCTCTAAACCTGCATCAATAATACCCATAAGTGATTCAATTTGCTTTACACATGAACTGAACCTTTTCAGTTCAATTCTCACTAAAAACCTATGGATCTATCACAATTTGCATTAGTTTAGAGAAGAAATCACTTATATTAACACATGAATTTACCATTAATTTACTCCTAACACTAACTTAAGCATCGGAGAACCTTGCAGGTACCCCCCATCTTGCTCTCCGAGCCAGATTCCGCTGCCTTGACGATTCTTCTGATCAGGTACGATCAGTGGCGCCGTCTGTGGGAATCTTGCCCCCCCTTCTTTAACAAAGATCAAAGCATTACCTTTCACGATCGTCATGGCCAACAACAACAACATCCCAAACCCTGATCCCTTCCTCCTGGAATAGCTGATCGAAGATTCCACCCGCGAGGTGACGAATCGTCATCGGCAGGAAGGACCACAACATGCTCTTGCCGGACAGAGAAGGCCGAGACATGAGACCTCGCAACCCCGGAGGCAACAGAATCAGAACATCCAACATGTGCACAGTTTTCAGCAAGTTCAGAACGTCGAACAAGTTCCTCCCGAGGGACACGTTCAGAACGGGGAAGACGAGCAGACTCGACCCCCAGACTGAACCTGATCGACCCCAGAACGAGAACGAGACCGACGCCAGAGATGGACATGCTGCCTCCTCATTCACCCACACCTCTGAGAGGCGAAGAGTTCACAGCCAAGACGAGGATGAGCAGATCAACATCCTCGAGGGCGCTGACCCTACAGCCATCCTCCTACTCAAAGAGCTGCAGAGAACCAACCGTCTCATCCGCCAACAGGGCGACCGCATCCACGAGATGGAAAGGAAGCGACGATATCGTTCCCCTCCGCGGAGACGCCATCGGTCGCGTTCCTATTCCTCTTCACGCTCGCCTCCAAGGAGATATCGCAAGCGCTCCCCGTCCTCGTCTCGTTCCCCGCCTAAGAGGAACCGTTGCCAGAGGTCTTACTCCCGCTCTCCACCTCGAAAGAGTCAGAAAAATCAGAAGCCTGAAACCATTGAAGCCAGGAGCCTCTCACCCGAGCAGGAACGCCGAGGCCCCTCCAAAGCTGTGTTGAAACCCCGCGAGCATTCTCCTCCATAAGACAACCGCAGAATCTCGGGCAAAACACACACAAAACCCAAGCGGGGCAGACATTCAAACTCCCCGGGACCCAGCGACGAAGAAGATTTCCGCAGTCCTTTGTCCGAGCACATCCGACGAGTTCGTCTTCCGCGAGGTATGGAAAAACCACCCGTCTTGGATCAGTACGACGGAACCACCGACCCCGACGACCACATAAGGAGCATCGAAGCTGTCATGGACTACCATGTTGTCCGGGGATCCATCAAGTGCCGCATCTTTCCGACCACCTTAAGGAAAGGAGCGATGACATGGTACAGGAATCTGCCTCCTGACTCCATCCACTCCTGGACTGAACTGAAAGACCTTTTCCTAAGCCACTTCACGACGTCTCGTCGGCAACCAAAGTCGGAGGCGAACCTTGAAGCGGTAATCCAAGGCACCAACGAACCTCTAAGAGATTACCTCGACAGGTTCAACAAAGAAGCCGTCCAAGTGCAGACGACAGACTACATGAAGAGGTACCTCCTGGAACGGGGGCTCCTCCCCGGAAGTGACTTTAAGAAGGCCATCAAGATTGAGAAGGTCCACTCTATGAACGCCCTCATTCGCAAAGCTCAAGCTTTCATCGCATTCGAGAAAGGAGAGGCTGCTGCCATCAAAGCCTCGCGAGGTAATGACGCCGCTCGCAGTTCAAACTATGAGCACTCAGGCTCGAAGCGAGGGCATGAAAAAAAGGAAAGACGACAGGTCTCTCGACATCAAAGAGCGCCGAGGACCATCTGGTCGCTTCAACGACTACACCCTTCTGAACACCTCACGGGAGAGGATCCTGGCCGAATGCCAAAACACCGACTTCAAGAAATCGAACATCAGGCCCCCGAAGTCGAACCCCGCAAGGCCAGGAACCGACAAGTCAAAGTATTGCAAATACCATAAAAGTCACGACCATCTGACCGAGGAATGCATCCATCTCAAGGATGCCATTGAAACACTGATCAAGGAGGGTCGCCTTTCGAGATACACAAAGAAAGGGGAACCTTCCCGAAGGGACGACCAAAGAAACTCTGACGAAGGGAACTCGCCGGATAACAGGCCCCTGCAAGTAGCACTGTCCGTCACCCGACCAGAGGATTTCATGCCATCGGTCGGGATCCCTACCGCACTCAGCAAATGGGAAAGATTCCCATTCACCATGGTCGTCTCCAACGGCGGGGATCCAGGCTCCCTCACCATCAGTTCAGTGAAGAGAAAGTTCGATGAATTGCTCAGCGCCAACGCGGACCTCGGCCCTACGCTGCGAAAGTTCCGGGGAAAGTCAGAACCAATCACCTTCTACCTGGAAGAACTGCCCGGCGGAGCTCCAAACGCCACAATTCCCCTGCTCGTCCGAGCTAGAATGGCGAATTTCGACGTCCGACGGGTCCTGGTCGACGAAGGCAGCTCGGTCAACATCATGTATTCCCACCTCTTACAGACACTCCAGCTGGACGACTCACACCTCACTCCCTATGTGGGTTCGGACCTCCAAGGTTTCAACGGAGCTACCACCAAACCCTGGGGTTACGTCGAGCTGATTGTCACCTTCGGAGTAGGGGAAGCCTCCAGGCAAGTCAAAACCAGATTCTTGGTGATCGACTGCAAAACCCTGTACAATTGCATTATCGGGCGCCCCACTCTAGCCGAGCTAACCGCCGTACCCTCCACTGTCCACCTAAAGATGAAGTTTTACACGAGGACAGGACGAGTGGCCACCATCAACGTCGATATTGAAGCTGCCAGGAGAATCTTCGACGCCTCCGTCAAGGGACTAGAACTGATCGCCCCTCCAACCAGCTCCAACAAAAAGCCAAGGGCCGAAGACAAACATCCTCGAGAAGACCAGCATCAGACAACCAACGTTAGCTCAGTCGACCTTGATGCACGGTTCACAGAAGAAGAACTGAAGATCGGGGAAGAGACGCGATCAAAGGCACCTCATCCCGTCCGACCTGTCCCAGACAGAGATTTCGAGCTGGTCCCCTTGGGCGACAACCCCGACAAAGCGGTAAAGATCGGCAAGGGCATCCCAGATCTACCAAGGAAGCAGCTCGTGGCCTGCCTTCGAGCCAATGCAGACTTGTTCGCCTGGAGCGCCGCAGAAATGCCCGGACTCGACCTCGAGGTCGCCTGCCACCACCTCTCCATCGATCCAGCCGCGAAGGCCATAGTTCAACGTAGGCGTCGGCAGTCCCCCGAGAAAGTGGAGGCTGCCGAGAAAGCTGTAAAAGACCTCCTAGAGGCAAATTTTATTTCCGAGGCTAAGTATTCAACTTGGCTCTCAAATGTTGTACTTGTTAAGAAATCTAATGGAAAATGGAGAATGTGTGTTGATTACACTGATGTTAACCCGGCATGTCCAAAAGACGCCTATCCTTTACCTAACATTGATAGACTGGTCGACAACTCGGCCGGCTATAAACTATTGTCTTTTATGGATGCTTATTCAGGTTACAACCAGATCCCCATGGCGAGGAGCGATAAGCAGTGCACAACGTTTATGATAGAGTCGGGAAACTATTACTACAACGTAATGCCCTTCGGCCTCAAAAACGTTGGGTCCACGTATCAACGGATGATGAACAAAGTGTTCCGAGGAGAGATCGGCGACACCCTCGAGGTATATATGGACAATATGATCGTCAAATCTCGAGAAGACACCGACAACACCTTCCATCTCGAGCGGGTGTTTGAGCGGGCCAGGTCCTGCAAGATGCGCTTCAACCCGGAGAAGTGCACCTTCGGCGTCCGAGCAGGCAAATTCCTCGGTTTCTATTTGACCGAACGGGGAATAGAGGCCAACCCGGATAAATGCCGAGCATTCTCTGAACTCCCCACTCCTAACAATAAAAAATCCATCCAAGTCTTAAACGGGATTCTCACCGCACTATCACGTTTCGTCGCGAAATCCGCCCAACACGCGCTCCCTTTCTTTAAACTGCTACGCAAAGAAGCGGCCTTTGAATGGTCCGAAGAATGCGAGCAAGCACTTTCACACCTCAAGCAAGTGCTCTCCAAACCGTCCGTCCTTTCTCGACCCGATGACAACGAGTCTCTGTATCTTTACTTAGCCGTTTCAAACGAAGCAGTCAGCGCGGCTTTGATCCGAGAAACCGAAGACGGACAAAAACCCGTATATTTCACCAGCAAAGCCCTGCAAGGACCCGAGGTGCAATACCAACAGATCGAGAAAGTCGCCATGGCCCTAGTGATAGCGGCCAGAAGGCTGCGATACTATTTCCTCGCCCACACCATCTTCGTTCGAACAGATCAACCCATCAAGCAACTCCTCAGCCGACCAAATATGGCCGGCAGAATGCTGAGATGGTCCCTCCAGCTCTCGGAGTTCGACATACAGTACGAAAGTAGGAGGGCATTAAAAGCTCAGGCGTTAGCAGACTTCGTAGCAGAGATGACCTCGATCGCCGACTCATCGGACCTGACCAGGAACAAATGGACCATCTACGTAGATGGCGCCTCAAGCAGTTCGGGAAGCGGGGCAGGCATTATCTTAGAAAACGACGAAGGACTCATCATCGAAGTATCTTTAGTCCTATCTTTCAACACGTCGAACAACCAGGCCGAGTACGAAGCCCTCTTTGCAGGCCTGAGACTTGCCGAGGATGTGGGCGCACGGGAGGTCAAGATCTACACAGACTCCCAACTCGTCGCGTCCCACATCAGCGGCGATTACCAAGCCAAAAACGACGTACTCGCCGAGTACCTCACGCTCGTCAAGGATAAGATGAAAAAATTCGTCAAAGCAGAAGTCGAGCATATCCCCCGAGAACACAACTCGCGTGCCGACATATTATCCAAACTTGCGAGCACAAGAAAGAAAGGGGGAAACAAGTCGGTTATCCAGGAAATCCTACCCAGACCAAGCATAGGCGAAAACGCGCGAGCTCTACAAATATTCGCTATCGGGGACGACCATTGCTGGATGACCCCAGTATATAACTTCCTCACGAAAGAAGAACTTCCCGCTGACGCGAAGGAAGCGTCAGCGATTAAAAGACGAGCCTGTTCGTATACTATCATCGAAAACAAACTATACCGACGAGGCTTCTCCATCCCTCTCCTTAAATGCATCGACGCCTCGCAATCACTTGAGGTACTCCAAGAGCTTCACGAAGGAATCAACGGCCAACACCTCGGCGGACGATCACTAGCGAGGAAAGCCCTCAGAGTCGGCTACTATTGGCCGACCATGCAGCAAGACGCCAAAGAATACGTCCAGAAATGCGACAAATGTCAGCGTCATGCCGACATGCACCTGGCTCCCCCGAACGAGCTCAAATCTCTCTCCTCGCCTTGGCCTTTCTCCACCTGGGGAATGGACCTCCTCGGACCTTTCCCGGTTGGGTCTTACCATAATAAATACCTAGTGGTCGCTGTGGATTACTTCACGAAATGGATAGAAGCTGAAGCGCTCGCTAAAATCACGTCCCAAAATGTACTCCGCTTTTATAAGCGGAACATACTCGCTCGGTTCGGGGTGCCACAGGCGATCATAACCGATAACGGCACCCAGTTCACGGACAGAAAATTCCAAGAATTTGTAACCAAACTCGGGACGAAACAACACTTCACTTCGGTCGAACACCCTCAAACAAACGGACAAGCTGAAGCCGCCAACCGGGTCATTCTCCGTGGACTAAAGAGAAGGTTGGGCGAGGCGAAAAAGGCTTGGGTCGAAGAGCTACACAGCGTCCTTTGGGCATACAGGACGACCCCACATTCGAGTACAGGTGAAACACCGTTCAAGTTAACCTATGGCACCGAAGCCGTAATCCCCGTGGAGATACGAGAACCCTCTCGTCGGACCGAGTCACCTCTCGAGGAGGAACTCAATGACGAAGCTATGAGAGAAGAGCTCGACATGGTCGAGGAAATCCGAACAGGATCTTCCCTCCGAGAAGCGAAATTGAAACAACAGATAACCTTACGCCATAGCACTAAAGTTATCAAACGCGGATTCGAAATCGGAGACTTAGTTCTCCGCAGAAACATGAAAGATTCGCGCGAGGGCAAACTAGCCCCGAACTGGGAAGGCCCGTACCGAGTTCATGATAAAACCGAAAACGGTGCGCATTACCTCGAGAACCTTCTCGGCGAAAAACTTGCTCGACCTTGGAACGCTGAAAAACTCAGACGCTATTACAGTTAGAAACAACCTAACGCTACCCGGCCGCTCGTAGCGAACACGAGGAAAGGCTGGGCAAGGACTCGCGCCATGGTACAAGCGCGTATGCTCCACGACAGCGTCGCTCGGATACCCCCTATCAGGAGGCAAAGCCGACTACGCGGCGGGCCTTACACACAGACCCTCCGCGGAAGTACCTGCACGGCAGAACCCCAGCTCGCGATGGGATCGTTCACGTCGCGAGCACGTGGCCCCGGCCGCGGCCTCGAGCTCGCTTATAGCGCACACCTGCTCTGCGCACCCAGACCGTTCCCTACACGCCCGGGCTATAAACCTCGGCCGAGCACAAACATAAATATTCGACAATAAAAATCAGATAAGCACAAATAAACATTGGAGCATAAAACGCAGAATAGTATTAAAAACCGACCAAACTGGCCGGAGATATCCAAATATTACAAAAAATTATCCGGGCATCGCCCAACTAACTTTACTTTGGCACGCAGGCCACAAAACATTGGCACGCAGGCCACTATCAAAAAGAAACTAGTCAGACGTCGCCATCCTCCTCCTCGGCACCGTTGTCCTCACCCTGGGGCTCCTGCTCATCTTCCCAGTCTTCGAACTCCGGATTTGACTCAATCTGCCCGTCCACAACCTTATTGTATGGACCGATGCCCTTCGTCACCAAGCGCGGATTGAGGACTTTCAGCTGATCCACCGCGGCTTTAAATCCAACCCCCAGGGTGGCAACACAGTCGACCTCCAGCTCCCTCACCTTGCCCAGAAGCTGGGAGCGGGTCACCAAGGCTTTCTCGTCTTCATCTTCCTCGGCAGCAGGGAGATGAGACCTCTCTAACTCAGCAATTCGCTCACGGAGCCTTTTTCCCTCGGCCTCCAAAGTCATGACCTTGTTCTGCTCTTTACAGAGGTCTTCAACAATGCCGCTCTGAACCTCATACTTATCCTTGTACTGTTCAAACTCGTGCTCTAGCTCATCATATTTGGTCTGCAGAGCATCATAGTCCTTCTGAGGGCAGACCCTTTGGGCATTGAGGGCCAAGGCCAGGGCGGCCACCCTCATCATCCCTTCAAGATCCTCGGACAAGTCCTTATCCCGGGCCACCCGATCCCGCCTGACTATATGCCTCACCTCCTCGCGCTCCAGCAGCACATTTCTCTTCGAGAAGATCCCCCTGTGCAGAGTACATGAGGGCAGCACTATGTCATCCTCAGAAGGGTTGTCGTTGATAAGGGGGCGAAGTTCGGGGGTCCCCTCGTTCTTTTGTTTTTTCCCGGCCGGAGAACCTCCCGAAGTCGTCCCAATCGACGAAGGGGAGCCACCATCAGGCGCGCCCGCAGCAGCCGCCTTGACCTCCTCGACCCGCGTTCGCTTCACGGTCAGCTTGACGGCCGCCTTGTTCTTTGCCCTCATCTTCACAATCTTGTCATGCAGGTCGGCCATTTTTCCTGCAAAATAAAGAGTTAGAACCAAAAGGATATTGTTCGAACAAGAAATAGTTATCTCACCTAACAAAATTATCGCATCCCCGTAACTCCCACACTCGAGGATAACTTTTGTGTTGATATACCGAGGCTCCAGCATAGGACCTCCATCTTCCTCGAATAAGGGATCCCCGTTGGGATATGTACATACTGCCGGTCTAAACCCGTCCACGAAAGAAGCGAGCCGCTGATACCCCCCCGTATCGCGCTCATTGAGATCCTCATCCCGGAAGATGTAATAGTCGGTCCCACGCTCGAAGTGGTCAGGCTGCCACTCCAACGGGAACCGAGCAGATGGGCCCACTCTCCTCACCCCGTCCTCAATATACTCGCGTTCCTCGAACAAATGGTTCTCGGCCTCAGGAGTGAGCGGATTGATCATAAAATACCGACTCTTGAAATGCTTGATAGAGTCCTGATAAATGGCGAACAGCTTCTTCGGCTGCTTAAAGGACACCCAACTCCACTTGCCGTCCGGATCGCGCAACCTCTGCAAATGAAACACTCTGAAGAAAAGAGGCAGAGTCTCTTCGACCTCCAAGAACCCACATACAACTTCGAAGGCTCTTAGGAACGCGAAAGCGTTGGGATGAAGCTGAGACGGGCACAAGCGCAACCAACTGAAGATACTCCGTTGCAAATGAGTGAAGGGAAGCCGGAGACCAACCTCCTTAAAGACGAACTCATACATTGCGAAACGAGGACCAGGGAATTGCGAGCAGATCCTCAGATGAGATTTAGGCACAAAGGCGCCCCAAGAAGGCTCCTCGTCCTGGTCAAGGTCCTCGATGACATTAAAGGCTTCCTTAGGACGCGTCGAGAAACGCGACGCAATCGTCCTCGGAGCAACAACCACCCATTCCTCAAGTTTCCTCGGGGAAGTCTCGACGACGGGAATGCCCTCGTCCTGCGAGCAACCAACAGCTTCATCCCCGTCTGATATGTCGAAGACGACATCGTCTTTGTTCTCGTCGGCCATTTACCTGAAAAGCAGAGGAAACAGTGAATTCGACTGGTCAAATCCACCCTTCCACCGCAAGTCAAGTGAAAGGGCGAGGAAAAGAGACGAGGAAAGAATTCCGCCTCCCATCGAATACCGACGAACTAAATTAGAAGCACCCACAGAATAGTCACTAGGTGCAGCGATGGACGGTGAGTGCATCTAGCTCTCCGGCAAACTCATACCCTAACTGAGGCATGCAACCACCTTTGCTCGTCGCTTTCAAACTATTCTTGATTGATCCTAAAGCCTAGACGTCTCATACAACTATTCATGCCCCGCTCACTCAAGTCTCACTCGGCAAACGCATGGGAATAGTAACGATCCCCTAGAACTACTCGGCAAACGCATGGGAATAGTAACGATCCCCTAGAACTACTCGGCGAACTCGTAAACCTTGCTCGATACATTCATCAATCCTGCCCGCCGCGCTCAAGGCTAAAAAAATAAAACTTAAAGAAAAGCAAGAAGAAGACGAGAAACTTACTTGAAGGAGCGGAGAAGGGATGTACGAGACGAAGAGGAGAGCAGTGAACGATCTTGAGGGTCTGAAAAATGTTAAGTGACAAATGAGTGAGCTCCTCACTCCTTATATAGGAAAAGAAGGCCAAAGGGTGTCATGATGGCCTAGGCAGCCTAGGAGGCGCCATCATTGCCTACACCCCAAGGCGGCTCCACCCACGAAAAGAGGCCACGTGTCCTGAAATAGCTTGGGAAACCCAAAGGGCGCAGTCAGCTCTCATGCCTAAAAACGGCGCAACAATAATGGCAGTCTCCATAGCTGCCACCTGTCAATCACGCTGACAAACGGTAACCGAAACGTGTCAAGTGGAAACCAAGGGACAGCCGCCTCCCCGGTTCCCATGGGCACCGGCCGACCACCATTCGGTCTAATGACCGGCAGCAACTCCTTTCCCCGTCAACCTAAGCGTGCGAGGAGTCCACCGTTGAAAACCATTGCTCGTGCTCTTGCTCGGCTAACCTCCTGGTTGAAGTCATCACCCTTACAAGACTAATGACTTGGGGGGCTCATGTTCTGGACTGGGCCGAGCAGGCCCAACTCTTCTCACTAGCCGAGCAGGCCCAAGTCATTTGGGCCCATTTACTGGGTAACCGTCAAGAGTTATCCACGCGCGAAGACCACACGTCACGCTTCAGCGAAGGATTCGGTCAACCATCTCCGAACCCTACGCTATGCTCATCCAGAACGTGAGTCCCCTGCTGACTCAGCCCTAGCACGGGACGTTCTGGCAGTTCCCTAGCACGTGGGCCTCCAGTTGGATTTGGCCCAATTAGGGAACCTTGGCCCAGCGTTGGGGGCTATAAATACCCTCTTTCACTAGAGGGTCAGGTATTCCATTCTTCACTCTCAACCCTCATTCTCTGATAGCTACTAACTTAAGCATCGGAGAACCTTGCAGGTACCCCCCCCATCTTGCTCTCCAAGCCAGATTCCGCTGCCTTGACGATTCTTCTGATCAGGTACGATCATATATATATATATATATATATATATATATATATATATATATATATATATATATATATATATATATATATTGTATGCAAACAATAACACATTTTTGTAGCAGCTTAAACAAATGCATAATTATATAAATGGAACCACAAATGATGGTTAGAGATATCCAGTATTCTTAAATAACAGAACAGTGATTCACAAAACTACAGTCATCATCATGAATTCACTTGCACAAACCTCTACTAAAAACGTCATCACTATTCACACACCATCCACACCAACCTGTAGGTAGCATGGAGCTTCATTCAGCATTTTTCATGAAAGATTAAAATCAAGAGGTGTTTTTATATAATTAGTTGGTGAAGAGAATAATGTTTTTATAAATCTTAAAAGTTAGCAAAATTATATTAGGAGTGCTACCTTCCTCAAACATTTCATCAAAGAGGCCAAACTGAATTCTTATCCTGCCACTGAGGTGAGGTTACAGAAGGCATTGAACTAGAAGCTATAGACGCAAAACGCCAAACTGGGACTTTCAAAACCATTCTATAGACGCAAAAACGCCGTTACCGCGCCACTGCAAATGCAAACTACATGAATATATGCACAGTAAAAAACAATTATCAAACTCATTTAAACAATATTCAAATGGCATGTTAACTACTACCGTAAAACAGTTCCTTTCAACATATTTATTGATTATATTTTCTAACACGAGTTATGTTCAACAAATAACTTTTTGAAAAGGAAACAACTTTACTGAGAATTTAAAAATCAATAACATGTGATGACTTTGAAATGTACTGAAACTGGGCCTACCATAGTGCAGGAAAATCCATACATTTCATTACATTCTTCAATGCTAGAATTCCCACTTATATAAATAGCTCACTGTCATACCCCAAAATTTGCCATCTCATTTTTTAAGACAAAAATCTTCAAGTGAGAAAATAATTGAAGAGGACATCCTAAGCTTCCCGACAAATTCGAAATTATCCTCAAATAATGAAAATTGAGAAAATTATGGTTGGTGAAAGTTGGGAAATTTTGAGTCTGTGCATAAAGTCCAAATTGAGCAAATTCATTAATGGGCCACCGTTTTAATCCAATCACCTCTTAAATTATTTTATTTCAATTGTTTTGATTTATTCATTTAAAAAATTCAAAATAAGGAAAATAAAATAAATTAGGCTCTTAGTGAGGTCCAAGCCCATTTTCCTTTTAACCTAATATTTTCTTATAAATAACTAACAACCCTTATTTTTAACCATTCACCAACCATTCACCTCTACCAAACAACTTTCTAGCCCTCATTCTAACAATTATCAACAATTCTCATCCTCTCCCAACCAACTATTTTCTAAAATTTTCTCCATCAAAAATTTTTTAAAGATCAACAATTTTCACAAACCCTGTCACAAACATTTTCAACTTTTTTTTATATCTTTTCAAAAGCTTTCAATATCTCTTATTTTGGCCAATGATGACACTTGAGACTTTCCTTTTTTTCAAAAGATTTTACTATATTCCAGAAGACTTCGGTTTGTGGTTTTTGGCCAATGATAATACTTGAGGCCACCTTTTATCAAAATTTCTATGTTTTTTTGACCCCCTCTTTATTTTTTGAAACACTTTCTTTCAACCCTTTTTAAAAACCTCTTTCAAATACTTTGTCTAGAATTACAATATTTTTGGCCAATGATGGTACATGAGGTTTGTTTTTTAAAATCATTGTTTTGGCCATTATTGCTGCATTTTAGTTTAAATTTATGTTTTTACAATCATAATTTTTGTTAAACCCTTGGGGTTTTTGCCCTTTTAGCCCTGATGTAACTTTCTGAACCTTTTTTTATTTCTTAGTGAAATTGTAGATTATATGAGGCCAAACCCTTTTTATAATATTTTTTTATTTTTTTTACTTTTTTTTATTAAAACTATTATCATTACTAACCTTTTTTTTAATTATAATTATTATTATTAATATTTTTGTTAATTGCTTCTATTATTATTATTATTATTATTATATTATTGTCATTATTACTGTTATACTATTATTATTTTTTTATACTATTATTATTACTATTCTTATTCTTATTCTTATTCTTACTCTTATCCTATTTTTGCAGGTACTTCCTTTGGGTAAAGAGGAGCGGTGTAGGAATATGAGTTTACCATTGTTAGGGCATAAAGCTTTTGCCTCTTCGAAAATTCCATTGACATCCCATGTACCTCCAGCCATACCATATCAGATCAAATCCTGATTTTTCTTTAATTCATTTTTTTTTAATTATTGGTTTATTGTTTTATTATTTAAATTTTCACTAAAACCTTAATCTTTTTTTTCTCAAACCATAAAATTCATGTTATTTTCATAAATCACTCTAAAATCTTTTTTTATAAAATTAATTTGTTTTTTAATTTAAATTAATAATTTAGAGTAATATTTATTTATAGGTTTAAATAATTAATTTTTAAATTTAGGTTAATTCAACAATAACATTTTTAGACTTAGGTTAATCAAATTATGATTTTTAGGCTAATTTATTTTTAGGTTTTCTAACCCTGATTTTATTTTTTGGCTAACTATTTTTCATCATGACTACTAATCACTATTTTCCCTAACCCTTTTAATTTTTGATCTGTTACCTTATAATTGTTGAGGTTTTTTATGCGTGAATTCTTTCCTCACCCTATACTCTGTGATTGTCGAATGCCTTCTGTTAAATATTTTGCCCCTTTTAATTTTGCCTTTTATTTCTGCCTTTTTATTTTATTATCTGCCTTTATTTCAATTATTTAATTTTCTGTCTTTTAAATATTAGAAAATATGTATAGGTCGCAATAAGTTTTCTTGTAATAGTTGTAGGTTTTATTTCCTGCCTTTATTTTTCTGCCCTAAAGGTGTTTATTGTAATAGCGTAGGAACTTTTAATTATGCCTTTATTTTAATTGTGTGGTTAGTAATCTTAGGGAGTGCAAGCCTTGTTAAAATGAATTAGCCCACTTATCTACAAGATAAATATCTGAATTTAACCACATGATTGTGCGACACACACCTTTAGGGTAACCCTTCTTATGCTTCCTGTTGCCTTCTAATTACGATTCTAAAATAGTCAAGTCCCTCGATTCTGAGGATACCTAAAGCAAATGCTGCCTTAATTCATTGAAATCATCATAAGATTTTTCGTCCCTCGATGCTGCCTCGGAAATAAGATGATTGTCCCATTGCTAAGGTATCCTCGCCGGTTGCCAAAAGATTAAATGACTATTCTATCCTTCCCTGAGACTACCTACCCTCTATATGGTAGGGACAGTTTTATGGCGAACG
Organism: Vicia villosa; assembly: GCF_029867415.1. Classification (NCBI taxonomy): domain Eukaryota; kingdom Viridiplantae; phylum Streptophyta; class Magnoliopsida; order Fabales; family Fabaceae; genus Vicia; species Vicia villosa. Next base: position 15,886,695 of record NC_081184.1, on the reverse strand, counting down.
ATAATTTCTCGGTGACCCTTAACATCCAATGAAAGGACTTCCTACCCTCTCATGGTATGGATAGCCTTTTCAAACTGAAAAGCTTAAGGAACAGAAATCTTAAAATTAGGGTAGTTGCTACTAATTGCTTGCTCTGATTTAAATTCAAAACTCTTTTTCCCACTCATTTTCAAATACTTTCAAAAACAAGGCTACGCTTATTTACAAGCTAAAGTCCTTAACAAAGTTTTTCAATTCACACACGACACTTTTCAAACAATTCAACCAAACAAGTGAGCTAAGCAATTAAGAGCCCATGGATAACCATGGATACAAAGGATGCTTACACCTTCCCTTTGTATAACCTACCCCCGAACTCAAAATCTTTTTAAAAGGTCTTTTCCTGTTCTTTTAGCCTTTCTATATATTGGATAAAATAAATGTCAGCGGCGACTCTTGATATCCGCAACATTTCAAAAAGTCAGTTCTCCCACCGTATTACAGAACTGGTGACTCTGCTGGGGACTAATAAATAAAAAGAGGGGTTACATTAAAGTTTGGGATTCACTTTAAATGTTTTCAATTGTTTGTATTATTTGCTTTATATTTGTGGGCCTGTTTGGATTTACTTGTGTGAAAGATCCTAACCCGAATCTGAGTACCTTAGGTAAATGGCACGAGACCAAGGAGACTACACGGCGTATACTGCTGCAGTTGATATGGTGGCCATCGTTAGTGTGACACATTGGTTTGTCTTGGTGCTCCTTGGGATCCGACTTGAGGAAACACTTGGCTGCTGCGTGGTGTCATTAAGCACTAATTTGCCCTTAGAACCCTAGTTGAACTTGACTTTGGCCTATTAGGAAGTAGCGAGATAGCTGGCTTTGGTTCCGACTGAAGTTGGTTGATACTCGATGCTACACTCATATGGACTGGACTTTAAGGACGTTTTCAGTCGGTAATTCGATTGCTGAACTGAAATAGTGCCTTCGAGAAAGGTCAATGATATGAGCTCCCTAGAACCCAATCTTTATCTAAGACAGGTTGAACCAACTAAACTTCAGTGGGGAGGGTACTTACCTACAGACTTCATGCAAGCTTTTAAACCTAAGGACACTTGTGTGACTTGCTTGTGTGTGCCACTAACCCCTTGACTTCCATGCATGTTTTGTCGTGGGACTCGCTTGCCCTTATTTTCCTTATGCTTTGCCTAATGTACTGCATTCGCATAACATCATGACATCATGACATCATAACATAGAATGATTAACTAACCCTTTCAAGGATCTTAGGAATTTGGGGCGCACAATGTCAGGTGCTCTTATCAAGGACTGAATCCCTATCTAGGGGAAAGAGGATTTATTTTCCTATGGCCATTTGTCTTCCAATTCAGAGACTCAATACCTATCAAGGGGCAAGAGGATTTATTTTCCTCTAGCCATATGCTTTCAAACTCATAAACGAGTATCCCGAATCAGAGGCGATGACTCACTCGATATGGTGAGCTTGATTCTCAAAGAAGGACGTTCCAAGACAAAAGTCAAAATTCTTCAGACGAAGCTGTGACTGATTCAATGTCTAAATGTCGCAAACTAAATTCCTAAATATCCTTGAAAACATTGCATTTGCATTCCTAACATCGCATAACAGGTTTCCACAATAGGCCTCTCATCTTCTTTCGCTGTTTATTTCGGGATCATGAATCTCGAGCAATTTGTCAGAAATCTTCAAGCCCGGCATAACCAGTTCCAAGAGATGATCCTTAACTTGGCCAAGGGGCAAGAAGAATTGAAGACACTTTTAATCAAGAAGGAGAAGGACCAACATAGGCAGCAAGGTGGTCAAGGTAAATGGAAATCCAAACTTAAACGACCATTCACTCCTTTGCACATGCCGCTGTCTCAAGTTCTACAACAACTGCTCAATCAGAACTTGATAACTCTATTGCCTCCATATTCATTTTCTACCAATCCCACTCTCGGGTATAAGTATAATGCAAGATGTGCTTATCATTTGAATAGTCCTATTCATGATACAGAGGATTGTGTACCATTGAAGCATAAGATCCAAGACTTAACCGATGACAAGATCATTGGTTTCAATTCACCTGAGGAACCTCATATGGCTGATGCTGTGCACAACCAGAAAGGTCGTAATGAACGCAACCAATCTGTTGGGGCAGTTCTGATCTCTACACCAGTTCCACAACAACGACGCAAGCCAGATGCACCTAAGCGTCAATTCACCAAAATTAACATGTCATTAGATCAAGCGTTGCAATAGTTGTTGAGAGTATAGCTACTCACACAAATAGTTCCTCATCCAAATCCTAACATTTCATCTCCTCGCTATAATCCCAACGCGAGGTGTGCATATCACCCCAATAGTCCTGGACATGACCCCAATAATTGTTGGGCACTGAAGAATAAGATTCAAGATATGATCGATGATCGGGAAATTAAATTCAACCCTCCTAAGACCCCTATGGTGATCACCGCTCCCATGCCTAATCACGACAAGACTGATTAATGTCTAGAAGGATGGACTATTGGTTCATTAGCTTTACTTTCATTTGTAATTTCTATCCAATTTGTTTAAACATTTGACTTGTGATAAACATTATCTGTTTTAATAATCATCATCAGTGCATTGCATATGTTTGTCTTGAATAAATTATTTCACTATCACTCATTTTAAATTGTGTCTTTACTTTGCATATGTTTTGTGATATTCAACTCCTGCTAAGCTGTAAGCCTTTTGAGGGAGGATGACGAAAAAACGATACTGGAGCCTCATACAATATGCTTTTGAACGGACTATGCTGACGATGTACAGGCATTGTTTCAATTCCTAAACAGTGGAGATATAAGGATGTTAATCCCTCGTCAACCCCTTTGAGTCTAAGAAGTAGAAGTTTTCTTTCTCGTATAGATTAAAACCTTGATTATAGCCTGGGGCAGGGTAGTTACCCAGTTAACTCAATTATACTAGTTGTTGTTTACACAAATAGTGATGGGTTCCCATAACCGTTAAGTCAGGCAGTCACTATCCACCAAAAAGAAAAAGATGTTAAGTCAAAACCTACGAAGGAGACTTATCAAAATCGAGACATCCCGTTGACTGTAACCTCAAAATAAACAGTTCAGGCAAAAATAAGGGATAACAAAGCCAAAAAAAGAGGTCATTACAAATCCTCGACAAAAGAAAATATTATAAAAAGGATGGCTGCTTGTCCAAATAAATTGTCGGTGCTTCAACCATCATCAAATGTCAATGTTACGACTTCAAGACCTGCTAGAACTTAAATGCAAAGTTAACTGAGCATAGTATCGAAGAACATTACGAAGATTGGGATGGGTACAAATAAACTTTGAGCCATTATCCTTTGTTTCTTAAACCGTGAACCAAGCCACGTTACAACTCTTGAAAGTCCTAACTGAAGCATGGTTAGTTCGAAAGCATACTGTCACCAAAAAGGTATCCTGACTCCTTAAGGTTTACCAAAAATGCTGAGTTGATATTTCGTTTTTACAAACATCACACTTTTACATCTCCTGTTTTAATGTTTTTTTAAAAACAACAAGACAGACATATGCATTGCATCTCATGAATTCATTATTATACATATTTTGGTACATAATTTCAAATGTTAGCATCAGGAAGAACTTGCACAGGGTACAACTAATGACCAAAAGTTATCTCGACAGACGAAATCATTTCAGAAGCAACGTCTCCTACTTATACAAGGGGCATGACACAATTTATCCAGTCGATCTGGGGTAATCTGGTCAAGATTCTGAGAATCTCTCAAGAATGCCAAACAATCAGGGGTATGCATCCAAGTGGGTCTGAAGCTACTTCCCAATCGACATGGGGCATTGTCCTAAGTCTATGATTACTTGGGGCATGTCATCCATAATACACATTTCATAAAGTCCTCGCGAGGCGGACCTCTTTCAAAGTCCCTACTAGCTAGGGCAAAGCTATGCAAGGCCAGTTTGACACTTCGGTCAATACTCATCGGTGTGTTCCAATCAATACAAGTCTAGGAATGACAGTCACTATAACTACTGGGGGCAATATTCAAAGTATCCATGCCTTCCCACATGATGGTTTCACAGGATCATATCCCCACAGAGTAATCCTTGAGAAGATATCTTCAAATGTTCCCTTCTCAACAGAGATTTAGTTCCCCAACAGAGTTTACATCTTTGACACTGCCGGTTCTCCGATACCTTTATTTTCTCCAAACAGGGTTATTCATCTCTCTTATCCCTAGTGTGGGTACATCAGGATCAATCATTCAAATGGCTCTCATCCCCATGCAGAAATCATAAATCCCCAACTGAGCATCTTCAAAACAAGATCAGACATCAAAATCACAATGATATAGAGATTTATTTTCTCAATCAAGAAAAATCACTAATATACTCCAGATAGCATAAACATATTCATACATTGCATACATTACTTCATAATAAACATACAAGTTTCTCATTTATTTTGAGAGACTCGTCATATAATACATGCATCATAACATTGCATCAAGACTAACTTTACCTTTTTCAGAATACAGGTACAAACAGATAAACAAAATCAACAATCCAAGATCTAAATTCATCAATACAAATGGTGGAGACAATTATTCCAAGATCTAAATTGGTTGCCCCACAAGGTGCCGAGACGATCAACAATCCAAGATCTAAATTCATCAATACAAATGGTGGAGACGATCATTCCATGATCTAAATTGGTTACCCCACAAGGTGCCGAGACGATCAACAATTCAAGATCTAAATTGGTTACCCCACAAGGTGCTGAGACGATCGACATTACAAGATCTAAATTGGTTACCCCACAAGGTGCTGAGACGATCGACATTACAAGATCTAAATTGGTTACCCCACATGGTGCTGAGACGATCGACATTACAAGATCTAAATTGGTTACCCCACAAGGTGCTGAGACGATCGACATTACAAGATCTAAATTGGTTACCCCACAAGATGCTGAGACGATCGACATTACAAGATCTAAATTGGTTACCCCACAAGGTGCTGAGACGATCGACATTACAAGATCTAAATTGGTTACCCCACAAGGTGCTGAGACGATCGACATTACAAGATCTAAATTGGTTACCCCACAAGGTGCTAAAACGATCGACATTACAAGATCTAATTCAGTTACTACGAACGGTGCTGACACGATCAACATTCGAAGATCTAATTCTATCATCACGAATGGTGTAGACACGATCATCCTTCCAAGATCTAATTCAGTTACTACGAACGGTGCTGACGCGATCAACATTCGAAGATCTAATTCTATCATCACGAACGGTGTAGACACGATCATCCTTCCAAGATCTAATTCAGTTACTACGAACGGTGCTGACGCGATCAAACTCCAAAAATAGATGGCATCTACAAGCCCATCTCCAACAAATACTTCTCAATACAAAGGATCCAGTATAACGTATGACTCGTCCTATCCTACAGCCTAACGTACGGCTTATCCAGACATTTATCAATGCAAATTGGATCCGGTCTAACGTACAACCCATCCTTTAGCCTAATGTACGGCTTTCCAGACATTTATCAATGCAATCGGACCCGGTCTAACATACGACCCATCCTTCAGCCTAACGTACGACTTTCCAGACATCTATCAATGCAATCGGACCCGGTCTAATGTACGACCCGTCCTTCAGCCTAATATACAGCTTATCCAGACATCTATCGATGCAATTGGACCTAGTCTAACATATGGCTCGTCTTAAAGTACAACCTAATGTACGACTTACTTTAACATTTGACATTCATCAATATAGTGAATTCAATCTAACGTACGACTCATCCTAAGTATATCCTTTCAGATACAGCCTAACGTACGACTCATTCTGACTTTCAACCTATCAAGGCAGGTGGCATCTTTAAGCCCACTTCATACTCCCAACATCCAGATGGCATCTTTTAAGCCCATCTCAATCAATTCTCTCAATAACTTGGTGGCATCTCTAAGCCCATCCCTGATAGTGCAAATTTTTGGGTATTCTAGTGTTCAATCCTCTTCCACCCTCAGATACCAAATAAGACATAAACCATTCTACATCCTCCGGTTTAAGAAGATTGAACAGGGGCAGCTGTCATACCCCAAAATTTGCCCTCTCATTTTTAAAGACAAAAATCTTCAAGTGCGAAAATAATTGAAGAGGACATCCTAAGCTTCCCGACAAATTCAAAATTATCCTCAAATAATGAAAATTGAGAAAATTATGGCGGGTGAAAGTTGGAAAATTTTGAGTCGGTGCATAAAGTCCAAATTGAGCAAATTCATTAATGGGCCACAATTTTAATCCAATCACCCCTTAAATTATTTTATTTCAATTGTTTTGATTTATTCATTTAAATAATTCAAAATAAGGAAAAGAAAATAAATTAGGCTCTTAGTGAGGTCCAAGCCCATTTTCCTTTTAACCTAATATTTTCTTATAAACAACTAACAACCCTTATTTTTAACCATTCACCAACCATTCACCTCTACCAAACAACTTTCTAGCCCTCATTCTAACAATTATCAACAATTCTCATCCTCTTCCAACCAACTATTTTCTAAAATTTTCTCCATCAACAATTTTCTAAAGATCAACAATTTTCACAAACCCTGTCACAAACCTTTTCAACTTTTTTTTATATCTTTTCAAAAGCTTTCAATATCTCTTATTTTGGCCAATGATGACACCTGAGGCTTTCCTTTTTCTCAAAAAATTTTACTATATTCAAGAAGACTTCGGTTTGTGGTTTTTTGGCCAATGATAATACTTGAGGCCACCTTTTATCAAAATTACTATGTTTTTTTGACCCCCTCTTTATTTTTTGAAACACTTTCTTTCAACCCTTTTTAAAAACCTCTTTCAAATACTTTGTCTAGAATTACAATATTTTTGGCCAATGATGATACATGAGGTTTGTTTTTTAAAATCATTGTTTTGGCCATTATTGCTGCATTTTAGTTTAAATTTATGTTTTTACAATCATAATTTTTGTTAAACCCTTGGGGTTTTTGCCTAACTTTCTGAACCTTTTTTTATTTCTTAGTGAAATTGTAGATTATATGAGGCTAAACCCTTTTCATAATATTTTTATTTTTATTTTTATTATAACTATTATCATTACTAACCTTTTTTTATTATAATTATTATTATTACTAATATTTTTGTTAATTGCTTCTATTATATTATTATTATTATTATTATTATATTATTGTTATTATTACGGTTATACTATTATTATTTTTATTATATTATTGTTAATATTACGGTTATACTATTATTATTTTTATTATATTATTATTATTACTATTATTATTCTTATTCTTATTATTATCCTATTTTTGCAGGTACTTCTTTTGGGTAAAGAGGAGCGGTGCAGGAATATGAGTTTACCATTGTTAGGGCATAAAGCTTTTGCCTCTTCGAAAATCCCATTGGCATCCCATGTACCTCCAATCACACCATATCAGATCAAATCCTGGTTTTTCTTTAATTCATTTTTTTTAATTATTGGTTTATTGTTTTATTATTTAAATTTTCACTAAAATCTTAATCTTTTTTTTTCCTCAAACCATAAAATTCATGTTATTTTCATAAATCACTCTAAAATCTTTTTTTATAAAATTAATTTGTTTTTTTAATTTAAATTAATAATTTAGAGTAATATTTATTTTTAGGTTTAAATAATTAACTTTTTAAATTTTGGTTAATTCAACAATAATATTTTTAGACTTAGGTTAATCAAATTAGGATTTTTAGGCTAATTTATTTTTAGGTTTTTTAACCCTGATTTTATTTTTTGGCTAACTATTTTTCATCATGACTACTAATCACTATTTTCCCTAACCCTTTTAGTTTTTGATTTGTTACCTTATAATTGTTGAGGTTTTTTATGCGCGAATTTTTTCCTCACCCTATACTCTGTGATTGTCGAATGCCTTCTGTTAAATATTTTGCCCCTTTTGATTTTTTCTTTTATTTCTGCCTTTTTATTTTATTATCTGCCTTTATTTCAATTATTTAATTTTCTGTCTTTTAAATATTAGAAAATATGTATAGGTCGCAATAATTTTTCTTGTAATAGTTGTAGGTTTTATTTCCTGCCTTTATTTTTCTGCCCTACAGGTGTTTATTGTAATAGCGTAGGAACTTTTAATTCTGCCTTTATTTTAATTGCGTGGTTAGTAATCTTAGGGAGTGCAAGCCTTGTTAAAATGAATTAGCCCACTTATCTACAAGATAAATAACTGAATTTAACCACATGATTGTGCCACGCACACACACCTTTAGGGTAACCCTTCTTATGCTGTCTGTTGCCTTCTAATTACGATTCTAAAATAGTCAAGTCCCTCGATTCCGAGGATACCTAAAGCAAATGCTGCCTTAATTCATTGAAATCATCATAAGATTTTTTGTCCCTCGATGCTGCCTCGGAAATAAGATGATTGTCTCATTGCTAAGGTATCCTCGTCGGTTGCCTAAAGATTAAATGACTATTCTATCCTTCCCTGAGACTACCTACCCTCTATATGGTAGGAACAATTTTATGGCGAACGATAATTTCTCGATGACCCTTAACATCCAATGAAAGGACTTCCTACCCTCTCATGGTATGGATAGCCTTTTCAAACTAAAAAGCTTAAAGAACAGAAATCTTAAAATTAGGGTAGTTGCTACTAATTGCTTGCTCTGATTTAAATTCAAAACTCTTTTTCCCACTCATTTTCAAATACTTTCAAAAACAAGGCTACACTTATTTACAAGCTAAAGTCCTTAACATAGTTTTTCAATTCACACACGACACTTTTCAAACAATTTAAACAAACTAGTGAACTAAGCAATTAAGAGCCCATAGATAACCATGGATACAAAGGGTGCTTACACCTTCCCTTTGTATAACCTACCCCCCGAACTCCAAATATTTTTAAAAGGTCTTTTCCTGTTCTTTTAGCCTTTCTATATATTGGATAAAATACAAGTCGGTGTCGACTCTTGCTATCCGCAACATTTCAAAAAAGTCAGTTCTCCCACCGTATTACACTCACCCCAACAGAAATTAAGACTACAAAAAGGACTTGCAAAACTTTAGTATTCTACTCTGTAGAGATTAATCCTAGAGAATAAAAGCCAAGGAAACGTTTGAGTCAAGATCACAATAGGATAAAAGAACAAAAATCTAGTGTTACAAATATTTACAGTAGTAGTGAGGTGAGTAAAAAAGAAGGGGGTGTAGAACAAAGAGATGTGATATAATGTGAAAGAAAAACAAAAACAAAGGATAACTGTTTTTATAATTGTTAGTAATATTGTTTGAATTTTAACACTAATTGTAAGGGTAATTGTGTTCAGCTCATAAGTGTTTGCTTGCAGAGGATTGCCGGGATGAGGATTCATCATATCTATCAAATAGCCAACTAAATGCTTATCATAGAAAAAAAAACAAAGTTTTGATCAGTAAAATGCAAGTGAACCATTTTATATAATTCTATCGTAATGGTAATAGTACACTATTTAATATAATGCATGAAGTTTGTATTTAACTGTGGTTATGAGAAATGGTAGCTACAGGTTGTTAGGATGTATATATCACAACATTAGAATGTAAACGGAATTCTGAAATATACGATCCGAAAGTAGCATTTGTTATCAAAATAAATGAAATTGAAACTAAGGAATTTATTAGAAATCAATAATCTATTGCAATATAACTCTTTCATATTACAGTGAACAATATCTTGAGATGTTATTCAAATTTTGTTCCAAAAAGCCAATGCAAAATCTGGAAAAAACAATAGTTACACAATATGTACGTATCGATAAGCGAAACATAATTGTAATACCTGATTGGAATCTTATTGCTCTTATCATCTTGCACTGCGTTTGAAATTAGGATAGAAACCTACATGACAAATGCATTAGATGGATCAATATTGAAATCTCAATTCTAAATTATCGATATTTTGACAGTTGATATCAACTGTAAATTCTAAATTACTAACCATAGTCCATGAGGCTCATACAGAGTAAAAAGCCAAAAACATGCATCTGATTCTTATAATTATAAGATACACCATATAAATTGAGATGAATGTATCTGGCTCAGATAAATAACTCAGAAGCAAGATTCAGGTATGATAAATTTTGACATCAGTAAATATATTTCTAGCAAATATATAACACAACCAGCACAAAATCATGGTTCATGTAACACTTGAAGGCTCACCAGTAAGTGTAACTTTTACACTGTCAGATTATAGATCAAAAGGGAAGAAACTGGATCTAGAAGAAGGAAATGAACATGAACATCTTCACACCTTGACACCTAAAAACTGGATCAGAAAAAATACAACCAAGTAAAGATTGTAGAAGTCAGGTTGGGGGTAGAAGTACACATGAATGAAATCAAAGATTAAAGATTGTACCTCAGGAAATCTCATTATTACTTGATTTGCACTATCAGGATCGAGAGGAAGAATATTGAAAGGGACTAAGATCTCCGTCTTTTCAGCAATTTTATTTCGTGTTTCCAAAATCTACTACAATGGAAACACAAATCAACCAAATAAATAGTACAACAGCAAGTATAAAGCTAACATGATGGAATTGAAATTGGAGCAGCTCCAGACTCGGTGGAGAAAGGGGCGGCAACGGCGGAGCTAGGGTTTGAGGGGGGTAAAGAGAGAACAGAGAAAAGAGGGAAAGAGAGAGAGAGAGAGAGAGAGAGAGAGAGAGAGAGAGAGAGAGAGAAATGGATGGTCGTGTTATACAATGGTGAGTGAACAGAGAGACGGGGCAGAAAACAGACCAATGAGAACACAACGTTTGGCATGTTCTATTTTTTATATTGTTAATTACATGATTAACCTTTTGTATGGATAAAGAAATTTTAAGGGAAGGACAAAATGGACAGTTTGGGCGATGTGGCCCTGCGATGGTATATGAGCTTATTGAGATTTTCATTCGTCAGTTATCAAGATCTGACCAAGAAGAAGGTGCAACACTTCTCGGCTAGCAAGCATAAAAATGTGTCAACCATGAGCCTGTTCAATGTCTGCCAAGGATATTCTAAGTCACTCGGGGAATATTTGGTGCGATTCAACAAAGAGTTTCGAAGGAATACATTTTTATTTTTATTAGAATAAAAAGCAACATAATATATTAATAAATAGAATTTAAGTACACACTGAGGATCCTGTTAAATGGAATGAAATGGAGGAAAAGAGCTTAATGCAAAGAACAAAGATAAACTGGATCTAGATGGGAGATAAAAACAATGCTTATTTTCATGTTTATTTGAAAGCCAGGGGGAATGCAAAGAGTATCCAGTTCCTCCAAAAAGATGATGGGATAATTGTGACAACTCAAAAGGACATTGAAGAGGAATTTTTGAACCTGTATAGAAATCTTATGGGCAAGGCTGATCACAAAATTAGTCATATTGATGTAGATGCCATGAGAAGAGGTAAGAAGCTTGGGATGGGTTATAACAATCTTTTAATTATCCAGGTTACTAATGATGAGATTATTGAGGCTCTCAAAGGCATTAGAGATCTGAAATCACAGGGGTAGATGGGTATGGATCCAAGTTCTTTAAAGCTTGTTGGAATATTGTTAAAGAAGATGTCATAGCTGCCATCCAGGAATTCTTCAAACACGGTAGGATTCTAAGGAATTTCACTAGAACAGGGGTGACTTTAATCCTAAAAACTAATGACGCCAAGCAAGCAAGAGATTACAGACCTATAGCAGGATGTTCTACTGTCTATAAAATAATTTCAAGGATCCTGACTAAAAGATTGGGTATTGTCCTCCCTAGTATAATTAATCTCAATCAGGTAGCTTTTATTCCTGGCCAAGTGATTCATAGCCACATAATGCTAGCTTTTGAGATGCTTAGAGGCTACACTAGAAAAGGAGGGCCTCCAAAGTGTATGCTCCAGCTGGATCTACAAAAAGCTTATGACATGGTTGATTGGTATGCCTTGGAAAAAGTGCTGCAAGAAATAGGGATGCCTCATCTATTTACTCAGTGTATAAAAGTTGCAGTGACTAATGTGTCCTATGAATTTAATGTGAATGGTCATACATCATAGATTTGCAGACAAAGAGAGGTCTTAGGAAAGGGGACCCTATATCCCCCTTGCTTTTTGTACTCATGATGGAATACTTTGATAGGCTCATGATCAAGAGGCAAGTTAATCCTGATTTTAACTATCACTCAAAGTGTGAGAAAGTTGGTATAACCAATCTCACCATTGCTGATGATATCTTATTATTTTGCAAAGGATATGCTATATCAGTGCAACTGATGCTTAAAACTATGTAGGCCTTTTCTGAGTCAACAGGATTGGTGATTAATCCTAAGAAGTGCAAAGTTTTTTGTGGGGGAATGAATAGAGAGACCAAGGATCTTATGAATCAGGCTACTGGGTTTGATGAGGGTCAATTACCTATGAAATATTTAGGGGTGCCTATAACCAGTAAGAGATTAAATATTAATCATTATATGCCTTTGATTGACAGGATTATACAAAGGATGAATCATTAGACTACAAGGCTGCTTAGCTATTCAGTAAGGATTATGCTTGTGAAGAGTATTGTGCTGGCAATCACCCAATATTGGATGCAATGCCTACCCCTGCCTCAGTTTGTCATTAAAAAAATTGATACTATGTGCAGAACTTTTGTGTGGACAGGTAATCTTGAAGCTAGCAAGAAGAGCCTTGTGGCTTGGAGTACTGTGTGCAGCCCTAATGGATCCACATGTATTATATGAAAAGGAAAAATATGATGGAGGCAAGGGTTACTCATAGTAGTTCTTGGGTGATAAAGAGAATCATGGATCTTAGGGATGAGGTGCAACATTATCAACTGGTTTGGGACAGACTGTTGACTCAAAATAAGTTCAAAATGAAGATGCTATATGATGCTATGAATGAAGATGCTAACCTTATGGATTGGAGGTGATTATTTCAAAGAAATGCTTCCAGGCCTCGAGCTAAGTTCATAGCCTGGCTACTCTGCCATGGGAAGCTTGCCACTAAAGATAAATTGCAAAGATTCAACTTGATAACTGATAGTACTCGTAGCCTTTGCCATAATGCTAAGGAAAACATTTCCCACTTGTTTTTTTGATTGCAGGGATAATGTTTATACCTGGAGACAAGTTCTAGTTTGGCTAAACAGAAATCATCAACCTCTCCCCTAGGCTGATGAGCTGCAATGGCTGTTGCAGGAAGTATCGAAGAAAGGGTAGAGAGCAAGTGTCTTGAAAATTGCTTTTACTGAGACTGTATATGGCATTTGGAACAGGAGAAATAGTATAGTTTTTACAAATACTACCAATAGAGATATTGTGAAGAGTATTATAAATAATATTGTCTGTAGAGGTTGGAATTATAGGAGAACTAGGAATTACATAGCACAATTGATGTTGTAGGTTTGTTTGGTTGGAAGGTTGGATCTTGTGATCACCTTTTGTATTAACTGTTTTTTTGATAGTAATATATTCTTTATTTACTTCAATTTTTTTTTTTTAATTGTTATGCAAACTGTCAGTATAAATTTTTTTACACCATCACTACATAATAATTATTCAATTATATTATTTTAAAAAATTTAAAATAAAAGATCAAATTTCTAACTTATTAACGGTTGTGATTAACATGTAAAACTTTTTTGCACTATCTGTATATTTCAATTAAATTTTAATATATAATGTTTTATTATTTTTAAATATCAAATACATATTAAAATATAGACATGACTTTTCAAAATTCATACTTCCAAACCTTTTAAAAACTAACTTGCAATAAGATCTCAAACAAATTAGTTAAGCCTCTGTTTGGTAAGTCATATTTTCGAGCTTATATCTTATGTCTTATAAGCTTATATGATAATTTAGACCAGTTTAGTAACGGTTTTTTCATCACGAGCTTATAGCTTATTTTATTAGCTTATAGCTTATTTTTCAGACGCTATTTCAAATAGCGTTTTAGCTTATGTCTTATAGTTTTTTCTCCATTTTTTATCCTTATTATTTTAATAAAATCCATTTTTAACCCTTATAATTTATTTTAATTTAAAATAAAATAATTATATATTAAATATCTTTTATGTCATTTTATATTTATAAGTTAATTGAACCGCTAATTTTACCAAACACTTCAATGAGCTTATAAGCTATCAGTCTCAACCATCCGCTATAAGCTATAAGTCATCAGCCATCAGCCATCATTCATAAGCTATAAGCTATCAATTAACTTATCAGTCAACCGCTATTTTTACCAAACAGACCCTAATATAACTATGAATCGACTTATACAAAACAAAAGCAAACCAATAAGTTAATATCATAAATATATAATTTTTAATTTTTAATGAAGAAATTGTTCTTGACCTTATCTATTAAAATAAAGTATTTGAATCTACATGAGAAGCATGACTCACTTAATGTACATCTGAGATGGGTGTAGATAAGACTCCTTTTTTATAAACAAAAACAAAAATTATTGAGTTGTCCCACCACTTTATAGCTATATTCTATTTGATGTGAGCACATGTTCCTGTCTTATTTATATCTTCCTACAGCAAGGTTCTCGTTTACTTGTACTTTAACTTAAAAAAAAAATGCTGTTGATTTTAGTTTATTAATTAAAATGTGACTGAGACTGTTAAATTGCGTGATTATAAAAAATAAATTTAGAGATAATACATTTAAAAAAAAAGGATTATTTTGACATTGTATTATTAGGCTGGTTAATAGTCCGCAAGATCAATCCAATGTGTTTAATCTTTTTAAAAATGGATATAACTATTCTTTTTATGGGTTTATTTTTTCTTTATCAAGTAAAATTAACATAAATTTAAAATATTAAGAACTATAATTAGACACTTATTAAATTATATGTTTTTTTTCCATTTTTTTTTTATGTTTACAACATTAAAATTTTAAATTAAGTTTTCTATAATGGTTATTTTTATATTGTAAATCCAAACATTGTTTCATAACGATATTTAAATTTGTGAATTTGAATGTTGTTTATGATAAAGATATTATTAAAAAAAATGAAATAAAGAAAGAGTATATCTATGTAAATTAACTCTAAATTTACACCATCATGATATTTTTTTATTTGAAACCCTTTCCGGATACAAATTAGAAATAATAGTTATGTTAAGAAATGTGGTCAGACTTAACTCAACCCTATAAGATTGGTTTGTAGGGTGAGGATTGCCCCCACTTATAAGGACATGTTCAAGCCATATGTTATCCGATGTGAGACTCTTAACACACCCCCTCACGTTCAGGACTAGACAACTGAAGCGTGTAAATAAATGACGGGTGGCCCGCTAGCGGAAACCATAGAAGGTGGCCCACCGGATCTTAAACGAGGCTCTTGATACCATGTTAAGAAATGTGGTTGGGCCTAACTCAATCCTATAAAATCGGCTTGTTTGGTGAGGATTGTCCCTACTTATAAGGACATGTTCACGCCATATATTGTCCGATGTAAGACTCTTAACACACCCCCTCACGTCCAGGACTAGACAACTAGAACGTGGAAATAAATGGCGGGTACCCCGATAGCAGAAAACATAGTAGGTGGCCCACCGGATCTTAAACTAGGCTCTGATACCATGTTAAGAAATGTGGTTGGGCCTAACTCAATCCTATAAAATCGGCTTGTAGGGTGAGGATTGCCCTCACTTATAAGAACATGTTCAGGCCATATATTGTCCAATGTGAAACTCTTAACAAGTTGTCATGTTATTCCAGTTTAATAGGTAGGAGACATCCGATTATAATGATGCAGGTTTGATCTGGCAACATCTAATAGAGTTTCAAACTTTGTGATCAAATTGACAAAAAATATGAGGGAATGAAAGAAGGGATGTTCAAAACCAAATTGGCCCAATAGAAATCACAAATTCGAACAAAACTAAATCGAAACCGTAAAAAATCGCATTTGGTTCGAATGTGGTTGAGCCATTTTCTAATAAACTGCGCGGTTCGGTTCGGTTTGCGGATTGTATTTTACATACCGAATCAAATCAAACCAAACCGTATTATGTTACAAACCCCAAACTTCGCTTAACATATATCTAACCCTAACTCAAACCTATTATGTCTAAACCGTACGATTATGAATGATTTTCTCTTCCTCACACTTAAGGTTTTAGTTTAAGTTTTCTCAAATCTCTCCTAGCGGTATTGCGCATTGTTCTCATCTTTTTTTTCTTCCAAATGCATATCACCTCTTATTTTCTAGTCTTTCATCACTTAAGCTCTTTCTTTTTCATCTTATTATTTTTATTCTATTGTTCTCTCTTCCAATTACGTTTTTAATGTTCCTCTTCTTATTTAATCTCTCCTATCGTCTGCTCTTTCTTTTTCATCTTCTCTAATTTTTCATCTCCTCTTTTTTCTATTTTATTATAATGTTTTTGATATTGTTTTATGCTACTATTTTATGTTTTTTATGCCAGTTTTATCTAATCTTATTTTTGTATATTAAATGAAAATTTGTTATCCAAATATGATGAATTTTGTTGTTATTTGATAACACATAAATGACTAAATACAAAGTTATGTTGTCATCTATATAATATGTGCATGTATGACTCAATAAAATTTTTTCAAAATCGAACCGCATTGGTTTGATTTGATTTGACTTGATTTTATTTCTAAAAGTCAACCGAACCAAATCGAATCGCACATTTTTTCTCTTGCGGTTCAGATGGTTTTTTATGTCAAAATTGTCCAAACCGCACCGCGAATGCCCCTAAATGAAAGTATTGATTTTCATTAACATTAAAGTAAAAGCAAAACAAACTTGTCTGACCCGCTCTTTTTTTTGACAGACTTAAGGCGGGGCAGACTGTCCGTTTTGCTACCACTAAATTACCATAACAATGTTTCAAACTCGGCGATAAAATTGATAGAAAACATGAGTGAATGAAAATATTAATTCTAATTAACATTAAAGTGAGAGTAAAACAAATTTATATAAAGGCAGAATTCAAGAGCTAATTAATTAAAAAAGCATAAAAAAAAACTGCCTTAACAATTAAGCATATATCATATTTTCTAAGCAGGGCCGGTGGAGGAGCTGTGCAAACAGACCTATTGCACAGGGCCTCTTAATGCATAGGGCCTCATAATTTGTAGTATTTTTTTTATTTAAGGTATGTCATGATATAATTTCAGTATTTATAACAATTATATTATGAAATTGATGACACAGCTGTTTGGAATTGGAACCATATACTAAAAATAGAGAATAAATATATACTAATAAGTAATAACTGTCTAAAGCTATTTCTTCCCACTGTCTAAAGCTATTTCTTCCCCCTTTTCCATTTAATAATATGAAATGAATTAATGGCATAAATGGGTAGAAAAAAATATATCCTACGGTTTATTTTAATATAAATAAAATAATAAGGCTATAGGTAACATAAATTCTTTTTATTTTATTGTTTTATTTATTAATTTTTAATTATTACCTCACCATATATGTGGTTTATTTTTTTTAAAAGTGTATGATTAAAATATTTTCAACCAATTATTCTTTTGTAGGGTTAAAGTGTTTTAATTTTTTTTTTAATGATTTAGTTCGATTTAGTTATTAGTTTAAATTATTATAGAATATGTTGAACAAATCAATTAAATAAGAATCAAATTGAAAAGCACTATTAAATCTAATTTAAATTAAAAATATGTGTAATTGTAAATAGAGCATTCTATAATAAATTACAAGAAAATCTCGACAAGTTTTAAGGGTTAAAACTTTAATGTGTAAGATAAGTTTAAGCATATGATAATGTTGAGCTAGAAAATAAATATATTACAATTTTTTTTATTAAGGGCCTAATTATAATATTAGAACAGGGCCTCCATATTATTTGGGACGGCCCTGTTTCTAAGTATAACTCTAGAAACCTAATAACTTTCATAACAAGTTACTTACATTGCTTTTATCAATTACACTGCCTTCTCAATATAACTTGCTGAACAAGTTACTTATATTCATCATCTATTGTTAACATTCATTTATTTTGTTTTTATTTATTTTTAAAAATGAAATTATAATTATTACTAATACTAGACAAAAAATTATTAGTTGTCTTTAAAGCAAAATTTATTGTATCACATGCTACACGATGCCATCTATTTTTTATATATAAAACTTTAATCAAAATTAATTACTACTACCATTTATTTAATTTTTATTCTTGCATTGCGTGAGCGTGACTCTGTCTCTTTCCTCGCCGAAAGCATGTAGCATTTTTTTTTGCAATATATATACACTTTCTCAATAACTTTCAAACACTTGTCAAATCCATTTCTTCTTCTTCTTATCTCAACTCAACTTTTTCTCAGTCACAAAAATGCCGAAAGATAGAACCATCGGTGTAGCTTTGGATTTCTCCAAAAGCAGCAAGAATGCTCTCAAATGGGCTCTTGAAAATTTAGCTGACAAAGGTGACAACATTTATGTCATCCACATCAGCCAAGAGAATCTCGATGAGTCTCGCAACCAGCTCTGGTCCAAATCCGGTTCTCGTAAGCACTGTTCATTTTTCTCAATCAATCCATAATTTGAGTTTTTTAATGTTTTTAGTAATTTTCTTATCTGATATTATATAGTTTAATTTTATTTATTTATTTGTTTATTTTTGTGTGTGTGTGAAGCTTTGATTCCTTTGAAAGAGTTCAGAGAACCTGAGATCATGAATAAGTATGGTGTTCAAATTGATGTTGAGGTTCTTGATTTGCTTGACACTTTTTCAAGACAAAAAGAGGTTTTTTTTTTTGTTTTTGTTTTTTTTTTCTGTCTCTTTTCTTAATAGTTGATTTTTTAGGAGATTTAATTGTTTTAATTATGATTTATTTTTAGGTGAATATTGTTACAAAAGTGTATTGGGGTGATGCTAGAGAGAAACTTTTGGATGCTGTTGAAGATCTGAAGCTGGATTCTCTTGTTATGGGTAGCAGGGGACTCAGCACAATTCAAAGGTTCATTTTTTGAAACCCTAATTTTTGAATCTTGATTTTCATGTTTCTTTTGGATATTTTTTTGTTGATCTTATGTATATTATTCTGAAGTGATGTTTATGGAAAATGAAATTGTTCATGTAGAGTTTGTTTTGGAATGAAAGTTGGTGAGTTAAAAATAAAATGCTAAAGATTAAGCTTATAGAATTTAACCTGAATAGCCTGCGATGGTAACTAAACACGGTTTTATATAGTAAACGGTCTATCGATCGTTAATCAATGATCAAGCGGATAATAATTCACAATTATAAAATTAGCTTTAAGCAATCTCGACTGTTAATTGAGACGGGGCGATTGATATATGTAGCACCGAGACTTCCGAACAAAGTTGTGTCCAGCTGACACAAACACTTGTGTCATATCATATGGATGCCGGACACCAATTCAAAGAGTGTCATATGGATGTTGGACACCAATCTGTTTTAACTTTTAAGACACTTTTTTTGGCTTTTTGACCACTTATTTGACTTTTTTGAAAGACACCGGCCCGTGTCGGACACCACGACATGCATACTCTAGGTGTTCCTACTTCATAGATTAGGAGAAGTAAATCCTTTAAATATATCTCGATACAACGATGGAGGTGTTGGGTTCAACCTTTCATGACAGGATACTAATCTTACGGATTACTGTTTTAAAACCAAACCATACCAGACGGTCCAGCTGATTAAATCTTGAACCGGCTTTGTCTACTATTCGATAATTTGAACGGTTCTACCGCGGTTTTGCATAGTTTGAGTAGCTTAAAGCAATTGATCTGTAACCTAGAGATCTTATGAATAATGTTTTAAAAACCAAACCATACCAGATGGTCCAACTGATTAAATCTTGAACCGGCATTGTCTACTGTTCGATAATTTGAACGGTTCTACCATGGTTTTGCATAGTTTGAGTGGTTTAAAACAATTGAACTGTGGCCTAGAGACTTTACTGAACCGACGACTTGTTCAGTTTTTAAAATATTACTTTGAATGAATAGATTTATCATATACTTATTGTAATGTAATTTTTCTGTTTAATTTTATTGAAACTCGAATCTCACGAACGTGTCTCTTTGTGATCTTACAAAAAAAACAAAACAGGATCATAATGGGAAGTGTAAGCAACTTTGTGATGACTAATGCTCCTTGCCCTGTGACTATTGTCAAGGATAATATCAGCACCAGCAGCAAGTAAAGCCGATCAATTTGCGATGGCATTTAAGTATGAAATGTTCTGTTTCCTGCATTGTACTTGAACTCTTGTCGATCATCTTCTGTTTCCTTATTTCAGATTATATATTATGACTATATCCATCTGGTTTACTTTGTCGAAAAAATAATAATGTAGTTTTAGTTTTATCATCCATATTGTGCCATAAGTTATATTACAGATTTATTCACAAACAGAAGCACAAATTGAGTGTGTGTTTGGTTATGCGGTGTCAAGAATTGATTATGAGAATTGATTCTGAGAATCGATTCTGAGTGAAATTGTTATGGTGTGCCTTTTCTTTTGACATTGGAAACTTGAAAGGAACTAGTGCCTTTTCCTTTTCTGTTACAATGGTATGTTTACTTTATCATATGACTTTTAGAGAGTGCACATATGTTTTTGGCTAAGTTGCCAGATTTATGCACATGGTGGAGTCACTATCATGAGAGCACATGTTGGCTAAGATATTAGGTAGGGTACAGAAAAGTTTGAAAAATCATAACATGTTTACATAGGAGCTCACTAGAAACATAACTATTAAGAGTGCCCTGTCCCCAAAAACAATAATAATTTGATTCCCTCTAAAATGACAACAAGTACTTTAATAGATGATCTACAAATCAATGTGTAGCTGTACAATATGGTGTTTCAATTAATATTTTTTTTTATATCACTGGGCTGGTGACCAAGAAAACTCAAATAGATCCTCTCTCGTGGAGAGAGTTTTACCTGGCACCCCACACTTCACAATTTTTCATAATACCTAAAATATTCTTGTCAAATTTTTATCATCATAAAGAAGACACAAAAAACTCAGGTATCAATCTAAAAATTCGGTAGAGTAAGTGAAAAAATGATTTATCAGATTTTTTAGAAGACTTTAAAAAATTTGGTAGTGTAATTTTCAACGGTTGAAATTTTGTCGACAGTTTGTACGGTTGTGATTGCATCCGCAGTTGAGTGTGGTCTATAATGTATCCAAATTTGTATAAATAGGGACCACGTATTGTTAAAAAAACATCGTAGAATGTTTGATTATTCGTTTAAGACAATTGTGTATTTCAATGGGGTGAAATCTCCTGTTGATTTTGGGCTCCCGGAGGACACCACTTGATTCGTTCTTCTGAGATCCAAATTGGATAACATATTGCTCGTCATCAAGAATAGAAAGGTGAGTAAAATCGAGTTTCGTGCACCATGGATTGGTACTGATGGAATGGTGAAATACAACTCTATTGAGTTGAAGACGGATGAAGATTTGAATGTTATATGGAGAATATATCACTTTAGGCTAACAAAGGGACCAATGAAGTTTGATACGACAATTTTTAGATCTGTCGACGACATAATTAAGTTGTTGAAATGTCCAGAATCATCTAGTAGTGTATAGGTTATGTTATTTATTATTGTTAAGTTATGTTAATTGTAATGTGTTAAGTTATGTTTATGTTGCAATAATGAAAACAACACAAAATTATCTAATAAACTGTATGGTGCAAATGTTTGAGTAATAATACACATAATATATAAATAATTAAAAATAGTAATAATGTCTACATAGGTGTCCCACGAGCTATGTGTGTTGCCCGCGATGCCAAAGTATAAACCTCACCATTTAGACTTACCAAACTCATGAGATTATCCATAGATGCTGCTGGTCAACCACACTAGGTGGAGGCAGTGAAGGTGTTGACACATCGTCAGAAGGCCCCCTAGCATCATAAGGTTCAAATCATCTTCATGTTCAACATGTAAGTTGATGTGAGGATATGATACAATAAGGTACCCACTCCAAGCATTAGAGGTTATATAAACTAACTCTTGTAATGCTATGGAATTAATCAATTAACAAAACAATCAAAGCTTGATTACAATGGCGAAGTGCATATTTTCCTCTTTCTTCATGAACAAGCTATTGTTCTAACATAGGTGATCTACAAATTAATGTATTATCGCACAATTTGGTGTTTTAATTAATAGTTTTTTTATTTTACTGGTCCAATGACCAACACAAACTTAAATAGATACTCTCTCCCAGGAGGAGAAAATATAGTGATCCAGATTTGAATTCAAATTTCTTATCCGTGTTTGCACATTTGCACTCCTTCCGAACATGATTCATTATTCTTAACATTTTTGGATTAGTGACTCTAAACACGAAACACTAGTAAATTTTTAGTTGTCAAGTCCTATTGAGTTTTGACTGATTCTAGCATGCCCACAATCTTTGTAAACTTCAACGGACTTGAGAAAAATCTATCTAGCATTCTGGTGTATTTGCACTATTTCGATTGACTAAGGAAACATTGATTGACAGTTAATCATTTGTTAGTCAATCGCTCAATCTCGACCAACAAATTATTTGTTTCGAGGTGTAAAAACATACTCAATATGTTGCATTCCCTCGGATGTGAGACGACGCGACATAGACAACAATTATTGCATGTAAAATTAGAAAGGTAACCATGCTTGAGGAAGCATATTTCAAAGGTATGATCTATCCTACAAGAATGAGTGTATATTTTATTGGAAATTGACAGGGATGGCCTAAACAACCTCTTCCTATATCTTGACCATCATCATGATTAAGAAACATTGGATTAAGAGGATGATGAAGAAACCTTTTGATGCCTTAGAATGTTGAAAGTTTTAAGGCAAGTTAATACAACAAAAATATTTCACTTTTAATTGACTTAGACTATTTCAAAAATGGTTTCGACTATATAACCAATCATTCAAACATGTTCAAAGATGCAGATTTTAAACATTCAATCAAAGTAATAAGAATGACAGAGTGATTGCACACAAAGATTTTATATTTGATTCACTCATAACTAAGCTATCAACCATAGAAAATAGGATACTTAAACTAATTATAAAATCAAATTTGTCCTCATAAATCATAATAATCTCAAAACACTGCTCACATGATAACATCTAAACTAAAATGATTTAGCTTCAACATTTCTAATTCCTAAGATTAGTCTAAAACCTCATCATGCCACTGCATCTATTTTTATTCATTACACGTCGCAATCGCTCCTAAAATCGATCTAATTCGCAGCAGCACTAATCGCGGCATATCGAGATTTGAAAAACCCTAATAGTCCCTCTCTAGCAGGAAGAATCTCTTTCACAATAGGTTGATTGATGAACTCTTGACTCCATTTATGGAGCTTAGGAAACTTGTCAGCACCAAGCAACTTCAATCCAACAGCTTCTTCAAGGGTAGGAAGCCAAAAAGATAAATAGGAAGCAGCAATGTCCACAATATTAATATTTTCTCCACCAAAGAATTTGCTCTTGAGTTCATTCTCAAGAAATTGTAGACCCTGCAATGCTTCTTCAGTGCCTTTCTCTCTTTCCTCTTTGTTCACTGTCCATGCTGCCTTCGATATCGCCGGCAAGATCTACATTCATAAAAAAGAAATTCATGAAATTACATCCTACTCCGCATCTGTCTCGATTAATGTATCTGATCTATATATATATATAGTCTGAATTTATTGATTATTCACGCATTAAAAAATAATTTCTTTTTAAACCCGTATATAGTCTAAGGACCGACTAATCCAAAAAAACAATCTCACTGTCTTTAAATGAAGTACAATTAAAGTCGGAATAATTATAACAATTGTTCTGCATGAACTGATCCAACACATAAATTATCGATAAAATATTATTATATGTAAGAAGAATACAAAATAAAAGAAGCAAATAAATCTAACTTACCTTGTCATCAATGAACTTAGACCAAAACCTAGCTAAGGCTTTCTCATGAGCTTGTTGCGGAAAAATGTGATAATTCTCCCAAGTTTCATCAATGTATTCAATGATCACAAGTGACTCAGATAATGGTTTTCCATTGTGGACAAATACAGGCACTTTCTTATGAATAGGGTTGTACTTAAGAAGAAGGTCACTTTTGTTTCTTAGATTTTCTTCAATGAAAGTGTACTCAATGCCCTTTAGTTTTAGAGCATATTGCACTCTTTGAACAAATGGGCTTCCTCTTACACCCAACAATTGAACTTCAGCCATTGCAAAGTGAACAAATTTCCTAAGATCTTAAGAAAATGTGGATGAGAATTTTGGTTTGAACTGATTTTGTTGTTACTCTTTGGGTTGGGATTCTTTATATTGTAATAGATGAGTTTGGTAAAGTTTGTGAAGGAGAACTTACCACGTTTTCATGAATATTAGGTTGTAACTACCAAACTATGAATTAATGTTTTTGAAAAATGTATCAAAACAGTTACTGGTCACATATAGAAAGGTTATAAACAAATTATAAAATTATATAAAATTATAGAGCGGAAAACATAAGGGATAAAATTGATTAAAGTTAGCATTTTAATTTTTTTTTAAGAATTAAGCTGAACTGTCGAATGAACTAAAGTTAAAATAATTAAATTGTTTAATTTGATTTGGTTTTTTTAGAAACGTTATTCAGGAGGACCACAAATATATTTAATTCTTATATAATTATTAAAATAATTTTAGAATAAATTAATTAAGTTTGTTTTCAATCACCAAAATATCACAATTTTTAGCATTTAGTTTCTCATTTTTTTAGGACTTATTTGGTCATTTATTTCTTAAAATGCCTTAAGTGTAGCTATTTGAAATTTTATGCCGAGGATTGGTAGGTACAACAAAACCTCTGCAACCATTCAAATACATTTAAGTAGCCACCAAGAGTGGATAGTTTTTTTCCTAGACTCACTAATAGATAGAGGTGGCTATAAGAACAAAACTAGATATAATTTTGTAGATGACCTTTACAAAGGATGAGTCATCTCTTTATTAGATATCCGATCCATAGGAAGTTATAGAAAATTATCCAAATAAATAAATAAATTGATCTATTATAATTTTATGATCTTCACTGAACAACTTGATATTGAGTATATATATGGTGAGTCATCCATAACACATTGTTCTTCACTGGAAGTCTTGATGGTGTTAGACTTTCTGTCTCATTTAGATCTGTTTTGTAAAAATTCGCTAAGAAAAGGGGATGGTACATAATTGAAAATGCGGATCTAAAACTTTAACATGTCCCACAAAAATATGGGGGCGAGACACGGAGGGTCTGCTGACATTGCATCTTTTTTTCTTCTAACAATTAGTATCAGAGCCTGATTTGGTAGGGTATAAATTTTAGTATACTCTGTGGTTGGAGTTTTGTCTGATCTTCCATATCAGAAAAGGAATTTTATACTTTGTTTTGCTGCAGGAAAGATTTTGCCTGCAATGTCAAAGTTTTCAAGTGCAATGAGAATTGACTTAGAGAAATTGATGGAAGAATCAATTTTTCTTTGTAGAAAATTCAAGTCAAAAATGTTTTGATACAATAAGAATCACAAAAGGCGTTGAAAGGAAACATTTTCAACATGGATAACAAGAAGTGGGAAAGACTAGATTTGTGAGTTTCAAATACAAACCACTTGTCTTTGTAAAGGAAGAAGAAGTCCAAAACTATATAAAAGATTCAAGTTCTTCGTTACAACATGCACCAGTCAAAAACACTTTAAGTTTGCATTTGACTTTCTTTGTTCTTTTATACTCTTGTATTAGAGTGTTGTGAGATGCAGTTAAATATTTATTTTAGAGGATGTGAGTGTACTGAAGTTTGAGGTAGTTGAGGATATATGATAGGAAGATTCCTATCAAGACTATAAAATTAGGGTTTTCTAACTAAAAGGGGAAGAACATTAAAAGTAAAGGAAACTAAAATAAAGATAACTTTGATTTCTTTGATTGATTTTCAAGTGTCAAAGACAATACATATATATAATAATACTAATGGATAATACTCTAAAGGCCCATACTAATTAAAGCCCAACTCAACACATTTAAAGATCCTAAGAACATTCTAGAAAGCATTAACTAATATTAATATAAATTCCACTTCTAATTAATCGTAATTCTTACTCTATCATTGCCGCCCGGTTCACATTGAACCTTGTCCTCAAGGTTCAGTCATAAAAGTTGGATGCTTGAGTAAATCGTCTGGATCCCACTGCTTGAATTTGGAGAGCCAAACTTCAGTGCACATCTTCAATTGCTCACTAGGATCTGCATCATTCAAGTCACTTTGTTTCTTTTCCCTTTTTTTCAATAACTTACATTGCTTTCCAAAAAGCTTCTCAGTAGCTTTAATCTCCGCCATAAGAAAATCTCTGGAAGCATTACTGTCATCACAGTTTTGATGCTCATTTGCAAATGATTTCAGCATATCGACTAACCGATCAGTGCAATGCATTCGGTTCTCATTAGGATATTCTTCAAATTCACCTTGAACCGGAACAAGCTTCTGAGCCCATACAGGAATTCCAACAATAGACTTGTCTATTTTGGACAGAAGTAAATGAGACTTAAACAGCTTCTGCTCTTCATCTCTGGCCTCTTCATAAGACTCATCGCCGATTCGATTCCTTACACAAACATAACCAAGACCTGGACTTAAAATCCGGCAACTCTTGGTCACTGTCCCAGCAGGAAAAACCAGACTCATTGTCTTCTGAGTCTTAATCATATCCTTAAGCAAACTAAAATTGTGAACTTTCCACGTGAACTTCCCACTCAAAACATCAAAAACAAGACCTGCAACAAACAACGAAGACACCAACGACGATGACGGCAGAGCCGAAGACTGCACCTTATTATGATGTCGGCTACAATTAAAAGACTCATTATGAATAAGAATATCAACTACGCTATCCAGCCATCGCAATTCAACTCCTAAAGTAGCATAAGTAGCCAACACAATATCATATGTTCGCATTTCATCGGCATCTTGAGTTCTTCTATCACTATAATATATGCAAACCTTCAATGAACCACAATCATTACGCTCTTCTAATTGAGTAATCCAAATTGAATTAACAGAAGGAAGAGACACAAACAATGTAGCATTTGTCTTGATAACACTTCCATGTGTTGCTGCAAGAACACATAATTTGCTTCCAATAACACTGTTACACTCATAACCAGTAGTGAGAATCAATCCTAAATAAAAGCCTTCAGTTATCTCATGTTTTTCCTGTAGTGACTTAATGCAATCCCTTAAACATGAGCCAACTAATAATGCATTATTTCGAATATTATTCTTCTCAATGACACCCAAAATTGTGACCATAGCAGCAATACAAACAGAAATTCCCACAAATGTAATAATAAAGTTGTTGAATGTCAAATGGTGTGGCCCAGGGTCGAAAACCAGAGTGGTGGTTAGCGAAAGATTTGCAAATTTTAGAGTAAGCTTTTTGATATCAAACCACATGAGATGTGCAGAAACGAACACAGTGAAAAGGAGATTTGTCAATAAGTTATGAAAAGAATACCTTGTCTGAATCATGGTCGTGGATGAGAATGAAAGTTTCAGTGGTTGTGGATAAATAGTAAATCTGCATACTCTTTCTATCTTTGAGATAACATCAAGAGGTTTTGGAGGAATTTCGTAATCGACGTTGTCGTGAAAATATCCAATGTTGGAACCAATTGCTAGCCACTTCGTAGGGTCGAGATTCATGAAAACCTTTGAAACAATGTCCTGCAATTGCTCTTTAAGATGAGAGGATAAATTGTAAATAAGGTTATCGTTGAACTCAGATTTCACCTTATCCACGTTATCGACTAAAAGCTCCGAACCCTTGTTGGATGGGGTTAAGATGGGAATGAGGGTTTGAGTTGCAATAGGACTACTCAACTCAGCTTCATCATTTTCCTCGACAAGGTGTTTACCATTGAAAACCAAGGAAGACGCCTGTAACTGCTTCGTGGGAATGTTGATGTCATCCGGATCCGTCGAAGAAGATTGGAACGATGACTCCTCGTCATCATCATCCGGTACTGCAAAATCTCGATCTCCAATAACAGGTGAAGAATAATGTGTGTTGAAATCACATAATCCTTCTTCTATCCCTGTTGATTGTTTAGTAACAATCTCACAAGCTCTTCTGTAACTATGGCAGAGACCTAGTTGTTCCTTTTCCAAATCTCTTGGCTTGGGAAAGGATAGGGTGTGGGTTTGGTGCTGAGAGAGAAGGGTGAATCTGAAGGTTTTTGGGATTTTTTTTTGAGGTTTTCTTAAAAGAGGGATGAGATACTTGTAAACGTTTCTCAAAATCTTTTTTAAATGTGTGATAGGTTTTTGTTGGTTGCAGTGGTTGATGATGATTATTGTAGTAGAATGGATAATGAGATGATGAATATGAGTTATGTGGTGGTGGATATGAGGTAGGTGTATGAGGTGAGTATCCATGATTTAGATAAAATTTTGGTGATGAAGATCCATGAGTGTAGTAAGGTGTGAAGAGTTCCCATGGGAATGATGGAAATGAAGGTGGTGGTGTGGGTGAGGGATAGGTAGGAGGAATGCTACATGGATAATATGAAGATGTATGAGAAGAATAATCCATAGGAGAATTTGAGTACATGATGAAAGCACCAATTGATAGGAAGATTCCTATCAAGACTATAAAATTAGGGTTTTCTAACTAAAAGGGGAAGAACATTAAAAGTAAAGGAAACTAAAATAAAGATAACTTTGATTTCTTTGATTGATTTTCAAGTGTCAAAGACAATACATATATATAATAATACTAATGGATAATACTCTAAAGGCCCATACTAATTAAAGCCCAATTCAACACATTTAAAGATCCTAAGAACATTCTAGAAAGCATTAACTAGAATGTATGAGGTGAGTATCCATGATTTAGATAAAATTTTGGTGATGAAGATCCATGAGTGTAGTAAGGTGTGAAGAGTTCCCATGGGAATGATGGAAATGAAGGTGGTGGTGTGGGTGAGGGATAGGTAGGAGGAATGCTACATGGATAATATGAAGATGTATGAGAAGAATAATCCATAGGAGAATTTGAGTACATGATGAAAGCACCAATTGATAGGAAGATTCCTATCAAGACTATAAAATTAGGGTTTTCTAACTAAAAGGGGAAGAACATTAAAAGTAAAGGAAACTAAAATAAAGATAACTTTGATTTCTTTGATTGATTTTCAAGTGTCAAAGACAATACATATATATAATAATACTAATGGATAATACTCTAAAGGCCCATACTAATTAAAGCCCAATTCAACACATTTAAAGATCCTAAGAACATTCTAGAAAGCATTAACTAATATTAATATAAATTCCACTTCTAATTAATCGTAATTCTTACTCTATCAATATATTATGTGTTGTAACAATTTTTTATTAGTATTATTCTTTAATTGTCATTTGACAACGTTCATGATTTTTTTTCTCTTCTTTAAAGGTTCTACATTATGTCCTTCTTTTCTGATTGTGTCCCTATTTTTCTATGCTTTCTTTGTTTTTTTTTCTAACAGTATCCCTATTTTCCATTATAACGACCCCTCATCTTAAAACTCCTCTCTCAAAGAGGTTCTCAAAATATTAGTTAGTCAAGAAGATCAAGATAGTCTCCAAAAACTACTCGCTAACATGTGTACTCGTCCTCGTTTTAGGGGGGAGTGGGGAGGGTCAAGTTCTGAGAACTTCTCTTGCTCATATTAGCCTAAAACATGGAGGAAGAAAATGATTTCAAAATTATCAAATCTATCCTTCCTCCATCATTCAAATGAAAAGAGTTCCTCTTAGAATGATGACTTTCTTTTTATTTTTTTTGGATCATTTTTGGAATATACAAAAGCTAGAAAGATTTAATTAAACAAAATATGACCAAGTGCTCTGCCACTAGTTGAAGCATAAGCATCAATCTGAATAAAAAATTTCCTAACAAATTAATCATTTTTAATTTCGATGAAGGTGACCATAAGATACATACAAGTCCCCACGTATAATAATAATAATATTATATATAACATGACATGAGATTCAATAACCTACCTACCCACCAACCCAAAGATTCCCATCCATCAAAGTTGACCAAAAACTATCACAAACGAAACACTAATCATTTTTCTATAAAGATCAAAAACTCTTAATCATCTCCTAAAAATCACAATTCACATAAAAATGGGTTCTACAAATCAAGAAGAAGTGAGGCTATTAGGAAAATGGGCAAGTCCATTTAGCAACCGAATAGATCTTGCTTTGAAACTCAAAGGTGTTCCATACGAATACTCTGAGGAAAATCTACCTATTAAAAGTGAAGATCTTCTCAAGTACAATCCTGTTTACAAGAAGGTACCTGTTCTTGTTCACAATGGAAATCCAATTGCTGAGTCACTTGTCATTCTTGAGTATATTGATGAGACATGGACAAATAATTCTCTTTTGTCTCAAGATCCTTATGAGAGAGGTTTGGCTCGGTTTTGGGCTAAGACTCTAGATGACAAGGTTAGTATCATGTTCTTTATTGTTACACTCTTATGATTAATGTTTTAAATTCATATATGCAATATCCATAACATTGATAAGATATCTATAATCCCTTTCAACTAGACTGTTTTAAGTTTTTTAGGTCATCGGTAGGTTAGTCACAATTTAATCCTGACAAAATAAATATAAATTTTATTTAACTAGACTTTAAGGATGACAGGTCATATTTACAAGTGATTTAATTGTGATAAAATTTGGGTTTGCACCGTAGACCGTCTTACATGCAATCAAAAAGTTTTTTTCCTTAAAACAAAGGCGTGTCTATTATTTTAAATTGTGATTGCGATTGCTGTGATGTGCATTGTGACATAAATTTTAATTGAGAGGTGTTTGAAATAAATGGTTAAAAAATATTTTATGTTAAAAAATTTATTAGATAGGAAATAAATTGAATTTTGAGTTATGAAATTTTGAATATTTAATAAAAATACTTAAGAAACATAGACACAATTCTCTGATGTGATTTGTAATGTCGGTTGAAGGCATGATTTTAATTTACATCGCTATTGTAGTCTAATGTAATTCCGAAGGTTACCGCATCAATAATGTTGCGGCTGCAATTACAACCGTGGTCTGCATTTTAAAACCATGGATCATGGACGTATCTGATATTTGATACGACATAAACACACTTATGTTTAATTTATTCATTTTTTTTCAATTTAATTTTTGGATTTAGATCTTGCCTGCGATATGGAATGCATGCCGGGGTGCTGAAAAGGGAAGTGAAAAATCTGTGGAAGAAGCCTTTGAAGCTCTAAAGCTACTAGAAGATGAAATCAAAGACAAGAAATTCTTTGGTGGAGAAACCATAGGACTTGTTGATATTGCTGCAAGTTTCATAGGTTATTGGGTTGATATATTACAAGAAATTGCTGGATTAAAGTTACTTACTATTGAGAAATTTCCAAAGGTGTTTAAATGGAGTCAAGAATTTATCAATCACCCTGTTATCAAAGAAGGGTTGCCTCCAAGAGATAAACTATTTGCTTTTTTTAAAGCCTCAGCTCCAAAATAGAGACAATCTTTGAGGTTGGGTTCATATTTTGTTGTCATGATTTAATTTTCCTTCAAAGAAATGAAGTTACTGATTTGAGTTGTAAGCCAAAAACTTTTTCTGTGTTTGATTGATGAACTTAACAAAATGTGTTTCATATTGGATATGTTTCATATTGGATATATCATTAGTGATATATCTGTTTTTTTTATTTTATTTATTTTTTTAATTTTTAAATTTGAATATGCTTTGATCATTGTCTTCACGCGATCAAGATTCTTTTAGTCATATATTTTGATATGATCAACGGGGGAATGTATCGTCGATGATTTCATTTGGAATATTAAGATGACAGCTTGGAAATGGTCGTTCATCGGCAAAATTGCGTTCACCAAATGTAACTTCAATGATTTTAGTAGAAATTTTTTGGTTTATTTAAAATAGATATCACTTGGTTTGTAATTTTGTCGGATTTGAATTTATGTGCTCTTCTTTTATAAGCGGATTTGAGTTTATGTGCTCTACACAAGGTTTCTAAAAATTTGAAACGACCATGTCTCTAGTCTTTGTCTCTTTTGAGGCAAATATAGGGAGATAAAACACATTATGGTCTTTTCGGTTTTGTTCTCATAAATGCTTTGTTATATTATGTTTTTGTTTTTTTTTTATTTTTTATTATCTATTGTATGCTTTGCCATCTAGATGATTCTCTTTATTTGAAGAGATGACTTTCTTTTACTAAAAAAAAACTTTTTCAGTTTTTAAGTGTTTCGTATTTTGTTTTATTGAGTTTTTGCATTTTCTTTGTAATACCCTATTTTTTTAAGGATTTTTTAAAATATTTTAGAAGGATATAATATTTGGTCTGTAATTATGATTTTAATCACGTCACATAATTTTCCTTTTGCAAATATTTGAGAGAGTGTTTGAATGAAAGTAAAGGGTTATATTCAGTGGAAGCCTAAGTCGAATTTTACGGATGATATTAAAAAAATGACATTGAATTGAGAGAATTCATATGAGACCGTCTGTGTACTATTGATTATTGATTTAATAAATTTTCTTTCGTTGGATTAATACTGTCCAAACATATGCGATGTTGTATCGAATTAGATTAACAATTATCTTTGGTATTTAAATTGTTGAATTGTTATTCTGTTCTTTTAAATCATATTATATTAAATATTGTCTCAACATTGTGAGTGATATTTTGTTGTTTATCTCGAAAAGAATTTCAATACTCATTAATTAGGTAATGACTGGCTAATAAAGACAAAATTTGGATTCAAATTATGCATGCAAAGTATGATTATGGCCCTATAAGCACATGATTTCTAAAGTTTGGCTTATTTCTAATAACATTCATGGATTATTAGAGATAGTCAAAAACCATCTATTGGAAGGATTGTTAGTTGTCAAATGAAAGCTATCTAAAAGCAATTTTGTTAACTTTATTCCCATTAGAGAAGAAAAACTATCGATTGCTAGTTAGTAATCAGCCTCTGATTGAAACAAAATCAAAGTTCTATCCTTGCAGAACACATCTATTGGTGAGGGCAAAGAATCTTCTTGAGAAATTGCAATCAAAACTACAAAACAACACTTTATTTTCTATTCCTCAATTTCTTCTCTTTGAAATTTCACATAGTTTCTTGAAACTCTTCACTTTCACATAATATACAAACACCCCAAAATAGAAATTACAAAATCAGAAAAATGTTATCTCATCTATGAGATCAAAAACCTCTCACTCAATCCATGCCTGATCCATTACATCAAGCTTAAAATCTTCTATGCAATCACTTGATGCTTTATCTGTCTCAGAGGCTGCCACTTCATCAAATGTATTTAGTTTTGGAACCAACTTTGTATCAATTGGACAACCATAGTCCTCTTTTCTCCCAATGCTAAGCAAATTTGTCACAACCTTATATGGAACCGAAATACTCTTACGAGGAATTACACCGACTTTTGATAGAGACGAGAATTCATCAGAATGTTTCGTTAAGTCGTCTACGTAGAGAACATCATCAATTCGCGCAACAATATTGGACGCCAGACTCTCTAGTACTCGCGAATAACTCTCTAGAATGGATTTTCCGACATCCTACATAACACAAAATTGTAAAACTAAGATTAATCTTTATCAACACTCAATATCTAAACAAAATTTAGGACATGTAGCATCCTCGGCTCGTCTCAAGTTTTTTGAGATCCGTATAGGTTAACTGTAATTCAATCATGACAAAATAAATATAGATTCTATTTAACCACGATTTGACTGTGACAAATATTTTAGGAGACTCTATTTAACCACGGTTTATCCGCAGTAAATTTCAGATCCTTTGCAGTAGTCCGCCTTGCACACCCTAAAAAATGACAGCAAACAGGCCTTTATTATAGAACATGATGGAAACAAAAACAAAGTAACAAACCTTGTTGCATTGGATTTTGCTGACATCTAAGGATGTTTGAGGGAGAAAAGGAAAATGTTGTTTCAAGGATAGTAGAAGGCTTTCTCCTCTCTCTATAAGCATTTCACTTTTGTCTCCTTCAACAATCAAATCCTTGAACATTTCCCAGGATGATCTTGAACTTGATCTCGTAGCGCGATTCACGGGCTTTAAGTTGTTCTTTTTACGCCAAATATGGATCGAAGCTTCTACCCGATTTGCAATCTTAATGGCTTCATACTCCGAAGATATTTCAAGAGAAGCTAACAAACTTTCAGGCGAAAAATTATCCGACGTAATATATCGATAAATAACATCTCCCAAACCGGTTCTCGCAGTCTGTAAAAAAAAGTTGGATCAACAATTTTTCCATCATGTATAATGCATTGTGATAAGCGCTATAAGCGCTTATGAAAGAGTAGAGAACATTAGTACCTTTGGAAGAGCATCTAAATAGGTATGAGGAACCTGCATTTCATCCAAAGTGCTGTTGTTAATAGCCATTGCAGCTTTCGATATTTGGTTTGCGCAATCGCGCTTATTCTGCAACTGCTTTCTCGAATTTTCTTGGAGGCCACAAGGAGGGATTTGAGGTACAGGAAGCCACCATTTCTCTTCTTGTCTCTGAACCGACCGGTGAAAAGACGATAAACCGTCTTCGTCTGAGGCCATAACACCTTGATCGATATACCTGAACTCGGTATCAACAAAACTGTCTAGTATTTCCTGCATAATGAGAAAGTGCTTAGAAAGTTTTGCTTCTGAAAACTGAATTAATGTGCAGAAAATGTAGAAGAATCTTACGAGAAGCATGTTGTCGAGTTTTCGCAAAGCTGGGAGATTGATGTAAAGATCTGAGCGTGGTCTACAAGTCATGACCTGATTCGCATTTAAGAATAAATACGGTTAAGCATCAAACAATTTGTAAAAGCCTTGACACAGACGCATACACCAAACTGATTCTAATACAACTGACACGGATACCAGACACGGATACTAATACAGACACTGACACGGATACCAGACACGACTCTCTCTTGTATAAGCGATTTCAAACAAGTGCACACAAAAACTCTTTTTGAAGATGTAATTGTACCTCAAACTTGCTTCCATCTGGAAATGTTTGCCAACTAGGCTTAAATTCAACAATATGATCACTAACACAAAGAAGCCATTCCATCTCTCTTTGCCACATTGCTTTCTTCTCTGGTGACAATGGTTCCAATCTCCAAAGTTGGCCGAAAATAGTGGCTACAGATTCAGAAAATGTATAAAAAGTTCAAACTTTAGAATTCAAACATCATTAAATTCAACAGAAAAAAAAGCACATAGAAACTGTTTTATGAACACATACCACATAAATTAGTTATGGCATTTGATATAGCCAATGCTGTAGGAACTCCATTTCCACAACCCGACATATCTTCTCCGAGCAACAATTTCGCAAACCTTTCCTTCATCATCTCAACCTCTAGTCCTAATAATCGAATTCAAAAACGGTCTCATAAATACTTATGTCAGTAAATAAATTTAAAACCAGCGTGTAAATAAAATACTCGTTGAATATAAAATACCTGGTAATACCAAAACTTGTTTCTCGAAATCCTCACAACCAAAATCCTTTTTCTCTTCAACTTCACTTCCGTGTGAACTAGTACTTTCAGACGCAGAAACTTCTCGAACGGGCGAATCCATTGAAAGCGGAGAAGATAAGTCCAAGCTCACATCATTAGTATTATTAACTTCATTCTCCTCAATCACATTCACACTCTCCATTGAAATTCTCCTCTTCTTCAAGAAAACAATGATATTTAGTAGTGTTAGTTATTGTTGAGGTTATGCTTTTTCTCTTTGTTTGGTGTAGTCACTTTCTATTAGTTGTTAACAATGTTATGATAATGAAAGGTAGATAGATGGATAGATAAATTGTTGGAATGTTTTGTGAGCTACCTTTGATTGCTTACTTGTATGTGAAGGATGAAGACAATCATCATTACTCAAAAATGTTCAAAACACGTGAAGTTGAGAGAGACTTGTGAAAAATATAGATAACTCATACTTCAAATTTTGGAGAACGCTCTCTTTATCCTTATTATTATAATTATCAACAATGATATTTAAAAATTCTTAATTCTTCAACATTGATTCAGAATCTCATAATGTTTCATAATGTTTAAGTATCATGCATGATCAATAATATATATATTTTTTACATTTTTTCTACATTACAATTATAAATAAACATAAATTTATAAATAATATATAAAAGTCAAATATTTTAAATAATTTTACAGATAATTATGGATGCAAAAATAATTAATTTTTCGATAAAAATAGACATAATTTTATAGGTAGGTTAAGAGTGAAATATGTTTAATAAAAAACACAATTATAATTGATAAAAAAATAAAACTTTATACTCTTCCTTAGATGAATTAAAATCTATTTTATATATCTTATCCAAGTTTGAATTTGTAATATAACTAGAATTTTAAAAAGAGAATTTCTTTTTTGACTCCCTTCTTTTTGTCACCCGCGGCGAAAATCCCAAAATGCCCCTAAACTTCGAAAATATATTTTCGAAGTCACCTTTTTATGAGAAAAAATATGGTTTCGGAAATGCACTTCCGAAATAAAGTGATTTTTCAGAAAATAGGTGAATTCAGAAGTGCATTTCCGAATTCACCCCCCTTAGAAGAATTCGGAAATGTACTTCCGAAATAATGTCTGATACAGAAAAAAAATAACAAACAACAACGATTCGATTTATTTAAAGCATGAAGATTACAAACATCACATTAC
Organism: Vicia villosa; assembly: GCF_029867415.1. Classification (NCBI taxonomy): domain Eukaryota; kingdom Viridiplantae; phylum Streptophyta; class Magnoliopsida; order Fabales; family Fabaceae; genus Vicia; species Vicia villosa. The sequence continues at coordinate 15,849,777 of NC_081184.1, read as the reverse complement.
ATAAAATTAAAATTACATATTGTTAAACACGGGTAATTGACGATGAGTTCGGTTAGATTCAGATTTTGACGGATCTAAAATAATTATCCGAGACCGAGCGAAACAACAATATAATATCCAAATTAAACAACTGAATTAACCCGACACCCACTCTAACACAATTGATTGCACAAAATAACCAACGGTCGGTCGTGTAACGCCCGGAAATTTGATTATTCGCTTAATCTAGACGTTCAGAGTGTTTAGTGAAGTTTTCGTATTTTGAGACGATTTAGCCGGTATTAGTTCAGGATAGAGGATTGATATTTAATCAAGAGTTTCAATATTTTCAATATTAGAAATATTATTGGAATAATATTTGAAGTTTTGAGAATTTTCTGAGTAATTAAGATTAGACCGGAAATATGATATATTGGTCGAATTTGGATTGTCGGTGTTATTTTAAGAAGCATATTTGAATTTATTAAGTTAAAAGTTAGATTTTAGTCGGACGGTCGAATAATAATATTAAGAATAATATTATTTAGAAGTTGGAATTTATTATATTGTTGGAATATTAATAAAAGTGATATTTTGATTTAATTTGAGTTATATAACTTATTGGGCCTAATTAGTTGTGGAGAATAATAAAGAGGAGACTTAAACACTAAGCCCAATTGGTTTTATATTAGGGTTTTAGAGATGAGAAAGAGTAGTGTTGTCATTTGGGAGAAAACAAGGTTTGAAGAGAAAGAGGCAAGCCTTGAGAAGAGGAATGAGCTTGGAGATTTCCATCCATGGTGCCAAATCGGAAGTGCAATCGGAGACTTCAAATTGAATAAGGTAAGGGAGAGGTTCTCTTCCTATAATGGGGCTTATGAAACCTTGTATGTTGGGGATTAGGGATTTATGTTATCGCATTTGTTGTGTTAAATTGTTGCTGGAAATTAGGAATCTATGAAATATTACTTTGTGTTAATTGCTGCTGTTGTTATTTGAGTTTGTCGTCGGATTCTGGAATTTAGAATTTGAAATTGGGGATTAGTGTCGAAAATACTCTGGGAATGAATAAAAACGAAGAGACCTTGCCATTCTGCTATGCCCATGACGGCGGCAAGACCACACGAGGGACGCCTATTAGTATGTTATTTCATGACGGGCTTCGTGTATGCAATGTTTGAGACGTCATGTTATGATCATGACTTACTGTTCCATTTTCTTTCCCTATGCTAGTTGCTGTTGCTATGTTAATAAGTTATTTCATTTTCTATGTTAGTTACATGATAATATATTGAGAATTGATATTCATACACCACATGTGACAACTTACACCGTACTTTCATACCATTTTGTTCTTTTTAGTATATTTAATAATAATTTTTTATTTTTCTAAGACAAATAATCACATGTTGTAGCTGTATTTTAGAAGGTGTATGTATAAGGTGTATGATTTGGGTGTCAAAATAGCAAACCTCTAATATATTATCATATGTATATACTGGAAATGAATATGAATGTTATGAAGTTGGAATATAATGAAAATAGTAGATAAAGTATTTATGAAACAATAGGAATTATAGAATCGATGTATTCCAAACAGTCCCGTTTCATCGAAATAGTCGAATTAAGTGTTATAATTAGTTGTCCGAAATTTGATGAAAATTTACGTGGTAGCTAAGTTTAATTAGTACATTAACGTGGCGGCGTTCCTTTGTCGAAATTGTGATATTAATTGGTCGATTAAATTAATAGTTGAATTAATTTTCAATGAGCCTATTTAATTGGAATAAACTTGAACTTTGATTAACTATTCGGTTTATTGGTAAATTACGATCTTGAGTGTTTAATCGAATGAATTGAATAATCGGTAAAGAATAGAATTGTATCCGAATTAACCGGTTGAGTTGTGTTTTTGGTGACTTGGAAGTGTAACCCGAAAATTCGTAAAGTCGTGAATATTAAGGATTTAACCGGAACTTAGATAACTGGTAGTGACGTAGGATGTATATAATTAGTTAGAGAATATTAGGCGGATGATTTTGATTAGTTGATAGTGTGTTAGTTAGTTGATTAAATGACTAATTTATAGAGAATTATGAGACTGATGTGAATTGACTCAATGTGTTGATTTGTTGTGATATACTGAAACATGATGATTTTGTTAATGTTTGAAATTATATGTTTGTCGTGATGTGTCAGAACATGAGGATGTTTGTGATGATTGGTAATACGTGATTTTGTATATATATTCGTAACGATAATTTTGTGACTAAGTGAAGGTGAAATATTATGGTGACGTGAATTACCTTGTATAATGGTAATTGATTGTGATATAGGCTTATGCCTCGTGACGATATGTGATTGTGATGAGTATGCCATGTTGTCTTGTTTGTCGAGTCACATTTCATATGCATACTTTGTGACGGCCTGGATTGGCAAATTAGTGACGAAGGCTTATGCCTTGTGCCTCAGATTCGGGCAATTGGTGACGGGGGCTGAAGCTCCGATTGGTACCACATGCATATACATGAGTCATGTCCCATGTGTCTTATGTGATTCATAGTTGTGACGTTTTGTGAATATATTGTGATTGTATTTGGTGACTTGTTAAATGATGGAAGTATGTGAAAATGTGAATTGATGATTTTATGAATAGTATGAAGATATCAATACCTGTGAGTGCAATTAACTGAATATGTCTGGGTGACTTAAATGTGATGTTTTTGTGACTAGATGTATGACTTATATGCGGTGATGTTTTAGGATTAGAATTGTGATTTATACTTATAATGAATTGTGACTTGGCTTGCAAAGTAAATGAAGTATATATATAATTGATATGAATATGAAGTGTTGTGACTTGTTGTGAGATTTGTGAATTAGTGAAAGCATGAAGTGTATAGCAATATTAATACGTGCGATGTGATAACTATATATTCCTGGATCCTAATATACAATTTATCATACGCTCACTTATATGATTTGATATCTCACCCTTTTCTCTTGTTCGCCGTTGCCTTTATATTGGTAACGTGCAGGTGTTCGAGTATGAAGATTTAGTTGCCGTTAATCGAGTTGGTTGTCGCTCTGATACGTAGCACTCGGGGGGACGATTTATAATGTTTATGTTGTTGTTTATTGTTTCATCTTAGTTGAACATGATGTTATTGATTTAAAGATTAAGAACTATGATTCTCCCATGTTCTAATAAAAGAAGTCACTTTGATTTGAAAAGTATTATATGCTGAGTATTTATTTGATTGATCAAAGAAAGTGCTATGTATCCGCTAAATGCGATGAAGTGATTTATTGTTGAAGTGAATATGTGACGCCTCATTTGTTTGTCGAGAAATTTTTAAATACTCTGATATTTTCCGCATTATAATTGCCGGGTAGAAATGGGGTGTTACATTAGTGGTATCAGAGCCTGGTTGGTCTGTCCGGCCAATGTTGTCTAATTGTTGTCTATCCCTTGGTACACGACGAGTGTGTGAACACTGTCGGTACTTGTTTGTTTTGATTTAAGGAATTGGTTTGACGATGAGTGGGGGAGAAGCCTTGCTTCTCGAAGAGGTTTTTGTTGTAAGAGATAATTTGGTATGCTGTCGACAAGCGACGGTGCAAGCGATGTTGAGAGTTTTGGATGTTATCTGGATTCGAAGGCGACGTGAAGTTGTGAATGATTTTGGGAAGCAGAATTTAGAGAGTTGCGATGTTCAGCACGGTTGAGGACTGTGAAGTTGTCGGTACGAGTAACCTTTGCGTGGGATGCCGATGTTTGAAAAGTGATAGAGTAATGAAGTTGCAGTGGGCTTTATGTTGGACTCGCATAAGTAACTGTTGGACGTGGTCGATGCTTGGAGTTGTGAATCGCGAGTTCGAGTTGGAAACTCGAGGATGCACGTAGCTTGTAAAAAGAATTGTAGTCTTCGTGATATCAAGACTGGAATTTTGATGAAAGAATGCATCTCTCGAGTTATAAGGAGTTATGCTAGAGGCTGTTTGGGATGTGTTTGAGTCGAAGAAAAGTGAGTTTTGGAGTAAGATCTCCTTAAGCAAGTCGCAAAAAAATTCAGAATCATTGTGAAACTTTAAAATTTCATAACTTGAGTTCCGGATATCCGATTTGAGCTCAGTTTGAAGCGTCGGAAAGATAATGAGATGAATTGTGAAGTACGAGTATAGAAGTAATTTTGGAGATGGAAAGATGTTTGACGATTGTGTGATGCTAAGTGACTACGAAGCAGAGTTTGTAATATGCTTGGACGTTGGTGTCTCATCGACAAGATATAACGAGTAGGAAGTTGTGGGTATTGTAAAAATCCAAGGTGAATCATTGGATTATGACGTGTTAATGGATTTGAGTGAAATTTCGGAGATGACGCTATTACGAAGTAACAACGGTTTATACTCCACTATGGTTGTCGAATACTAATTGACAAATTGGGGAACTGATCACACCCTCGATCCATTGTTAATGGTAAATGACAATCGTACTGAATTTTATAGATCTGTCTTGCTATCTTAATAGTAGAGAAAGAGTATTGATGTTACGTCGCGAAGGTAGTCGCTCACCAGTTTGTGTAACTTGATAAGCGGAGTGGTTGAGTAAGAGTTTGAAGAAATGAACAATTCGAAGTAGTGAGTATTGTATAAGCGAGTGTCGCAAGGGATAGATTGGGAAGTAACAGTGAAACAACGATGTGAAAATGAGTATTAAGGAAAGTCTGCGTTGGATTGAAAATTTGTGAACCATACAGTTGACGGAGTTTTAACAAGGCAATGACTTAAAGAAGAATTATCAGAGTTGTGCAGCGGAAGCATTGCGTTGCACTGTTGTTATATGACTTGTAAAAAGTGAAGGACGATATGTCAGAAGACTGTGAAGTGGATTTATCTTGATGTTTGGATTGATAGACTGTTTGGAATAAGTGCGATGAGCCAGGATGCTGCATTGGGTCGTGGATTATTGTGAATCTGGTAAGAATAGTAATGTGTTTGTGTTCTTGTGGAATCATTGTTAAGCCGAAGAAGTAGTGATTGAAGTGTTACCAAACGCGTTTTGGATATTTGAGAATTGGATACGAGATTTGGTTACGATGGTGTTGTCAAGTAGATTTTCGAGGACGAAAATATTCTAAGTGGGGGAGAGTTGTAACGCCCGGAAATTTGATTATTCGCTTAATCTAGACGTTCAGAGTGTTTAGTGAAGTTTTCGTATTTTGAGACGATTTAGCCGGTATTAGTTGAGGATAGCGGATTGATATTTAATCAAGAGTTTCAATATTTTCAATATTAGAAATATTATTGGAATAATATTTGAAGTTTGGAGAATTTTCTGAGTAATTAAGATTAGACCGGAAATATGATATATTGGTCGAATTTGGATTGTCGGTGTTATTTTAAGAAGCATATTTGAATTTATTAAGTTAAAAGTTAGATTTTAGTCGGACGGTCGAATAATAATATTAAGAATAATATTATTTAGAAGTTGGAATTTATTATATTGTTGGAATATTAATAAAAGTGATATTTTGATTTAATTTGAGTTATATAACTTATTGGGCCTAATTAGTTGTGGAGAATAATAAAGAGGAGACTTAAACACTAAGCCCAATTGGTTTTATATTAGGGTTTTAGAGATGAGAAAGAGTAGTGTTGTCATTTGGGAGAAAACAAGGTTTGAAGAGAAAGAGGCAAGCCTTGAGAAGAGGAATGAGCTTGGAGATTTCCATCCATGGTGCCAAATCGGAAGTGCAATCGGAGACTTCAAATTGAATAAGGTAAGGGTGAGGTTCTCTTCCTATAATGGGGCTTATGAAACCTTGTATGTTGGGGATTAGGGATTTATGTTATCGCATTTGTTGTGTTAAATTGTTGCTGGAAATTAGGAATCTATGAAATATTACTTTGTGTTAATTGCTGCTGTTGTTATTTGAGTTTGTCGTCGGATTCTGGAATTTAGAATTTGAAATTGGGGATTAGTGTCGAAAATACTCTGGGAATGAATAAAAACGAAGAGACCTTGCCATTCTGCTATGCCCATGACGGCGGCAAAACCACACGAGGGACGCCTATTAGTATGTTATTTCATGACGGGCTTCGTGTATGCAATGTTTGAGACGTCATGTTATGTTCATGACTTACTGTTCCATTTTCTTTCCCTATGCTAGTTGCTGTTGCTATGTTAATAAGTTATTTCATTTTCTATGTTAGTTACATGATAATATATTATCATATGTATATACTGGAAATGAATATGAATGTTATGAAGTTGGAATATAATGAAAATAGTAGATAAAGTATTTATGAAACAATAGGAATTATAGAATCGATGTATTCCAAACAGTCCCGTTTCATCGAAATAGCCGAATTAAGTGTTATAATTAGTTGTCCGAAATTTGATGAAAATTTACGTGGTAGCTAAGTTTAATTAGTACATTAACGTGGCGGCGTTCCTTTGTCGAAATTGTGATATTAATTGGTCGATTAAATTAATAGTTGAATTAATTTTCAATGAGCCTATTTAATTGGAATAAACTTGAACTTTGATTAACTATTCGGTTTATCGGTAAATTACGATCTTGAGTGTTTAATCGAATGAATTGAATAATCGGTAAAGAATAGAATTGTATCCGAATTAACCGGTTGAGTTGTGTTTTTGGTGACTTGGAAGTGTAACCCGAAAATTCGTAAAGTCGTGAATATTAAGGATTTAACCGGAACTTAGATAACTGGTAGTGACGTAGGATGTATATAATTAGTTAGAGAATATTAGGCGGATGATTTTGATTAGTTGATAGTGTGTTAGTGAGTTGATTAAATGACTAATTTATAGAGAATTATGAGACTGATGTGAATTGACTCAATGTGTTGATTTGTTGTGATATACTGAAACATGATGATTTTGTTAATGTTTGAAATTATATGTTTGTCGTGATGTGTCAGAACATGAGGATGTTTGTGATGATTGGTAATACGTGATTTTGTATATATATTCGTAACGATAATTTTGTGACTAAGTGAAGGTGAAATATTATGGTGACGTGAATTACCTTGTATAATGGTAATTGATTGTGATATAGGCTTATGCCTCGTGACGATATGTGATTGTGATGAGTATGCCATGTTGTCTTGTTTGTCGAGTCACATTTCATATGCATACTTTGTGACGGCCTGGATTGGCAAATTAGTGACGAAGGCTTATGCCTTGTGCCTCAGATTCGGGCAATTGGTGACGGGGGCTGAAGCTCCGATTGGTACCACATGCATATACATGAGTCATGTCCCATGTGTCTTATGTGATTCATAGTTGTGACGTTTTGTGAATATATTGTGATTGTATTTGGTGACTTGTTAAATGATGGAAGTATGTGAAAATGTGAATTGATGATTTTATGAATAGTATGAAGATATCAATACCTGTGAGTGCAATTAACTGAATATGTCTGGGTGACTTAAATGTGATGTTTTTGTGACTAGATGTATGACTTATATGCGGTGATGTTTTAGGATTAGAATTGTGATTTATACTTATAATGAATTGTGACTTGGCTTGCAAAGTAAATGAAGTATATATATAATTGATATGAATATGAAGTGTTGTGACTTGTTGTGAGATTTGTGAATTAGTGAAAGCATGAAGTGTATAGCAATATTAATACGTGCGATGTGATAACTATATATTCCTGGATCCTAATATACAATTTATCATACGCTCACTTATATGATTTGATATCTCACCCTTTTCTCTTGTTCGCCGTTGCCTTTATATTGGTAACGTGCAGGTGTTCGAGTATGAAGATTTAGTTGCCGTTAATCGAGTTGGTTGTCGCTCTGATACGTAGCACTCGGGGGGACGATTTATAATGTTTATGTTGTTGTTTATTGTTTCATCTTAGTTGAACATGATGTTATTGATTTAAAGATTAAGAACTATGATTCTCCCATGTTCTAATAAAAGAAGTCACTTTGATTTGAAAAGTATTATATGCTGAGTATTTATTTGATTGATCAAAGAAAGTGCTATGTATCCGCTAAATGCGATGAAGTGATTTATTGTTGAAGTGAATATGTGACGCCTCATTTGTTTGTCGAGAAATTTTTAAATACTCTGATATTTTCCGCATTATAATTGCCGGGTAGAAATGGGGTGTTACAGGTCGGTTTGAATCGGGCGTACAATTTGTTTGGTGTTGAGTGATTGATGGATTCCTTTTCTTCTTCTTTGACGCCATACTTCCTTCTCTCTCTCTCTCTATGTTCTTTTTAGTACTCTTACCAACATGCCTTTCTCTCTTCAATTCTTAAAGTATCTCATCACATCACATTCCTAACGCTCTGTCTTATTCCACTTTCTCTCTCTCTCTCTCTCTCTCTCTCTCTCTCTCTCTCTCTCTCTCTCTCTCTCTCTCTCTCTCTCTCTCTCTCTCCACTAATGCAAGCAAAGGTAAACTGACACCAATTAAACCCATACAAAGCTAAAGTTTTTTTCTTCTTTTGTTATTGTTCTTGTGTTTGTCACAATGGTTGGTGTTTCGAGTCGTACTCAAAGTAGGAATGTTCCACTCTTCAGTAGTATTCCATTTCATGGCTCATGTGCGTGTTCGTTGAAATCTAAGCGTAAAAAAAGTGATATGGGTTTGAGCTCTAAAAAAAGAAAGCCAAATGAAGAGACTTTTGTGTTGCATGAAGATGTTATTTGCATTGACAGTGACAAGGAAGGAGATCAAGAGGGGTTGAAGTATTCTAATAAGAAACTTTCTGAGACATGTGTTGAACAGGTAGAAAATGTTGATGGTGATGCTGATGAGGTTGACGACATTGATGTTAAAAATGAGGAACAAAGTAGAGATATTGTTGATATTGGTGGTGAAGGAGGGTTGAGAGATTATGAAATGAACAGTTTTGAGGGTTGTGTTTATGCTGATGAGGATGATAATGGTGATCTTTCATTTCCTGGATCGTGTTCATTGAAATCTAAGGGTAGAAAAAGTGTTATGGGTTTGAGCTCTAAAAAAGGGAAGCCAAATGAAGAGTATTTTGTGTTGCATGAAGATGCTGATGTTATTCGCATTGGTAGTGACGAGGAAGGAGATGAAGAGGGGTTGAAATTTTGTGATAAGAAATTTTCTCAGATTATTTCGGAAATGTACTTCAGAAATAATACCTGACTGTTAAAACTGAATTTTCATGCATTTCGGAGATGCATTTCCGAGGTCTGGAAAAATCTATAAAAAAATTACTTCGGAGATACATCTCCAAAGCAGAGGCAAGTTTGAAATTTCGCTGGGGGTCACCACCATAGGAGGGTCAACAAAGAAATTCTCTTTTAAAAATAGTGTGTCATTGATAAATTAGGAATTATAATAAGGTATCCTTCTAAATTCAAGCTTTTACCTTTGACATTTTCCGTTTTACGGTAAAAGTGAGTAATAGCCTTATTCGCCTAGATAGTGATTCTGAAAGTAGTGTTTCTTTGGCTATGGGAATATGGGTAGCTCACGATTCATGTTTTCCTATCGTTACTCATGATTACATGGGCCATGAAGTCGTATCATTGACTGATGATTTTGATTCAGAAAGGGTATCGGGGAACTCCCTCGATGAGAGAGTTTCCTCGGTGGATTCTTTGGAGGCTCTTCTGTCAGATGACAATGGTGAGGAGGATCACACTGAAGACCTTATGCCCCCATCCCTTTCTGACTGATACAGAAATACAAGCTGTTAAGTTGATGAGAGAATGCATTGACGATTTTGTCCTGGAATCTCTAAGGAAGAGGTTCCATTATTCCCTTTAACATGCTATGCAGGGCGTGTACGAGATCCGTGGTCAAGACGTGGATCAGGCAAAGTAATTTTGTCCTAATGTCCCTATTCTTGTTGTAGGGTTGGACCCCTCACCTGCTTGGGATGAGGTATTTATAGAGGCTTTAGGACTTGAAGTTAAGGTTTCCTTGAGAATGATAATTGCCCACTTAGTCACCTGGTGGACCGTTGAATCCCTACTTCCTAGGTGTCATGGATTAACCTATTGACCCTAACTTCTTTCTAATCGAGGAACATCTTTTCCCAAGTTTCCCATGACTGGTGAGTAGAGAGTACTTAGGGCAAGAATGTCCCTAATTGAGGGCAGTAGATGGGAGTTTCCTCACTGGCGGTTGTAATCTCATCACTCTTACTTAGACTTTTACAAATATATCACTACACAATCCTTCAAGAACAAGAGCTTTGATAAAGGGCGAAGTGATATAAACGACAAAGCATTATGGGTATCTGTCTGATGAAATCCCAAGCCCCTTATGTGATATTATATTTTGAGCCTTCAATGGTTTGAGATGAATATTCTGGATGCGTTAAGGGGATCCATTGTAATCTGGTTGTACCCTTAAATAAGAATCCAAAAAGCTTAGCGTACGATAGTTTGAGGATCCATCAATTAGGCCATCAATATTTGGTGAAGGATATGGGCCTTTGTGGAAAGTTGTATTATGGTCGGTGAAATCCATGCACATGCACCACTTGTTCACTTATTTCCTTACCAACACTATAATAGCTAACTAGGTTGGATATTTTATTTTAGTGATGGAATCAACGCTTGCTAGATTGCTTACCTCTTTATCCATAACGACTCTCTTCTCCTCGCCAATTTTCCGCCACTGGCCTTGCGGAAGATTTGACGGCGAGGCGGTGACACACCGCTCTGATGTCTATCCCTGGCATGTCGAATGCAGCCCAGGAAAATTAGTCGATGTTTCTTATGAATTGATTGACTAGCTCGTGCTATTCTTCTTTAGAAAGTGATGTTCCTATCTTTGTCACTTGGTGAGGAAAATGACTTATATGAACTTCCTCCAGGTCCTCTATGGGCGTGAGCCTGTCATTGTCTATGCTCAGTCTGGGATTTCGACTATCAATGTTTGTATCCAACGCTTTGGGAAGTGGGATGGCCCCAAAGGCGAGCTCTTCCCTTCCCATTTCTAGGATGCCCTGGTAACATTCTTGGGCTCTTTGTGGGTCTTCTCAAACAGTCTCGACCCCCCACTTGACATCAGGAATTTCAGGACTAAACATTAGGTGAATATAATCTCCCCAAACACATTGATGGTTGGTCCGCCAAAGATGACATTATAGGGAAATAAAGTGTCCATTATGAGACGGTTGACCTCAATTTACTTTGAGTATGATCTCATGCCGCATCTTGTCTCTAAGATTATGTGACCCCTTACTTGCACTTGTTCGCCTGACAAACCTACTATGGGACGCCTTGATGTTGCTGAGATCAAGCTGGAGTTTTTAGAAATTTTTATACAATAGGATGCCAGCTGAACTTTCAGGGTTTATCTAAACTATCTTGATATCCTAGTTTCAATGTTGCACACAAATGGCCATGGGGCTGTTATCGTGAGGAAGGATTCCTGAGAAGTCACTGCTAGAGAAAGTGATGCTGACCCCCAATTCTCTCCTGTCAGCTTTGGCGAATCATGGGGATATTACATTCGCAGTCAGCATCTATGTGTCATATTTTCTCCGGGAAGAGCCGAAACTTCCTTCATTAGCAAAACCTCCGACTATAGTGTTAACCATGAAGTCTGGATCTTTGTTAGCCATTTTCAAAGGAAGGTGGCGAAAAATGGAGATGACGAGAGTGTGGCTCAGGTTTGTGTTACTGGGGCTCCACAGCGGGTGTTATTGTACTTGTCAAAAAATACATAATGCGTGACACCCTTATGCTGGTATGGATAGCCAAATGCCTTTGTAATTTTCTCTGGGTTAAGGCTTGCTCACGCCAGTGAGAAACCCTATTCAGTAGTATTTATAGTGAAGAGAGAAAAAAAATCATGTGAGGTGAGAAGCTTTGTAGCTTTTAGGGGTATATAATGTATATTATGATTTGCCCCTTAACCTACTAGGGATGAGGTATTTACAGAGACTTTGTGACCTGAAGTTATGGTTTTCTTGGAAACGATAATCGCCTACTTAATTAGTGGTGGAACGTTGAATCCTTACTTCCTATGGAGACGTAAATTAACATGTTGACTCTGACTTCTCTCTGACTGAGTAGCGTTTTTTCCCATGTTTTCCATGATTGGGAGAGTAGAGAGCACCCTGAGCGAGGTGGTCCCTAATTGTGGATGACAAATAGGAATCGTGTTAACGGCGATCGTTATCTCCAATCTTTAATAGGTCTTTTACAAATATATCACTACATAATTTATTTATATTTATTTAAATAGACTTACCAGATAAGTTTAAAAGACTCTTTTATGAGTCATGACCTAGCATTTTTAACTAAATATACTTTAAAAAAACCTTGGCATTTTGGATTTAAAAAAGTGATCTAAACTAAACTATTATCGGGTAGATAGATGTATGTCTTTGTTTGTTGGTATCATCTATTATCATTAAATTCATTCCCTTCCCTCCTCCCCTTCCCTCCCCCTCTCTCATTTGAATCAAACAGGTCAACCAACACATTTAATAACACGCCAAAAAAAAATCTATCCAGGTTACCCTATTCATATGAAATTTCCACATATTATAAGGACTATACTAAACACGTGACTTTGAGAATTAATAACCTAAAGAAGACGAATCAATTAAAATATAAGTCAGAAATTTGAATTAAACTTTTCTCTTTCACCAACCTAGTTGTTATGTTGGTCTTTGGTAGAACTTTTTTCTTAGTGATTTCAGTTGGAACAACCAGTATTATTATGAATTAGAGGATTGTTAGCTTTTTTATCATTAAAAAATGTGTTAGCTTCAACATTAGGAAATGACTTGTAACGAAAGTTAGAAATTATGTTATTTTAGAAGTTAGTTAGTTTTTCTAAAGAAATCGGATGATATGAACAAGTTTTCTTTTCTATTATGGAGAGATTCGAATTCATTTAAAAAAATATAACAGTTAAATCAATTAATTATTTATTGTTGAATCAACTAATTTTACTTATCACCTTTTCTATATAAGTTGTATGTGATATTTAACAAATATTTGTGTGCACCTTACACGTGCTTATTGTAACATCTCACGAACAAATTAAAATTATTATTCTAAAATATATAATATAAGAAAATTAGATGTTTTGGAAAACATCATTTTAACCTTTTACTTTTATCTCTCACCTCACTATTTTGGGGACATTTTGTGTTTAAAATTTATTTTTTGCAACTAAACTATACTTTTGGTTCTAAATTTAAATTTTACAACTAAATTGTACTTTTTGCAACTAAATTGTACCATTTCGAGGGCATTTTGTGTCTAAAATTTAATTTTTGCATGTGTAAAATAATTATACACTTTCGGTGCATGAATATTATTCACTTTTTTTAATTAACAAGTAAATTAGTTTCTAAAATATGTTATTAGTCGAATTATGTGTCAAATGTTTGTTATGGGTCAAAGTCAAATTCAATTATTAATCTAAATATTTTTATAAATGATGCCTACAAAAAAAAATAATATTTGTGTACGAGGTAAAATATATATGATCCATGTATTTTAATAAACGATGTTATTTTTATAAACAGAAAAATTTACTATTGATCTAAGTAGTTTTATATACGCTAACTTACTATTGATCAAGATATTTTTATAAATGATACATAAACATAAATAATTTTTATATACGGAAAAAAATCTATTATTAATCTAAATATTTTTATATACGAAATATGGTATTTATGATCCAAAAATGGTATACGAAAAAAATTTAGGGTTAAATATGTTTTTGGTCCCTATAAATATCTCAACTTTCATTTTTAGTCCCTATTAAAAAAATAATATATTTTAGTCCCTACAAAATTGTTATGCATGTAATTTTAGTCACTCTTCTTAAACCAATGTGTATTTTTGAATGATTATTTTGAAGACATATTTAGAACGTTATAAAAAGTTCATCTGAAAAAAGAAACTCAAAACTTGATTTCTAAGTCGAGGTTTTTATTACTTTTATCATTATCTTTTAAAATTTAATAAATTCATATTTAATTCTTCTTATTTTAAAAATTCTAAAATTTGGTAAAGAAATATTTTATTGTATTCTAAACATGTATGAAAAAAATTATTCAAAAATTGAAAAGTTTAAGGGTACTTAAACAGTTTTCAAAATTTTAGAAAATAGCAAGGACTAAAACTGCATGCATGAAATTTTTGTAGGGATTAAAATATATTATTTTTTTAATAGGGACTAAAAATGAAAGTTGAGATATTTATAGGGACCAAAAACATATTTAACCCAAAAATTTATTATTGACGTAAATATTTTTATACAAAAATTTACTATTGATCCGATTAGTTTTGTAAATGATACCTAAACATAAATGATATTTGTATACAAGAAAAAATTTATTATTGATATAAATATTTTTATAAACGAAAAATGGCATTTATGATCCATAATAAAATTTTAATTCAAAAATGGTATACGGGAAAAAATCTATTATTGATCTAAATATTTTTATATACTACAATTTACTATTGATCCATATATTTTTGTAAATGATATCTAAACATAAATAATATTTGCACACAGAAAAAAAATCTATTATTGATTTAGATATTTTTTTATACGAAATATGATATTTATGATGCAAAAATGGTATACGGAAAAAAAATCTAATATTGATTTAAATATTTTTATATACGAAAAAATCTATTATTAATTTAAATTTATATATTTTTAACATTCTATTTAAAATAAATATATTATGGAAACAAATGCGCGTACTAGACCATAACCCGTACGTATGCACGAATTTATTACTAGTTTAAACTTGAACTTTCTCTTGTAAATATGGAAAAAATTGTATTTTCAACGATAAATGATTATAAATAATGTTTTTCAAAAAATAAATTAATTGTGTAATTTACCCAATGGATACAACACCAGACCCTGAGCCTAGTCCATATCCCACACAAGCCCAATATATAAGTTACTTGCTAAATATTTAGGGCTAATGCTTTTTGATTCTAAATACTTTAATATAAATTTTTGTGCTCTAATTAAAATGTGAGTTATGTTTTATACTTACAAAAGAAAATTATTACTAAAAAAAAAACTGAAATCAAAGTGAGGGATTGAAATTCCCATAACATCCATTACATCATATTTTACATAATTTACAATTCTTACTAAAGTGAATTGTCATTGTCACTTTATATGACCAAGACGTGGAAATTTGGCACATTGGTGTAAGTTTATGATACGGGGAGAGAGCTGATTTGCAAAGTTATCACTTTAACGCTCAAGTCAGTAAGAGAATAAAAAATTGTGTGAATGTGAGAATGAATTTGAATCATACATTTTTTTTCATGTGTGATCCTTTATATATGAGAATTGGTTGGAGTGTTTCAGATCTGGATCAAATGTGGGCTTTCTTTTATAGTACCTTTTGTCTGCCCAAAACAGTTGTACCCAAGACTTCTTGTAGCATGTTAGCGAGAATACTTTTAGAGAGCTAGGCAGGGTTCCTCGCACCAAGGTTGTTGCTTGGAGAAGTGGAATAGGTTTGGCAGGTGGCGTGCACAACCTACGGAATATGTGCATTAAATGTGAGTATCATCATTGAGACGTTTCACAAAATTTGTTTAGCATGTGGCCATATGTTTCTAGATCAAGAAATGGCGCTTCTTCTCATGATATTCAAGTGCACTCAATTGTCATTGTCTTCTCGAGGCAAAAAACTAACCATTTCTTTCTTGCCTCTCCATTTCCTTTCATTCTGATCCCTTAATTATTTGGTCTCTCTTTTCTATATAAGGGTCACTTGAGATTTCAAAGCTCTTTTCGCCCTTTACACAAACTGCAAGCTCTCTTTCTTCTACACACTTCGATTTTCTTCTCTAAACATTGTCAATATTTCTTCTTCTTTGGGTTATACACTTCATGGTCCAACATACCTTATGGGCTATCTCCTTTAGTTGTTATCTCCTTTTTTAGTTAAATCAGGTACCATATTTCTTTGTTTCGTTTACATTTCATTGCTCTCCTCTATTGTTATTGATATGGCCCACATAAGAAATACATATGCAAATGTAATAAATATACTCAGCAGTGATGATTCCTCTTTAGCCAATAAGATAGTGAACAAAAGAAAGTCAAATGTTGACTCTTTAGAAACTAACAAACCATTGTGAACCTTATCGTGCTTAGTGATAACTTTGGGCCTAGAGAGGGTTCATTTGAAGATGGATGTTAAAGGTGTAGATAATTCTTCTAAAGGAGATTAAGGGAGGGACCATGATAGTCCTTTTGGTAAATCAATTGGGCATGGATGTCGACTCCCTTACTCTCATGTTGTCTCCCATAGATTGTAATATGTTGAGGTTTCTTGGAACAAATGATCGACTAACTATTTAATTAAATCTTCTACGGAGAAAAATGAATGGGATCCAAATGACAGATAGGTTAGAGATCATATTATCTTTTGAAGTCATTCTCGGATTCATTATTAACATTATCTTTTTCATGACAGTTGGGAAGATATGGTCAGGAAGGAACACTAGCATTTGGTGTCGCTTGAGAATGTAGTCCAGTACCACTGAGTGGATGAGGAATCATTAGGGTTGGCTTCTGACTTCAACAATGTTGTCCGTCTAGAGGGTGTTCATACTGATGTGTGGTTGTCATTTAACTAGACGGTCTTTCATGCTAACTGTTCCAAGAGAATATGTAGTTCCTATGACAGGTTCAAGATTCCATTATTCGGATATTTGTTTTTAAGATTGAAGTTCAAACTAAGTTTTAGTGACTTTAAGAAGTGCATCTCTAGATAGCTCTGTCCTAGATACACCAGTCTCCTGGTAATTTTTCAAGTATTCTTTTACTGGTGCGAGTACTAAGAGAAAGAACATTTTCTGAATTTGTTCTTCTATTTATTTTCCCTAAATCATACCTATGCTGGCGAAAATCGAGATTAGGGGCTAATCTTGCTCCACTAGCCAAAAAGTATATGAATTTTACCTTGAAAGTTGGAAGAATTTCAAGGACTGTTAATTTTTGGTGACTCTTCTGATCCCAGAGGCCCATTATGTATTCTTTAAGACCCCTAAAGGTAGGTCTCCCTTGCCCAATCCCTTAGGCTCTAAACTGATGCAAGAAAATAATTTTCAACTACTGGGTCAAAAACCATTCTTACAGGGGATCAAGGACCTACACTTACTTGTCTGAATCTCTGACCCTAGGGGAAAGACATCGAAGGCAGACTTGATAGCCTTTTGGGAGAGCTTAAGCTTTAAAGAGGGGGTTGGTCCTTCAGAAGAATAACATATCCCGCAGAAAAAGAGCTTTATCAACACATGGGCGATTTTGGATGCGACAACCGCTCTAAAGAGAAAAAACTTGTTTGGTTAGGGATGATTTATAATGTGTTTTCCTTTGGCGTTCTAATATTATTATGCTTACCATCATTTTTCCTCTGTTGCAAATAACATGCCATCTCTTAAGAATCTTTTCAAAATAAGGAAGGCATTTGTTGTGGATGAGGTGCTCACTTCTCCTTCTCCAACTCTAACTCCGGTCTAGACACACTCATATAATGATATGATCCTGGTAGAACATGAAACTTGTTAGGGAATAAGAATAAGACTACTGAATAAGGATGCTACTTCTTCGAGAGGCGGAGCAAGAACTTGAATGAGAGACCTTCCATTTCTATCTTGTATGTAAAAATTCAAAGGAGAGCATAATGCCAAAAAAATTCAAACCATCGGGACTGAAAAATCTAGGATTTGTCTTAAGTGGTAACATACCTCCTCTTCCCATTTTTAAATATCCATCAGTCTTTGTGTCCTCGCACTTACTAGGAGGTAAGATATTGCATCGCTTATGGGGACTATACCTATGTCTGAAAACTCATCGACACTGCTAAACTAGAGTTGGTTGCAAAGACGACCTATCATATGCAACTAGGTATTACTCGGTTGTCTCTAGTGGCAGTTAGTCGTGGTGAGGTGATGGCCCACAGGAATCCTTCAAAAAAGAAATAGAACTAGAAAGGTCAACACAACCTTGTTTCCTATGATTTGAATTAATTCTCAAAATTATTGACGGCTTCTAACAAGGTGTGGCTACCCATGGTACTTCTATTAACCTTGCTTCATAAAACATTGCTCTAAAAGTGTCCCTTGCCGAGAAGGAGAAAAATCTTGAAGTTTTGAGGATTTCATTGGAAAATTTTGAAGCGGTGAAGTCAACACTGACCCCCCGAGTAGATAAGTTGAGGGATTCTTGGAGGAGGAGGAGGAGAAGGTGGAGAAAGAGAAAATAAGGTGGAAGAGAAGAAACAAAATGAGGTTTACCAACTATGGCTTGGTGTGGCCGATTCATCTTTAATCCAGCTTTCTTATAAGAGACAATCATGTAAAGTCAAAAAAAGTTCATTTCATTCTTTATATCAAAGCATTAAATTAACTAATAAATAATCACTTCATATTTGGGCAACCTTGGTGATATTCAACTAATGTACCATTTGAGCTTGAATGTGTTCCACATCCTGAGAATTGTTTCCCGAGTCAGGGTTTTCAGGGTGTATGCTATGTTCCTAGTACTAGCTTTTATCCTTTATAGTCCTTCCCATTTGGGTGCAAGCTTCCCATCCCCGACATTCTTCCCTATAACGTCGGCACACCTTAGTGTCAAGTCTTTGGGTTGGAACTCTTGAGGTCAGACCCTTTTATTTTATTTGGTTGTAATTAATTGCTTCACAATGGAACTCGCGAGGGTGGTAAATTCTTTCCTTTCTTCTAAAATGCCGGCTTCCTCCCTGGTCGCACGGGTATTGTCTTCCTATAGCAAGGGGTGTGTTGTCCTCCAACTAAGCTCCCCTATTTCAACAAGAATGACAACCTCAGTTTCGTACGTGAGTCGATAGAGTGTTTCACATGTTTTTCAATGAGGTTTAGTATGGTACGCCCAAAGGAAACATGGAAGTTCATCTACCCAAATTCTTTTATTCGTCTCCAACTTTTGCTTCAATCATTTCAGCAAAATTCAATTCACCGCTTTGACCTTTCGATTTGTGTGAAGATGTTTTAGGTACGTGAAGTGTTTCTTAAAATTTAAGCCCTCCAATTTCTTATCCACAAACTATGTCCCGTTATCCATTACTATGGACTGAGGGATCCCATACCTGGCTAAAATGTTTCTCTTTAAGAACTTTACAATATCGGTGCACTAATTTTTGCTAAAGCCTCTGCTTCAACCCACTTGGTGAAGTAATCAATTGCCACAATTATAGATTTGAGTTGGCCCGATGCTAGGGGAAAAGGTCCAGGGATGTCCATTACCCATTGTGAAAAGACTAGGACACCATTAACATGTGTAACTTAGATTGAAAGGGGTTGTGGATGTCCCCTTGCTTTTAGAACTGGTTGCACTTTTTCTCATACTTTAGAATTCTGGATCATAGACGGATTACAATATATGGCTTTAAGGACCTTATTGGCCAATGTCCATGCGCCGAGATGTTGGACGATAATTCCTTTATGTACTCCGACAAGAGTGTAAATGATCTCTTACTCTTCCAGACATTTCAATAGGGGGTGGACAAGCCTCTTCTATAAAAGGCCCATTCTATTAGAGAATACGAATCAATTTTTCTCTTCACCAAAGCAACCTCGTTGTGTCCAAGGGGACTATTCTTTGCTCAATAAAATTTATGATGGGCGATATCCAGAAGGGTTGTGAGACGTCTTCTATGACCATCACCATCATTCCTAAAATCTCAATGGTCGGACCCCTCAATGTCTCCTGGATGAAGGAGTCTAGGAGCCTGGTGTTGGAAATTTTTGAGAGCATGTCTATTATAATGTTTTATTCTCTTGGGCGTGCAAGATTTCAAAAGGTCTAAACTTCTTTAGTTTTCCTTTGGTCAAAGCGAAATATCTCTACAATAATGGATCTTTAGTTTAGGTCTCCCTTTTTTACTTGCGACACCCGAAATTAGGAATTTGTCAGTTGTTTGATGTTTTCTACTCCCTATTGGGTTTCCAGTGTAAGTCTAACAATGAAGGCTTCATACTCGGCTTGATTATTGGTGGTGGGGAACTCAAAGCAAAAGGATACTTCAATCACAAATCTGACATTATTATCTAAAATGAGATTGGGCAAAGTATCTCAACTATTAAATGACTTGTCTGTTAACCTGACCCAAACATTTGTTGTTCCTGAAGTCATTTATGCAATTCAATTTACCACTTCTTCAGTCGTTCTTCCAAATATTGTTGTGGAGAACTTGTTTCAAGGGTAAATCTGACATGACTATGATGACGTGTGCCGGAAAGTATTGTCGTAGATTCCTGGATGCAGTTACCAATGCCAATGCCACTTTATCTATCTTTTGATAACATATTTCGGGTCCAACCATGGCCTTGGAGTGAAGTAGTGCAGACTATGAATTGAATTTGGCTCTTGATAGATTCCCTTATAAAGAGAACATATTTAAAAGGGGATGGTGTCTAGTGATCGTAGATAGATTTCGTTCCCTTTTTGTAGGGATTCAGTTAGTCGACTTCCCATCTTCTTGTCACTTGTGAGTTAGCTTTATTAGTGTGTGTAGCAGTGAAATTGGTGAGACTAAAGTCATTGTATAGACGTAGCTCATTTGTTTTAAACAGAGTCGCCACTGCGCTTTATTGTTTCCAAAAGGAATGGAGAAAGAGCGAATAAAACCCACCGAAGTTTTTAAAATCAAAACTTATAAACTTATCAGAGATTTGGGTAAGGGGGTTTGTTATACAAGAGGAAGGTTTTAATCACCCCTCATATCCATGGTACTCCATGGGAACCTCTTTGAAAATGTTATTGTTTTTGTGTACATGTATTATGAAAGTCATATGTGAACTTGTTTAAAATAGATGGTGGGGATGGGAAAAGAAATTTTTGAAAGTGAGCTTGATAAGACATCGTATCTTAGGCCTACATACCCCTTTTAAAGAAAAGGGAAGTTAGAGCTTTTGTAGTTCCCCTTAAAAAGGAAAAAGGGCCAAAGTGGCCAAAATCTTTTTGGGTGTGAGCTTTAAAATACTCACAGGTTTTTAAAAGAGGGTTAAGCTTTAAAATACTTAACAAGTTTAAAAGGGTTAAGCTTTAATAATACTTAATAATTTTTAAAATAAGAAGGGACCAAGCTTTAACAATACAAGGTCAATGGGTTAGGAGAAGTTTCACCGGGAATAATTCTTCTCTTAACACCAAGGTTTTAAAACAAAGAGACCTAGCTTTAACAATACAAAGGTCAATGGACTAAAAGTAGTTTCACCAGGAATAATTCTCCTCTTAGTACCAAGGTTTAAAAAACAAAAGGTTTTGGTTTGATCTTTAACAATACAAAACCATAAGACAAGTGAAAAGCTTTAACAATACTTTAACACAAAAATAAAAGAGATTGGAAAAGAGTTTGAGTACCTTGACAATTTTAGTCAATACCATTCCCATTCTTTTGGATTTTCAACAAACAACTTAAGAAAACATTCAATGGATACCTCAAGTGTGTGTGTGTGATAACATGTGTCACAAAAGGACAAACAAGTAATTATGATAATCATCAATGATAATGAACAAGGATATTTGTACCTTTGGATGGATTCATATATGAATGAATGATGGATGATGAATGTTTAACTTATGCACAATGGTTAGATAAACAAAGTATGATAATAACAAGTACAAAACACATGGATAGAAAATCAACAAGTATATGTACAAAAGATAATGGTTAAGATAAACATATAAGTACAAAAGCATGGATTAAAATCAACAAGTATGTACAAGGTAACAAGTTCATGGATAATAAAGATCAACATGTTTTTGGATTAGGGTTTTAAACCTAGGGTTTTGAAATTAGGGCTTGAAATTAGGGTTTTGAAGTTAACACCTAAACCTAATTAATTTTAATGATTAAATACCAAATCCTAAAAGAGGATTGGTCTAAGGGTACATGGTAAAGTCAATGACATTAAATCCTAACCCTAAACAAACATATACAAAAATGTACTAAGTCTCTTTGAAGAAAATATTCAAAAGAAATGATTTTTAGTTGATTTTTTAATATATAAAAGACATATTTTTCATTAATTTTTAAGTGACAAAATAATAAATATTTTTGAGTTTTTTAAACATGATATGAAAATACAAAAGTTGAATAAACTACACAAAAAAAGAACAACTAACAAAGATTAATTTTCCTATTTTTATGATTTTTTTGAAGTTTAATAAAAATGGATAAAAACTAGTGATAAAAAAGAAGGTTTTGTTGGCCATAGAGCTTGAACCCACGCCACTGAACACACTACTCAAAACTCTAGCCACTCAACCAACGCGTGCGTTGTGACAAGGAAATGCCCTCAATTCAATATATCTCAAAACAGGTGTTAAACGTGTGAAAAAAAATAAAACCAGTAAGGTCTGGGGAGAGGGGGATTCGAACCCCAAACCTTGGGCACGCGTTAAGTACACACACATTTACCAGCTGGGCTATAAGGATGTATTCGTTAAGCAAATGCGCCCAATACATTATATTTTAAAACATGTTTCAAAATGGAATTTTTAGAACTTCATCTTCTTTAACTTAGACACGAAGAACAACAACAACACATCAATGGCGCCAAGTTTGAATTTCTCTAAAACTCAATCATTTTTAACAAAATAAGATACTAACATGATAAGAAATTAGTTACGAAATCAACCATACAATTATCAAACGTTAATTCAAATCAAAACTCATGAATTTTTGGAAAAACTTATGAACCTAGAAATTGATTTTCAAAATTAAACTCTTAATACAAACAATCAATCATCAGGACCTTAGGGCTATCATTCCACATGTAAAAACGAACATTTTGGTATCAAGAAATGCGCAAATGGAACTCCATTCAAGGAGTTCAAAGTTGAACTACATACCTCTGAAAATGAGGTCGAGCAGAGAGCTTGAGAGGATCTAGGAGTGAATTGAAGATCCAGCTAGGTTCAATAATCCACCAGGAAGCTATTGCAATGCTCAAAATGATCTACAAGTTCCTGCAACTTCAAACACGATACCACCTAGAACATGAGTTAGAAAAAATGGCAAATGATGATTAAGGTGTTACAGATGCAATTTCTTGTTTTGGATAGCTTATATGAGTGATATGGAAGGTGTTTGGATGTTTAGTTTGGTTTGAAATGGCCTGTATGGTTCTGCACAACTTCAAGTGCAAGTGAGGTGTGAAAATTTGGAACTTGGGGAAGATGATGTTATAGGTTCAAATTAATGGTTTGGATGGCTTCTAATGGATATATAGAAGCTAATTGGGGTGCTAGTTTGGTAGGTTTGTGTTTGGTTTGGATTTTGGCAAGTTAAAACCTTAAATGGACCTTTATGAGAGTGAAAATGGTGATTTTTGGTTAGAGGGGTTTTGGAATGTTATGGAAATGGTAGACAGCTTCTAAATGATATTTAGAAGTTGTTTGAAACCTTGGTTGACACCCAGAACTTGTGGAACTCAAAATCACTAGAAAAATGCAAAGATTGAAAAAAAAAAGAGAATTTCAAGTGATAGGTGACTTGGAGAATTCTGGTGTGTTTGATGCAAGAGGCAAGGGCCTCTATTTATAGGCACAATTTAGGATTTGTGGAGGGAAAAATCTCAGAGTTTTAAGTTCACATGTGATACTTGTACCTCTTTACTTGTTTGTGAAGAAATGAGAAAAATGGATTTCCAATGGAAGGTACAAGGCTCAAGCATGCTTGTGAGACTTTATTCTGCACATTAGGAGCTTGCTTGTTGTGTTTGCAATGCTTTTGGTGCAGAGGAGACATGGGGGATACTCAAGGAGAGTGGATTTTGCAAAAGCAATGCTTTTCTAGAATGGAAGTGTGACCTTTATGCCATTAATGGAATGATCACTTGTATAATGGCTTAAGCACTTGGATCATAGTCCTAAAATGTGTGTAATATTATGATTATGGCCTCTTAAACAAGTTAGAGGGGCTGTACTTTGAAGATTCTTGCAGATTTGAACAAAATTCAAACTTGTTCTTCATGTTCATCTTTATTTTCCAAGTGTTCATGGAGCCTTCTTCACAAAATCGTATCTCTTAGCTCAAGCCATAAATTTTCATGCTATTGATCTCTTTGAAAAGCCCTTGCTACATACTTCAATCCACTTCTTAAAAGTTTTCTCAAACTTCTTTGGGATCATGGAGAAAAATAGCCATAAAGTTGAGAAAAATCTAAGTGAAAACACTTAAAGTTTTCTAAGTTTTTTGAACATAATCTTCAAAATTTCATATCTCTCAAAATAATCATTTTTTGAAGAAATATTCAATGGTATGAGTTGTTTGTTTGATCAAGATCTACAACTTTCATGTTTGGAGATTTTTGAGTTTGTAGGCAAAATTTGGAGTTCCCAAAATTAGGTCAAAATTCACTTAAAACCCTAATTTTGACTTTTGTTGACTTTTTTATTCTTGATGAATTTTCTTGATTTTCTTTGGCCAAATGTCTTCAATAATCATATGATGATTATTTGAATCCTTAAAAGTTCATAGTTGACCATTTTTCTCAAAAGTCAATGGTTGACCCACATAGTTGATTTTTTCCAAATGAACTGCAGTTTTGTGATTTCCAAATGGATCAAGGTCTCATATTCAAATGAATGATATGAATGGACTATAATGTTGATTTGGATGCCCTTAAATCATGGTTTGAGTCTTGGAGCCATGTCCTGATTAAAAGTCAACCCTCTAGTGTAATTAGGTCAAAACCCTAATTTTGGGGCCTCAGGTGATCTTGAGAGTTGTTGATCTTGAATTGGGTTATCTTTGGTCTTAGATATTGATGAGAGAACCTTTTGAACATAGGAGAGTGTTTGAACTTCCTTGTGGGCCTCAAAACCCTAATTTGCTCAGTCTCCTCTTTGATCAGTCTCCTGTCTTAGGACACAAGCAACAAACAACAATTTTTGTATTTTTGGGTTAACAAATGATATATGCATAATGATAATGATAATGATGATGATCCTACTATTTGGAATATGGTGGGATCTCAGTGGTCAAAAATTAGGGTACAACAGTGTGGTATATGATCTTCCAATGGTTGGGTTGACAAGTGGTTCTTCCTAATAATCTCAGTTTTTTTTTTTAGTATTTTCTGTCTTTAGGCAGTAGGACCAAGTCTAAGGATGCCGAATAATATGAGTTTATTAGACATAAATATTACTCTTGTCTCTCTCTGTCTATCTCTCACAATAAGTGTTTTCATTCTAATTTTTACACTTTTTAAGATAATGATTAATTGTGTTAATTTTAATTATTAAATAAACATTATTTATTAAAATAACTAATAATATATTAATACTTTAAAATGATAAATAATTTAAGATAAATAATAATTCAAAAGAGATCATCTATTAAGAGACGGATGGAATAATACATTCTTCCCAACCAATGGTGTGGTGATATACTTCTCGACCTGGTTCATTAAATAGTTTGATGAATATCTCATTTTTTCTTTTTGAGAGTTCCAATTGACATTAAATTTGGTCAATATGGAGATAAGAATATTATGTCTTAGGTCAAAACCCTAATTTGGGGCCTCAGGTGATCTTGAGAGTTGTTGATCTTGAATTGGGTTATCTTTGGTCTTAGATATTGATGAGAGAACCTTTTGAACATAGGAGAGTGTTTGAACTTCCTTGTGGGCCTCAAAACCCTAATTTGCTCAGTCTCCTCTTTGATCAGTCTCCTGTCTTAGGACACAAGCAACAAACAACAATTTTTGTATTTTTGGGTTAATAAATGATATATGCATAATGATAATGATAATGATGATGATCCTACTATTTGGAATATGGTGGGATCTCAGTGGTCAAAAATTGGGGTACAACAGTGTGGTATATGATCTTCCAATGATTGGGTTGACAAGTGGTTCTTCCTAATAATCTCAGGTTTTTTTTTTAGTATTTTCTGTCTTTAGGCAGTAGGACCAAGTCTAAGGATGATTTTGTCACGGTATGACATGTTGTTGTCTGGACCATTTTAAAATTTTATAATGATGTTTTCTTTAATGGAGTTAAAAAACTGTAAAAGAGGTGGAGGAGAAGAGCACTTTTTGGGGCTGAAAATAACTTCTAGATAAATCAGTGGTGAACTCGTACATATACTTTGATTTGTTTCACAATCCTATCCTCTTTATTAATTTATAGTGGGTCAAATGTTCGCTATGAAGTAGGTGTTGGTATATGGTTTTCACCTTTATTTTATTAATATATTTTTCATTGAAAAAATAGAGAAAACTATAAATAACCAAACACTGAAGTAAATAACACTAAAGTTTTTGCAATAAGGTGATCGATAATACATCAAATTCTTAAATACCATAAGTTTTTGCAATAAATAGTAAAAAGTTGCAAATGATTGTGTTTTGTTTGCAAACACAACTAGTTTTCCATAATATTTTGACTCCACTTTACTTCAGCTTTAGAACTAGGTTTAACTATAATGCCATGCACCTGTAATATCCATTAAAGTGATGAATATATCATATACTATAATACTATAATCAAAATATGAACATGTAGAAAAGAAAATATAACGAGAATATCATATCATATATAGATTTTAGAATATTATAAATATAAAAAATTTGATTATAATTGAAATTTTTTTAAAAAAAAAAAAATATAGATTTTAAAATATCAGATATACCTGATGAAGCATAGTCTTAGAGTAGGCATTGATGATATTAATAATAAAGACCTCCTATATAATAAAATAACAAGATAGTATAAGAATGATAATAACTATAAGCCATATGCAAATCTTTTCATCTCATAAAAATTAATTAAAAAAACTATATGTTATAACATACCCTGCCACCAGTCTCCTCTTGTAGCCATTTCTGAATCATCTTCTCCTCCATTATTATTGTACTATTAAAATAAAAATCATGTTAAGCATTCATGATTGTAAAAAAAAGTATTAACCATATAAATATAATATAATAATAATAATAATTTATATAAAGACAAAGATTTGTTTATGTTTGTAATACAATATGTAGTTTTAACTTTTCTCTATTGAATTTATGGTATCAATAAAAATATACTCTATACATAAATTAAATATATTGTTGAATGCATTATCACTCACCAAGGAGTTGAATGAAGCATTTTGTGAACTTTGAGTTTGAGGATATATATCTTGGCCACCATAAAAAATTGATGAACTTAGATGACATGTATGAACATTATGATTCTGGTACAAGCAAGAAATGTCTGTGTTTTTTGTGTTATGAGCTCCACCATTGTTGTCCTTAAAGATGCTATCTATTCCTAAAAGATAACAAAATGAAAAATAAATGTTATATATATTCTTATGGATTTATAATATTTATTATATCTAATATTAAAGAATTATTTTTAGGCCGATTAAAATATTTTTGTGTAGTATAGATAAACTGTATTTATTTTTTAGGCAAAATAGAGAGACTGTAAGGGTAATGGTGAGATATATGGAAAAGCTTCACCAATTAAATTTAAATGGTCAAAATTCAAAAGTAACATTTTAAAAACAATTATTTATAATATTTTTACAAATATAAAATCTGATATTTATTATGAAAAATGGGTGTAAGGAAAATTTGGAATAAAGTGGGAAAAGTGATTCTAATATTTAAATTTTTAAATGGAAGGTAAATAAAGTCTGAACAAATAATTCGTAATTTAACCATGTTAAGTAATTGAGTTCAACCTTTTGGTTGAAAATACTTATTATATTTGATATTTAAGAATTGTTTTTGACCAAATTAAAGATATTTTTGTAGGTATGTGTTATACTCTGTACTTATTTTTTTAAGACAAAATATATTGTAAGTATTTTTATAAATGGATAACTTATAACTTTTGTCCCTTTATTTTACCTCATTCATAATAATAATTTTTTATTTTAAATTTAAACTATTTTATTTTTTCTTTCAATTCTTGCATTAAAATTTTGTGATGTCCCTATTTTAAAATGACTTACATTTGTGAAATATGACAAATCTTTAAATAAAACTTTTTTTAAAAATTTTAAACACAAAATATAGAAGTTACATATCATAAAAAAGTGAACATTTTATTGATTTTATCTTAGAAAGAAAAATTACATGGCATGAACAATGAATGTGTCATCAATTTTAAATAAGATTAAGATTTTGTTTGGCAAATCTGTTTGATAATAGTCTTTTTTATCAGGAGTTTATAACTTATTTTTTAGACGTTATTTTATAGCTTATAACTTATCATTTTTTTCATGAATACCCTTATAAATTTTAACTATTTTACATGTGCTTTTAATTATTAATTAAAAGATATTTTTTTATGTTATTTTATATTTATAAGTTAGTTAAACTGCTAATTTTATCAAACACTTTAATTAGTTTATTAACTATCAATCATCAACTACAAACTATAAGCTATCAGTCATCAGTTATAAATTATAAGTTAACTTATCACTCAACCGTTAATTTTATCAAACAGAGTCTAAATAAAGATTAAAGCTAATATATATATATATATATATATATATATATATATATATATATATATATATATATAACCAATTAAATTTAATGTGTTCAAATTCAAAAGTAAAAATAAAAATAAAATATTTTTATGACTTTTTACAAATATAAAAATCTGATCATTATTATGAATAATGCAGATAAGGAAACTTTGAAGAAAAGAAAAAAAAAAGAGAAAGGAAAAGTGACCTAAAGAAATATTCTATCATTATTTTATGACTTTTCTGTATTATATTTAAAAATATTACCACAAATCTTACATACCAGAACTGAATGAAACAAAGTACACTACCTTGAGTTTCAACTTTAGAGTTCACTGTCTCTTTCTTAGTTTTGCTGCCACTTGCTTCAAATCGCACAGATTCTCTTCTTAAAATCTGAAACAAAATTTCTCGGACATAGAAAATATTAGAGCTAGTTCATAAATCCAATTTTAAATAAGAATAACAAAAAGCATGAAATGAACTTGAAATAAAAAATATTTGGACATATAGTTGATATATTGACATCGATAATAATTTAAAAAATAAATAAATTGAATGTCATACGTTTTTAAGTGTTGTATTATGTTGGACACCAACACGTAAAACAGATACCAAATACGCTTGTCATCGATCATGTAAACTTTATGTTGTTCTAAGATGAAATTATATTGATCAAGAAAACCAAGACTACAAAAAATCATAACACTAAGACTAAAGAAATGAAAAATCAGTACCTTAGGTGAATGAGTTGAAACTATGGAGCCATAAATTCCTGCAGAAGGGTGACATATTTTAGACTCAAAGATTTGAGAACCAAGTGAAGAAGAAGTACCCTTTTGCTTATTCTTTTCTGCCATTCTCTAATAAAAAATTCTTTCAACAAAAGTGAGTTTTTCTTATGATCAAAGTTCGTAAAACACCCTTTAAAAAGGGAAAAAAAAAGAAAAAAAAAAGAAAAATTCAATTACGTTTTTATTTGGAAAGAATCAGAATGAGTGGAAAGTAGAGAAAAGGTTAAAGAAGAGAAGAGAACAAAAAGAAAAAGAAAAGAAGAAAGTGTAAAAAATATATATCAAAGAGCTTGCGTCAATGTGTATAATATGGTAAGTGATGTATGAAATGATATTTTTTCTTCTTTTTTCCGCTAATTGGAACTTTAAGCAGGTGATAAAAGTTTATTTTTATAAATTCAAAGTATTGAGTCTGAATCCTCTCAAAAAGTATTGGTACGTTTCGGTCTCTCACATAAAACATTTCATCTATCTCATGTCTCATGTTTGAAAAATTGTGTACATTCTCTTCATTACTAACCTCATACTTGAAGGACTGTGTACATTCCTGTTATCTGAGCCAGATCCAAACTCAAACGTAGCATAACCCGCCTTAACCTAATTCATTCACGGGGAAGGATTAAGCCAAATCACTCCTAATGTGTCAGGTCAAGCATGTCGGTCCAGGTTCAATACAACACATTTTTGATCAATACCCTTTATATATAGACAAAGTACTTAAGTTATTGAATAGCCTTAAAAGGCCGACCCGACATTGGACAAAGAAACTTGAGACTTGATTTTCTTTATTGCTTTTAGCCGACGAGTAAGGAGACATATCATAGTGACAATTAAATCAATTAGAAAATACCACTACTACAAAATACACCTAACGTAACATGCTATTACCTCCGATATTACGTCAATAGAAGTAATAGCTCTTATTTAGGTGGCTGCATTTTTATTTCTTTTATTAAAAGACATTTCACAACAGTCCATACACTACAAAAAAAAAGGTCTCCTGCCACGCCCAAGAAACCGAGGCTATATGCAAAATAACCGTGGCGTAACGCTGAGGCCACGGTTTGGCCACGAAAATCCAACTGTGGGATATGCGGCCGTGGCCTAAAGTATAGTCCACAGTTTTTTGGTATATACCACGTTTTTTTGACAACCGTGGCTTTTATAGGCCACGGTTTAGGTAGTTTGATTAAGGCCGCGACTTATATATTTTTTTTGTTGGAGAAAATAGAATATATATTAATCCAAAAACAGTTTCAGTACAATGCCGATCCGTAGATCCAAGCTTCACTCAATACAAGAAAAACAAACTACAAAACAGAGAACACGAGATACTCTAAGCCTTCAGCTATGATTGTTCCTGCACTTTGCCAGACAAGCCTCAACTCTTTCTTTATATCACCACTGTTCAACTTTTCATTGCGGTTCTGAAAAATGATAAGATTTCTGGTTGTCCAAATGCTGTACAAAGTCTCAGCAAAGATGACTTTGATTTTCCTGCATTGTAGCGATTTCCCCTTGGACATATCACTAAACCATCCTATGTCTACCTTCCAATTAATGGGTCTTTTGTGTGTTTCCAGCCAATCCAACATACTGGCCCAGATAAGCTTAGCATGCTCACACTCAAAACAAAGGTGATTAATGCTTTCTTGCAAGCCACAATAAGCACAAAGTCCATCAATAAGGATCCCAAATCTGTTCAGCCTGTCTTTGGTTGGTATTCTACCAAGACAAGCCATCCACGCAACAAAAATGGCCCTTGGCCTCGCAAAATTTCCCAACAGAATCCGTCTCCAGCTTACTTTTGGCTTATCCCCTTTTAGCATCTTGTACATATCCTTAGTAGTGTAATCCCCCTTGGTCAGAAAGTTGGTCCATGCTGCAGAATTCATCAAGAAGTCTCGAGTTTTGAACATTGCTTTCAAAAGCCAGGAACCATGAATAGGAGGTTGATACACCGCACAATTAGTACCCTTCAGATAGTAGTGATGAATCTAGTTAATCCACATCTTATCTTTCTTCTCACTTAGGTTCCATAAGAGTTTCCCTATGGTTGCTTTGTTCCATTCAACCAAAGAAATCATGTTGAGACCTCCTGCTACCTTCGAGCTACAGATTTGGTCCCAAGAGACCGGCGCCTTTTTACTCATTGCGTCCTTACCCGTCCATAAAAAACGTCTGCAAAGACTTTCAATATGTTGAATTACCTTCTTAGGGAGAGGGAAGACCTGCATCCAATAGTTGGCTATGGAGAAAATAACACTTTTAACAAGTAAGAATCTACCAGCATAAGACAGAAGGTTTGTGCTTTAGTGGTTCATTCTACTTAGCATTCTATCTATAAGGGGCTTACAGCTATTTATTGTCAATTTCTTGCTGTCAAGGGGGACCCCTAAATACTTAAAAGGCAGCTTACCTCTATCAAAACCAGTAGCTTCTTGGATGCTTCTGATGCTGCTATCATCAATCCCCCCACAGTAAACTTTGCTCTTTGGGATACTGATGGTCAAACCAGTGGCAGCAGAAAATCCTGCTATCTTGCTCATAATAATCCCAACAGATCCCACATCCCCCTAGCAAATAACAAAATATCGTCAGCAAAACAAATATTAGTGATTTGCATTTTTGCACGTTTCGGGTGGAAGTTAAAGTTCAGAATATTGCTAACTTCAAGTAACACTCTATTAATGTATTCCATGATGATCACAAATAAAAGCGGGGAGATAGGATCTCCCTGTCTCAACCCTCGGTTTATATTTGCCATGATTACAGAACTGTGGCCATATGGTAAAGCCACGGTTTCAATTTAACGTTTAACATACAATTTTGGTTCAAGATATAGCCACAGTTTGGTTATGACCACAGATTTAAAACCGTGATTATATGTTATGCATTCTAAACCATTTATCTTGCCACGGTTTATTTCTGTATCATTACATAAATATGTCATTATATATATATATATATATATATATATATATATATATATATATATATATATATATATATATATATATATATATATATATATATATATATATATATATATATATCAATATAAAATTAACAATAATATTGATGATTAGAATCTAATTAATTACAAGCAAATTAACATTAACGTCAATAGAGCTGATATAGAATTAAATTTAAAGAATAAGTAAATAGCATTTTTCCTAAACTATTCATCAATGGTAAATTCTATTTTACATGTATGTTGCTTACATATATAAGCCCAGGATGCAGCAAGAGCTGATAAAAAAAAAATCTAAATTTAAGACCGAACTTCATAAATCCAAGCAATTACATTGGTTATATCAATTGAGTTAGACCAACAATTTTCCTTTTTTTGTTTACAAAATGTGTATGTCACTTATAATTTTAATATTTATATATAAATTAAAATAGCTTTCATCACAGTTTGGAGTAGCAACCACTGTGAAATGTACTTACATTTAATTACGGCCGTTTTTATCAACCGTGGTGAAAAGTATAACTTATATTAATTAAGAGAAATTTTGCTCTTTTAGGACAGAAAATCGTATCTCTCTTAACAAAACTCTAACACTCTCTCTCGTCTTACTTCATGAATGACTGCATACCAAGGAAATGTGTTACACAAAACATATTTCTTTCACTTTCTCTTACATTAGGTACGTACACGTTTCCACCTTTCACTTCCTCTTCACATTTTTAATGATAAAAGTTGTATGTTGTTGATCATAAAGTTCTATGTTGTTTAGGGTATGTTGTTGATGATAAAAATTGTATGTTGTTGATGATTTTGATTTTGTTGAGCAAAAGTGTATGTTGTTGTTGATAAAATTTATATGTTGTTTAGAGTATGTTGTTGATGATAAAAGTTGTATGCTATTGATGCTTTTGTTTTTGTTGAGCAAATTTGTATGTTGTTTAAGGTATTTTATTGTTGATAAAAGTTCTATGTTATTGATGATATTATTTTTGTTGATAAAATTTGTATGTTGTTTAAGACATGTTGTGGTTGATAAAAGTTATATGTTGTTTAGGGTGTGTTATTAGTATGTTGTTGATGATAAAAGTTATATGTTATTGATGCTTTTGTTTTTGTTGAGCAAATTTGTATGTTGTTTAAGGTATTTTATTGTTGATAAAAGTTCTATGTTGTTGATGATATTATTTTTGTTGATAAAATTTGTATGTTGTTTAAGACATGTTGTGGTTGATAAAAGTTCTATGTTGTTTAGTGTATGTTATTAATGATAAAAGTTGTATATTGTTGATGTTTTTTTTTGTTGAGAAAAGGTGTATGTTGTTGTTGATAAAAGTTCTATGTTGTTGATGATCATGTTTTTGTTGATAAAATTTGTATGTTTTTAAAAATATAGTTTTGTTGATAAAAGTTGTATGGTGTTAATGATTTTGTTTTTGTTGAGCTATGTTGTATGTTGTTTAAGGTATGTTGTTATTGATAAAAGTTCTATTTTCTTTATGATTTTGTTGATAAAAGTTGTATGTTGTTTAAGGTGTGTTGTTGTTGATAAAATTTGTATGTTATTGATGATTTTGTTTTTGTTGAGTTATGTTGTATGTTGTTTAAGGTATGTTGTTGTTGATAAAAGTTTTATGTTGTTGTACGTACGTGTCAACATGTAATAAAAGACGAGTTTATTATATCATATGTAGTTTGAGTGTTTTTCTAACCCCTCAATGAATATATATAACCTTAAATTGAGTTATAAAATATTAATATGAGTTGTTAAGTTATATTATAAAAAAACTTATTCTTATCAATGTGTTACAAGCTTTTAGCAGCCTATTATTTGTATCTTACTCTTTAACAGTTAGAACTTGATTCAATGCTTCTAGTTCTCCAGCTATCACTTCCTTCACATCTAATTTTGTCTATAAAGTAAATAATATTTTGTAAAGTAAACTAGAGGTGAAGGAAGTGTTAGCAAAAGAATTAGGAACATTGAAACAAATTCTAATAGTTAAAGAGCAAAATATGGATAATTGTAAAAAGCTCGTACAACATTGATTATTGTAACTTGTTTTTCTACATAAGTTATAATAAACTTAAGTAAGCATATCACCACGGTTGGATTCTGTAACATCCCTAAATCTATACTACTCAAATAAAGCATACATTTGCATAAATCAGAGTAAATAAACATGCATCACATGAGGGACTACACACAATTACCAAAAATAACACTCTAACATGCTATGGTCACATACAAGTAACACAAAATTAAGGATTCAAAACGAACATGCAGAACCACAGCGGAATAATTATCTCATCCAAAAAATGGTAATCTCGGATGATTCCCATACATCATCCACCATATCACAATATCTTGGCTCAAGGCCACACATCAAAATATAACATATTCAAATAGGAAATACATATGAGTAAAACAATATCTCATAACATCAATTCAAAGATAATAAACTCAAAATCCCAAGTGTTACATTGACCAGAGCACAATATGACTACCTAGTCAAGACACACTACAAGAGATCTAAACCTCCAAGTTAAGCCTCCTCCGAAGCACCACTATCTTCGGTACCTGAGCGATGTTGCATAGAACATTATTCCAACAAAAGGGTGAAAATTTACATCATCATAAAAATATGTGAAAATAAGCATTGCATAGCCTACATATATAAGAATTCATCACACTTTGCATAATCATGTAAATAGCATTTCTCAAGTCTATTTCACATAGTCAAATATGCAACAAATCTCAACATAGCATCCACACAATCATTCACAAATCACATCATCACATAACAACCACACAATTATATGTATGTGACGCGACATCAACATAATGCAACTCATGCATGTGGTACCAACTCTTTTATCCTTTCCAGACATACCGAGTCCATCTCCCAGACAGATAACATACAAAATCCCGTTCTCTAAGCTTTTAGGCCCCCTCTCTGAGCTTGGGACAAGTCACTAGTTTCCACGAGAACTAGCACCCATTGCCTCTTGACACAAATGATGTATGTGAAACTCAATAACAACATATGCAAATTAAGACCATCTCTCAATCTTAATAATATACGCATACCACAATAATCCAACATATATGAATTACTCACCAAAAGTTGCACAAAATGCATCAAATAATCATTCTCAATAAAGAGCATCCAAATAGCATATATTCATTGCACACATCATGAATCATATATAATACAACATACCAATATCATATTATTCACAGCTCATCAAGTCATACATGCACATATACATAATTACATGTTATTCACACCATAACATCATAATTAAGTCATCGAGTGCTAACGATTCTAGTTCTATCACAAGGATAATTACATTAGCTTCCTAATGCTTCGAACGACACATAACACGGAGTTATGGACCAAAAGTTATGAATTTTAGAATTTTTGCAAAATAAGGCATATTCGCCTGACGAAGGAAATGACTCGTCCGAAGCTTTATTACATAAACATGGTCACCAAAAACCTCCTCTCACCCGCTGGTCTCGCCTGGCGAAGGCTCACAAGCGAACGCTCGCGCGACGAAGCAAAACGCTCGCCCGACGGCTCGCACCAGAACCAAAAAAATCTGTGTGTTTTTCAGCACCTCCATCACTATCCCAATCCGATTTTCACATGTTATAGGTTCTAAATACACCAACTTAACACCAGATTCCATTATACAACAACAACCTAATGTATTGATCATTATGGGCACTAAACCTAACACATGATTTCACCTATTTAATCATCAAATTCAAGTTTTATGTTAAAACTCTAACTATCCAAAACCCCGTAAATTGGAACACCCAATTCTAAACATGTATCCTATTCATTGCATAGAATCACATAGAATCATAACAATGGGAAGTTAAACCCTTACCTTGAAGAATCTCCTTCTTCTTCTTCTAGTACCAAACTTCCTATTTTTCCCTTCCCTTCCTTTCTTCTCTTCTTTCTCTCCAAAATGATAATTTATTCTTACTTCACTAAAACCCTAACTTGGTGTTATGTTATTTTGGGCTTAACCCACCAAAACAATTATTTAGGCCAACTAGTTATATTTCTCCAATAACTAAATTAACCCAAATAGCGCAAATACACACATAATTAAATAATTAAGTAATTAGTATACCACATAATAATTAAATAAATCAATAATTAATAAAACACCAAATAAAATAATTAATGAAATAGCTAGTAAAATCGGGATGTTACATATTCTATGACTGTAGTGAAATGTTGTGCGCTAAGTGTTTCACCATGGTTTAGATATAGAATCGTGGGGAAATGTATTGAAATATGCGAAAATTTTGTCGCTGGTATCGAACCCATGACCTCAACCTTTTACTATAGTTGTTTAATACAATTGTAGTGGTATGTTATATGCTACTATGTTGTTAGCATGACTGGTAGCTCGTGATGGTAAAGAGGCCCATACAATCACACCTTGCGATATGATATGTGGAACCACTTCACCAGGGTGGAAGGTCATAAGGAAAAAGTTAAATGTCAATACTGTGAAGTCTTAATTAAGTATAGTAATGGAACAACCGAACAAGTGGTATCCGGACTCATCTAGGTAGATGCACTGCTTATGATAATGATGAAACCCAAGAGACCCAACCAAACAAAAGGAGAAAAACAACTACAGAAGGGCAAGTAGTTTGTTAGCCAAGCTATGCTAAATTTGATCAAGAGGCATGCCGAGCGCAAATTGTGAAAACATTTGTGTGTGTTGAGCTACGATTTTGTTTTGCGGAGAATAAAGAATTTAAAAATCTATTAATCAAGATAATTTATTAGAACAACTTATAAACACATATAAAAACCATTAAAATTTATTTTCTTTTTTCTTGAAAATGGCTTATTGTTTACCGTGAAAATTGGTAAACAAGCGCTAGTCTTCCAAAAGTGAAAAACTTTTGGTTACTCACAAGATCGACTAGATTAATCCTAGGACATGTGCTTTATATTCTAAATATTCCCATAGAAAGTAAAGAACAATTCGACACAAATTACATTTTTCGTTTTGGAATTTGTTTAATTTACGCAGATCTTGTTTA
The DNA here is from genome assembly GCF_029867415.1 of Vicia villosa. Taxonomy (NCBI): domain Eukaryota; kingdom Viridiplantae; phylum Streptophyta; class Magnoliopsida; order Fabales; family Fabaceae; genus Vicia; species Vicia villosa. The sequence goes on along the minus strand of NC_081184.1, from coordinate 15,812,420 downwards.
AGATAGCATTGTAACTTGTAAAATAAACAATGTAAAGGCAATTGAAGGATAAATTTCAATAATGTAAATGACAAGAATATAAAATTCTGGAAATGTTAAAACTATATTAAACTGTAAAAAGGAATATAAAAGTGGTGTTTTTATACGTACATTCTCAGACTGACTCGTTTCTCACACACAGGTACTTTGAGTAAATTAATGAGATTTTGTACAAAGTGAACACACCGAATCTGAATGCTAAGACTCCTATATTTACTAATTTGAAATAATCGTCCCAACGGTTTTTCGGTCAGAGATTTCTAAGTTGCGCTTGGCATGCTTTCCTTTTGTCCCGAAGCTCCACGCGTCCCTTTACACAACAGATCAAAACAAAAAGCGGTTACGCCTTCGTTCAGACTTAACTTCCTGTTGAAGGCTCGTTTCCGTCGAACCAAATATCAAAACTTATAAAATATTTCTAAGTCCGTGTCCAACAACTTTTCTTATCAAAAGAACACTTCGACAAGCTTTCTTCAATCATGTCATCTTGTCGAACATTTCCAATCTTCTCAATATACATTTCATTTTCTTCAACAATAATATAGTGTCGAAAATTCCAACTAACACTTATACAAGCTTATTCGTAAGCGCTTATTTTTGTAAGCAATTATGCTATAAGATGTAAAAAAACTGAAAAATGAAGAACGCGTGTCCGATTTTTTCTTCTTTGTCCTTCGGGCTTTTGAAGATATAAGAAAAGCTAGTGAGGTTTTTCTTCTTCTTTGTATTCTTCGTTCACAATTTGGAAGAGAAGAAGTGATACCTGGCCGGAGGCACGACGGAGGAAGGAGGAAGAACGGTGATGGCGAGGTAGAGAGAACAACAAAGACGGCGAGGAGAAATATCTTAGAGAAGAACAATGAAGGTAATGAGATGCAAAACTTGTGTTTTGTTACTTTTGTTTTAAAATATTTAATTTTAAATAAGCTATGACAGCGCTTTTAAAAGCGCCTTTTTAACTAGCCCTATACCAGCGCTTTTTAGGAAAAAAACGCTTTTGTAGCCTACCCCTATAGCAGCGCTTTTAAAAGCGCTTTCATATCTTACCCTATAGCAGCGCTTTTATAAAGCGCTTTCGTAGGATCCCCTATAGCAGCGCTTTTTCCTTTGTTTTTTTAGTTTTGTTTTAGCGAAATCTATAGCAGCGCTTTTGCCTAAAAGCGCTTTCGTAGATGTGCTGCTAAAAGCCAAATTTGACGTAGTGCAAATAGCCCAAAATATTAGATATATAGCAGTTCACTTATTTGTGATTTTTTGAATGAATTTGAGATTTTGATTTGAAAAAATTTGTGATTTTTATTGTGAATGTAGATACAAAAGATTTTTTTAAAAAAAAAATAGGTAAAATAGTATATTAAAAAGATTTATAAAAAAATTTTAAAAATAAATTAAATATGTTTTTTATTAAAAAAAATTCAAAACCAAATATAATGGTTTGGTTCTTTAACAAATGGTTCGGTTTGAAAAAAAAATTATCTTTTAATGGTTTGGTATATTTCGGAATTCCGAAATGTTATACCAAACAAATTTTTTTTTTGTTTAGTTTGGTTTTAGAAAAATTAAAACGGTTCGGTTCGGAAGACCTTATTAATGGTCCGGTTCTGTCAGTTTTCTTATAGAATTGTACATGAACAACCCTAAAGTTGTACCATAAATCGTAGTTAAATTAAATTTATCACCACTTTAATTTAAAATTTTAATCTCAATAAATGGAAAAAAAATATGAAATTTCAACTTAATAATTAATTTTTTTAGAAATCTTGGTATCCGGCCTTGCGACCGACTAATTGTAGAGGGACCAAATCCACCGTCCACTAGCAGGGGCCCCGTTTAAAGGTAGAACAAAGTTCTGTATGGAATGGTCCAACACAAGGATCGATAGCACCTAGCAAGATTCGAACTCAGAACCTTGAGAGGAGCACACTCTCAAGACCCAAGCCTCCACCACTAGACCAACACTTAGGGGTTTCAACTTAATTATTATTATTTTCTCTAAAAATAAAAACATTTCAAACAATAAAAATAAATATTGCATTTTCATTTTTTGCGAAATTTTCAATTGGACGGATGAAATTAGGGTACTATAATTTGATAGTTTGAAAAAAAATTCGGGGTTAAATATACAAAACCCCCTGTAATATAGGCGAAATTCGTTTTTCCCCCATGTAAAATGTTTTTTTCAAACACCGCCTTGAAATATAAAAATACTATGTCTTTTCCCCCCTAAGTGTAAAGTTTACCCCCTGTAATATTTTTTGTTTGATTCCCCCCTAGATTTGGTGTTTAAATTGCACGCTTGGGAGGGGGGGGGGGGTAATCCAAATAAAAAATAATTATAGGGGGGAAACTAATAAAAAATATTACCAGGGGTAAAGCGAATTTCTCCTATGTTACAGGGGTGAAAAGTAATATTAACCAAAAAATTTCTAATCAAGCAAACAGTCCCCTAGTTAACTGGTTAGGCCTTGAAAATATTTTTAGGTGATATTTTTATGTAAAGAGAGACTTTAAAAGTATTTCACGTGTGTGTAATACAATTCATGACATAATACTTTAAATGCTCAAAAATTTCATGATCAATCAATTTAAATCATTATTGCAGTCTGCTCAAAAGGTTTGACATACCTATTAAGCCAAGTAGCAGTCTGCATACCAAGAATGTTCTGTGAACTCCTCCTTCTTTGGGATGGGTTAAATGTAACATAGATGGTGTTGTGGCTGGTACTTCTCGAATTGATGCGTGTGGAGGTATATTTCGAGATCATCAAGCCAATCACATTTTAAGTTTTAGCTCTTACATTGGCAGCAGCACCCCGAAAATGGTAGAGCTGACTGCTGTTATCATAGCATTGGAAATGGAAAAGAAAGAACAACACAAGCATCTTTGGATGGAAACCGATTGTAGGTTTGTTGTTAATACATTAAAAACTATGCTATGGTTCCTGGGAAGTTTCAGTCTCGTTGGCTTTCGTGTTTGGATTACACGTTGCACATTGATTTCAGGATCACCCACAACTATCTGAAGCCAATTTTTGTGCGGATTCCTTGGCTAGATATGGTTTACTTTCAAAAAATACAAATTGGTTTACCCACATTCATCAAAATATCATTAGCTATTACTTGTTAGACAAGTAGGGTACCCCTAGACTTAGGATTTGTTGATATAGGGTCTTGGCTTGGTCCCCCCCTTGTGTAATTGGTTCTCTTTTTGATTTATGATATTTTGATTTTTGCTTAAAAAAAATCATTATTGCATCTTCATACGTGATCAACTTCGAAACATTGTATTTAAAAACACTTTTTTTAGCAAATTTGAAGATGGTATTTGATTACCAAAAAACGATGTTCGATTATTGCTCCAATAGAAGAAAAATTGGCTTAGTGGTATTCAAATACCAATATATGATATCCAAATACCATTTGAAAAAAAATGCATATTTTTAAATTTTAAAAAGTGGTATTCGAATACCAATATGTGGTATCCAAATACTAGTTGAAAAAGATGCAGACTTTCATTCTTAAAAGAGTGGTATTCGAATACAAATAAATTGGATCCGAATACCAGTTTTTAAATTTTAAATTTTTGAACATTTTTGATGTGGTATTCGATTCTCATGTTATGGTATCCAAATACCAACCTAAAGCTATGCATTTTTATTCAAATTCAAAATGTTTCACAATCATTGTATTGTTTCATGGTTTCAAAAATCTTAATGGTAGCATTGCTTCATTATTTCAAATGTTTCTAACACATTGTAATGTTTTATGGAATATTTTTCAAACATGTGCATATTTTCATAATAATGCATGAATAAAAAATTGTTAAATTGAATTAATTCCTAAATAAATATGAGAAATGACAACTTGATATAGAAAATGTGCTAAGCAAACAAATGTATTTTAATGATAAATATGGGTTTGGATACTCTAAATTCGATAAATCAAGTACAAGTAAAATTATATTTGTTAAGACTAGCAATAAATTCAATAACATAGAATCAAGGAAAGTCCTAGTTGAAATTCATCCTAAAAGGTCCTAAGTTAAAAATAATTCTTATGTCTCTAAAGATAAGAACTTTTTTGAGCCTACATGCTTTTTATACTATACAAAAGGTCATAACTCTAATGCATGTTATATTAGAGATATTGGTGTACTTAGTGAAAAAATTGTATGATAGTTTCATTACAGCTGATAATAATGTAACTCAGAGCCAAGTGATACAACATAACTCTGTAAGACCTAGGGCTGTTGTGGCTTGTGGATGGCATGTCATGAGAGACTTGCCACCAAAGCTAGATTGAAACACCTTGGTATGTTGCAGGAGGATCACTGCAGCTTGTGCAATGAGGCTGTGGAGGACCTCAATAATTTGATGTTCAATTGTAGGGTCACATACATTATTTGGAAGGAAGTGCTTAAGTGGCTAGTGATAGTGCATAACCCATTATAGTGGCATGAAGAGATCACCTGGATTGCCAGATGATGCGTCCGCAAGTGCACGGATTTATCGAAGTAATATAAAAGATTGTCGAATCACAGAGACCAATGTCAACCTAGTGTAATCTATAGTTACTTTGTAAAGCTAAGGCTAATGAATGTTTGATAAGGGGGAAACTAACTACTAAAACTGAAATAAAACTAAGATTAAGATGAATATAAGAAAAGAGAGACCGGAATGTGATTTTGCGTACTTCGGGAACTCTGTAATTCGTTGGCTTATAAAAGTGTTAAAATCATATTTAGTAGAAAATATTAGCTTAAAGACTAAACCTTACACTCTCGTGGTTTTGAATAAAGTCATGCTCCTTAACCGTAGGATTTTGCTCTCGCTCGCCCACTTAAATCAAAGAACGTGTTTTAAAAACTAAACAAGTTCTAATTAATCCTAAAGCGCTCTCGGCTTGTTTAGGATTAATGCATAGCTTTTACTATCCGGTTTGACCCCCACGCTCTCGCAGTGCCGGTTCGAACCTTAATATACCTCTCATTCTCGTAACGAAATCGTGGTAGGTAACCTTTCACTCTCGTGACAAGGTTACCTAAATTAATATTAAAAACATAAACCAAAATATAATTTTATAATAATAACTAAGCCAACACAATAATTACCGAGTCCCGTCGGAGACGACGGTCCTCACACACCGGACTTAAAACAATTTAGCCGGACATGGAATTAAGCGTAAACAGATTGAACATGCGGATTGAAATTAAGAGCAACATGGAAATTAAATTAACAATGATAAATGAAAATGATAATAAATCAATAAAATGAAACCTGTTAATAATGCTAAAAGTAAAGCTGGAATTACGTCTGAAATAATGCAAAATAATCTTGGCATACAATAACTGGAACTGAATTTGAAACGAATGAAACAACACCTAATACTAATGGTGTGGTAGTTCCTCGATGTGAGAAACTACCACTTTTACATGGTAGAAAAAACTGCCTAAAAATTAAGAAATTAGAACTGGAGAAAAATGGTAGAACCGGCGAGAGAGAGAGAGAGAGAGAGAGAGAGAGAGAGAGAGAGAGAGAGAGAGAGAGAGAGAGAGAGAGAGAGAGAGAGAGAGAGAGAGAGAGAGAGAGAGAGAGAGAGTCCTGTTGTGATAAATGCCGAGTATTTATATTGCTCGTACATTGCTAGGTTGAGAAAATATAGGAGGAGGTGGCATTCCTTGCTTGACTCAGTATGTGGAGAAAATATAGGAACTGCATGTAACCACTCCGCGCCGTTCGCAACAAGCAAGGAGAAAAGATCTCCTTTTAAAAATGTGACGTTCGTCGGTAGTGGGCCAGAGGGTGTGACGGTCGTCACCCCTTTTTCCATGCCGTCCGTCAAGGACATAAATGTGACGTTAGTCACATTATGTGTAAATATATTTATATATATATATATATATATATATATTCTTTTCTCATTTCTTCCTTTTTGTGGTTTTAAGCTCGATTCTTCTCCATTTTTGCGACTTTCTTCATATATGCCTTATAAACAGTAAAAACCTGAAAAACATAGAAAATACCGGCATAATAAGAATAAAGAGTATCTTAATTAAAATAATATGAGGACATAATTCAAATAAATTGTGTCAACTATACGATACATTTTCGCGTTATCAAATATCCCACACTTAAACCATTGCTTGTCCTCAAGCAATCAACCAACACGGTAAAAGAAATGATTAAGCGCGATTTTTGAAACAAAGGCACGACACGACTCCTAGTCATATATAGCTGCTAGGCTAATGTTAGATTGATAGGTACTAAGTATTCAATACCAAGGACACCGTAACGACACAATGTTCAAAAACTTGATTGCGACAAAATGGGTATGTCTATGATTATGACTGCAAGTGCACAGTCTATCGCGTAGCTTTAAAGATTATCGAACCCAAAGGACTAAGAATCGACCTACGGTACTTAATTGTTACTACGTAAATCTAAGGCTAATATCGGATTAATTAGGATCAGATGGGGAAATAGAATTAAATTGAATTAAGAGAGAATTATACCGGTATGTAATAGTCGGACGTCGGGGATCTAGTAAACTATCAATGTAAATCGTAATTTAAAATATCTTTCCTTAGAAATCATTAGTTTAAAAACCTTCCTCTCACACTCTCGTGTTTATTGATTACGATCTTATTATTAAACCTAAGTGAGTGCTCTCGCTGTGTCAATTAAGGTTTAAAATAATTTTTGAAAACAAATGAAGACTAATTAACCGTAAAGCGCTCTCGCTGTATTTAAGGTTAATGCTTAATTTCTATTGTCCAGTTAAAATCTCAAACTCTCGTTTTTATTGATCCTAACTTCTATCGTTTTTAACTCTCGTTACAAAACAGTTTAATTAAGTATTAGAAATTATAACCAGATAAATAAATTTTCATTAATAAATTACGTCGAAAGCATTACTAGGTTCCCTCAGTTATATGACCTTACATACCGGTAATAAGTATTTAGCCGGACATTATTTAAATTTACGGATCAGAACAAATATACCAGGTAAATAATATTCCGGACATAAATTGACAATTTAATGAAGGATAGAAAAACACTTAGAAAGGGGGGTTTGAATAAGTGTGACTTTAAAAATTCTTAAGATAAAAACAATTGCACAATGATTTTTATCCTGGTTCGTTGTTAACGAAACTACTCCAGTCCACCCCCTTAGAGTGATTTACCTCACCTGAGGATTTAATCCACTAATCAACCTTGATTACAATGGTTTTCCACTTAGATACCCTCTAAGTCTTCTAGAGTATTCTGATCACACCTTGATCACTCTAGGAAATACACCACTTAGAAACTTCTAAGTCTTCTAGAGTCTACTGATCACAACTTGATCACTCTAGGAACCTTTTACAAATCAATGTAAAAAATAAATGTTTACAAGAGTATACAAATGCTTCTTAAAAAGCTATAATCACAACTGTGATATTTCTCTTAAGTTCTAAGCTTAAATCTCACTAAGATATTACAAGTGAAGTGAGGTTGAAGATGAAGTTTGAGAGCTTTTGAATGTGACAGCGTTTCTGTATTTTGCGCAAGAGTTGTGTATTCAGCTTCTCATCAGAAGTTCTATTTATAGGCGTTATGAGAAGATGACCGTTGGGAGCATTTAATGTGTTCGTGATCCGTACAGCTTTGCATTTAATGTTTCACTCTTTTGTCAACTACCTCGAGCCTTGCTTTTCCTGCTTTAACTGACTTTGCCTTTAATAGCTTCTAAAGTTCCTTTTGTCAGTCAGCGTAGCCTGTCATCTTGTACTTGCTTCTGATCTGATGTTTGTAGATACAACGTTTGAATATCAGAATCATTCAGCTTGGTGCAGAGCATCTTCTTGTCTTCTGACTTTGAAGTGCTTCTAGCGTGATACCATAAGAACTTCAGTGCTTCTGCTTCTGAACTCAAGTTCTTCTGATGTTTCATAGACCATGTTCTGATTCTGCTTGACCATCTTCTGATGTCTTGCGAGAGCATGTTCTGATGTTGCATACTTGAACCTTCTGAGTCAGTGCTTCTTGCGCTGAATTGTGCATACTCTTTATATATTTCTTGAAATGGAAAATGCATAGGATTAGAGTACCACATTGTCTTATACAAAATTCATATATAATGTTATCATCAAAACTAAGAATATTGATCAGAACAATTCTTGTTCTAACAATCTCCCCCTTTTTGATGATGACAAAAACATATATAATTGATATGAATTTGCTATCAGAAAATCAGATGACTAAAGACAATTACACAGTTATAGCATAAGCATATAAACATAGTGTGACAATTACACAGTTATAGCATAAGCAGTAGGGTAAAAGCTTCGTAACCCTTTCAAATCTTGTTGCTGGGTATTTATAGAGTTGCTTTAGGAATCTTGAATCTTGAATTGTTTCGTCCTAGTGCTGGCTTTACGGAGGAAAAATAGGCGGAGAAAATATAGGGTTGACGACGCTCTCTTCTGAGTGTGAGTGTGTGACTCACGTCACACACTAAGTAAAAGGGAACATGCTGTTTGGCAGGAGGGGGAGGTGTCGTTCGTCAGGGCCTCCTGATAACGTGCATCCTCTTCCTTTTGGGCTTTGGTACATGGGCTTGTTCTTCTTATTTGCGCCCCCATCATTTAAACACCCCTTTTAGTCTTTTTCTTTTCATTTTGGCTCATTTCTTTGATTATTTTCTTTGCAAGCCTTGATTTACTAAATACCTGAAACAAAACAAAAATACCGGCATAATACGAAATAAAGTAAAATAATTGAAATAAAATAGGAAAATAATACATGTAAATTAAGCTAAATATACGATATGTTTTCGTGTTAACACCAGACACACTAGAGGAAAAGGATTCAGTCAAAACATGCTGAAGATTGCATCAGCAGAAACAGTCTATGGGGTTTGGATGTATAGAAATTCCAAGATATTTGGTACTAATACGATAGATGACAATACGAGAATAGCTAGTAATATCATAGACACTATATTGTATAGAGGGTGGATGGAGCCCAAGTATAGAAGTAAGCTTGCTTTACTTATGATGTAGTTTTAGGTCTTCTAAGTTTGTTTAGGAGTTGTATTGTGTCGATCGCTTTGCTTATAATTGTTCTTTTTGAAATATATATATTCTTGTATTTCAAAAAAATTGGGTAACTAGAAAGAACTTTTATTTTTATTTTGTAGGTGTACTTGGAGACCATCTGCTAGAATTGAAGAATAAAGATTGGTTTTCAAGATACAATGAGACCATGTGATATGGCAAGATTGAAAATTTTATTCGGATAAAGATAATTTGAAAATTTAGTAGCCTCAAAAGAGCATCTAGTCACTCTCATAAGAGCATCAACATTAGTAGCAGCTCATCTATTATAAAATTGACATCAACATTGATACATACAATTGTGAAAAAGATAAGTATCTAAACATGTGTTATTATATTATTTTATCTAATCACTTCATCTATCATGATGCATCTTTCCCCATAGTAATTTTATTTGGATGCTAATATCTTTCTTCTTTCTGATAATGTCAAAAAGGGGGTGAAGAGGTTTGATTGTTTTTATTCATTCTATTTTGAGGATAGTAAAGCTTGAATTGCAAAACAAATGGGAGAGATATACAAGATATGGGGACTATCAAATGTCAAACACAAAATTCTCATCCATATATTTTTTCATCATAAAAAATGGGAAGATTGTGAAAAAGATATTCATCCTTTAGATAAAGTAGTTTTGAAGATAACAACAATTATCAGAGAAGATAAAGAATAAAAATAGGATGTCAAAATTTCTATCAATGATGAAGATATCCAAGAGAAAAATCAACACAATGGATAATCATTGAGGTTCATTACAATTCATGATATAATTCTTTAAATACCTTAAAATCTCATGATCAATCCATTTAAATATTATTGTATTTTCATACATGATCAATTTTGAAGCACTTCATTTTAAAACACTTATAGCAAATATGAAGCGATTACGAAAAACTGGTATTTGATTATTTCTCAAATAGAAGAAAAATTGGCCTAATGGTATTCAAATACCACTATATGGTATTCGAATATCAATTTATAAATGTGCATATTTTTCACTCTTAAAAAAGTGGTATTCAAATACCAATATATGATATTTGAATACTAGTTGAAAAAGATGCAAATTTGTCACTCTTAAAAGAGTAGTATTCAAATACCAATATTCGGTATCCGAATACCAATTTTCAAATTTTAAATTTTTGAATGTTTTTGATGTGGTGTTCGGTTACCACATTATGGTATCCAAATACCAACCTGAAACTATGTATTTTGTTTCAAATTCAAAATGTTTCACAATCATTGCATTGATTCAAGGTTTGAAAAATTTGAATGGTATTGCTACATATTTCAAATGTTTCTAACACATTGCAATGCTTCATGAAATGTTTTTCAAACATGTGCATCTTTTCATAACAATGCTTCATATTTTTTTGAAAGTCCGTGCGTATCTTCATGACAATGTTTCATGAAGTATATAAGATGCACTATTCAATAATTTAGATTTATCTCTTTCCAAAAACTAACCTTCATATCAATTTAAACATATCATCAAGTTTTCATTCATTTTCAAAATTTTGAAGCTTTGTGTATAACTTTCAAATCATTCAATAGTTTCAAAAACATATTATGAGCACTTAAGGTTTGTGTATTATAGAACTGTAACATTGAAAGAAAATATCTGACTTTATCTTGATATTTATTTAAGATTCAAACACTTAATATTATTCAAAAAGTATGTTGTAACTTATTCACCGAGGCTGTGGTGATAAGTTGTTTGTTGTAAAATGTTCTATGGATTAGTGTAATTCAAAGTCCACCATAGTGTTTGGTGTTTGTAGAAAAGGTCATTTGATTTGGGGAGATTCAAATTCCATTATATATTTTGTATTTATGTTAGAATTGTAATACAGATCTTGGTGTGAGACTTGTACAAAGATCTAACATAGTGAATATCCTTGAAGGTGTGAAGGGAATAGATGTCCTATTGGTTGATAAGGGGAACTAGTATAAATCTCTTGTGATCTTTATATTTGTGCACTTTAATTTTCTACACTTTACATTTCTAAGAACATATTATTTTCACATCATAAGAAAATTAAGAACATAGAAGTAAATCAAGAAAAATCGGGCAATCTTAATTCACCCCTCTTAGGTTGCATATCATAGTTACAAAGACTTATTTCGAAGAATCCACTAGATGAAACTTATTCTTCTTGTTCTTAATATTATCTTCTTGATGAAGTTTCTCCATTTTACATTGAATCTTCCTATTATCGTTCAATCACCGAGATTTTTCTTTCACAGGAGACTACTAGAGTTGATTTTTCTTTTTCTTCTTCAAAAGAGTCCTTTGACGAAGTTGATAGAGATTTATCTAGGTTTGAGCTCATCCCTTAATCTTTTAAGAGTATAATCAACTCATTTAGTTTATCAATGATTTCTTCCTTCTTGGATTTTTCTTAAAAATTCCAAACGTTCCTATCTCTCTATTTAAGGATTGGATCAGAGTTGATTCTAATTATTAACTCTTAGATATTTGTTAGAGACCAAAGTTCTAATATTGCTTCCAAATTTTATAAGTTTTGAACACCATCCATGAAAGTAACTTTTTCACATTCATTTGGTGTTTCAACTTTCTCGCCTCATGTGTTCATCCCCTCTTATTCGATAAATGGAGATAGTCTATATATTATTTCAAGAGTCACTCACATATCCTTGGTGGATTTACAATTAAAGACATAAAAAAATTTAAACTCATTTTAAGGAAAAACTAAATCATAGGGATAAAAAAACCACTGATTATTGTTTCCCACAACTCAAAATCAATACTTTGAATGAAAATTTTAAATATAGATTTCCACAATTCAAACCTATCACCATTAAATGGTGGAGGTTTGTTTAGGATTGTCCTCTTGTTAAAAGAAGTGTTGGAAGTGATCTTCCTCTTGAGACGATTAGTCTTTAAACACGAGTTCGGCTCTGATACCACTTGTTGGACATATGACTCCATACAGAAGAGTGGGGGAGGAGTGAATTTTGGAGGTTTTAAAATCTTTGGTTTTAAAAAAAAATCATTTGAGAAATCAGAGTTTAAAACCATTTTATAAAACAATTAATTAAATATGCATAAGAAATTCAAAGTAAAGGAAATAACTGGAAAATAAAAGAGATAGTGAAAGAGAAATAACAACGAAGGATTATACAAGTTCATTCAAGAAGACCTAATCTTGTACCCAAGAATTTTTCTTGAGAATATCCACTAGAACTGTGAGATTTTAGAAGGTTATGCCCACGAACCCCCTTATACAAGGAAATGAAATTTTTAGAATAACTTCTAACCAAACAACAAACAAGCCTCAAAGCTGTCATCTCCAAACCAAACAAAGATTTTCATAGGGTGGTATCAAACTAAGACGAAAAATATAGTTGGCTATCATATGATCTGAATTGATGTTTTACACATGCTGACCATGAACCGAACTGATATTTTACCATGCTGATCACAAACCTACTGATTTTTTACACCAAACTGAACTCAAAAACCAAGAGAGATTCTACACGGGTTAATATCAAACTGATAGAGATTATAACCAACCATAGCTCAAGAATATTTATGGAAATTCTCAATGGTTGATCTTCACGAATCAAAAGAGAGGTTTTTCTTCATCGGAGAAACACACAAATCAAACTAAGATTTCCTAAGACAATCCCCCAACACAAACAAGAGCTTTTAAATGCTTTAGCTTGCAACTAAAATAACTAATTCCTATAGATGAATTATATACTTAAGAGACATATTCACTCTCGTTAAATTTACAATTTTTCCTCACCTAAAACAATATAACTCACTTAGACTCAACAAGACTATTCTTGAAGCACAGTGGCTAAAATATGCGAGAAAATATGAGATATTCATAGAAGTGATGAGAGAAATGAAATTTGATATATTCATGTTTTATGGATATGAAAAAGTGATAGAGAATTTTTCTATTTATATGGCAAGGTGTGGTATAAATTTAGAAACAATCAATGGGCCAAATCAATGCTCAAATTGATTAGGCAACCAAAATAATCGATTATTTAGGCCCAAAATAATTGATTATTTAGGACTAAAATTAAAGGTTTTGATATAGAGTTGTTACCAATTATTAAGATAATTTCCCAATCTCTTATAGACTAAACCAAGCATCGTCTTATCAATTAGGTAGAATATCTAATGAATTAGACATTTAGAAAAAAGGCTCCTAATTAATTAAACTATATCCTAATCAAATGGCTAGGCCTTAAAAACATATTTTGGTGGTTTAAATAAATTAATGAGAGACTTCTCAAGGTTTTTAGTGAGTGTGTGATTTCACCATAGTGTTTCCATAAATTCCCTTGTGTCTTTACAATACACAGGTGTCATACCCCAATTTTTGACCTCTTAGATCCCATCATTTTCTAAGTGTTATGATCATTATCATTATCAATTATCATCATGCATATTTTATTTACTAAAAAAAAATATAAAAGAAAAAAGTTTGTTGCTTGTGTGTCAAAAGCAGGAGAATGATCAAGAGAAAGCTGAAGAAATTAGGGTTTTGAGGCCCACAAGAGGTTCAACATTATCTCAATATTCAAAGGTTTCTTCAATCAATATTCAAGTCCAAGGATGACTGAGTTTAAGGCAGACAACTCTCAAGATCGCCCGAAGCGCCAAATTAGGGTTTTGACCTAATTTCACCAGAGGATTGACTTTTAATCAGGAGATGATTCCAAGACTCAAAATATGATTCAAAGGCCTTCAAATCAACATTATAGTCCATTCATGTCATTCAATGGAGGAGAAGACCTTGATTCATTGAAAGATCGCAAAACTGCAGTTCCTCTGAAAAAAGTCAACTGCAGTCAAAAATCAAGATTTTTGGTCAACATTAATTATTTGAAGTAATATTCATCATTTGATCAAGGATTGATCATAATTCATCAAGAAAAGTTCAGAAATCAACAAAACTCAAAATTTGGAAAATTAGGGTTTTGACCTAAAAGTCAACTGAACTTTGACCATCCGTAACTCTCTCCTAATTTATCAGAAAAATTCCAAACAAACCTCTTTTTAAAGGAAATTCAATTATATACCAAATGAAATTGGTCCCATGATCATCAGATTCACCATTTGGGATATATGAGCCAAAACATTACAGGTCATTTTGAAAGTCAACAAAAAGCAGTTTTTTGTCAAAGCCCATATCATCAAGATAACTTCTCCAAATGCAAAAAGATTTGAAAGTGGCTTGTAGAGGACATCTTGGGCTTTCCAAAAAGTACAAGAACACTTTCATGGGATCAAAATTGAGAGAGATATGCCTTGATGTAGTTGACCTTTTTTGGAAAAATGCATGAAACAAGTAATGACCAAAACTTGATTCTTTTTCAAAAAGGCCAATTCTTTTGTGATTCCATCTTGGTTCTCATATGGATAAGGGCATTCAAGACCTATCCATGGTTCATGAAATTTTATTTCATTTTTATTGAATTTTATTCATTTAAAATTTAATTAAAGTGAGATAATTCAAAGATATTATCCAAGATGCTCATGTGATGCAAGCAATGGCCAATGCAAAGATGCTTAAAGATCATATTTGAAAAGGGGGATGGATGTACTTGAGTGTTTTTAACCATGGTTAAGCTTTGCACTCATTGAAAAAATATTCCATCTTATCTTCTTTTTCAAAAATCACTCATGACAATTCCAACTTGCAAGGCTTCCAATTTAGATTTCTTTGCCTATAAATAGAGCTTCATTTTCCTCATTCAAAGAAAAAAATAAAGAGAGCACAACAACAACCACAAAGCCCTAGCTCAAGGCATCACTCCCTAATTTCAAAAAATTTAAAGAAACAAAACAATATTCGAATTCATACTTGCAGCCTTGCTCAATCAATTTGAAACACTCTAATTGTCTCCTGGGACCTCAAAAATTTAGAGAAGGTCTAACGTAATACATGTGAAGCTAAAGCCTTGAATCATGTTATGCCATTCTCGAGGTTCAAAGATGGTGACGCTTCGTATCCATAGTTACATCCGTTTTTAGACCAAACCAAGGACACCATCGTGTTCAGAAGGCCCTATTTAGGTGATCTGGGTCATTGTTGTTCTGGTTTATCTTCGTTTTGCAGGTGGTTCAAGCTCATGGAAAAAGGAAGAAAAATCCGCAGGTAAAAGCGCAAATAAATCTGCAGCAATTTCCGCAGGAAACGCGAAGAAGATGATGAACAGGGCACGTTGAAAGTTTGACCGCTTGCATGGCATTTTCCCTCGTCCTGATTCGCCAGTCAGCGTCCACGTGGGTTCCCACTTAAATGAACTAAACCTTGGATCTAGTGTTAAGTGGACCACGCTCATGCCATGTGCCATCATTCCACAGCCATCAGATCAATCAGCAATCACATCCAACGCACCTCACAAATTAACCACACAGGATCATAAGTTTAATATTTTCTTATTAATTTTATTTTCTTTATAAAAATAATTTAAAATACTTTAAAAAAACCAAAAAAATATTTTAATTTCAATTTAGGGTTGATAAAATGTTTAATTAATTTTTGACTAAAAAATATTTTATTTTTTTTATAATTAATTTATTTTGCTTAATTAAATATTGCTTTTTAATTATTTTCAACCAATAAAAAAAACTCCAAAAAAAATTTTCCTTTTAGATTTAGGTTTATATTTTTTATAATCTAATTTTTAACATAAAAAAGAATATTTTTCTCGTTAAGTTTAATTATTTGTTTAATCAACTTTTAATTAACTTAAAATCAATTCCAAAAAAAAAAATGAATTAGATTTAATTTGTTTTAGATTTAGGATTTTGTTATCTTACTTTCTCTTAACCTAATTATACCTTCAAAAAAAACAAAAAAAAATGTTTATTTACCTATTGTAATTTAAATTCTTAGATAAATGTATAGGTTGCAAATCAATGTAATAGCGTAGATTCAATTTTCTTGCATTTACTGTTCGCACCAATAATCATGTAAATCTCCCAAAGCGATGTAATAGCGTAGGATTTAATTTCCTGTACATAATTAATTGTTAGTAATTAGGTGATAAGATAATAATTGAATCGCTAGTTTACTAACTCAGGATATAAATATCTGAATACAACACACTTCGCACACTTGCACTTCTAGGGTTTCCCCTCTTGTTACTTTTTTTTAATCATACCATCATTTAAGAAAAGTATTAAACGCATAGGAAAGATCTTATAAATTGAGAGTAGGTAACTCCTAATTGCTTGCTCAAACACTTTTCATTTTCAAAGAACGTGTTTTCAAAACTTCTCATCTATTTTCAAAAAGTTTCTTCTGGTATTTGAAGGGCATTATTCCCGGTGAAACTCTTCAGAGACCTATGGTGACCTAGTGTCCATCTTCACTTCTTCTATTTTCAAATCAAATTTCAAAACTATTTTCCATCAAACAATCATTTCAAGCATTCAAACAAAAGTGAGCTAAGCGATTAAGAGCCCATGGATAACCATGGATATTAAGGGTGCTTAAAACCTTCCCTTTTTATAACCAACCCCCCGAATCCAAAATCTGTCAAAAGGTCTTTCCTGCTCTTTTATGCCTTTCCTAATATAATTGGATAAAATAAAATTCGGTGGCGACTCTTGCAAAAAAAAAAAAAAAGCCGCAACCAAACATTTTTGCTCTGCGGAAATAAATAAAAAAAAATAAAAAAAATCAGGAGTCAGTTCGAAAAATTGAGTTAAAGAACTGGCGACTCTGCTGGGGACTTGAAAAAATATTTTTAAAAGAGGGGCTACCTTAGAGTTTTAGATCACTTTAATATTTGCTTATACTTGTTTATTTTGTTATTTTTTTTGCTATTCTAGATATATATGTGGTTCCGTCACTTGAGATACATTATAGACAAATCCTAACCTGGATTAAGTACACATAAGAATTAGGTGGGGGGTAAAGTCATGTATGGCATACAAGGAGTTCAGTCCTTAACAAGCTGTCATGAGAATCCTTCCGCTCAGTGGAGGTTCCTTGCTGGTAGTATATGTTTAGCAAGTCAGTTGCGAAAATATTATTGCTTTCATTGAACTGTAGAAGCTGAGTTGGCCTTAGAACCCATTATCCCATCTTGGCCTTCTTAGGTTGTGATGCAGAAACTATTCAGGTGTAGACTTGGATTAGTTGTCACGCGGAGAATCACACGCAGATGAGTTTTTCTTGAGAATGTTGTTGGCTCACAAGTTCAGTTGTGCAAGCCGGTAATATCCGAAAGAAGAATGTGGACTCTGACGTATCAGTAGAACATGTTGTGCAGGTGATTAACCCTTAGTACTATCCTATGTTTGGTCCTTTGACCTCATGCTCGTGACGTTGAACTTTTGAACTTATCATATGTGCACCATGTTTGTGTTACCATGTCTGTATATGTGGCATTCATACATCCATGCATACATACATTCATGCATTCAAAAAAATCTTTTCCTTTGATTTCCAATGAACTCAAAGGACTTTTTTTGTAAACATCATAAGTTTCGTCAAACTCAATGGATCTTGGGTGTTGATGGGGTGAAAACTCTAATCCACCAAAATGGATGATTGATTTTGATGATATCTTGATCAATGCTTTAATCCAATGCTTGAATGTTTGCAAATTAATATCTTATGTTCTTTGAAATTCAAAATTATAAACACCAGTTGCATCATTTGCATACACACATCCAGGTTATCCGTGAAACTTATCCTTGTCTATCTCTGTAACGCCCCGATTTCGACATTCATTTTATTATGCAGTTATTGGTATATTTGGTGTTTAAAACTGTTATTTTAATTATTACTAAATTAGTTTAGTAATTAACTATAATATAGTAAAATGGTTAATTAATTATTTGGGCCAAGTAGGTGATTAGTAATTGGGAGGGTGTGTAGTAAGCCCATTAGCAAAATTAAGGATTAGTAAGAGATTAATAAAAATAAAGAAAAATTTGAAGGAATAGTTTTTTTTGGCAAAAAAATTGTGAAGAACGTAGAAACAGAGAAAGAGGCTAGGGCAAGAGAGAAGGAAGACTTCCACCATTGTTGAAGGATCAAAGCTCAATCCTAAGGTAAGGAGGGAGAATGGGTTCTTTAAATGGTGATTACAACATGAGAGGGTAGTGAGGGTTCCTTCCCCTCTTTAGCTTCATGATTGACCAATTTGATTTATTCTTGATGTGTGAATTGATTTGATTTTTA
This sequence comes from Vicia villosa, assembly GCF_029867415.1. Classification (NCBI taxonomy): domain Eukaryota; kingdom Viridiplantae; phylum Streptophyta; class Magnoliopsida; order Fabales; family Fabaceae; genus Vicia; species Vicia villosa. Next base: position 15,794,102 of record NC_081184.1, on the reverse strand, counting down.
TGAGGTTTTCTTGAATGATGATATTGTATGAATTCTGAACGAAATTCTGTTTTGAATTGATGAATGATAGTGTGGATTTAGATGTTGGTTGAGTTGTTGTTATGTTCATAAGAGGAACTGAATCTGAATGTACAACTATCCAATTTGGTGAGTAGGAATTGAGTTGTTATCATGTAAAATTGATGTAGCATGACAGGTTAATGAATCTAGATGAAAAGTGTGAATTAATAGGTGAAATTATGTTGTTTTGGACCTGAAATCGCAGACTGGAAGTGATGAAAACGAGTGAGAACGAACTGGTGCGAGTGCAGACTTGGAAAGACAATTTTCTGTCAGTTTGCGTATGATACGCGTATGGGTTGAGGCCATACGCGTATGAGGGACAAACCCAGGGGGCTATACGCGTATGATACGCAGCCCTGTCCCAGCATAACGCAACCTTCTAGTGGAATACGTATGGTACGCGTATGGAAGAGAAGTCATACGCGTATGAGGATGTGATACGTGTATGGGGGAGTTTTTAGTGCAAATCTGATTCTGGAGATACGCGTATGATACGCGTATGGGCAAGGGGGTATACGCGTATGGTCTAGCTGTACGCGTATGGTTACGTTAGTGCGTAGAATTTCCCGTTTTTGTGACGCTTCTCCCGATTCTTGAGTAATAGGAATACCTCCCTGAGTTCTTTTTATTAATAGGATTTGAGCCGACATAAGAAGATTATAAAAGTTATAGTTTGGACATAAAATGTTGTGATAAGATTTATGTTGATTGTTGTGAATGTTAACTATAAGAGAATGAAATTATAGTTACGTGTTATTGAACAAGTTGATAGCCTAATGGCAATGAGTTGAAGGCTGATGCCTTGTGTTGTTGGTTTGTGTTGATTGGATGTCCATATAGCATACATATGTCGTTGAGGGCTTATGCCCTGTTGTTGGCCTGTAATGGCATTGTTGAAGGCTTATGCCTTGTTATTGCCTCTAAATTAATGGCAACTGTGGGGAGCTTATGCTCTATTGTTGGTACCATATGCATGTAGTGTCGGTAGTTGCATTTCATTTCATTTAATTGATTGTAACGTCGTGTATTGATGTTGTTGTGTGGTTGACGGTGTGAGAATCCATTTGTGATTGTGGTTTGTGTGTGGTGTAGATACTACTCCTTAACATGTGATATTTCACCGTATATTTTATTGAATGTAATTCTCACCCCTTTTCTGTTGTTGTATATGTGCTTCTTCGGGAGTACAGATAACCAGGTAGCAGAGTAGTGCTTGGATTTTCGAGTGTTACCTGATCGAGTCTTAGGAGTCGCTCTGATACGTAACACGGGAATATTGGGATGCGCTATGTTTTGTTTTCCTTTTCAAATATTTGTTAAATTGTTACGTATCTTGATTTTGACTTTATTGTCAGACCTCCTGTTTAGTGGAGAAGAATTATTTTGTTGAGGCCTTAGTGCCATGAGAACTAATAGACTGTTTTAAATTCCGCTGTGGTATTGGATTTTGTTTTAATGGAATTTATTGAATAAAGAGATGTTTTTTTTGTGAATTGTTTTAGAAGATGTGACATCCTACTTGTAGTACTCTGATTATTTACATATTTATAATTATATATATTCGTATGGGAAAGTGGGGTGTTGCAGTCTCCATCTTCAGAGTTATCTGTCTACCGTCAAGCTGATTCCTTCACACAAGTACGAAACTAGAGCCAACGTCAGATTAAGAATGGAGTATCAAGAGCAACATAACATAGAGGTCAGAATGGAAATAGAGGATTTGAAGTCAAGTATGACCAAGCTCACTGAAATGCTGCAAGTTTTGATTACTAGAGGAGAACCACTTCAGAAGACCGTCATCGCTGAAGTCACAAGTGCTGTTGATGACCCTCAACCCACTCAACAACCACCTTCTACATGGCCTGAGTTTGGTTTGCCACCTGATTTTACTCCTCCCTATGAGAAGACTCCTGGTATTAGTCAATCATCACGACTTGTGATTGGTCAAACTTCAAACCCATTTTTTCGTGCTCCTATCATGACTGAATCTCAGCCCATTGTGCATACTGTTGCTCACCATGCTTATGAGAATCCTCTATTTGAATATCAAGCTGCCAATTCCCATAATGGAAGTCAAGGGGATGCTGGAGATATTGAAGATGTTAAAGAACAATATCAAACTTTGGAAAAGCGATTGAGAGCCATGGAAGGCAATAATTACTTTGGGGTTGGTACAAAGAATATGTGTTTGGTTTCTGATGTGGTCATGCCTGTGAAATTCAAGACTCCTGAATTTGAGAAATACAAAGGAAACACCTGTCCAAAAAGCCATTTGATCATGTACTATCGCAAAATGGCTGCTTATACTCCTTGAATCATGTTATGCCGTTCTTGAGGTTTAAAGATGGTGACGCTTCGTATCCATAGTTACAGCCGTTTTTAGACCAAACCAAGGACACCATCGTGTTCAAAAGGCCCTAGTTAGGTGATCTGGGTCATTGTTGTTCTTGTTCATCTTTGTTTTGCAGGTGGTTCAAGCTCATGGAAAAATGAAGAAAAATCCGCAGGTAAAAGCGCAGATAAATCCGCAGCAATTTCCGCGGGAAACGCGAAGAAGATGATGAACAGGGCACGTTAAAAGTTTGACCGCTTGCGTGGCTTTTTCCCTCGTCCTGATTCGCCAGTCAGCCTCCACGTGGGTTCCCACTTAAATGAACTAAACCTTGGATCTAGTGCTAAGTGGACCACGCTCATGCCATGTGCCATCATTCCACAGCCATCAGATCAATTAGCAATCACATCCAACGCACTAGAGCACGTAGGTCCACCATACACCTCTCAAATTAACCACACAGGATCATAAGTTTAATATTTTCTTATTAATTTTATTTTCTTTATAAAATTAATTTAAAATACTTTAAAAAACCAAAAAAATATTTTAATTTCAATTTAGGGTTGATAAAATGTTTAATTAATTTTTGACTAAAAATATTTTATTTTTTTTATAATTAATTTATTTTGCTTAATTAAATATTGCTTTTTAGATTTAGGTTTATATTTTTTATAATCTAATTTTTAACATAAAAAGAATATTTTTCTTGTTAAGTTTAATTATTTGTATAATTATTTGTTTAATTAGCTTTTAATTAACTTAAAATCAATTTCAAAAATCACAAAAAAAATGAATTAGGTTTAATTTGTTTTAGATTTAGGATTTTGTTATCTTACTTTCTCTTAACCTAATTATACCTTTAAAAAAAATCAAAAAAACATGTTTATTTACCTATTGCAATTTAAATTCTTAGATAAATGTATAGGTTGCAAATCAATGTAATAGCGTAGATTCAATTTTCTCGCATTTACTTTTCGCACCAATAATCATGTAAATCTCCCAAAGCGATGTAATAGCGTAGGATTTAATTTCCTGTACATATTTAATTGTTAGTAATTAGGTGATAAGATAATAACTGAATCGCTAGTTTACTAACTCAGGATATAAATATCTGAATACAACACACTTCGCACACTTGCACCTTTAGGGTTTCCCCTCTTGTTACTTTTTTTTAATCATACCATCATTTAAGAAAAGTATTAAACACATAGGAAAGATCTTATAAATTGAGAGTAGGTAACTCCTAATTGCTTGCTCAAACACTTTTCATTTTAAAACAACGTGTTTTCAAAACTTCTCATCTATTTTCAAAAACTTTCTTCTAGTATTTGAAGGGCATTATTCCTGGTGAAACTCTTCAGAGACCTATGTGACCTAGTATCCATCTTCACTTCTTCTATTTTCAAATTAAATTTCAAAACTGTTTTCCATCAAACAATCATTTCAAGCATTCAAACAAAAGTGAGCTAAGCAATTAAGAGCCCATAGATAACCATGGATATAAAGGGTGCTTAAAACCTTCCCTTTGTATAACCAACCCCCCGAACCCAAAATCTGTCAAAAGGTCTTTCCTGTTCTTTTATGCCTTTCCAATAGAATTGGATAAAATAAAAGTCGGTGGCGACTCTTGCAAAAACAAAAAAAAAAATCGCAACCAAACATTTTTGCTCTGCGGAAATAAATAAAAAATAAAAAAAAATAAAAAAAAAGAAGGAGTCAGTTCGAAAAACCAAGTTACAACAGGACACTCAGACGGACACGACCAAACAACCTTTCACATTTCCTCTTTTTCATACTTTGAAGCTTCGGGTCTTTGCATCATTATCATTGGATTTAGAATCACACATGAACCTTGAGTCTTATTGGTTGAGACTTGAGATATCTTCATTGTGATTACTATCATCTAGGAGTTTAATATATTGAACTACTGGTGATCCTTGAGACCTAAGCCTTCACTTGAGAGTATTTGGACTATAATGTTAACTTTAAATAGTTGTCTAGCTTGATTCGGGAGGATAGCTTGATTAATCATCATGTGCGTCTTGGTATGCTTGAGCTATATTTAACAGGTTCTTGACTTCAAATGTTATCATCATCAAAACTAAGCAGCTATTAGCTGACTTGCATCTTTTCTAAACATAAGATTCACCATTTTGGATCATTTATTGACTATAATTGCAAACCCATGTGAATACAAGATTACACTCAAAGATGTTTTTGATTCATGGCAAACTCAAATGAGCATCCAAACATGCATATAGGTCGACTCAACACAAGCTGAACAAGAAAAATGCACAAAATCAGCAGTTAGGTCGACCTACTGTCAACCTAGGTCGACCTAAAATGAAGAAAAATACATATACTGCTGCTAGGTCGACCTACATAACAACTAGGTCGACCTAATCTGAGAAAATGTTCCCAGAACGCATCAGAAGAGGATTCTGGTCGACCTACTCCTTCAACAGGTCGACCTAACTGGGAGCAAACTTCAGCAAGCACTGCTAGGTCGACCTAACCCCTACAAGAGGTCGACCTAACTGATCAAGAATGACAAAAATTCTGTTTCTCTCATCTCCAACTGTTAAGCTATCATATATATTGTCCAAGGGTAATTATTCAATGCAACACCAACGATTGAAAGATACACAAACGCTTCTCATCTTCGTTCTTCATCATCTCCAACACAATTACACATAATCATTCTTGCGTTGCGGGTTAGTGATGAGTTCGATAACGTCCATGGAACAGAATTGAAGATTCCTAGTGGGTGAAGGTTTGTGGGGTTTGTTGGTGAATAAAATCTGCGGGTTTTGTCCTCCACGACGGGTGGTTCTTGGGGGTTTTTATCAAGAGGCGTTCATTGAGGATTCGGCTGAGTGTAACGATTGAGGAACGGGGAGTTCAAGGAATCAAGACACTGCAGAAGGGAATCAAAGTGAAGCTCTTGGATAACCTTGATCTTGCTCAAGATTAAGGGGGAAGAAGATTCAAAGGATCGACATAATTGGTTTATCGTTTATCGCTTTGTTATCTTCTTTGTATATACTACTTTCAACATTAATGAAAGATTACCCAATTTCAATTTGGAATTGGGGGCAAACGTAGTCGTAGCGAGGACGATCGACGAACTGCCTAAACAAATATCGTGTTCTTGTCGCTTTTACTTTTTCATTTACATTCTGTTCATATTTGGTTATAATAGCAAATTGATCAACGATTCGAGTGTTAAGATTGTGAACTAAGAACTTACATAAACATCACAATCCACCACACATTGAATTACCTTCAATTTGATCATTATCACCAAGTGTTTGTATATTTGTTTCTATCACTCTTACTGCATTGCAAACATTGTCCATCATACAAAAAGTTAATCTGATTTTTCAATAAGAGAAACGCTTTGATTCTGCAACATATACTCTTATCATTTACCTCAAGTCTTTGACTGGTTTTTTAAACACATATATAATCGTTTCGATAGTGGTTCGGAATAGACGCGAGTCGATTCAGAATCACTTCCGCTGAAAAGTCGTTTAAATCCGTAAAACTGTGAACGATCTATTCACCCCCCTCTAGATCCTAAGGCCAGCGTCTAACAAGTGGCATCAAGAGCTCTGGTTTATTCCGTGCTACGTGAAACACTTATTGGAAAGATGGCTTCCGGACCTAAAGGGGCTCATAATAGAGCTCCAGTTTTCAACGGCGAAAACTACGGCTATTGGAAGGATTGTATGTGTGTCCATATCAATGCAATTGATAGGAACATCTGGACAGCTATTGTCAATGGTCCATTTCAGATCACCATGACAAATGCAGCTGGTGCAGTTGTTCCAAAACCAGAAGATACTTGGAATGCTGAAGATGAAAAGAGATATGCATACGATTGGAAAGCGAGAAACATTCTAATCTCAGCTCTAGGAGTTGATGAATACTATCGCGTTTCCCATTGTAGATCAGCTAAAGCTATGTGGGACACATTGCAAGTTGCCCACGAGGGAACGGATGATGTCAAACTAGCTAGGATCAATACGCTAACTCAAGAGTTCGAACTTTTCCACATGGAAGATGGTGAAACCATCGAAAGCATGCAGAAAAGATTCGTTCACCTGAAAAATCGATTAAATTCTCTTGATAGACCTGTTTCCAATGCAGTTGCTACTAACAAAATCTTAAGGTGTTTGAACAGGGAATGGCAACCCAAAGTTACAGCAATTAAGGAAGCAAATGATCTCAACACTTTAGACATTACCACTCTTTTTGGTAAACTAGAGGAACATGAACAGCATCTTAAATGTCTTGACATGCATGAGAAAAGGACAAAGAAAGAAAAGAACATGGAGAAAGAGGTAGAGAAGAAGTCAATAGCTCTAAAAGCTTCGAGCTCCAAGACCTCAAAACGAGAGCCAAAGGATAGTGACACAAGTGATGACGAAGACTCCGATGATGAGGAAATGGGACTGTTTGTGCGAAGATACAACAAATATCTAAAGAAAAATGGAGCAAAACATTCTGACAAAGGCTTGATCAACTATAGAAAGCAATCAAACATGTTCAAACAAGATGACGACAACAAGGGAAAAATCAAAGGTCTTTGCTTCAATTGTGGGAAAGCCGGTCACTACAAACCGGATTGTCCATACCTTAAGAAAGAAAAGGAGAAGAACCAAAGCAAAGGTCATAACAAATCTAAAAGAGCCTACATAGCATGGGAAAGTGATTCATCTAGTGAAAGCTCATCAAGCGATGAAGAAGAATCAGCAAATCTTTGTTTCATGGCTCATCAAAACAAGAAAAAGAAAGCTGTAAGTCATCTTAAACCTGAACTCGTAGATAAGGTATCTCATTCTCAACTAAAACTTGCTTTTGAAGAATTACATAGAGATGCAATTAAAGCTTTCAAACTTTTGGCCTCAAATAAGAAAATATTTTCATATCTTGAATCAAAAGTTGAGAAAACCGAAAAGGATATGGAAGCTTTAAAACAATCTATGCTAGACATTCAAAAGGATAAAGTTGAAAGAGATCCTACATCATGGTTTGGTTGTGAGACATGTCACATTTGGCAAAAAGAAGTAAGAGATCTAAAATCCAAGTTAGACAAGGCTCTACAACCAAAAGTGACTTTTGCGGTTGATCCAAACAAGTTCAAAAGATCGTATACTCCTTTATATAGTAAATACACTTTTGTACCAAAAGTATCAACTAGCAAAACTTCATATTCTCATCATATTACCTGTCATTATTGTTGCAAAAAGGGTCATACCATTGAAAAATGCAAATTTAGGAGAATTTTAGTTCCTAAAGGAGTATTTCAATGGTTGCCTAAGTGCAACAAATTGTGTACTCACCATCCAGGACCCAATGAAGATTGGGGACCTTCCACTCTAATTTAATTTCGCAGGAAATGTGTCTTGACATCGCCGAAAGGTGGTGGTTCCTTGACAGCTGGTGCTCAAGACACATAAAGGAAGACATACCACTCTTGGTATGTCATCTATGAAGACAGATTGAAGAACCATACTTGGCAGAGGAAATAGAGATTTTAAACCTATTCTTAGCAGAATATTGTTTGGGACTATGTCCCGCATCCGGGAGAACATCAAGTAATCGATACTAGATGAGTTTTTCGCAAAAATCAAGCTGTGAAACATTCCATCAAAACAATTCATCATCAAATCTAGGAGTATGGCACATTGACAAGAAGACTCCACACAATGATGACAAAACACCTACATATTGAGAAAGCGGTAACATGTTTATTGTTCACTTCCAAAAATTTTATTGATGCTATAATATGCTATCAATTAACATGCTTATAGTGACTTCATGTGTTCTTATCTACTCTTCTCAAATACTTATGTATATGTGTTCATCATTTTCATTCACAACATACAATGTTTGTGCATTCAAGCAAATGACAAAACAAAAATACATCATATAGAAACATTTCTAAGGCATTTTCATCATTTAAGGAAACTTAGGTCGACCTACTCTGTATTTGAGTCGACCTACATAAGAAGCTTCTTTACAGAAACTAAAAAGGTCCAGTTGCGTCGACCTACTCACAATTTAGGTCGACCTAAATTGGTCATTTTTTTTGTTACTTCTGTTAGGTCGACCCAGCCTCAATTTAGGTCGACCTACTGCTGTCATTTTTCCAGATTTGGGTCTGTTAGGTCGACCCGACCCATTCTCATTCATTCAAAACATTCCATTCTTGCATTCCCTCTCATTCTCATCACATTTGGTACGGCTAACCCTAATTCCTCAAACTCAAAATTGTCCAAAAATCATCCCTCTCACACAAAGCATCTCCAACCATGCCTCCAAAATCAAGAAAAGGAAAGGAAATTGCTTCCAATTCATCATCTCAACCGGTAAGTGCTCTTGTTCATCCTGATTGTAGAGAAAATTTTGAGAAGTGGCAGATGAAAAGAAAAATTGTTAAGCAATACACTTATGATCCAAATCTTGTCGAAAACATGCATATCCCTGATGTCGCTGCGTTAATTGAACATCAAAATATTCATCCCTTAGTGCAATGTGATACCCCGTACTGTGAAAATACCGTTAGGGCTTTCTATGCAGGTTTCACAAAAGGGGATGGTTGTAATTTCCGTTTCAAAATGGGATCTAGGTCGCATGTTGTTGACAAACGAGTTTGGATTAGTATCTTTGGTCTGAAAATTGTAGGTGATGAACTCCGTATGGTAGACGGGGATGTACCGGGAAACTATGACCATGAGGCCTACATGAAGTCTATCCTCAAAGACCCTTCCGTATTTGACAGATCTAATGAAACAATAACAGCCGGTCATTTGAAGCGAGATCCTAGGCTCTTGAATTGGGTAATCTCAAGAATCATTCGACCAAGGGCAGGAGGATATTCGAGAATTGAAAGGAATGAAGTGGTGCTCATGTATCTGCTGCAAAATAGAACGCGTTTACACTGGCCTCACTTCCTAGCTGCTAAGTTTCATGAGGTCAAACAGAAAACTACAGCCCTGTGTTATGGATCAATCATTCAAACAATTGTCAATCACTTTGGTATGCGACTTGATCACTTACACTACACTCACATACATCAATCCCAAGAATTCTCACAAACCACCTTGACTCTTATGGGATATCATTGGAATCCTGTTAGGAAAACCTATTATCTCATTCAAAAGGGAACAGGGAAGGTTATCTACAACTATGATGATCCTACAGAATTTGGTCACACTGCAGAAAATGAAGAAGAAGGAAATGATCAAGAAATAGCAAATGATGAGGATCATACCATGGAAGACGCAGCTCATGACACGGATGCAAATTGGAGATATGTTCCGCCACAACAAGAAGATATCCCTTGGGGATACACAGCTCCACCTCCTCCTGATCAATCCAACATAATATCTATGCTTGAAGCTATGCAACTTCAACAACAGCAAAACTTTGAAACTCAACAGCTTCAATTTCAAACAATGCAGCAGCTTCAACAAGATAGATATGAGGAACAACAACGTCAATATCAATCGTTGTACGGCTTGGTTCAGGAACAAAAGAACGATTTTGAGACGTTTGCATCAACCTCCGTATTGAGGCAGAATCAGTTTGAGGAAACGGCATTGCATCGCCATGCTAACATAAGCCAAAGCTTCAACACTCTTAACATGTCTGTTCTGGATTTGTTGGAACAGGTTGAAGAAGATCGACCTCATACATTTCAAAGAGGAAGAGGAAGAAGGGGCAGGCGTTAGGACGCATTGTTTATCATATCATCATTTCATTGCATTTCATATCATTAAGCCTTTTGTTAAAAACATTATATGATGTAGTACTCTTTGTTTTCTTTTATTAATCTCTTGGACTACTATGTATGTTGTTGGTTTTCTTTAAAACATGTTTAGTTCTTATGATTTCACCATTTACATGTTATCTATCTCTATGACTACCGGTATTCTTTATTTCTCTTGTTACTCTCCTACTCTGTTTCCTTGTTTCTCTTTTTGATGTTGTCAAAGGGGGAGATAGATGCAATAGATGCTGAGTGTACGGGGGAGCTTTGTGAAGAGATTGCTTGGCTGAGAGATTGCTTGGTTGAGAGATAGATGCTACATGTACGGGGGAGCCTTGTTTGAGTCTTCATCACTTACTACCAAAGCTTTTGACTATTGGTTATCACTTACTACCAAAGCTTTTGACTATTGGTTTTGCCATCATCAAAAAGGGGGAGTATGTGAATACAAGATTACACTCAAAGATGTTTTTGATTCATGGCAAACTCAAATGAGCATCCAAACATGCATATAGGTCGACTCAACACAAGCTGAACAAGAAAAATGCACAAAATCAGCAGTTAGGTCGACCTACTGTCAACCTAGGTCGACCTAAAATGAAGAAAAATACATATACTGCTGCTAGGTCGACCTACATAACAACTAGGTCGACCTAATCTGAGAAAATGTTCCCAGAACGCATCAGAAGAGGATTCTGGTCGACCTACTCCTTCAACAGGTCGACCTAACTGGGAGCAAACTTCAGCAAGCACTGCTAGGTCGACCTAACCCCTACAAGAGGTCGACCTAACTGATCAAGAATGACAAAAATTCTGTTTCTCTCATCTCCAACTGTTAAGCTATCATATATATTGTCCAAGGGTAATTATTCAATGCAACACCAACGACTGAAAGATACACAAACGCTTCTCATCTTCGTTCTTCATCATCTCCAACACAATTACACATAATCATTCTTGCGTTGCGGGTTAGTGATGAGTTCGATAACGTCCATGGAACGGAATTGAAGATTCCTAGTGGGTGAAGGTTTGTGGGGTTTGTTGGTGAATAAAATCTGCGGGTTTTGTCCTCCACGACGGGTGGTTCTTGGGGGTTTTTATCAAGAGGCGTTCATTGAGGATTCGGCTGAGTGTAACGATTGAGGAACGGGGAGTTCAAGGAATCAAGACACTGCAGAAGGGAATCAAAGTGAAGCTCTTGGATAACCTTGATCTTGCTCAAGATTAAGGGGGAAGAAGATTCAAAGGATCGACATAATTGGTTTATCGTTTATCGCTTTGTTATCTTCTTTGTATATACTACTTTCAACATTAATGAAAGATTACCCAATTTCAATTTGGAATTGGGGGCAAACGTAGTCGTAGCGAGGACGATCGACGAACTGCCTAAACAAATATCGTGTTCTTGTCGCTTTTACTTTTTCATTTACATTCTGTTCATATTTGGTTATAATAGCAAATTGATCAACGATTCGAGTGTTAAGATTGTGAACTAAGAACTTACATAAACATCACAATCCACCACACATTGAATTACCTTCAATTTGATCATTATCACCAAGTGTTTGTATATTTGTTTCTATCACTCTTACTGCATTGCAAACATTGTCCATCATACAAAAAGTTAATCTGATTTTTCAATAAGAGAAACGCTTTGATTCTGCAACATATACTCTTATCATTTACCTCAAGTCTTTGACTGGTTTTTTAAACACATATATAATCGTTTCGATAGTGGTTCGGAATAGACGCGAGTCGATTCAGAATCACTTCCGCTGAAAAGTCGTTTAAATCCGTAAAACTGTGAACGATCTATTCACCCCCCCTCTAGATCCTAAGGCCAGCGTCTAACAACCCATAGATCCATAAATTACACATTCTAAATCCAATCTACTAAAAACTATATCATACATGATGCTTCCAACATCAGTTGCATAAATATTAATCCCCAACATCTTCTTTGCATCTTCAATTTGAGAACATTGCATGAGTTAAGCCTTAATTTGATAACCCAAAAAAATATTTTTTTACATGGAGTTTTGGATTTGGTGATGATGTTTTTTTAGATTTCCTTGTATTTATTCAAAGATAAAACATAAAGACCATGAGTCTTACATCTAGCCTACTCCTCTGTTTGGTTATTGAAATTATCTTACAAAAATCTCTATTAAATTATTTAGATTATCTGGTTAAAATATTTGTTTGGTTCATGAGCTTATTGTGTTAAAAGCTCTAATTGGTTTATAGATCATCTTGTGTAAAATCTCTCATGTGTTATAATAAGGTTTGTGGGCATATCCTGTAAAAAAAAAGACATATTTTAGTGGAATTCTAAAGAGGAAACTCTTAGGGATACTAGTAAGCTAATTGATGGACCGCACCTGTATAAATATCTAGTGAAATCTCACTATATATCTCTTTATAGTTTTGTCATTTATTTTTCTGTCCTCTCTAACTTATTCTTCTTTCTATTCTCCGCTACTTTGTGAATGTTGGAATGATATAAACCAATTTATAAATAAAAGATTTTAAAAATTTTCAATTTTTGAATATCACAATTCACCTTCCCCCTCTTGTGTTTGGAGTCACTTGGTCAACAAGTGGTATCAGAATATAACTCATATCCCAAGATGAAGGAGTGACTTCAGACAATTAACTAAATAAACTCTCATCCTTTAATGGATAAATGTATACTTTGTTAAAATAAAATATGAGATTTTGTTTACTGGGGATGGATTTTGATATTCGAAAAGTTGTAAGAAAACAGTCATTTTTTCACACACATCAAGTTGATGGTGTTGTGCTAAACAAAGAGGAAGATGATTGGACTAAAGAAGAAAGAGAAAAAATGCAGCAAAGTTTGAAATCTAAGACTATCATCACCATGGCTCTTAGTATTGGCGAGTGTTTCTGTGTTTCTCTCTATGAGACTGCAAAAAATATGTGTAACACCCTTCAGGTTACACATGAAGGAATAATTGTTGTAAAAAAGGGCAAGGATGAATACAAAAGCCATGAGTATAAACTCTTCATAATGAAACTTGAAGAAAACATTTATGACTTGCAAAAAAAAATCATTTTGATCGTGAATGACATGAGAACTCTGGGAAAAGTTTTTCAAAATAAGTACTTTGTTATAAATGTCCTTATATGCTTAAACTATAGTTGGCAACCCTAAATTACTACAATTTCTAAATCTAGGGATTCTTTATCCATGAATATGGCTACTCTATTTGGTAAATTGCAGGAACATGAGATGAATATGAAAAAAATTGCATATGATGTGGAATGTGACAACAAGAAGAAAACTCTAGCATTCGGGACTTGGGAAGAAAAATATTTTGACTTTGATAAAGAAATGACACAAATATTTCAAAACTTAAGAAGATTAATGACACACGAAAAGCAATGAGAAGAGCAGCAAAAGAAAGAAGGAAGATTCTCATTTACTCCTACACGCTTTCAATGTGGAAAGAATGGATACATAAGACCAAATTTCCCTTAGAACTAGAAAAGGAACCGGAATAAGAGAAAACTCAGGAAACCTTAAAAAGAAGCTAAGAAATTCTACATCGCCTTGTAAGACAATGATATGGATTCTTTAGATGATGAAGAAGCTAACATCTTTCTCATGGCAGATCATGAAAAAGACTATGCAGCTTCACATTTCTCTTATATTGATTTATGTCACATTTGCAAGAAATTAAATAAAGAAACAAATACGTTAAAATATTTTTTCTCCACCTCTAAAACCACTATTTACTCTCTTGAATTTGAAAATAAAAACCTCTTATAAGAAATAATTTTTTTTAAAGAAATACAAAATGTTTTAATTCCAAACTATTCCTTTTCTCACGAAGTCTTAGTTGAATCTACCAAGTGACATCAGTGTGATATTTTGAAAAATAAATATGATGATTTAAAAAATACACTCAATAAATCCACTAAAGGAAGAGATAGATGGAATTTATATAGGTAGTCACAGAGCGACATATAATAAGGTCGATCTAGGTTATGAACCTATGAATAATATTAAAAACTTCTGTAATATATATCATGTGCATCAAACTCCCAATTGCAAATACCTCAAATTAAATTATTTTAATAAAAGAGGTCATACTAATTTATATATCTTCTTTATTAAAATTCATGAAAGTAAACATGGTTATCCTCTTTCACATTTTCATGAAGAGCATCATCGACAAAAATTGAGAAACATGTCTACTTCATCATATTTTTGCACTTATGATTCTCATGAGAATTTTAGTGAAAATATTTATCAAACTAACATTAAAAGACTCAAAATAATTTGGGTACCTAAAGTTAAAACCTACGTTTTTTATGCAGAAATACTTTTCAATAAAAATTCTATGTAGTACCTTGAAAGCAGTTATTCAAAGAATATGACTGGAGATAAATCTTTTTCTATTCCTTTACTCCTATAAGGGGAGGATATGTATCCTATGGTGACAACAATAATAGAAATATCATTGGTAAGTTTCACAACTCAACGATTAAGGAGCTTTTTTAGTTGATGGTTTAAATGATAATTTATTTATTGTTTAATTATGTGAAAAAGGTAACAATGTAACCTTTGATTCTTTTGGATGCATGATTATAAAATCGAAGTCAAATCAAACCATATTTACTAGTTCAAGAAGTGGAAATACCTACACCATGAATTAAAACAAAATTCCTTCAAATTGTCTTCGGAGTAATGAGGATGAATCATGGTTATGGCATAGGAGAATAGCTCATATCCCATGGAGCACTTAAACAAGTTAGTCCGCAAGGACTTAGTAATTGGTATGACAAACTTAAATTTTGAAAAGAATCACTTTTGTAAGGAGTTCCAAAAAGGTAAGCAAGTAAGGTTTACTTTTAAAGTGAAAAATATTATTTCTACAACGACCCTTACAACTTTTGCATATGGATCTTTTTGGCCCATCCAAAACCAAAAGTTTTGGTGAAAATTTATATGTCCTTATAGTTTAGGATGACTACTCTTTACATACCTAGACATTCTTATATTAAAAAAGAGAAATGTTTGTTGTCTTTTGAAAACTAGCCAAGTTTAAGAGAGAAGTAGAGAGACGCAAAAGAGTAGAGAGAGAAAGAAGGAAAGAAAAATGAGGAAAATGAGTATATCCCCTCCGTTCCGTTCTTGTGTGGGTGTTCCTTCGTGCACCTTATGTTAGAACAAGAAATGTTCTGATCAATATTCTTAGTTTTGATGATAACATTATATATGAATTTTGTATAAGAGAATGTGGTACTCTAATTATTCATGTTTTCCATTTCAGGAAAAGTATAAAAGAGTATGCACAAAATCAACGTTCAGAAGCTCTGACCCATAAGATCTGGATGGCTTTATCAGAACATGGTCTGGCAAACATCAGAACATGGTCCTGCAGAATTAAAACATGATCTAGAAAGCATCAGAAGACGACAGTCAGAAGGAAAGCTCTGAAGATCTGATGGTATCACGCTCAAAGCACTTCAAAGTCTGAAGACAAAAGTTGCATCTGCACCAAAGCTGAAGACTCTGATATTCAAACGTCTATTCTACATATTTTGAGTCCAGAAGCAAGTACAAGATGAAAAGGCTATAACGTCAAATCTCTGACTGACAAAAGGAACGTTAGAAGCTACAAAAGGCAAAGTCAGTAAAAGCAGTGAAAGCATGGCTCGAGGTAGTTGACAAAAGTGTGAAACATTAAATGCAGCAGTGTACTATTCCCGCAATGCATTAAATGCTCCCAACGGTCACTTTTCCTCAACGCCTATATATAGAAGTTCTGATTTAGAAGCAGCAACAACACTTGAACGAAAAAGAACCAAAACACTGTCAAACTGAAATCAAACAAAAGCAAAGAAGAACTTCATCTTCAACCTTAGAACTTTGTAATATTTTAGTGAGTGTTAGATCTTAATCTTAAGAGAAAAATCACTTTGTGATTATAGATTATTTAGAAGCATTTGAATCTCTTGTAATATTTATTTTACATTGATTGTAAAAGGATTTCCTAGAGTGATCAAGGTGTGATCAGAATACTCTAGAAGACTTAGAATGTTTCTAAGTGGAGAACCATTGTAATCAGTTTGATTAGTGAATTAAATCCTCAGTTGAGGTAAATCACCTTGTCAGGGGTGGACTGGAGTAGTTTAGTTAACAACGAACCAGGATAAAAATAATTGTGTTATTTATTTTTATCTACCATTTTAGAGAAAGAACCCTTATTCAATCCTCCCCTTTCTAAGTGTTTTTCACTCCTTCACCTTAGTAAAACATTCAATCTCGTCCGCCCCTTTTAGTTTCTCTTGATCAACGCCCTAAAATTCGTATCTGAAACCCTCGGATCAAAATCTAGCGATCATGGTTACGTTAGACGACCATAGACCTTGAGCCATGCATCCACCTGATCCAAACGGATCAGGGATGTTCATTTGGGCCTCATTTCATTTTACACCCCACCCATTTTATCTTGCTAAAACTATTGAAAACACACCCCCTGCAACATTATGGCCCCAAATGTACTTTTGGGCCAGATTCTTTTACTATTAGACACCCCTTAATTTACTTTATTAAACTAAAACGCAACCCTTCTAATTTTAAATAAATATTTAGAATTAAATAATTTTTATTTTTATTGAATAATTTTTGTTTATTTGATTAATTAATATATGAACAATATTTCATAATATCAAAATAGATAATAATAATATATATATATATATAATAATAATAATAATAATAATAATAATAATAATAATTGAATGAATGTTATTATAATATTTGAAATAATTGATATTGATTGCTAGACTCTTCCTAATCACTAATTTTAATATATATATATATATATATATATATATATATATATATATATATATATATATATATATATATATATATATATATATATATATATATATATATATATTATTCAATTCTTGTTCTCATAATTATATTAATTATTTGAGTTAGCTAACCAATTCTAAATCTTTTTTGACATAATCAAATTCGAATTTCTTTTACAAAAAAGGGATTGTATATTTATTTTCAAATTATACAACAAACCGCGCCTACGACTACACATTCGTTCAAACCAGGCATTTTTCTATGTGTCATTCAAAAACATTCATACAATCCCATAAAAAACTAACCAACAACTTTGATACAAACTACGGTACTCTGACTTCTTTATTGCACTAGAGGATACGTAGGCATAGGGTTTCGAAACCCTAGCGAGTATAACCATAAAAACTAACATTAGCCCGTTTCTTTTTAATATTAATAAACTCCTAATTTCCTATAAAACTTAAGGTATAGGTAAACTTAAGTTTACCGTATCTTCAATTTAAAATTTATAAAAAAAACCTAAACCTAAAAGGGGTCCCCTTAAATACAAGGGAGACGAAGGGTGCCTAACATCTTCCCTCCGTCTAACCGACTCACGAACGTAGAATCTCTGAACATTAGGGTAATCCATTTAATTCCCTTCCCTTGTGATAAAAATAAATGGTGGCGACTCTTTTCTTTAAATTTAAAGCCGGTTGCTACACATGTAGGCAGACAGCTAGAGAGAATCTTTGATGCAATGTGGCAGTCAGGGGGTGCTTGAAGGAATTTGGAAATTACAAGGGGGATTACAAAAAAAACTTTAGTAGGGGATAAAATCAATTCTCGCTAATATTACAGGAGGGTGTTGTATATTTAATCCTAAAAGAGGGGGGGAATGTGGATCTAGTGCTTACAAGTACAATAATCTACAATTGTTAGGTGATCATGGTAGTTTTCATGATGAAAACACCTAAGGTCAAACGACATTCAGTGAAGTCTTTTGTGACCCTTTTCCAACAAAATTTCAGGACGAATTATGATAAAAAAAGTTATATCAAGCCTTATTATTCATAAGAGTTAAGTTTCAATTGAATTCCTAAATCAATATTGAATCAAGTAAGGGAACTTGAAGTTCCAAAGTTTTGAAAGGTATGAAGTGTGAAAGATCGCATGGTGCAAGACTTAGTGTGTGTCTAAGTGATTATTTAAATGTAAAGTAATAATAGTAACTCTTGAGATACTAAACAAGCACACACACACACATATACACATACACACACAAAGTTGTTTTAAAGCCACTGTTATTTGATAAAAACCCTGAAAATATTTGTATATGCATCCTTAATTGATTATTGACTTGTTTAATCAATTAGGAGGAAATTATTCAAGTTAATAAATTACTAGATTAAGGTTAATCGATTCCATATTAGGGTTGTCTAATCGATTAACAACTAGGTTTAATTGATTAAGATATTAAAAATTTCCATGAATCATTTCCTTTTTTAGCCAATTATTTTCCTATAATTGGAGGACTTTTCCCCATTTCATAATATACCCGTTTTCGAAAATGAAACTCTATTATCTCATTTTCTACTCGCATTTTCTCTATATTTTTTTAAAATTTTCACCACAATTGCCTTAGTTTCAAGAGAGTGAAACATACTTATGAGATTTTAGTTGTATTGGTGTTTTGTTGCATTTGTTCTTATTCAAGAGTGAGACTCTCTTGAGTAATATTTTTGTTTGGTTCTCGAGATTAGTCTGTGAAAATCTATGTTTATTCTTGAGATTGGCCAGTTAAAATCTCTGTTTTATTCGTGATCTTAGCCTGTTAATAGCTGTGTTTGGTTTGAGGATCAGACTTTGTAAAATCTATCACGTGTTGTAATGAGGTTTGTGGGTATATCTTGTTAAAAGCTCAAGACATATTTTAGTTGAACTCTCAAGAGGAAACTCTTGGGAACATGAGCAGGTCAAGTGGTAGATCGAACTTGTATAAATTTTGGGTGTCAACTCTCTAACTTTAACTCGATCTCTTTATTTTCTTTCAATTATTTTTCCTTCCCGCTCTAATTCCCGTTCCTCTCTATTCTCCTATAATTTATCTCTTTTGGACTAATATAAACCATGTTTTAAATGAAATATTTTAAAATATTTTTTATTTTTGAATATCACAATTCACCCCTCCCTCTCTCGTGTTTGGAGTTACTTTACCAATACAAGGAATCCATCCAATGATCTAAATCACATCTTGAAACAGTAATTGCATTTGAGTATGCATAGGCACGCCACCATCTTTCTTTAGGCGTGTGGGACTCGTGGAAGCCAACATCGTAAAATAGTTCATCTTCAATTGTATGCATTTAATTCATATATTACCTAAAACAACTACTCTCATTAATCAAGGAGCCTACGCTCAATGGATAAAGTCACATCGGTTCATACTTATGGGCCTACCGCTCTCGAGGGATTCCTCGTGCTATTGTAGGAGTATTTCTCCTATTCACTCCAAGTCACTGGATCTTAATCCAATGGTCACCTGCGTTCCCAATAGATTATACAAAGACAATTATAATGGTATCTCATATATAAGTGTGACCTTGATTCAAACTCATGTATGATTCATTACACGCTTGTTAAATTTCACCTTAATATCTTAGGAACTTGAAGTGGTAACATTTTTTCGCAAGTACCTTATGTGTACATCAAAAAAGTGTCTGAACCACACCAAAAGCCTTCTACGAGAGTATTCATTATCTGACCAACTATTTTATGTTCCATTAGAAGATAATTATTTGGAAGCATCCTCTTGGTTGTTATTTTTCTCTTTTCTCTCCTATTTTCTTCCTAAACAAAACTCAAATATCAAAAATCACTCTAACTCATTTAAACAAATATATACTTCAATAAAAAAAGCCTTAAAATAAGCAAGTCTCTCAACAAGTGATTCTCCTTAGGAGGTGGAGATCTTGGAATTTAGTCCGTCCATAATTTAGGCGTGTTTCTCACATTTAACTTGGTCTATCAGCAAGACTCTCAACAAGTGATTCTCCTTCAAGACTCTCAACAAGTGATTCTCCTTCAAGTCATACGACTTCTGACGTGCCTTGTTGCAAATGACCTGATAGACACCCGGTAAATATTCGAGAAAAGGGAGGTGGGCGCCAGTGAATTTTATGGCCTCAAATGTTGGATGTTTTCGCATAGAGGAATGAGGAGATAGATCATTTCCTACTGGAAAAGAATGCTTGCTTGCCCCGTCCTCCTTAGGGATCCGGATTGCACTGTCCTTTGGGGGAAAGGGAGGAACACTTACCATGCTTATGGGTTTTAGTGGCATTGGCACTCATTAGAGGAGTCACCCTCAACTTTCCTTTTGGCCTGATTAGTAACCAAGCCATCTATGCGACTTTTGTGACTATCAATCCCTTGTTACTGGCGAGTGACCTTTCTCTTAGCCATGCACTCCTTCCTTTTGGCCAGTAGAATAAAGGACATTTTCTCTGCAAAATAATAAAATAAAAAGCATAAGTGTCTTAGATAATAAATAATTTAAAAATAAGGGTCACTATAATACTAAACTTACTCAAATACTTATCTATCTCACTATCCCCCTAGTCTAATATGATACTTGTATGAGAGTTCGTAACCTTAATGGGGTGAATGGAACTAGATGGGGTGAATGGAACTAGAAATCCTAAATCATGGATGATATGGAGGTTCAAGTAGAAGCGGGTGTTGGGAAAGTCATATGGGGAGGCCATATTAGCCCTTTCAACTTCAAAGCATGCCTCCAAGATTACTTCATCCTTGTCGCCAGAACATGAGAGGTTGACATGACTCTAAAAAGAGTGTATCCTCTCCTCACTGGTATAATAGGTATCAAAGTCCTCGATCCCCTTGTGCCTAGAATCGATGGAAGCCATTAACTTCATGTTTCCTGAAAAAACACAAGGGAAAAAGGATTCAATATCACTACCACTAGTATCGTCACTATTGGAACTAGTGAAACTCTCACAACTACCAAATATGTGTGAATCCAATAATATGTAATCAACCTTCCCATCAAGGTGTTTGGCGTTCCTATAGCAATTATTCCATATTTTTATGCACTCATTGTGAGTAAAAGGATCTATTAGGTTGTCACTCTCACCTAAATCCCTAATTATCACCATAAATAAGGAAAAATGGAAGAAAGGGTAACAGATTTGTACCTACAAATACGGGTTGAGAGCTTGAGCTTGAGAAAACTGGAAAATAAGTATTCTCTTGATAGACTTTGAGGGAGTTTTCATGAGAACTTTGAAAACGGAGATATGCAAAAGGTTAAGATGATTAAGGCTAAATCCCTTTTATAGGGATTTGAAGGCTAGTCATATGGGTAATCAAGGGTCTCTCCCTAGGTTCCCAAGCAATCACAAAATATTCCTCACATTTTTTACACATGTGATGGATTAATATAATTTTGACTTCCCAGGGCTAAATCATAATTGATCACATTTAATGTTTTGCATGCCTTCACCTCAACCGACGTTTGGAGATTTTACCTCAACTGGGGCTTAAGGACCCACTTTATTAAATCCTAGAGGTTTACCCTGGGTCATACTTGAGGGACTAACCCCAGGTACGCCCGAGGGACTCACCCCAAGTGTGTATGAGAGACTCGCCCCATGACATGCTTGAGGGACCCGTCTAAATGAGAGGAGGCAAATAAATTAAATCATTTATCCCTTTACAAGTCCTTATGATCGAGGGATTATTTACTGGTATATTTGTAAAAGGCCCACGGGAGGTGGAATAGACTTATCTAAGGTGATACAATGTGTCCCCTCAGTAGGCTTCCTAGTCGCCTATTTAATGGAATATGTGTGTTATTTAGTTATATTGCCTGATTGTCTATATCACTTGCCCACTTATTAAAATGAGGGAAATAACATGTATTTATCCATAACAGTAAGGGAGAGGTAGGCAAAAGGGGGAAGCCATGTTCTACAGAGTAATAGGGGAAATAACTACACATTTCACTCGCTCTTGAGAGAAGGAAGTGTTGTAGTACTCTTCTGGATTCTAAGTTCCAAATCCAAGGGATTCCTATAAATACCTAAACCTTAAGGTTAAGAGGGTTAATCTATTCATCCAACATTCACTCATATACATAGTTTCTAATCATCCATGCGTGAGCTTGCTCTATCACAACAACAACCCTAAAACTCTCAAGCAACCCTACACAATTAGCGGTTGTCACTCATTGTATTTTTTGCAAATACAATTTGCAGCAATAAAAGTTAATTTATTTTGAAATTAATATTAATAATGTGGTTAGAGATGAGTAAGGGTGGCAAACAGACATGTCCGCTCCGTTTAGATCTGTCCCACAAAAACTTACAAAATAACGGGGTGGGGTAGACTTTGTTGAAGGTGCGGACCTAAGACCTTGTACCGCCCCGCAAAATATTAATGTGTGCGAGGACTCGCGGACATTGCACACTTTAAGCATATAAATTACTAATTTTCATGTTAATATCCGCACCTACATAAAACGGGACGAGGTGAACATATTAAAAGGTGCGAACCTAAAATTTTGTTAAAAAAAAAATACAGACAAAACATATTAATTTGATGAGTTTTACCACCATTAGAGATGAGTATTACTTGAATACTACTATTAATTTGATTTTGCACGCCAAACATATCCTTTTTCTTGTTGCCAAAATTTTAAAATGTTTAATCTTATTCTTTTTACTGATTGGATTTTTAATCTAAGATATGCCAGAATCTCTTCATGGATTTAAATTTAAACGTAGGATTATAAGAAATTATATTGGTTTTAAAGTGATGCATCCATCTCTAAACTATGAAGGAAAAAAAATTCTAATCTCAAACATTCATAAATTTCACTTAGATGTAGATCTTATACACTCAAAGCAAAAAATCACAAGTAATAAAGATATGATCCAAAGATTTACTTCTAATAAAGACTCCATAATATTATATAGTTTCTTCTTTAAAGTAAACAACTTCAAAGTCTAATGTGCTCTGAAATAGGAAAATAAACTATATATTTATAACATTTAGTTCTTCCATATAACTAGAATGACTATACTGCCATATTATCCTGCTGTGCCTGCAATATCCATTCAAATAATAAATATTATACTCTAAAATCAATATTTGAATATGTATAGTAAAAAATCTAATTAGAATTTAATATAGATAGTTAGAAATTTACATAATTATAATCACATGTATCAATATCCATTAGATTATTTCCTTTTATACAAAATATTTTATATTTTAAAATATGATCTAGTTTAATTTAAAGGTAAAAGAGAGAAAAAAAAGCATGGAATATCAAAATTATTTAAATTATATATATATATATATATATATATATATATATATATATATATATATATATATATATATATATATATATATATATATATATATTTCAATTTTTTCTATAAATGCTAAAACTCTTTTTAGTAATTACACAATAAAAATATTTTTTATCTAAAATATCTAAAAATGAATTATTTCAAAATCAATTTCCAACACTTCATAGACGTTTTAATTAAAATAAATAAATACCTTGTAAAGCATATATTATATTGTTGGCAATGATGATTCAATAATAAAGTCCCCCTGTTGATTGAAAGTTGACAAGACAACAAAATAAAAAAAAAATGTTAAACAAATGAAAGTTTTTAAAAATAAATAAACTTTTCTTAATTATTTTTTATTTTAATTTTTAAAATTTATTAGATTTAATGAATCTAAAAAATAATTTTTTTTATAGTATGTGACAAACATAAAATACCTTTCCACCAATCTCCTCTTGAAGCAGCTCCTGAATCATCCTTTTCCCAATTATTCTTTGGTGTTAATCAGATAAAAAAAATCACATTAGGAATTTTGATACTAGAAAATAAATTCTACCATAAAATAAAATAAACCTAAAATTATTATAGTCCCACGACTCTTGATTTAACTGAAAATAATTTTGGTAGTAAAAATAAAATAAGATATACCTAAATAAATAAATATAAAGTCTAATTAAAAAGTGTATACTTTTAAAAAATACATGTATTAGAGGCTACTTACAAATGAAGTTACTCCTGCATTTTGTGTTGTCTGAGTATTAGGAATTATGTCCTGGCCACCATAATATATGGATGAAGTAAAGTTACATGGATGGATTATTTGATCATGGTTGGTGGAACTCATGTTGTTATTGTTTGCATCCTGTGCTTCATTTCCATGGTTTTTGTTTGAGATGTCATCTGTGTGTATGGAAAACAAATTAAAATTGAAAAAAATATATTATAGCTGAAAAAAATATTAAAGCATTTGTCATATGAGGTGAAGTTGTATTTTATTTCAAGGGAAAATAAGAAAAAGATTAAAAAAGCCTGAATTATTCAATTATATTATTTACTAATATATATTATTTAATTTTTATTTTGTAAGAAAATGACGATCGTTTGATTTTATAGATAAAAAATAACCTATTTTCTGTAAAATAACTTTATATCGTCATCTAATAATAAACAAGCAATTTATTATGTCATTTAAATATAATTTGATGATGTACACTTTATTTATTGGTTGTAAAATTGCTTTAAATTGCGAGTGCATCTCCTATTTTTTGTTAAAAGATATTTGTATTCTTCCTTGATGACATACACACCTATACTATTTAATGACTATTTATTATATATTTTTTATTACTATTTTTCAAAAATAATATTATTATTTGATATTATAAAAGAAATTATTAATTTTTTTTGCAATCTTTGCTAAATATTTTTTTTTGGATGAAACCCTAAAGAATACAACGAAATCATGATCCCAACCCAAAATAAGAAGAACTCATTTATAATGATCAAGTGATCTAAATTACTAACATTTAATTACCAAAATTTATACTGACAAATTTATATTCACATATATGATACTTTATAAAATTCCATAAAATGAGAATCTATGAATATATATTACCTTGAGTTTCAATTAAGGAGTTTAATGTCTTCTTGACAATCTTGTCATTCACTTCATATCGTACAGATTCTCTTCCTAACACCTGAAAATTAATACAACTCAAGCCAAATAAATCATCACATTTATCTCAATAATATTTCATATTTGTAAAAAAAAAAAAAAAACCAGAGTTGTATAAACATAATGAATTAAATAAATACCTAAAATGATCAAATTGATTTAACCATTAAAATAAAAGAACAACAAAAATAAAGCACTAGAACATTACCAAAGGTGATTGATTAGAAAACATAGAATTAAAAATTCCAGAATTCTTTTGATAATTTTTTCTCTCCATTCTCCTCTTTTCTCTCAAATTTTAATTTACTATCTCAATTCATTTGACCAAAGATGTTATAGCCTTTATTTATAAAAACAGACCAAGAGAAGGTAGATCAAGAAAATGTTTTAAAACAAGCAAACAAAACCATGGGTCTGTTTTAATTTACAAAAAGTAAATGTTGAATAAAATAATACATAATAAATATTTTAGATAAGTGTTATAAACGCTTTCTGGTCAAGATGATATGTAACACTCTTTCTTTTTTAAAATGACATATATGTGAGTTTAACAGTTTTATTTTTTATACATTTTTAAAGTTAAGATTTCACATGATTTTTATCTAATATAAAAGTATATGTCTGAAAGTGTGGAAAAGAAACTCATGCTAACCTTTTTTTATGGTATATAGTGGACAATAAATAACACACGCAAAATACTATTAAAAAAGACTAAATTATATATATATATATATATATATATATATATATATATATATATATATATATATATATAATAAATGTGTTATTAAGGAGAAATTTTACCAATTCAATTGTTAAATTAAAATATTTAATTAATTAATTTTTATTTCCACAAATTATTATAAAATTGTAAAACTATTTAAGAAGTTATTAAATAAGTTTACATAAATGTATAATAAGATTTAAAAAAATTTAAATAAATAAAAATGTTTAAGTTACTTAGCTATAATTTTTTCTTATTTATATAAAATTCATGAATTAAGTCATTCATATAATTTGACAATAATCAATGGTTAATTAATAAAATTTATTGTAAATAGTCAAAATATTCTAACATATATATAAACATATTTATGGCCAAAAATATATAATTTTTTTTATTTATATAAACTTTTTTATTAATATGATTTGATATGGTACAAATATTGAGGTTTTAATAATATCAATTTATTGAAAAAAGTGTTCTTAAATATATGTTTATCTTTTGATCATTAAAAAATGTATTATTTATTCTTTTAATAGATATGTAATTAATACTCATAAATATCTTAGAAATAAAAAATTAAGATTAAATATAAAGAAATACAAAGAATATTTTAGACATATTAAAATATAAAATAGATACATTAAGTACAACTTTTTTTTTTTTAAATTCAAAATTTTTTTATTTAAACTTTTTTTTATCAAACAAAAAGTATATTAAAGATAACAAAAGTACAAGAAAGGGTGGACAAAGCCCAACCCACAGAACTTAGCAAAACCTAAAAAAAAGTTTCTCAAGCCATTGTGAACCAAATATGTAAAATTAGACAAAGGAGTTTCATGCCACAAAATAAAATCTTGAATGGAGAGACTTAATGAAACTAATTTGTCTGCACAATGGTTCCCTATCTAAATATATGGGATAGAAAAATTCATGCTATATGTTGTTAACAACTAACAAGACAAGATTTGAATTTATTTTGATCCAAAGGTTGCACTAGTTGTTGTCAAAAGTGATATCAATGGCCTTCATAACACCATGGAATTCTGCATGCAAAGCGAAGGTGTGGCTCATATTTTCGGCAAAGCAGATGAGGAATTTTTATGAGTGGTCTCTGAAGATGCCGCCTGAGGCAGCAAGGCCCGGGATGCCAAGTGCAGTTCCATTAGTATTGCACTTGTTCCATGAAATAAGAGGGGTTTCCAAAAGACTTTGATGATATTAGGGGCATTAGAGGGATGAAGATTAACTCTGAAAGCTTTTAAGACTCTGAAGTCTCAGATGTTGTTAGAGGAGGTTTCTTTTGTGGTATTACCAAAAATCCAGGTATTGGATATTATTCGATTCAAAACGCTATTTCAATGAATGAATTTATTGTTGAATTTTTTCTAGTTTCTACAATGCCAGATGACATTGAAGGTGTTAATAATAGCAGCTAGAATAGTAATCTGACCTTGTTTGAACAATGCTCTTTGATAGATTTCCCAAATTCCAAGAAAAGAGAGATGAATGTTGCATTGGAGAATATTAGCTAACCAGTTCCTGAAATTTTGCACAAACCTACAGTGGAAGAATAGATGCTCGGTTGTTTCAGCAAGGCTCCCACATAACTCGTATTTTGATGGGTTCAAGTAAATTCCTCTATTCCATAGGACCTCGTCATTAGGGGGTATGCTCAAATAAAGATTTAGAAGGGGTATGCTTAAATTCCAAATTAGTTTAGCCCAATCTATTTGTTGACTAGTAGGAGCTTGAAATAGGTATGCATCATTAAGACTAAGGTACCCTGCTAAGGAATTGAGCCATCTTAGGTTATGTTCTCTACGCTCTCGAGGATTACAAACATTTTTTAGGATGTTATGGACCTATTTTGTTGAAACTTTTCAATAGACTCTCTTCTTGGAAAGGAAATCTTATTTCTCTTGGTGGTTATGTGACTCTCCTAAATGTAGTCTTGAATGATATCCATCTCTTATAGTTTCCCTTCTATAAATTCCTAAAAGGAGTAGTTCAAGATATCATTAAAATCTGGTGTGTTTTCCTTTGGAATGGATAAGAGAATAAGAAGAGAATAAATTGTGTCTCTTGGTCTACTATCTCTAAATCAAAGTTGAAGGGAGGTCTAGGCATCAAGTACTGTGATCTCTTTAATACAATGTTTCTAAGTAAATGGGCTTGGAGAATATTATCAATACAAATTCTGTTTGGTACTCATTTTTTGACATTTAAATATAGGGATATCAAAGCTTTGATCCTTGACCTCGCTTTGATAGTAAATAACATAATATTTTCTATATGGTGGAGAGATCTAAGGCAGTCCATTGGTGAATGAGAGGAAGATCCATACTGATTTGGAAATGATATATCTTGTAAATTGGGGAATGGGACAAAATTTGATTTTTGGCATCATAGGTGGCTTAGTGTAGTGCCTTTCAAGCTGTTGTTTTCAGGCCTATTCGAGCTTGTGCTGGATTCCGAGCCTAAGGTAGAGGCTGCAAGGCATTGGATCAGTGGTGTGGTGGGACTGGAGAATTAGTTTTTTTGCAGGTATGAATGCAGTCTTGGAAGGTAGCGATTGGGAGGAGCTTGAAATAATCCTTCCGAACATAAATCCTGATATGGATTTAGTATATTCTTTTATTTGTTAGTGAGATACTTTAGGTTTTTCTGTTAAATCTGCATATGCTAGATTGGTAGATATTTCATCTACAGGTTCTCATTTGGGGATAGACAAAGCCAATGCTTTTAAGTTGTTGTGAAAAGAAAGTGTGCCTAGCAACATTGACAAAGCCAGTGCTTTTAAGTTGTTGTGAAAAGAAAGTGTGCCTAGCAACATTCAAGTATTTATATGGAGATTTCTTTTGAACATGCTCAAACCATGGACGAACTTGTGAAACAGGGGGTGCTGAGGGGTCCATACAATCTTGTTTGTTCTCTTTGCTTGGGACCTAAGGAATCACACCTTCATCTTTTTTTCCTGTTCCATTGCTGCAACTTTTCGGAAGTGCATTATTGGCAGTTTAGGCATGTGTAGGATACCTCCATGTGACTTGATGGTGAATCATTTGTTGGCTTTTGTAGTTTTGATGAAAGGATGGACAATTAAGGAATTGAAGCTTTTGCTATGGTTCTTAACTACTTGCACAATTTAGCTAGTAAGGAATGGTATTCTCTTCAAAGAATGGCATAAATGAGCTAAAGAAACTGTGTCCTTAGTAAAAACATTATCGTGGGATTGGTTTGGCGCAAGCTCTAACGGTTTATAAGCATCAATTTAAATGTTTGGCTTGTTAGTATTTTATCTTGCTTCACTTAAGTTAAGCTGTTAGGGTAGTTCACTTGTGGGTTCGCCTTGAACGTTGTTTCTGGTGTTGTATTTGAGTTGAGCACCCCTTGCATTTGCAATTAATACAATCTCTTTAATTATATAAAAATATAAATTCTATACAACCTCTTTATATCCACCATCTGTTATTTATTTTACACTTTTTTTCACATTGCTAATCTCGAACTTATTTGTTTCGTATGTTAAAGGTCATACCACAAACTTGATAAGTTATTGGCAAGTGTACACTACAATGGAAAAGCCATACCACAACGGTTGGAAAAAGGATACCACAATGCATGACCAACCGTTGTGAGGTAAGGGGTAATTGTATGTCAAGTGCTTTCCACCACCGTTGTGAGACCGTGATTATAAGTCAGGACGCGAGCTATATATCACAACAGTTACACTTATCAACCGTTGTGATATATATATAAGCAAAATATGAATTTATAGGAATAAAAAAGGTACTCTATCCATTACAAGAGAGCTATGGGAAATCTTAAGAAGGACTAGCTAAGCGAAACTAGGGGAAACGTAAAATTCCCCTAACCAATCGGATTTTTTAAGGGGATAATGTTGGTGGATGGTCTTGTGGCTATTATTGAGGTTGAGGATCTTGCTGAAAAATCGAAAAGACCTTGTCTTATCTTTAAGGTGGATTTTGAAAAAGCTTATGATTCAGTCCATTGGAATTTTCAGGATTATATGTTAATTAGATTATACTTTAGCAATAAATGGATATCTTAGATGAGAGCTTGTATTTTTGTTAATAACTTATCAGTGCAGGTTAATGGCTTCCTTACCCAAGAAAATAACATTCAAAGAGTGTTGAAATAAGGGGGTCCTTTAGCTCCTTTCCTTTTTCTTTTAGTAGGTGATGGGCTTAGTTGTCTGGTTAGGAGGACATATGATCTTGATCTATTTACTGGTTTTGGGGTTGGTAGTTTCAGATTGGTTGTATCTCACCTCCAGTATTCTAATGACATCTTACATGTGCATGAGTCGACCCTAGATAGTTTGTGGTGTATTAAGACTATTTTTAGATGGTATGAGAGGGCGTCAGGTATTCGTATAAAATTCTTCTAAAGTAGCCTTATTGGGTTGAATGTCGATTCTATGTTCCTCTATTCAGATGATAATTTTCTCCATTATGAGATAAGTTCTCTTCCGTTCAAATATCTTGGGTTTCACATTGGGGAAAATCCTCACCTATAGTCTCCCAGAGATCCCTTGGTACGTAGCCTTGTTTTTAAAGAGACTTAATTATTGGAAGCACATATATGTTAGTCTTAGGGGTATAGTGGTCCTTCTTAACTCTGCGCTTAATGTTATTCCTATCTTCTTCTTGTCTTTATGAAAATGTCAAATATGGTTTAGAAGAAGATTGTGAGTATTTAAATGAGGTTCATGTGGGGGGTTCGTGTTAGGGATCTGTGTATGGTTAATATTGTTATGTTTGGGAAGTGGATATTAAAGCTTCTTGTAGGGGATTCATGGCTCTAAAGAGACATACTGACTGCTAGATATGGTGAGGTCTCCTTCTCCTCTCTTAGTTGTGTTGGGACCAGAGGATTTGGGCTCTTTTTGCCATGATGGAAAGATCTTTCTCATCTTGGACATAGAAAAGAAAGACAATCTGATTGGTTTTCTGAAGGAATATCTAGGAGAGTGGGTTTAAGTGTTCTTACTTCCTTTTGGGAACATCCTAGGTTGCGGACCACCCCCCAAGCTTCAGTTTCCTGGATTGTTCTCCAATTTGCTCCAGCGAGTGTGGAAGGAGGGAGAGATGGGAAGACTTATCAGTGGGATACCTACTTGGGATCTTCGATGGAATGGACCTTTCTTCATTAGAGAGCTTCCTTCTATTGAGGTGTTTCATGCTTTGCTTATAGAGGCTAATCTTTCCCTAGAAAGAATTGAATGGTTATAGAAGCACTATAGAAATTGCTCGTTCTCTATGGCATATGCGTTTCACACTCAGTGAGAGAGACTTTATTCATCCATGTCACCTCTGACGCACCAGGGCCATATCATTTCCCTTATTTGGAGCAGTTGGGATCCATCCAAGGATTTGATCTTCTCGTGGCAATTATTGCAAGTTAAAATCCCATCCAAAGAAATGTTTTTCGAAGAGGGCTGTTTGCAGATGCTAGTAACCAATTATGTCCTTTTTATGGGCATCCGATAGAGACCTCCTCTAACCTGTTTGTTTTCTGTGATATTGCTTCTACGATATGGTATAGTATCTTTAGGTGCTTAGGGTAGCAAGTAGTATTAACATCAAGATATTGGGTTCTTATTTGAGTTTTTCTATCTTTACGAGAGAAGTTAAGTTTAAAGGGGGTTTTATTTTGGTTTGAAAAACGGTTGTATGGTCCGTATGGAAAGCTAGGAACGATGTAATTTTTAACAAAGTCACTATAACATCAAAAAAAAGGTGGGGGGAGAAGAGTATCTTATTGGCTTGAAAATGTTTTTCATGTAGGCTTAGAGTGGACTCTTGCACTTGTACATATTGACTTTAGAACTCTATCATGTTCATTCATCAATGGCGATTTAAGTGTTTGCCCTGTTTCCTGAGTATGGTGGTGGTGGTGGTTTTCTGGTTCCTTGCACTAGGGATATGTTTCTGTTAATGATGGACCTGTTGGTTTTAAGTCTAGCATGAGATTGTTGATGTAGTTCTAATGCAGCTGTATTTTGTTTCCCTTTTTGTTATTATTGTTTTTTTAGGTTTTTTTGGTGTATCTTTGTTCCTCTTGTATTTTTCTTGGGGTGTGAAGGATGTTAGTGATATGAATAGAGCTTTACTTCTTAAATGGAAATGGAGGATTCTTATGGAGAGACAAGCCATATGGAGTAAATTTTTAGAGTTTCGGTATCGTAAGCCTAGATTGATCGTTCAAGCAACAAAGGATGTAACATCGAATTTTGAAGACGCTATTTGGTGGAGAGATGTTATTTCTAATGATTTAATCTTGGATAGATTTGAAGAAGGTTTTCCCGGGTGTGTTAAAAGTATTATTCGTAACGGTAAGAACATCCTTTTTTGGCATAGTGTTTGGTTGGGGGATCATGCTCTTCACGTTAAGTTCCCGGAATTGTATGATATCTCAACAAGAAAACTGTGTTCTGTTTCGGAAGTGCGGCAAGTGGTGGATGGTTCTGTTTTCTGGGATCTTGATTTCTTGTTCGCAGCTGACAGCAATGTCATTGCTGCGCCATCTGCCAGCGACCTCCACAGCGGCGATGGGCTGGTTTCGGTGTTGCTGCAGCTCCATGCGGTGAACTTGCAGCATCTGCGGGACTGTTTGATACAGTCTAACCACGGGCAGACTGAGGAGGAGGACCAGCACATAAGGAATCTGAACAGTTCTGGACTGTATTCTGTTAGCAGTATTACTAGCCTGGTGGGAAATAGTAAGGATAGGGCTTGGAACAACAACTTGATAAAGCAATTGGAGGTAATTTGGAATACTAATCTGCCGATTAGAATTAAATTATTTGCTTGGAGAGTTTTAACGGATAAATTGCCGGTTAAGGAGATTTTGATTCAAAGGGGAGTTTCTAATTTCCCTTCCGTCGGTTGTGTTTTTTGTTCGAACCATCAGGAGAATTCCAATCACTTATTCTTTGACTGCTATATTTCTAAAGAAATTTGGGACAAAGTGCTCGCTTGGTTGGGGATTGAATCAAATCTTTCTTTTCTTGATTTGTTGAGTTTCGACGCTATTCAATTAAAGGTGAAGAAAGTCAAGGTGAAGGATAGGATTAATGTTATTTGGGTCGCCACTCTTTGGAGCTTGTGGACCATGAGGAATGCAGTTATTTTTCAGGATAAATTATTTAGCTTTGATGAAGTGTTTTACAACATTTTGTTTCTCTCTTGGAGATGGCTTTCTTTAAGCCATTCATTGGTTGTTGCCAACTTTTATAAGTGGTTCAAAAACCCCTTGAATTGTATCTAATTTTGTTTTCTGTGTGTAAGGGTTGCACCCCTAGTGCGATTTCTTAATGCATTTGCCTATTGAAAAAAAATCTTTGGGCACTTCTTGTACTTTGTATTATGTTTCATGAGAATAACACTCCCATTAAAATAACACTCACATTATTGAAAAGTTTAAAATACTACTAAATAAATTAAATTAAAGTTAAATCATTACATCTTTCTCAAACTCAATTGCTTAATTTAGTAAGAGAATTTGACTTTCTTCATCATTAATTTTTGCTGCTAATTTTATAAATCATCATTGATAAAGTTCAAAGTAGAGAAGAAACCAATTAGAAGAGGTTTTCTCAAAAAATAAATAACTTCAACATTACTCAAGATAGATGACAATACAAAGTTCTATAAATGATTAATTGCAAATTCATATTTATCCCTTCGCTGTTTAGCTTCCACATAACTTGATTTTTGCTCTATGTACCTACAATATTAAATCAAGTGATGAATATACGACACTAAAATTTAAATTAGCAAAAAAAAGTAACTAGAATTACATAAAATGATAAGAAGTATACATAATTACATTTACGAATTCAATTCTTTGATTTTCAATTCTTATATGTAGATTTTCATAAAATCAGTTCTTACTATTCTCTACTAAAATACAATAAATATATTACCTTGTAAGGCATATAGTGCTAAAAATGATGATTTTAATAATAGAGACTCCCTGTGGATGAAAATTAAATAAAACAAAAAAATAATGAGAAATGTTAATATTAAGTCATATCATATAGTACAAACCATGTGCAAACTTTTAGACAAAAAGTCTATGAGAAATGTGTATGTCATTCATAAGATACCTTTCCACCAATCTCCTCTTGAAGCTAGGGGTGGTCAAAATATTTCAATCCGGCCCAAACCGTCCTATCCAAAGAGCCCGATGGCATGCGGGTCGGGTCAATCGGGTCAACGGATAACCGACTTGAAAATAAATGGGCTCATGTGGGTTAACTAGGTCGGTTTAGGATGCTAACATTTGGCCCAGCATAATCCATAACCGACCGACCTATGAAGGGGGTTAATGGGCTACTGTGTTAAAGAGTTTACCTGCTGGCCCAATTGAAAACAAAACACCTCACATATTTTCAAGCTTCACTTAGTCTCACGCTAGGCTTTCATTCTCATCCACACAACACAAGTACATAGAAAAAATCAACATCTCTCTTCGCTAGGGTTTTGGTTCCATTAAACAATCTTCAATCACCATCGCCGTTTCTTCATTCATGAGTACAACCACGCCACCACCAACCACCATCACCAACGCTGTAAGTGCTTCTTCATTGTCTCTTCTCTCTTTCTCCTTTTCTTTGTTTCTCTCTTTCTCTCTTTGTGTTCAATATTCAATAAAGATCAAGGGCTTCTTAAAAAATAAACTATGTAATTGTCTCTGTTTCTGAAATGATTTAGTCTTTGTTTGTGTGTTTAAAACTGATGGTTGCTACTCTTTCTTTGTTTGCAGGATACATCACTTCCAGGAGAGTGTAGATTTGAACAAAAGGATACTAAAAATTGTTTTATCAATTCAAAAGTTACCAAAATATATGGACTGGAATCAAATTGGGGCTTTTTTGAATTAACCGATTCAACCCACCCGATTATCTGTTAAAACCGATTAAACCGAAACCGACTAAACCGAAAGAGAATTCAGTCGAAAATGGGCCTATGATTTTCAACCGTGGGCTTTTTCGGATTGAGATTTTGGGCCCGATTTCCGACCCAACCCGACCGATGTCCACCCCTACTTGAAGCAATTCCCAAATCATCTTCTTCTCCAACATTTTTGGGCTGTTAGGCAAAAAATATTATAGTTATTCTCCTAGAAAATAATATACATTTATTTTTCACATTAAAATAAAATAAAACCCGAATACTTGAGTTTTAATTTAATTAATTGATAGAAGGAAAATTAAAAAAATATATCTAATATATTATAAAATTTAAGAAAAAGAATATATATATATATATATATATATATATATATATATATATATATATATATATATATATATATATATATATATATATATATATATATATATATATATATATATATATATATATTACCACTTACAAATAAGTTTTTCCCTTCAATTTGAGCATGATGAATAATATCTTGGCCACCATAAAATATTGATGAGCTGAGATTACATGGTTCAATTCTTTGATTTTGGTAGATGGAACTCTTATCTTCAGTTTGTATTTTCTGAGATTCACCACCACAGGCCTTGAAAATGACATCTATATTCAAGTGAAAAGTGAGAAAAAAATATATTATGTGGTTAGGCGACGCCGTTACGTTATCGGATGCTGAAATAAGAAACTATTTGGATCATTTTGAAAAAATTAAGGCGGTAGACGAAAGATTAACTGTTGGAATAATATGGCTGGCGGTGTTATGGAACTTAAGGAAGATGTGAAACGCTATCTTGTTCAGAGGTCAAATCTTTAACTTTGACGAGTCTTTTAGCGCAATTGTGCTCGGTTTCTGGAAATGGTTTAGGTCAATGAATGCTTCTTCTGTGGCTTGTAATTTTCACTATTGGAACATTCTACCTCTATCTTGTGTAAAGAGGTAATGTCCTATCCTTTGTAATCGTTACTTTGTGATTATATATATACCATAACTTTGAAAAAAAAAAATTATGTCACTTTGTCAAAATTTTACCTTAAAATATTTAATTTATATGCAACAAACATTCAATGAATTTTTTATACTCATTAAACCATTAGAAATAAATGATTGACTCATGATATATCTAACTTAAAAAAAATAATTCAAAAATATAGTCTAAAAGAGTGTATGTATATTACCAGGTGTTCCAAGTATAGAGTCCCATTTCTCCTTGATAGCTTTGTCCCTCACTTCATTAGGAGATGAAGAAGATGAGTGTGTCTCTTTGGAGCCAGAGAGCTCAGAAACAAATGAAGAAGAAGAATCATTTTGGTTACTTTTTCTTTCCATTTTCTTATTATATTATCAAAATCACTACTTCAACTCTTGGTATAAACCATAGTGAGAGTGTTTGTTATATATAGACAATTCTTTCAACCATATTATTTGATAAAATGCCTTAAAATAATGAAAGGATAATTATGTTTTTTTAGGGAAAGAAGAGAAACCGTAATAGAAGAGAAGAGAATACAGAAATGGAAATAAAGAAAAATATATATAAGTCTAAAATTTTTTTATAAAGATTTATCACTTATAATAGAATAATTTTACAAATATTTCATAGTTGTCTCTTACTTTTCTACTTGTTTGTTTTATGTTACTGAAAAAACAAAGTCATGTGTGTGATAGTAGTTCTCTGTAGGGAGGGACCATGCATCTTTTACTCCCAGAAGTACCTATAGCGAATAAAAAATGATGTCTTTGTCTTTTAGACTGCAAAAGTAACATTCCGTGTGTATTGAGACTTCCATTTATGTGTGTGTTGTAAATTGTAATGAGTATTGACACTATTTTTTCTACCTTCAATGATCACAAGAGAATTTCTCTCATTTTTTTTATATTTTATTTATTTATAACCTTTTTCAATTATCGTTGTCTATATAGAAGAGTTAATTGTATTAATTGTGTATTTGTTAAAAAATACAAAAATAAATGAAGTAGTTAAGAATCAAGTGTGAGGAAGAAATTTCACATTGATTAAAAAATAGAAGAATGAACACTTTATAAGTGAGAGAACTCACATACCTATCGAAGGTAGCTCATTCGATTGGTCCGGAAAACCGATATGACTTCGTTTATTCAAAAGTAGGGGTGGCAAAACGGGCCCGGCCCGCGGGGAAAGCCCGTTTTACCCGCACTTTTTCGCGGGGCGGGGCAAGGTTTTAGGCCCGCTCTCTTTAATGTGCCCGCCCCGCCCCGTTTTTTTGCGGGCATTTGTTTTATCATAGAATTTTACTATTTTTAGGCCTAAAAAGCCGAATGCCCGCGGGCTTTCCCCGCCCCGCCCTCACTTTTTTGCGGGGCGGGGTAAGGTTTTAGACCCGCACTCTTAAAAAAGCCCGCCCCGCCCCGCCCCGTTTTTTCGTGGGCTTTTGCGGGGCGGGCCTAAACGGGGCGGGCATGCCCGTTTGCCACCCCTATTCAAAAGTGTGGAAGGTAGGTTCCTCTTAAAGTTAAAACTTTTGGATGGAGATGTTTCAAGAATAAGATTCCGACAAAAAATTTGCTTTTGAATCAAGGTATTCCTTTATCCTCTTCGAATCTTGTTTGTGTTTTTTGTGAAGAGCATACCGAAAGTTCTTACCATTTGTTGTTGGATTGTCGGAAGTCCGAAGCGGTGTGGAAGAGCATGGCTAGTTGGATAGGCATGAATTAGGAAAAACCTTACGACATTATGGAGAGTTTTTGGAATTGGAGTAGTTTTTGCCGTAAAAAGAAAGTGAGGAGAGGTAAAGAGGGAAGCATTTGGTTGGCTATTGTGTGGAGTATTTGGATTAGTAGGAATGAAATTATATTCAAAAACTCCTCTTGTGATGTTAATGATATAGTTTGGTCTTGTAAAATGCTTGTTTGGAGATGGTATTTTGTAGGAAAATTAATCATCCCAATTGCAACTTTTATGAGTTTTGCAAATCCCCTTTGTATTACTTAGGCTAGGTTCAATTTGGTGATTAATTTTCTGTTTGGGCGTTTTCCGCCTTTTGTAATCGAGTTTGTAGAACTTTCGTTCTCTATTGAATTTAACTTGCTTACAAAAAAAAAAACTCACACACCTATCACCTTAAGATTTTGAGTGAATATGTAGTGTGTCTCTCACAGAGGTGCGTCCCAAATTAAAAAATGCTCGCTCGTTAACCCCTTGTGTTACCTCCAACAATATGTTCACGTGAGGATTGTGAGAGACCTTATGTTTTTTTTTTGAAATTTTTGTTAATTAAATATGGGCTTAGAGGTTAAGACCTTTATACATATCCCCTACCCTTAGGTCTGTCTAGGAAACAGTTTTCCTGGTTTCCTCAAATAACGTGCGAAGAGAGGAGATTAGTTCTCCTTTGAATCATGGGGGGAATAATTTCCCCCTCTGACTGCCTCCTTATATCGTTATTCCTCAAACACCACATTGCCCACTTGTGATAAGTGGGGCCAGGGCCGGCCCATAGGCTAGGCAAGTGAGGCCTTTGCCTAGGGCCTCAATTTTTTTTTCTTTACTTATACATATATTGTACCAATGTTATGCCATTAATTAATTATTAGATTTGTATTGCTATGTACTGTTGCATATAAGAAGCCAAAGATGTACATTGCACCTCAGCACTTATAGCAGCATCATTTTAGTGGAGTAATTTCACTATACAATTTTTTTTACTTTAGTGTTTCTTTCTCTTTCACTATTGTTATCCCTCCCATCACTTTCATACTAGCCTTGGCTGTCTCTTTCTCATCTCTCATTAAAGTTTTACAAAGAAAAACTCAATTATATAAAAAAACTTGTAAAGAAAAATGACAAAAAAAAAACAACAAAGGCAAGATTAGAGAAGCATTAAAAAAATTATTTATTTGATATTTTATCTCTTAATTTTTATGTTTAATAATTTTATTTGTTTTAATTTTATTATTGGTGAATTTCATTTGTATATTGCAAAAATATTTTTAAAAAATGTCAACTCGGAAGAAACAATTTGATGAGATTATTAACAATGAAGTTGTAAAATCTATTGAAGAATCACTTCATTTTAAAGTAGATTCGAACAATTTAAGATATATAGTGATATTTTAAAAAAATTTATTTAGCTTTGAGATGTTAAAATCCATTGAAGTTGAAAATTTAAAAGAAAATTATTTAACTTTGAACGATCATAAATTAAATTTATTTATGGAACTACAAAGTTTAAAAGAAATAAAAATAGAAAATGATACACTCAGATATACTTAATTAGATAAGAAGATTTGATTCTTTTTCAAATGCGTATATTAATAATTTAATAAATAATTTTACATTTTAAAAAACTCATAAAATAAAATTTTAATTAAAAAATATTTTTAATTTAAAAGGCCTCATTTTAAGATCCGCCTCGAGCCTCAATATATGTTGGGCCGGCCCTGAGTGGGGCAGCTCATGGACGGATCACCAAAGGTTTTGGGCGATCACCTTATAAGCACCCATGCAATATCTGGAAACCAACATTCTGGTATGCACTTCGCTTATGTCATGGGCTATTTTATCATGGACCATCCAATTTTTAGACCCTATAAAATTATCCTAGTCCAGAGTCCATCAATCACAAGATCTTAGAAAAGAAGAAGTGTTAATTTTAGAGCAATGACATCCTAAAAATTCTAAGATCTCTAAAGTGAAGCTTCGGGCCACACTACAAGAAAAAGCGCATTTAGCCAGGGGTTTAACCCCTCACTAATGTAAAAAACCCCTCACAAATCTTAAATTTGCGAGGGGGCGGCTCCCCTAGCTAAAATAGTGGTCGCAAATATATTGCGTGGGGCTTACCACCTAGCTAATTAGCTTGGGGCTTTCCTCCTCGCTAAATGCAAGCAGTAGTTCTACTTTTGCAGTCTCACATACGTAGGCGCAGAATAGGTGTCATAGAGTGGTGCAGTGTGTCAGTACTTAGCTTGGGGTTAAGCCCCTGGCAAATTTCATGCATTTTGGATTTTAGTGAGGTAAACCCCTCACCGATTGTTGAGTTGTTTTTATAATAATATACCTTTATTTATTATAATTATAATTATTTGTTATTAATATATTAAATATATAATGTTTTAATTATTGTTGGGAATATTAGATAATTTTCAAAATCAATAAATATACTATTTATGAATATTAATTTTAAAAATATTTTATTTAAAAAATAATTTTTAAAAAATAAATTGCTTATAGTATATAAATGTAATAAATATTAATTTCTAAAATATAAATATACATTTTTTAAAGTATATAAAAATATACCTTTTTTAAAAATAAATAACACAAATCTACTAAAGTTACTAGAGGAACGAAAGAAAATCAACATACAACAGGCGATGGATAAAGCGGCATGAATATATACTGCTTTCAAAAATTTCAAAAACATATACCGCTTTAAAGAATATAATGCTTTCAAGAATATACCGCTTTTAAAAATTTCACATAGTCATAGCAACCACGCATATATTTACATCTATCACAAACTATTATATTTTATCTTTAAAAAAAAATGCACCTGAAATAAATGGATAAATTTGCTCCAAAATTTGAAGCTTTACTCCAAAATTTTACTCCACTAAAGAAACTAATTGATACATGAAACCCAAACATTAAAAAAAATAACATTATAATTAACTCTTGAAAATAAAATAAATATAAAATTGAATCATTGAAATAAAATAATTACTTGATATTTTTGATATAATAGTTGATGGAATAAGAGTGTGAATTTGATTGTTGTTGAGAGGAAGAAGAAAAAAATGTGAAGAGAAAATGGTTTTCAGAATTTTAGTAAAAGTTGAGAGGAGGAAGAGATGTAATATACTAGATTGAGAGAGGTGGGTAATAAATGTAGTTGTTGATGGGGCTCCCCTGTTAAATTGGCACGCCAGTCTGCCACAAATGTGCCGCTTTGAAAACACAAATTTGGCACGCCAATTTGTCACAATTAATGGATGGGACTACTTTTTCAATTTGCTTGGGGTTACCCGTGGCAAATGTCTACTTTATCTGACCATTGATAAAATAATGCTTCACCTTTTCAGTTGTTTGGAGGTACCCCTTGCAATGTATTTTTTAAAAAATACAAAATTTTATCTCTATAATATTTTCGAGGGGTAAACCCATAAAACATAATTCATTTTTATTTTTTTAAAGTTTGTGCATTGCGAGGGGATTAACCCCAAGCAACGTTATTTATTAGTTAGGGGTTTTACCCCTGGCAAATATTCCTGGCTATACAAATGATTTCTTGTAGTGCCAGTCCCTCAAGCGTGGCTTGGGGAAAGACACTTGGGTGTCACTCAAGAAAACAAGTGCAATATTAAATGCTCATGACGAGTCTATCTTGAGAAGTCAAGTCCTATGAGGACTTTTGGTTACCTCACATGTGTCATTATGTGAGACGTGTGGCGGCTCATTTCATAATCGTTGGTGCCTGCATAGGAGAAGACAATGATGGATAATGTGAACTAGGCTTCTAACCTTAAAAAAGGTGATCCTCGACCCACATTTTGTCTAAACTTTTCCAATGCTCCGCTTCTTGTAGCTCAAGTTGCGTTGAAACCTTCTCTAGCTTAGCTCAGTCTTCTTCCTTCGCAAATTGGTATAACCATTTCTTCAACTTTTTTTCACCAAAAATGTCGACTATTAGGGTGTTAGATGATAGGGGTAAGGTGATTGAACCTTCCA
This sequence comes from Vicia villosa, assembly GCF_029867415.1. Classification (NCBI taxonomy): domain Eukaryota; kingdom Viridiplantae; phylum Streptophyta; class Magnoliopsida; order Fabales; family Fabaceae; genus Vicia; species Vicia villosa. The sequence continues at coordinate 15,752,622 of NC_081184.1, read as the reverse complement.
ATAGTAGGGAACTTATGTAATTGTATGAATCCTGCTTGAAGAACGCCAGGCGAGTTAGTGGAGAAATCAACTATAAGAAACATATAAACCTATCTAGAATGGAGGATTTTGAGATACATTACACCTGTAAGTAGAGAGTGGCCTCCTTCAAGAAACATCTAAACCTATCTAGAATGGACTATGAGGGGGAAGTGGTCTTGGAGCGTTGCTTTGAAGTGGAGTGGGTTAACATGGTTACCCTTGAGGATTCCCTCACGTCTTCTTCTACATGTACCTTACCTTCGTTCATGACCTTGAAGTGCTCATACCTTTCACTCATTTTGAAATAGAGGTTCTCGCGACCATTAATATCACCCCTCGCAGATAACCCCAATGGTTGGGCCTTCATAAGAGCATTCAAGATTATATGTTTGTGCATAGAGGTTAACCCCACCATATGGATCTTCTGTTCTTTCTATGGTACTAAGGAAAGACCAAAAAGTGGTTGGGTGACTATAGGCCCTTTGTCGGGAACAATCTTGTTAACCCCCATCGCAACTATTACAAAAATTATAAAGATAGGTTTGTGAGAGTGAGAGGAAAGATGAGGCATCTATGGTCATCATTGGGGTAAATGGTGCATACCATTTTCCCCTATATTGGACGAAGAATCCCAAGTGCATAAATCACTTTGATTTTGAGTTCTTAACCATCACGAAGAGAGGTGGTCAATGTCTTAGATGACTTTAATATCATGAGTTGCAAGGAGATTGTGGAGCTTTATCGAGGCGATGATTACAAATTTGATGATTACATGCGGAAGTTTAATATTTGTATGTGTTTTTAATAAAGGTTATTTTATTATTTAATAATTACCATTACTCTTTTTTTGGGCAGAAATAATGGCCTCAGTGAATGTCACTATTAGGAAAGCTCGCTTTGCAAAGAAAAAGGTCACTCATGGTAAGCAGTGGATTGATGACCTAAAAGCCACCAAGGAAATATCTTGATTAAGGGATGAAAGAGAGGCGTCGAGGATGCCCTAGTCAGTATTATACTCCTTAAGATGATGAAACCTGAAAGGCTTTGAGGGAGTTCGTCCTCCACCCCGAATTAAAAGAACAAGGGAACAATGCCTATGAAAATTGTTATTTTGTAGAACAATACTGAGGCCATAAAATAAAACTTAAATGTGTTACCCCACCATACTTATGGAACAAGATTATGATGCCAAGAGCTACGCCATCATTCCCTCTCCTTCATTGAAGACTTTCCCAATGACTTCAAAGTTGTGTGACAAATAGGGGTCATATATATAGTCTCTTAGGGCTTAATGGATCCTTCATTGAAGACCTAATATAAAATTTCCTCTAAGGGAGGAAAAGATCCTTCATTTAAGGCCCAATGTAGTATTGCCTCTCAGGAGGAAAGTATCCTTTATTGAAGGCCCCTCGTGAAATTTATTTTCCTAATAATTATTAAATTTATTCACTTAACAAAATCTAATGTTGTTGCGGTATGGTTTCTGGCTAATAATATTGAAAATAACTGTGTAAGTGTGATGATCTATCAAATGACGGAGATCAAGAAGAAAAATATGTGTGTGTGTGTGTGTGTGACACATGGTTGCCTGATAATAAAGATCTTGGAGCATGTTGGCTTCAACCTATAGTAAAAATTATCACAAAATGGATACACTGTGATAGAAAAAAAGCACTATGGGCTGATGAGGTTGAAAATCAACAATAGAGTGTTGTCTTAGAGACCTCCAAAATAAAGAAGAACCTCTACAAGCCAACCTCAACAAGGAGACAATGCAACTCAGTAGGATTTTGATTATGAAATCTCTCACACTAATTATATAAATTATCTCCTTAACACTATTCTCTAAAACCAAAAAATCATTATAAAAGATAAACAAGCTCAAATTAGGATGCAAAGAAGGACATACTCAGAAGTCAGTCACATAGCCAAAAAGCTCGCCAAAACTAGAATTGAATTTACATATTTTCCAAGCATTTTAAGCGATGATTAGGAGAAGATTGATTAGTTTTTGCTTTCTATTTCCTTATACTTTTTTAAGAAATGAGTAATGTCTTTCCTTATCTAGTAAATATTATGTGATCAACGTGAATTATGTGATTGTTTTTTTATCATTCTTTTCTCACATATTTTTCCCTCCTTCTTTGTATTTCAAAGTGAGATAAGTATACACTCAGAGAGGGTAGAGAATACTCTCTAATCATGTGAGGGGGAATTTAACTACTCCAAATCTATCCTTTTGTTTTCTCATTTTCCACCTCTTTAAGATATGCATTGTCATCATCAAAAAAGGGGATGAATGTGGATCCATGTGCTTGCAGATACTATCAAGTCCATCCAAAATGGTAGAATTGATATCAAAGTGGCAATCAACTGGTTGGTTTTAATGATGAAAACACATGATATCATACTATATTTAGTGAAGTCCTTATCTCTTAGAGATAGCTCAAGCGATCGAAGGTTCTCTTAATACCAATATGTTTTATCAAGTTATCATTTTGAAGATTCTTATGTTCATATGCCTAGAAGACTTATTTTAAACATCAAACAATCTTTTTGAAGTCAACTATGCCATCTAACGATGTTAAAGTAAAGACTTATGTTTCAAGATCCTATAATGGTCTGGTCTCTCAACTCTCTGATGATGGTAATCAACTTGAAGATATCTCAATCCTCATTAAGCTATAAGAATCAAGGTTCTTGCAAGATAATGATTCCAAGACTTGAAACTTCATAGTTATGAAAGAGATTAAGTGTGAAAGCTTGCTTGGGCATGTTTTCCTGAGTGGCCAGTATCTTGTAGCTGCACAAGGGTATCTCTAGAATTACTTAGGAAAAATCACACACACACGTACTTAAAACCTTTGAGGAGTCCTTATTAATTTGTTAAAACCATCTAAAAATGTATTTAAGCCCCAGCTAATTGATTAGGAAACTATTTGATCAATTAGAAGCATTTTTTTACAAAGAATAATTGATTAAAGTTAGAAATCAATTGGAGTAGTCTCTCAAGGAAAGGTTTTGAGATTAGCCCATGTAAAATTTCTCTCAAAGTCCGTGAGCTCATCTCAGTATAAAAGCTTTATTTTGTTTGAAGTTAGCATGTGTAAAACCCCATCTCGATTTGAAGCTCTATTTAGTGAAGTCCTGTACCAAATATCTGTTAGGTTTGGAGGATAACCACTAAAAACTCCAAGTTTGTTTGTAAGAAGATTGGTGGAAAAATCTATAAAAAGTTCAACAAGACATATTGAAAACTCTTAGGAAGAAATTCTTAGAGAGAGGATTAGGTAACCTTCATCTAGACTGAACCTCTATAGTTTTTCTTTGTCTTTCTCTTTCCCTTATCTCTTTTTTTTCTAGTTGTTTTCTTTCTTATGTTTTTCCATCCATTTCTTTATTTTGCAGCCTATTTCTTTTTTTTTTGTCTTAAACAATTTTATACTTTGATTTTCTCACATATTTTTTTAATCGAAGATTTTCAAAGCTTCACAATTCACCGCCTTCTTGTGTTTGGAGTCCCTTGTCCAATAAAATATATTGAGGATGAATAGAAAACACCTACATTCCAGCTCAAGATATCAAAATAGAAAGCATAGTCAATTTACTAAGTACCCTATTTTAGAGTATATCCTTATCAGTGGCGAAAGGGATCCAATTTTATTTGAAGAAGTTAAAACTCATAAGGATTAAATCAAGAAGAGATGGATTCATTTTTGAAAAAAGATACTTATAAACTTGTGAAACTTCTTGAAGGTTAAAAATCCTTGAAATATAAGTGGGTGTTCAAGCTCAAGAAGATGGTGACCAAGTGCCGCAAAAAGCCTTGAAAAATAAATGGGTGTTCAAGCTAAAGAAGATGGTGACTGAGTGTAACACCCCGATATCCGCTACACGCATCAACCGTGTCGACCAACCGAGCATGTCACCAGCTTAATCAATAATCCCCCTAGGTCCGCTTACCGGTAGCTCAATTGGTAGCAGGAATTGCTATGAATACGTACTTAACCCCTAGGTACGTGGTTCGATTCCTGCGGGAGGCAAAAACAATGTTTCCTGGGTAGCCGGTAAGCGGACCTAGGGGGAGTATTGATTAAGCTGGTGACATGCTCGGTTGACCGACACGGTTGATGCGTGTAGCGGATATCGGGGTGTTACACTGAGTGCCGTAAAAAGCCTTGAAAAATAAGTGGGTGTTCAATCTCAAGAAGATGGTGACCAAGTGCCGCCTACAAGGCGCCACTAGCACCTATACGATCTCAAACCTAGAGTCGGCGAGGGGTTGCTTGGATGAGACAAGTGGCATAATGCCTGAGACCACCATATTTTTCCATGTAGCACTTTCCCTGTTTGCCTCCTTTGTTGAGTTTAATGTTTTAAAGTCTTTATAAATGCTTATAAAGTAACCACCACTTTTTATATGGGACTATTGACAATGCATTTATTGTCAGTAACTCAATTGCACATTTTTTTTGTCATATTAAAACACACCCATGTGAATTGATTGTCCATAATTTCCAACTTAATAGCATATGGAACATGTTCTAGAAATATTCAACATGAAGGATGCCAATCCATTTAGCACATCGTTGGTCAATCACTTTAAATTTTCTTACTAGTCAAGGTGAAAAAGAATTTATATGACTACTATACCTTACACCTCAGCAGCAGTTGGGAGTTTGATGTATGCAATTGTTTCCAGTACTAGGCCAGATATTGCTCATGAAGTCTAGTTGTTAGCAGGTTTCATTCCAAACCAGGTAAAAAACATTAGGTAGTTGTGAAGTGGATTTTGAGGTAGCTAAAAGAAAATTCTAATAAGTGTTTATGCTTTGGAAGATCAAAACCAATTCTAGAAAGCTACACAGATGCATATATAGAAAGTGGCCTGAACAATAGAAAATATGAAAGCTATTTTCTTCTATAGTAAGAGTTGTATTTTATAAATCTAAATTGTAGGAATATGTTGCCTTGTCAACTATCGAGGCAGAGTATATTGTCATGGTTGAAGTAGGGAAGGAAAAGCTTTAGTCTAAAAGATTTCTTCACCAATTGCAAATCAATCAAGAAAGATACTGCGATAGTCAAATCGCTTTGAAATTGTTACGAGTCCCACATCGGCCAATATATAGTCTGAATATGTCCTTATAAGTGGGGACAATCCTCACCCTACAAGCCGATTTTGTAGAGTTGAATTAGACCCAACCATATTTTTTAACAGAAATTGAGTAAGAATGCGATGTACCACATACCCTAGTAAAAAGCATATCAATTTCATATATAATTGATTGCATTAGGCTGTGGAAGAACAATAATTTTAGTTAGAAAAAAATCACACTGATAAAAATCATGCAAATATGTTGACAAAAGTTGTAATACATGAAAAACTTCATCTTTATGTTAAGTTGATCGACATGGATCAAAAGTGAATGATCTAAAGATATCTCCCTTTATATGTGAAGGGGAGAATTGTTGGTTCCACCAGGTGTGGATATTGTCCAACCAAAGGCCAGAGTCTCATGTGCATTTAATGCATGAACACATATTCTCTTCTAATATATTATTTTAAAGTTATATTACAACAATTCTTGACAAAGTTGTACTATATTCACATTGTCTGATTATATGCATTAAGCATAGAATATTTCCTTCAAATGTGTTATTTTATATATTTAGAAGATAAAATATTTAATAGAAAGCACGAATTAATTTGATTGATTATCTATAACAGTTATTTCTATATGTACTTAAAGATATATTTTATAATCTACAGTCAAAAAATAATATTTAGTTTAGGTATTATACTAAAATTGGTAAATTTTATAATAAAACATGATTTTATATAGTATAATAGATATTAAATGTTTGATGTAAGTAATTACCTATTTTTATGATCATGTGTTTTTTATGTTACATTATATTAATAAAATAATTACATTGTATTATTATTTTATTTTATTTCTCAAATAAAATCAATTTTATTAACAATAAAAAAAAATAATGAATAAAAACAAAATAGAAGTAAAAGGAAAAAAGGTCAAGCAATGACCAATATGGAATGCAGAATACTGTATACGCCACGGCATTTATCAATCTACACTACATATAAGGAAAACCAACTTGAATTATTCAACAAGTTTTCAACACCATCATTTTCATGTCAATTTTATGTTCCTTTTATGTTAACAGTCAAAACTAGAGTCAAAAGTACTTGTATAGAGAACATGCAATTAACGATCCTCATGGACCACATTATTTTGAGGCTTACAAGTTTGTATAAGGTTCTTTGTATCTAACTCTATATTCTATACTCTCAACTCCACTTAATTTAGGTGCACGAGCAAAAACTTTGTGTAATGGAGCACTATTGATTTGAGCACGATACCGTATATAAAAAGAGAGGTGTGTTATTTTTACACTAAAATTTACACCCAAATACTGTTTACTGTGTTTATATGATGAACAGTGTTTTTTATTAAAAATATATATATTTTATGAACAATATATGAACAATGTCTGTGAACAGTATTCGTGAACATTATATGAATAATGACTTTTAATAACAAAACAAAGTTGGTTAATGCAATGTGAAAAATTGGTTAATGAAGTGATGGAGTTGGTTAATAAACACCCTGATATTAAAAATAATTTTTAATTGTAAAACAAAGTTGATTAATGAAATATAAAAAGCTGGTTAATAAAGTTATGAAGTTGGTTAATAGATGGTCCAGATTTTTAGCAGTTATGAAGTTGGTTAATGAAATTTATGAAATTGATTATAGAGTTATGAAATTGGTTAATAGACTGTCCAGTTTTTTTTAGGAGTTATGAAGTTGATTAGTAAATAAAAAATTTTTGAAAAATATATATTATTATAATTTCACTGTTCACCGTATTGGTGAACAGTGAAATACGGTGTAGGTGTAAGAATGAGTGTAAGAATAACATTTTTCATAAAAAGCTTTACTGATATTTTGTTCAACTTGAGAATTAGTTGAAAATTCAACTAAAAGTCGCCAACAATGTTTTTGTACTTATTTTGATATAGGTCTTTTGAGAGGGTTTTCTCCAGAATACCTGTACATTCAAAAGCTTCTACCTCTACCGATTAGGGGTTAATTTCATTAAAGGTAACATGAACTGAATCTTTCTATAGTTAGGGTTTGTTTTTTAAAAATTTAAAAATCATTACTAGAAGTAGAATATCCTAAGAATAGACCTTCATCACCTTTAGCATCATATTTGTCAAGGTTATCCTTCTTGTTATTATGGACAAAGCACTTGCGTTCGAAGACATGGATGTGAAAATTATTACATATGCTTCCTTCCGTTGTGTAATTCATAGGGTATTAGCTTTAAAATTGGCCTTATCAAGACACGATTAATTACATAGCAAACATCGTTTACATCATCGACCCAGACATATTTAAGAAGTTTGGTTTCTTTAAGCACCATCCTTACTAGCTCTTCAAGAGGTCTATTTTCCCATTCAATTACCTAGTTTTGTTGAAAAGTTTATGGATACGCTTTGTGCATTTCTCAATATAAAAGTTCTCGATTCCCACATTTTAAAATTTACCTCAATGATCACTTTAAATGGATGAAATGCTTAAACCTTTTTTGGTTCTTAATCACATTGGCTAATTTCTGATAGGCAATGAAGGAGTCCATTTTTTTAGACAATAAAAATGTCCAAGTATCGCGAGAATAATCATCCACTATAATAAGGACATAACTCATAGTTCTCAATGTGCTAAAAAGATCCATATGCAAGTGTTGTAAATGCCTATTTGTAGAAATAATATTTTTAATTTAAAGAAAGTCTTTACTTGCTTATCTTTTTTACACACGTCACATAACTAATTCTTTTCAAGATGCAAGTTTGACAAACTGATTAGTGATTTCGGTGATCTACTCGTGGACATGGATTATTTTCATATGCCATAGTCATAATTTGTCCTCTTTACTAAAAAGACAAATCATAATTGAAGGTAACTTATTATAGGATAAAATAAGTTTGTGACCTCCTAAATATATCATATTTCAATTTTAGTCCCCCAAAAAAATTTCTTCAAACATTTATCCCCATAAGGTTTTTCGTCCACACTAATGGCCCCTCTAGTTAATTTTTATTTACAAAGGATGAAATGACACGCCACGTGGCATGTCACCATGACAAAGATGATGACATAGCCTGACACATGGTAGTTTCTAACCCTTTTATATTAATGAATTAAATAGAGACGAATAAATAGGACACCAAATTTGTCGTATAAGATAAAAAAGATGAAGATTCATAACTAAAACCAAAATATGTCATTAAATTCGTCGTAGAACATGAATATTCAAAGCGAAGCGGAAAATATTTCGCTAAAATCATTGTATAAGATAAAGTTTCATAAATGAGCCTAAAATTTGTCACTAAAAGTGAAGTGTCGCAGAAGATGAATATTTTTAATTGAACCTTGTATCCGTCACTAAAATTGTCACAAGAATAAAAAGACGAGTAAAGCACTAAAATTGTTGTAAAAGACGACTAAAATTGTCTCTTTTTTTCATTCTTTTTTCTTTTTTTTGAACAAGTCGTATGAGACGTCTTCGATTCGTTGGAAAGATTGTGACTGCCTCATTACTTGGTTGATGAGGGATAACCATTGTGGTATTGACTTTCCTCAACCATTTTGAAGGATAACCATTGTTATATCCTTATATGCGTGCTCCTAATGAATTTTGAACACTCTATCAGGTTAACTGAACACTACCCTGCCCCTGGGTTAAATGCGAGGGTTTTTCGTATAGACAAATAAACTCCTACTTCAAGGCTCAAGGGGGTTAACGAGGGTTTATCATCCTTATATCTCCAATGTTTAGGAATTGAAACAATGCATGTACATCATCAACAGGGTTTTACTCGAAAGCACATCATTTGAGATTATGAGTATTATGTGTTCGTCATTCTCCCTTCGGAGTTATCATGCTTTATCGTCGAGAGTTTGGCATCACAAGCAAAGAAAAACATGCTAGAGCGAGGCCGAATGAATTTTTTCAAGACAAACATATTCAATGCATCATTATTATAGTTCAAAAACAAACAAGTATGACATATAAACAGTATTGAATCAAAACAAGAAAGACTACGCATGAACATGCATGATGATATAGAGATTGTCAAAGTTGGGGATATTTTCTCCGTATGGACCTATTGCTTCAGAAGATCCATTGAGTCAAGGGAGAATTTCAAATCTGACATGCAGGTGTGAATGTGACAGCCTTTGCGCCAATCAGGTCTTGAACCTTTGCGTCAATCAATCGAATGGCCAAGTGCCCCAAAGTGGAAAGCAAACCAAGCATTCGTATCTAAAACTGCAGATTATTTCTAGGAGAAGATTCTGACGAAGCCACACAAAAGTTGTGAGTACCCAGCTTTAGGGATTTGAGGAAGAAGATGAGAAACTAGTTGTCTAGTTCACAACATTAGAACTGAATTTGGTTGCAACTTTGTCTGAAGAATTTTGACTTTCATCTCTGGATACCCTTCTGTAAGAATCGAGCTCACCATATCCAGCGGGTCATAGCCTCTAATTCGGGGTACGGTACTTTTGAGTTTAAAGGCATATGGCTAAAGGAAAATAAATCCCCTTGCCCCTTGATAGGAACTGTACCTTTGATTTTGAAGGTATCTGGCTAGAGGAAAATAAATCCTCTTGCCCCTTGTTAGGAATCTGGCTCTTGATGATGGCCCCTGGAATTGCGCGCCCTAAATACTTGAGATCCTTGAAAAAGGTTAGTTAGATGATGAGGACGAGTAAGTCCTACAAAGAGTTCAAGTTGTTAGTGTACACACATCCTGCAAGGAAACCAAACGGTTAGGGTATAAACAAATCCTGCAAGGAAACCAAACGGTTAAGGTGTAAACAAATCCTGCAAGGAAACCAACAGTTAGGGTATAAACAAATCCTGCAAAGAAACCAAACGGTTAGGGTATAAACAAATCCTGCAATGAAACCAAACAGTTAGTAGCACACACAAGCAAGTCACACAAGTGTCCTTAGGTTTAAAGGCTTGCATGAAGTCCATAGGTAAGTACCCTCCCCACTGAAGTTTAGTTGGTTCAACCTGTCCTATATAAAGATCGGGTTCTAGGGAGCTCATATCATTGAACTTTCGCGAAGTCATTATTTCAGTCCAGCAATCGAATCGCCGACCGAAAATATCCTGAAAGTCCAGTCCATATGAGTGTAGCATCGAGTATCAACCAACTTCAGACGGAACCAAAGCCAGCCATCTCGCTACTTTCTAATAGGCCAAAGTCAAGTTCAACTAGGGTTCTAAGGGCAGATTAGTGCTTAATGACACCACGCAGTAGCCAAGTGTTTCCTCAAGTCGGATCCCAAGGAACACCAGGACAAACCAATGTGTCACACTAACGATGGCCACCATATCAACCACATCAGTATACGCTGTGCAGTCTCCTTGGTCTCATGCCATTTACCTAAGGTACTCAGATCCGGGTTAGGATCTTTCACACAAGTAAACCCAAACAGCCCTTAAAAGTAAAGCAAACAAAACAAGCAAATAGTAAAGTGAACTAACTCTAAGGTAACCCCTCTTTAAATATAGTCCCCAGCAGAGTCGCCAGTTCTGTAATACGGTGAACTGACTTTACTCGAAATGTACGGTAAGCAAGAGTCGCCACCGACTTTTATTTTATCCAATTAGGAAAGGCTAAAAGAACAGGAAAGACCTTTGAAAAGATTTTGAGTTCGGGGGGTAAGTTATACAAAGGGAAGGTATAAGGCACCCTTTGCATCCATGGTTATCCATGGGCTCTTAATTGCTTGGCTCACTTTTGTTTGAAATGTTTGATTTGTTTGAAAGAGTAGTGTGTGTTTAGAAAAACACCTTTGTTTTGAAAATGTCTAAAAAGACAACGTTAGAAAATGGGGTGTGAAAAGCGTTTGTTGATTTGTTGTGAGCAAGCACTTAAGAGTTCCTACCCTAAATTCGTAAGGTCTTTCCTATTCTAAAGACTTTCCTTGAGCGATAGTACTATCCATACCATTTGTGGGTAGGTAGTCCTATACGTTGGATGTGCGGGTCATCGAAGGGTCGTCGAATCTGCATAGAGACTATCCATACCATAAAGAGGGTAGAAAGTCTTATGAGATGTGAATAGTCATAAAGGCAACATGTAGGGATACCTTAGCGATCCGAAGGGACTATCATCATTTATCGAAGGCAACTCGAGGGACGAGATCATTTCATTGTAGGCAACTCGAAGGGACTATGATCTTTATTCCGAAGGGACGATGATGATTTTGAATCGTAGGCAGCATATGCTAAGGTATCCCTACGCTTCAAGGGACTTGACTATTATTTTCCGAAAGGCAACATAAGAGGGGAAACCCTAGAGGTGAGTGTGTGCAGCAATCACGTGTGTTAGATTCGAATATATTATTTATCTTTGAATTGAAGTTAGCTAGCGATTGATTTTAATCTTGAGCATACAATCCTAGAACATACATCTAAACAGTTATATCAGCAATTAGTATGTGCAGAAAGTAAAATGCGGGAAAGAAATCTACGTTATTACAGGGCTTCGGGATTAGGGGTACATAACCAAAAGCGGGGAAGTGCGGAAAGTAAAAAGATTATAACAAATTATAAATGTCCATCAAATAATCCAAGTCCTCAAAGATGGTAGTACCTCACAAAAAAAATCAAGAAAATGTTAGTCACACATGATAAAAAAAACACTAACAATTATTAATTGAGATTAATTAAGAAAAATATAACACTAAGCATGTTAAATCTAAAAATATATATTTTATGAACAGTATATAAATAATGTCAGTGAACAGTATTCGTGAACACTATATGAACAATGACTTTTAATAACAAAATAAAGTTGGTTAATTCAATGTTAAAAATTGGTTAATGAAGTGATGAAGTTAGTTAATAGACACCCAGATATTAAAAATAATTTTTAATTGTAAAACAAAGTTGGTTAATAAAATGTAAAAAGTTGGTTAATGAAATGTAATAGACTGCCCAGATTTTTAGCAGTTATGAAGTTGGTTAGTAAAATTTATGAAATTGGTTAATGGAGTTGTGAAATTGGTTAATAGACTGCCCATTTTTTTAGTAGTTATGAAGTTGAAATACGGTGTAGGTGTAAGAATGAGTGTAAGAATAACATTTTTCATAAAAAGATTTACTGATATTTTGTTCAACTTGAGAATTAGTTGAAAATTCAACTAAAAGTCGCCAACAATGTTTTTGTAATTATTTTGATATAGGTCTTTTGAGAGGGTTTTCTCCAGAATACCTGTACATTCAAAAGCTTCTACCTCTACCGATTAGGGGTTAATTTCATTAAAGGTAACATGAACTGAATCTTTCTATAGTTAGGGTTTGTTTTTTAAAAATTTAAAAATCATTACTAGAAGTAGAATATCCTAAGAATAGACCTTCATCACCTTTAGCATCATATTTGTCAAGGTTATCCTTCTTGTTATTATGGACAAAGCTCTTGCGTTCGAAGACATGGATGTGAAAATTATTACATATGCTTCCTTCCGTTGTGTAATTCATAGGGTATTAGCTTTATAATTGGCCTTATCAAGACACGATTAATTACATAGCAAACATCGTTTACATCATCGACCCAGACATATTTAAGAAGTTTGGTTTCTTTAAGCACCATCCTTACTAGATCTTCAAGAGGTCTATTTTCCCATTCAATTACCTAGTTTTGTTGAAAAGTTTATGGATACGCTTTGTGCATTTCTCAATATAAAAGTTCTCGATTCCCACATTTTAAAATTTACCTCAATGATCACTTTAAATGGATGAAATGCTTAAACCTTTTTTGGTTCTTAATCACATTGGCTAATTTCTGATAGGCAATGAAGGAGTCCATTTTTTTAGACAATAAAAATGTCCAAGTATCGCGAGAATAATCATCCACTATAATAAGGACATAACTCATAGTTCTCAATGTGCTAAAAAGATCCATATGCAAGTGTTGTAAATGCCTATTTGTAGAAATAATATTTTTAATTTAAAGAAAGTCTTTACTTGCTTATCTTTTTTACACACGTCACATAACTAATTCTTTTCAAGATGCAAGTTTGACAAACTGATTAGTGATTTCGGTGATCTACTCGTGGACATGGATTATTTTCATATGCCATAGTCATAATTTGTCCTCTTTACTAAAAAGACAAATCATAATTGAAGGTAACTTATTATAGGATAAAATAAGTTTGTGACCTCCTAAATATATCATATTTCAATTTTAGTCCCCCAAAAAAATTTCTTCAAACATTTATCCCCATAAGGTTTTTCGTCCACACTAATGGCCCCTCTAGTTAATTTTTATTTACAAAGGATGAAATGACACGCCACGTGGCATGTCACCATGACAAAGATGATGACATAGCCTGACACATGGTAGTTTCTAACCCTTTTATATTAATGAATTAAATAGAGACGAATAAATAGGACACCAAATTTGTCGTATAAGATAAAAAAGATGAAGATTCATAACTAAAACCAAAATATGTCATTAAATTCGTCGTAGAACATGAATATTCAAAGCGAAGCGGAAAATATTTCGCTAAAATCATTGTATAAGATAAAGTTTCATAAATGAGCCTAAAATTTGTCACTAAAAGTGAAGTGTCGCAGAAGATGAATATTTTTAATTGAACCTTGTATCCGTCACTAAAATTGTCACAAGAATAAAAAGACGAGTAAAGCACAAAAAATAGATAAAATAGATTTGCATATTAATATATATATATATATATATATATATATATATATATATATATATATATATATATATATATATATATCATTCAATTTTTGATTTTGAAAAATAATGAGATTAATAGAAAAAGAAAATAAAATCATATTGATTCTCATTTTCAATTTGAAACCCTACCACACAATTTCACCAATGAATGCACAAATCAACTTGAATTGAAACGGAAGGGATTCACATAATTGTAATCAAATAACACCGGAAACAACACAGCTTTCAAAATTTATAACAGAAACCAACGAGGTGATATAAACACTAACTTTCATAATATTTGGCTAAGACTAACAATGAAAAGATTTAAAAATTAAGGTTTTTCGTCCATATTAATGGCCCCTCTAGTTAATTTTTATTTACAAAGGATGAAATGACACGCCACGTAGCATGTCACGGTGACAAAGATGATGACATAGTATGACACATGGTAGTTTCTAACCCTTTTATATTAATGAATTAAATAGAGACGAATAAATTGGACACCAAATTTGTCGCATAAGATGAAAAAGATGAAGATTCATAACTAAAATCTAAAATATGTCATTAAATTCGTCGTAGAACATGAATATTCAAAGCGAAGCGGAAAATATTTCGCTAAAATCATTGTATAAGATGAAGTTTCATAAATGAGCCTAAAATATGTCACTAAGAGTGAAGTGTCGCAGAAGATGAATATTTTTAATTGAACCTTGTATCCGTCACTAAAATTGTCACAAGAATAAAAAGACGAGTAAAGCACAAAAAATAGATCAAATACATTTGCAAATATATATATATATATATATATATATATATATATATATATATATATATATATATATATATATCATTCAATTTTTGATTTTGAAAAATAATGAGATTAATAGAAAAAGAAAATAAAAATCATATTGTTTCTCATTTTCAATTTAAAAACCTGCCACACAATTTCACCCATGAATGCACAAATCAACTTGAATTGAAACGGAAGAGATTCACATAATTGTAATCAAATGACACCGAAAACAAGACAACTTTCAAAATTTATAACATAAACCAACGAGGTGATATAAACACTAACTTTCATAATGTTTGGCTAAGACTAACAATGAGAAGATTAAAAAATTAAGGTTTTTCGTCCAAAATAATCGCCCCTCTAGTTAATTTTTATTTACAAAGGATGAAATGACACGCCACGTGACATGTCACCGTGACAAAGATGATGACATAGCCTGACACATGGTAGTTTTTAACCCTTTTATATTAATGAATTAAATAGAGACGAATAAATTGGACACCAAATTTGTCGCATAAGATGAAAAAGATGAAGATTCATAACTAAAACCCAAAATATGTCATTAAGTTCGTCGTAGAACATGACTATTCAAAGCGAAACGGAAAATATTTCGCTAAAATCATTGTATAAGATGAAGTTTCATAAATGAGCCTAAAATATGTCACTAAAAGTGAAGTATCGCAGAAGATGAATATTTTTAATTGAACCTTGTATCCGTCACTAAAATTGTCACAAGAATAAAAAGACGAGTAAAGCACAAAAAATAGGTAAAATACATTTGCAAATAAATATATATATATATATATATATATATATATATATATATATATATATATATATATATATATATATATATATCATTCAATTTTTGATTTTGAAAAATAATGAGATTAATAGAAAAAGAAAATAAAAATCATATTGTTTCTCATTTTCAATTTGAAATCCTGCCACACAATTTCACCAGTGAATGCACAAATCAACTTGAATTAAAACAGAAGAGATTCACATAATTGTAATCAAATGACACCGAAAACAAGACAACTTTCAAAATCCATAACAGAAACCAACGAGGTGATATAAACACTAACTTCCATGGATTCAATTGAGTTCAGAAATTGATTTAGGATGAGAGAGAAAGCAACAGTCGCTCTCCCTTCTCTCTAAATTTTTTGGTTCCATATCAGTTCTTCATGGAGTGGCAGCGGCAAGCAAGGAAGATCTACAGGAATTTAGCACCTAAATGGGACTGCTTCCCTTTTGGAGGGAGACAAACGGGAGCCGGAGAAAAAATCTCTTCTTTCTATTTTTCGTCTTTTCCTGATAGGTGCAAAGCGATAGATATGTTCAAGTTTTTTGGATGCGTGGATGATGTGGTGGAGGTGGATACCTCCTAGGCGTAACAAATTCGAGAAGCGTTTCGACTTTGCAAGATTTAAAGAGGTGGTGGATGAGAGGTTGGTAGCAGTGAGGCTTGATAACATTTTGATCGATGGAATTAAAATCCATGCAAACCAACCTAGATTCCAAAGAAGTGGTAGGCAAGAGAGTTCATGTGTGGTTCAGAAGCGAGAAGAGAGGCGTGAACAGGTAGAATCGAGTCTCAATAATCGTTGGGTGGTGAAGACTAAATCCTTCGCTGATGTTGTTCAAGGGGTTAGTAAGAAGAAAGTAGCTCAGGAGGAGGAAGTCCTTATTAGTTATTCTTCAGGTTCAGATCTTAAAGACAAATGGAAAAAATCATACGTTGGGGAAGTGTTATTTCCGGGGGAATCATATAATATCCAAACTCATCTTGATATTGAAGGGTTTTTCTCGATCAAGGTTCACCCGATGGGAGCTAACCTGTGTCTGTTAGAGGAGATGGAGGAAGGGATTATTAAAGAGTTGTTAGAGGAGGGGAAATGGTGGTGGCAACAGTGGTTCAAATTGATTAAGCCATGGCAGGAAAGGGCTATCGATACGGAAATGGTCGTGTGGATTAGAGTTTATGGGATTCCTTGCCATGCCTGGAGCAATGATTTTTTTGAATCCTTAGCAAATCGGTTGGGGTCTTTCATTTGTCTAGATGAGAACACAATGTCTGGAAGTAATATGGATATAGCTCGGATTATGGTAAGGGTCGATTTCGGGTTCACCATGCGTGAGATTTTGAAGGTTTCGATAGATGGTGCTCCTTTCACTTTAAAACTTCAGGAAGACTCTGTGGGTCCGTTACGTATTGTTGCTCAGAGGGTGCCGGATCCAAATCTGAATGTGTCCTCTTCATATAGCTCTGCAGATTTCTTGAATCCTGAGAATAGGGAGGATGGAGAGTTTATCTTTGAATCATCCTTTGGCACAAAGGTTTCTAGTACAGAAGGTATCCATAGTAACGATGAAGATAACCAGAAGCAGGTAGAGGAGGAGGCATTAATCAAACTCAGAGGGAAAGGAGTTTTTTCGACCTTTCAGAAAGCTCTGACAACTTTTTGGGGGAAGGGTCAAATAGTCAAGCGGCGGACAAGACCTTTGACGATGCCCTTCAAGCGTTCTTAGAGGATAAAAAGAAGAAGCATCAGAATAACCAGCAGTCGTTCGCTTTTTCTTCTGAACACACGTTTTCTGTGATTAAGGATTCATGTGGTGGAGAGTTGATATGGCAGGTAATAGCAAGCGATAATTCTGTACCTAATCCTTCTTTGCTTCTTGGCGGTGAAGTGGCAGCTGACCCGAGAAATGTTCCTTGTGAACCTTTTTTATTAAACAAACAAGCCTCAGTTTTGGATGGGCCCCCTTGTGTAGTTTCGACTAGGCCCACTATGAAATTAAAAAAGAAGGTTAGACATTTTATTCTTGTGGGCCACCCGGAGGTAATAAAAAACAAAACCAAAGGAGGTATTAAGGGCAGAAATACATATACTCTACCAACAGCTTCTTTTTCTACTGTTAGTTTACCGTGTCCCTCTTTTAGTGAATATTTACACCCTGACACTTTGGATATTGTTAGGTGTAATTCTAGGCTTCTTGCAAATTTTGGTTCGGCTGGGGATGTAAAATTGTTAAAAGCCTTGGATAAGATTGGAGTGGTGAAGGGAGGGGATAACAGGGATGTTCTTAAATTTTTAGGAGGAAAGCAGGCAGTTGGAATTAAGAAAATGGAAGGCAAGAAGGCGCATTTAATCTGTTTTAAATGATTATTGGGAGCTTTAACATAAGGGGAGGAGGCAGTCTTATTAAAAGAAAGCGGATTAGAAGTATTATCAACAAAGGAAAGGCGGATTTTTTTCTTATTCAAGAAACTAAATTGATTGAGGTTCCAGTTAATATTGCAAGTAATTTTTGGGGAAAGGATTATTTCGGCTACTCTTTCTCAGCGTCTAAAGGATCGGCTGGAGGTTTACTTTCTATATGGAGAAATCAATCGGTGAATGTCCTAGCTAGTTTTCGCGGTGAAGGATATCTTGGTTCGAAGGTGCATTGGAAAGGAGGTATTTTTTATATTGTAAATGTGTACTCTCCTTGTTCTTTACTGTTAAAAAGGGAATTGTGGGCTCGACTAGTTGAGTTGAAAAATAATTTTAATGATGGGGAGTGGATTTTTGGAGGGGATTTTAGTGCGGTGAAAAATCGGAGAGAAAGAGTAGGTCGTTCCATGAGAAGTAGTAATGCAGAATGGAGGGAGTTCTCGGATTTCATTGAAGATAGTGGTTTAATTGATGTTTCTTGCAAAGGAAAGAAGTTTAGTTGGTTTAGTGGGGATGGTAAGTCCAAGAGTAGAATTGATAGATTCCTCGTCTCGGAAAACATCATTCAATCTTGGGGAGTTGTTGGTCAATTGATAGGAAATAGGGATGTGTCCGATCATTGTCCGATTTGGCTATTAGCCGATAAAGAAGATTGGGGACCCAAACCCTTTAAATTCAATAATGAGTGGTTTTCCGATAAGAACTTTTTTTCTTTCGTGGAGGAGGAATGGAAGGGGATGGAAGTGTATGGAAGAGGTGACTTTGTTTTAAAGGAGAAGCTTGGTTTGATCAAAGATAGATTGAGATGGTGGAATATTAATATCTTTGGGAAGGTTGATTTGGAAGTGGAGGAGGGAGTTAGAGTTTTAAATGAGTCGGATGATAGGGAGATGTGGGATGAGGAGGTTCATCTTAATAAAATAAAAGCTTCTAGGAGGGTTTGGTTAAATCTTAAGATAAAGGAGAATATGTTAATCCAAAAATCTAGGCTTAGGTGGCTTAATGATGGAGATTCCAATAGTAAGTTTTTTCATCGGGTTATGAAGGAAAGGCGGAGTAAGAATTATATTAGCTCTTTGAACACTAGTGATGGAATGGTAAGTTCGGTTGGTGAAGTGAAGGAGGTGGTGAGAGGGCATTTTGATCTCAAGTTTAAGGAGGAGTGCTTAGATAGGCCTTTGTTGGAAGATGTTATGGTGAATTCTATGAGTGTGGAAGATAGTTTATCTCTAGAGGTTCCTTTTTCGGTGGAGGAGATTAAAGAGGCGGTTTGGAGTTGCGATGGATCGAAAAGTATGGGTCCGGATGGGATTTCTCTTCTCTTTTTCAAGAAGTGTTGGTCCTTCGTTAAAGAAGACGTGGTCTCTTGTTTTAATTCTTTTTACTCCGGCTCCGATTTTTCTAAGGCTATTACCTCCTCTTTTCTAACGCTTGTTCCTAAAAAATACAATCCGTTAGATCTTGATGATTATCGTCCGATATGTTTGGTGGGAAGTATTTACAAGATGATATCTAAACTTTTGGCTAGCCGTATTAAGAGGGTGCTTTCTTCGGTCATATCCAATTCTCAAAGTGCTTTTATATCGGGTAGACAAATGCTTGATGGAGTGATTGTTGCTAACGAAATTGTTGATTATGCTAGCAAGGAAGGAAAGGAATGTCTTCTCTTTAAAGTTGATTTCGAAAAGGCATATGACAAAGTGAGTTGGAATTTTCTTAGGTATATGATGAGAAGGATGGGTTTTGGGAGTTTGTGGATGCGGTGGATGGAATTGCTAGTTTTTTCTAGTAAGATGTCGGTTCTAGTTAACGGTAGCCCCACCAAAGAATTTGTTGTTGAGAGGGGGTTAAGGCAAGGAGATCCTATTTCTCCTTTCCTCTTCGTCATTGTAGCGGAAGGGTTAAGGGCTTTAGTTGGGAAAGCGGTGGAAAACGGAGATTTTGTCGGATTCAATGTGAACGGTAGGTGCGAAATAGATATCCTTCAATTTGCGGACGATACCATTCTAATAGGAGACGGGAGTTGGAACCACCTTTGGGCTATCAAAACGGTGTTGAGAGGTTTCGAAATGGTGTCGGGTCTTAGAATCAATTTTCATAAAAGCAAGTTGATTGGGGGGAGGATCACTCTTCTTAAATCGGTGTTGAGTAGCATGGCAATCTTCACTCTCTCTTTTTATAAAGCTCCTAAAAGGATAATTCCGGAGTTAAATAAATTGCAAAGTAATTTCTTATGGGGGGGGGGGGGTTCGGAGGAGAAAAGGAAAACTCATTGGTTTAGTTGGAAGGATTTGTGTTTTCCGATTGACAAGGGTGGTCTTGGTTTTAGAAACTTAGAAAAGTTCAACAAAGCTCTCCTTTTGAAGTGGAATTGGAGAATTTTCGGGGCTTCAAATTCGTTATGGTATCGTATTTTGAAGGCGAGATATGGGGAGGTGAAGTTAAGAGCCACTTTTTGTTCTAAGACCAATTATTCGGAGCGTTCTTCTTCGGTGTGGGGGAGGGATATTACTTCCTTGGAGACCAAAATATCGGCGGGGTTTTTTACTAACAATTGTTTTTTTCATGTAGGTAACGGTTGTTCTATTTCTTTTTGGCAAGCTCAATGGTTGAAAGAGGGTATTTTAAAAGATCTTTTCCCGGATTTATTCAACTCTTCTCTATTGCAAGAGGCCTCTATTGGTGCTATGGGGGGATGGAAGGATGGTTGTTGGAGTTTGAGCGATCTAGGATTACCGAATACCATCTTTACGACGTTGGAGCCTACTGTTAGTCTAGTTTCCGGAGCAGCCACTGCCTCTTTGTTTGCAGCTGCAGTCTCGGGTTCTTCCATGGCTGTTTCGGCCGAACAGCAGGCCAGCTCAGCTGAGAGTTTGGTTCTGTTTCTTCAGGGGCAGGCGGCTGATTTGGTGAATCTCCTTTCGTCGGTAAATCTTTGTTCGGTTCAACAGGATTCTGCTTCTTGGAATAAAGAGAAAGATGGTTTTTATTCGGTTTCTTCTTGCTATTATTTACTGAATAAGAGTCATATTCCTTTCGGGCCGTCTAACCGTTTTGACTCGGTCTTTAAAGATGTTTGGAAGGTGGAGGTTCCGCTTAAGGTTCAAGCGTTCGGATGGCGTAGCTTCCTTAACAAAATTCCAACCAAAGATTTACTTTTGAAAAAAGGTATTATCCCTTTCTCATCTTGTGTTGATTGTGTTCTTTGTGATGAAGTCAATGAATCTTTGATCCATTCCTTTTTGAGTTGTCGGAATGTGAATATTGTTTGGAAGGAAATGGCCGAGTGGATGGGTTTATCTTTTAAATGTTTTGAAGATATGAAGGAGAGTTATTGGTATTGGAGCTATTTTTGTAGAACTAAGAAGGTAAAAAAAGGGAAGGAAGGAACATATGGCTTGCAATTCTTTAGAGTATTTGGTTACGAAGGAATGATATCGTTTTTAACAACTCGGCTTGGAACTCTAGAGATGTTGTGTGGAGTTGTAAAGCTTTAATTTGGAGATGGTCCTATATCGGGAAAATTACCCGTGCCAATTGTAATTTTTTTTAGTTTAGCAATAACTCATTGTTTTACTTAAGTTAGATTTTAATAGGGGTGTAATTTTCTTTTTTCGTTGAGTTCTTTCTCCTTATGTACCTTAGCCTTTGAGCTTTAATATAATCTTCTTGCTTTTAAAAAAAAAAAACTAACTTTCATAATATTTGACTAAGACTAACAATGAAAAGATTAAAAAATTAAGGATTTAGAAACTATTATGTTCTTTCTACTGAAACTAAATCTCAGTTTACTCTCATCAACCACCATGTTAAGCTAAACAGTCATAATATAAAAAGTAGTCTGATTCAAAATGCAATTGCAACGAGTTTCAAAATAATTGATCAGAATGTTACTCTTGTTATGTTACCTCATTGACTTTGACATTAAATGTTGTCACACCGGGTTGCGTCTTTACCACTAAAGATAATTTCATTAGCAACATATAATTTAAAACATCATGTGATGATGATATATATTTTTTTCATCTGATTTGACAGGATACACAAAGAGATTCTCCAAAGTCGATGTTAGAATTTTCAGAACAGTATTGTTCTAAAACCTATCTTTAATCTTTCCTATTCTTAGATCAAATGTGCTATTAGTTGTTAGACAAACTTTACGACCATCCTGCATATACACCGAAATTGTAAAATCCAAAAACATTATTGAAGGAAGTAGGGCATATGTATATGTAAGGTGTTTCTCATGATGATAGAGGTTTCAATTCTGATAATTGGATTTTGATTTCCTAAGTTTGTCTAAAAAATAGAAATTATCAAATAAAAATGACGACGATTAGGGGCATAAAAAAACCTATTTAATTAATTTTAATTGGGATAAAATAACCTATTATTATTATTATTATTATTATTATTATTATTATTATTATTATTATTATTATTATTATTATATAGTAGATTATGGTAGATATTTAATATATCTATGCCTAGAAATTACACATATGAAGATAAATGATACTTATAACAACGACTTGATATAAATTCGTAGCTAAAAGATGTGTATGCCTATGGTTATTTTGACTGTCACTAAAAAGCTTCATTGGAATATGATTGTTTCCTTGTAGTGCTTTTACTATTGCAACCATCTTGTTTCGCTTAGACATGTTCTCAAAAGATCTTATTTTATTGTCATAGATCCTAAATGACAAAGGATTGCAGTAGTAATGTGAGTTCAACCAAAGAGAATGAATCATCAACTAGGTGATTAACTTTGTGGGCTCATACGAATTAATCCAAATTGCTAAAAATTTGGTTCTAAATTGCGGCTTGTTTATATTAATATTGTTGATGCGGTAGTCCATACAACCACATCAAACCATAATTATTGTGTGATTTAAAATTACTGTGTGATCATTTTATAAACCATGTAAGTTAATTTTGTTCATGTTTGTTTAGTTATTTTCATCAAAATCAAACATTTTATAACTCTAAAATTACATATTTTTATGTGAAAAAACTTAACTTTAAATTTATCTCTACTGTGTATATAAAATTTCCCTAATCAAAATTCACATTACAAAGACCGTAATAGGCATTGTAATAATGACAATAACCCTAATCATAACATCTACAACCGCAATCTCAATTTAAAGTTATGGTTGAAAACACAAAAATCAACAATAGGGTCTAGACTTTACGTGGTTTTTACTCTTCTTTTTTCTATCTTGGTATACGTGTTGATATTGGTATGTTCTCTTTGCTTGATAACTAGTAACAATCTCGTGCATACGCATGAACTCTAGTCTAATACGCGCGTTTGCTTATATAATACTCCTTCTGGCCATTATTATAAACAAATATTCTCTTTTTAGATTCATTGAATAATGAATGTATCTGGTCGTTTATGTAGATCAGATACATTCATTACTCAATGAACCTAAAAAGGGAATATTTGCTTATAATTCAGGCCGGAGAAAGTATATTTATTTTAAATAGAAGGTTAAAAAAGAAAAAAAATTAAATCAATAATAAAAAATTTTCGTATATAAAATATTTTAATAAATAATATTTTTCTGTATATCATTTTTGGATCATAAATACCATCTTTCGTATATAAAAACATTTCAATTAATAATAGATTTTTTCTCGTATACAAATATCATTTATGTTAAGGTATCAATTAGAAAAATATCTAGATCAATAGTAAATTTTCATATATAAAAATACTTAAATCAGTAATAGATTTTTTTTCCCGTATACCATTTTTTAATCAAAATTTTTTAGATCACAAATACCATTTTTCATATATAAAAATATTTATATCATTAATATATTTTCCCCATATACAAATATTATTTATGTTTAGGTATCGTTTACAAAAATACCTGAATCAATTGTAAATTTTTGTATATAAAAATATTTAGATCAATAATAGTTTTTTCTATATGCATTTTTTGAGTAAATTTTTTTTGGATCATAAATACCATTTTTCTTATATAATAATACTTAGATCATTAAATGATTTTTTCCTTATACTAATATTATTTATGTTTAGGTAACGTTTACAAAAGTATCTGAATAAGTTGTAAATTTTCGTATATAAAAATATTAAAATTAAAAATAGTTTTCTTCCCGTATACATTTTTTGAATAAAAATTTTTTGGATCATAAATACCATTTTTCTTATATAAAAATATTTAGATCATTAATAGATTTTTCCATATACAAATATTATTTATGTTTAAGTAATGTTTACAAAAATATCTGAATCAATTAGAAATTTTCGTATATAAAAATATTTAGATCAATAATAGTTTTTTCCCATATATATTTTTTGGATCACAAATATCATTTTTTGTATATCAAAATATTTAGATCCGTAATAGATTTTTTCCTGTACAAAAATATTATTTTTGTTTAGGTATTATTTAGAAAAATATCTGAATCAATAGAATTTGATACTAATAGAATTTAATTATAAACAATATTAGTATATTAAAATGATATATATACTATAAAAATTATATTTTTGTTTATATATATATATATATATATATGTATATATATATATATATATATATATATATATATATATATATATATATATAAACATTTCTCCTATTTACGTTGATAACATATATTTGGAAATTAATGACATCAATAACAAATAATTTTTCTAATATTTAATTATGCAAACATTACTTTAATTGTATAAACTTCATTAATGACATATATTAATATAATAATATTTTGAATCATATAAATTAAAGTTAATGATAAGTGACACACATTTTTGTATTTTATTCAATAATAGACCTTTTCAAGTATATTTTTAAATTCATTTTAATTGAAATAACTTTTTTTAAAACTAAAATTATTATTATTTTCTTAAAAAATATTGTATTTTAAAATAAAAATTATTTCAAATTATATTTATTCATTATTAATATTCAATTACTAAGGTTAATTTTTAAAAATAAAATACTATTTTATATGTAAATTAACAATCATTTAAAATGATCATAATAATTTTTTTATTAAAAAATAATTTATTGGAATATTTTGAGTAATAACATATTAGAAATAATAATAATAATAATAATAATAATAATAATAATAATAATAATAATAATAATAATAATAATAATAATAATAATAATAATAATAATAATAAAGTTATAAAAAGTGAAAAGAAAAAAGTCAAGAGAAAATGTGGAAAGTGAAAGTGATGAGTTGGAAAGTGAAAAATAAAAAGTGAGTTAAAAAAATCAAAAAAAGACTTCTTTTTTTCCACAAATTATTAATTTATATGAAACTAATAAAAAATTATTTTTGTCATTTTCAGAACAATAATTTTTTTATGTTATAGATATGTTGTGTCAATAGAAAAGTTGTCAGCTTATTTTTATGCATAGAATTGCTCTAGGTATTAAAGAAAAACATATTTTTCACGCTATTATTTTGTCCCCAACATGTGTTAAGAAAGAATCAAAGTATACATACGACATGAGATTGATAAACGTGAAGCTCAAGTATCGTGATTCGTAATAGCTTCCTTCTTCTAGTTTATGTTGTAACGAAATTATGCAGTTTATTCACGTGAAATTTCTATTATTGAAACATAGTTTAACAAGCTTTCCAACATATAAATTAGGGGCTAAAAAAAGAAATACTTGATTGATTGATTAGCAAACATTTGAGAATGCCAAACTGAGGATCTCCAAGCCAAACTTGTAAAAAGCCAAGCACGTTTAATGGAATTAAAAGAAGACGTAACTTGATTACTATGTTTCCATATATATAAAAACATTTTCCAAACCCACCTAATTTAGATAGAAAGAATTAAGAAAGAAATATATTACGTGTGAGACAATATATAGTCGTACTTGTACTTTCAAATCTAAAATATGTTATTTTATCGAAACAAAGATTACAATAACCTTAGTTTGTTTATCTATTTTAGTTTTTCTTAATTCTTGCTAAGCTTGTTTTTGTCAAGAATAAGTAACTCTTATCTTACTATTTAAAATGATAAGCTTATATAGTCATTTAATTAAAATTTAT
The DNA here is from genome assembly GCF_029867415.1 of Vicia villosa. Lineage (NCBI taxonomy): Eukaryota > Viridiplantae > Streptophyta > Magnoliopsida > Fabales > Fabaceae > Vicia > Vicia villosa. Next base: position 15,726,716 of record NC_081184.1, on the reverse strand, counting down.
TAGTTTTAAAAAAATAGTAAAGATCATACTTAAATTCCCCCAAGAGAATCTGCAAAATAAGTATTAAAGAAAAAGAAAAAAACTTGAAAGAGTGAGAAAAATAAATGAATAATAAGAAATAAAGAAAGTATATTTTAATTAGAAAAAAAAAGTTAAGAAATAGAGAATATTGAAGATCGTTGAAGTATGCCTTAAAATCATAAGTGGTGAAGAGAAAGAAAATTTATGTTGGAGTTGATGAAGACGATGGCACACAGAAAGTCGGCGGAGAAGCTGACGTAGTGAGAGCTCTAGCAAGTAGTGATGGACGATGGGTTGATACAGTTCAGTTGGGTCGGGTCCATCGGATATTGGATATGGTTCAAGTAGTTTTCGTGTATCAGACTTGGTTGTTTCAGTTTATGAATCAGTTTGTTAATGAGTTGTGTTTTGGCCTCTTTAAGTAACCGGTTGATTTCAGTAATTAAACATATGTATCTTCGTCATTCTTATCTTCACAGCCTTCAGAAATTTTGAGAGTTGAAGAAAGAGATAAGGATATGAGAATCCTTCAGGTTCCGATCCTTTAGAGGTTGACTTTATTCGGACTCTGGTCTTCAGAAGCTAATTCTTCAGAGTCTGATCTTCAGAATCTGCATCTTAAGGCTTCTCTTTAAATGTTCAATGCAGTGTCAAAATTGACTTTGAATCAGAATTTTGATCTAAGTTCTTTGCACACTTGAACAAACACTAGTACACCCAATTATTCTTTAAATACTTTATTATCATCAAAACCTAATGGATATGGTACAAAACAATTTTATGATGACAAACACGAGTATTTAAGAATAATGGTTATTGATTTAATTAACCAGCTGACTTTAGAGTGTGAGATTTGTAAGCCCCCCTGAGTCGGATAGTCCTAAGGGTGAGGTTTATAATCTCCCCCTAAGTCCTATCCAGGTTAATTAAATTTATCTTTAAAGCACAAAAACAAGTCTTAAGATATTAAGCAATAAAATTCTTAACATATCAGATTCAGATGCTTAAATACTTATTCTTACTCCCCTTTTTGTCATCAATAGAAAGAATATAAAGAACGAAATAAGAAAATATCTTGAAGAAAAATTTGATTAACCCAAGAAGTAGAGATTCAGATTGCCAAAACATGTTCAAAATGAGAAGACAAAATAATGAAAAGGTTTATTAAATCCTAAAGCCTAGGGTTTATGCTTTAGAAGCTTCAGGATAGCTTTGAGATCAGAACCCATTTCATCTTGCCTAACAATCATATTCTTCATCTAAACATCTATCTCTTCTTTCTTAGCAGCCATGACTTCTTGAATGGCAGCAACAAGATCCAATCTTTCTTCTTGGTTCTCATGCTTTTGGATGGAGGAAGCTACATTCTTAGATGAGAAGGCCTTGAGATTTTTCAAGAGTGAATCCACAGAAATTCTGTGAGTGTCCCATTCAATTGCATGAGCTATTGTATCAGAAGCAAAGAACCTCTCATTCAACAGATTATGAACCCTATCAAATACAATAGTCCTAAACTCTTCCATTTGGTATTTGATACGAGATGGGAGGTTTAGATGGAGAGAAGGATTAGGTGTAGAAGGAAAACTATTGTCATTATCATTATTGTCATTATTGAAAAGATCGATTTGGTTGATAAGGCCATAATTGTCATTATCTTGTGCATCAGAGATAAATTTCTAAATGATGCTGCCATGGAAAAAACTCCAGCTTCGATGTGGGCAAAACCTGAATCATTGTATATGACCAAATCTTTCACTCACATGTTGTGTTTGAAATAACAACTTTACTCATTCTGAATGGTAGAGAACAAATCTAGAATGGACCAATCGATAATATTTTACAAGATCATTGATAATCTAAAGAATATTGCGGTGAAGATTGAAGATGAGAACATAGCTATACTAGTGTTGAGCTAATTACAAAAATTATTTGAGAACTAAGGATTCCATTATTTATTGTAATGAAGGTACTATTAATTTGGAAGTTACTATAAAGCTCTCCAATTCTCATTTGACTCGTGATAAGATAGGGAAGTAGATTGTGCCATCTCAAATGGATGGTTATTATGGTCTTGATAGTTATGCTTTTAATGTGGCTAAAGGGTTGCAAAACTCTTAAACTTGGACCTTTAGGGAGGAATTCGAAAGTAAGAGGAGTCAAATATGATTGAAGAAAAATGCTTATGGGCTTGTCAAATTCCTAAGCAAGAAAAGAAGATTGGAAACAAGTGGATGCAAGTGGTAAGATCAAGGTGTAAGTCTGGCTTGACCTTGATTTAGCATGGTAGAAAGCAACAAGGTGGTTGATGGATGATTTTGCACCACCACAATTTCAAGTAAAGGTGGATATTATAGAAGTACATCCCGTAAAACCTTGAGTGATGATGAGAAAGAAAATATGTTTCCATATTTCCAGAAACTAGAAAGCCGGAAAGTAACAAAAATTTCGACGAAAGACATCTGGTCTGGGCGATATGCGGGTATCGAGTTTGGTTGGTTAGGTTCGCAAATTTGATCATTAAATTCGACTAAGACAATGGCCTTGCAAGAGATGGAAACAACAACAACAACAACACCATTATGTGAGATAGATTGCAAGAGCAGAAAAAATATTTTGTTCAAGACTTGTGTTAGAAGAACAACATGCAACACAAAACTATGAGGGCAATGGTGTAGTTTTCATGATGTCAAAACATTGTGAATCAACTACAACTTAAGTGGAATCATAGAAACCATGCAAAGGCAACCAAGACAAGCATTTTTGGCTACAAGACACTAATAGGTCGACTCATAGACACCATAGGTCGACCTACTGCAAGCTGTTTCTGAAAAAAATTCTATGTAAGAGGTAAATGCGTCGACGCATTACTTGCATAGGTCGACGCATGGAACTTTGATGTTATCTCGGGTATGCGCACGCTGACTCTTCCGGTCGACGCATCAAATTTTGGGTGACTCAAGTACAAGAGCAAAATGCGTCAACACATTGAAGGAATAGGTCGACGCATGAGATTTTGAGGAATTCACGGGAATGCGCACGCCGACCCTTCAGGTCGACGCAAGTGTCAAGTAAAATACTCTCCATAGGTCGACCTATGCAGGGAGCAGGCCGACCTGTCGCTACTCAAACTGTTTTTTTTGCTGTGTTCAAATCAGCCTATGCATTGTGTGTGGTATAAATACTCAAATGATCATTCTCAAGCATTTAACAAAAAACGTGAAAAATATACGCAAGCTTCTTCTCATCTTCAACCTTTCGCTTATTGATCGAGAATCACACATAATCATCTTTTTTCGATCGAAGTAAGGAACGTGCGTTGATAAGGTTCGACGGTAGATATTTGTCTTGTTCGAGATTCGACGGTAGACATTCATCTTATTCGAGTGAAGATTGTTGAGGGTGTTTCTTGTATAAAACCTTAGGGTTTTTCCTTCTTCATCAAAGATTTTGCTCGAAGGTTTTTGACGATCGATTCTCTTTGGTAATCAATTCAGCCGTGCATAAGGGATTGAGGGATTAAAGATCCACTCAACAAATTTGCTACAACCGGAGGATTGAGAAAGGAATGATCGGGGTCTTGATCGGTGAAGATCATTGACATTGACTTGATTCAACTTGAATCAAGGGGATGATCAAATTGTATTCAATTTTACTGCATGTGTGTAGTTGGTGATTGGTACTTTCTATCCTTGTTAAACATTTTGCAATCAAATAAAACTTTCCTAATTTCATTTGAAATTAGGGGCAGACGTACTCCTGCGAGGACGATAGAGGAACTGCCTAAACAAATATCGCGTGCCTTATCGCTTTTACTTTATCTTGTTTCCATTTGTTTTCGTTTATTTCCATTGTTGAACAAAAACTAACGTTTGGTAAATATCGATCACCAAGTGTTCGATAAAATTACTCAATCAAATTTTTGTTCAAATTTTAGTGAAAACTTTCATTGTGAGTAATATACCATATAGTGTGCAATTGAAACAATTGATATATTCGTTAAAACGTAATTCATTACTTGACATTTTCATCCGTTCGGTTTAGTGCACGTATCCGGTCCCCGATAACATAATCGCTCTTAGACGATTAAGTGATTCAGGGAAGTCACGTTTTAAAAGCTAAAATTTTCTTAAGTCAAAAAAAGGTGGTCTATTCACCCCCCCCCCCCTCTAGACCATTCCTTTCGTCTAACAAGTGGTATCACGAGCTCCGATTCATTCTAGTGCTTGATATAACTTTTTAGAAAATGGAGAGCAGTCAAAAAGGGGCGTACAATAAAGCGCCTGTTTTCACTGGAGAAAACTATAGTTATTGGAAAGACTGTATGTGCATTTATATCAACTCCGTTGATAGAAAAATATGGGATGTCATCGTCAATGGTCCTATGGCTATTACCATAACCAACGATGCAGGCATCACCAGACCTAAACCTCAAGCACAATGGGATGAAAAAGATAAAAAGAATTACGGGTATGATTCGAAAGCTAGAAACATGATTATAGCTTCCTTAGGGGTTGATGAGTATTTTCGTGTGTCGCATTGCCAAATGGCTAAGGCAATGTGGGATGCATTACAAGTCGCCCACGAAGGAACTAATGATGTTAAACTAGCTAGAATCAATACATTAACGCAAGAGTTTGATCTCTTTCATATGAAGCAAGGTGAAACCATTGCGGATATGCAGAAGAGATTTTCTCACATTATCAATCGTTTACACACTTTGGGACATATTACTCCCAATGTCGTAGCTACTAACCAAGTTTTGAGATGTCTTAGTAGGGAATGGCAACCAAAGGTCACGGCAATCAAAGAAGCCAACGATCTCTCTACATTGGATCTCACAGCTCTATTTGGGAAAGCTAGAAGAACATGAGCAAGATCTCATGAACCTAAACAAACACGAAAAGAAAGAAAAGAAAGAAAAGTCAAAGGATACCGAAAAGAAGTCTATCGCTCTAAAGGCTTCAAGTTCTAAGTCATCCACCAAAGACACGTGTGATAGTGAATCTAGTGACGAAGATGAAAGTCCGGATGAAGATATGGGATTGTTCGTGAGAAGATACAATAAATATCTTCGAAAGAATGAAATTAAGAACTCGGACAACAATCTAGTTAATTATAGACGTCAATCAAAGCCTAACAAGCAAGATGAGTATAAGAAAACTAAACCTAGAGGATCTTGTTACAACTGTGGAAAACCGGGTCACTACAAACCGGATTGCCCTTCGCTAAAGAAAGATAAGACAAAGAGTAAACCTCAAAAGAAGCAACCAAAAGGAAGAAGAGCCTATATCACTTGGGAAAGTGATAGTGACTCATCTAGCAAAGAAAGCTCAAGCGATGAAGAGGAAACCGTCAACCTATGTCTCATGGAACATCAAAAGAAGAAAAAGATTGTGGAATGTCTTGAGTCATCCGAGAGAAGATGGTTTCTAGATAGCGGATGCTCAAGACATATGACGGGTGACTTATCTTTATTCTATGACTTTGTGGCTAAGAAGAAAGGATTTGTGACCTATGGTGATAACAACAAGGGAGCAATACTCGGTAAAGGTAGTGTAGGTAATCCCTCTTCTACTACTATCTCTGACGTCCTTCTAGTTGAGGGCCTTAAACACAATCTTATTAGCATCAGTCAATTATGAGACAAAGGATACTCGGTATCATTTTTTAAAGAAAGTTGCATAATTAGAAATGTTGACAAGAAAGATGATGTGTTCAAAGGCCTGAGGGTAAATAATGTATACATGCTTGACCTAAATGAAGTATCCTTGATTGAGGCCAAATGTCTAGCAACTATGAGTGAAGACTCATGGCTTTGGCATAGACGTTTAGCTCACGTCAACTTTGATTTGCTCAAAAAAATCGTCTCAAAAGATCTAGTACATGGCCTACCCAAAATAAAGTTTTCCAAAGATCACTTATGTGATGTGTGCCAAATGGGGAAGCAAACAAGGATCTCTTTTAAATCTAAAAACATTGTTTCAACTACGAGACCTCTTGAACTTCTTCATATGGACCTCTTTGGACCATCTAGAATAAAAAGTCTAGATGGAAAGTATTATGGGTTTGTCATAGTTGATGATTTCTCTAGGTATTGTTGGACGATTTTCTTAGCAAGCAAAAGTGACACCTTCCTCGCGTTTGAGAAATTTGCCAAGTTATTCCAAAATAAATTGAACACTAACATAGTATCCATCCGAAGTGATCATGGGGGTGAGTTTGAAAACCATCTCTTTGAAGCGTTTTGTGGCAATCATGACATTAATCATAATTTCTCCGCACCACGAACTCCCCAACAAAATGGAGTAGTGGAACGTAAAAATCGCGTGTTGGAAGAACTTGGGAGAACTATGATTAATGAACATGGGCTTCCAAAATATTTTTGGGCCGATGCCATTAATACGGCTTGTTATGTTTTAAATAGGATCTTGATACGACCTATTCTAAACAAAACACCGTATGAACTCTTGAAAGGAAGAAAACCAAACATTTCCCACCTTCATGTATTTGGATGTAAGTGTTTTGTTCTAAATAATGGAAAGGAAAATCTTGGCAAGTTTGATGCAAAAGAGGATGAGGGTATCTTTCTTGGATACGCTCAATCTAGTAAAGCTTATGGAGTATACAACAAAAGGTTACATATTGTTGAAGAGTCTGTACATGTCTCCTTTGATGAGTCTTGTCCGAAAGTTTTTGGAAAAGGTAGTGTTCTTAATGGTGCAGGTGTCTCAACTGAGAGTTTATTAAAAGATCCGGATGCCAAGCTTGAGAAAGATAAAGAATCCCTCTTACCCGAGAATAATAAAGAGGAAGTGGATCAAACACCTAAAGAGAAAGTAGAAGAGCAACCAAGTGAGAAGAGTGATCTTCCTCTTGCATGGAAATCTTCTAAGGACCATCCTATGGAGAACATTCTAGGAGACATATCAAAAGGGGTGACAACACGGTCAAGGATAAGTAACTTTTGTTTTTATTATTCTTTCGTCTCTCAAATTGAGCCTAAAAATTCCAAAGACGCATTAGTAGATGAGCATTGGTACTTGGCTTTGCAAGAAGAGCTAAACCAATTTAAGAGAAATGAGGTTTGGGACCTTGTCCCTCCTCCGCGAGACCATCGATTAATTGGCACTAAATGGGTGTTTAGGAACAAACTAGATGAAAAAGGTATCATCACCCGCAACAAGGCCCGTCTTGTTGCTCAAGGGTATAGCCAAGAGGAAGGGATCGACTATGAGGAGACCTATGCTCCGGTAGCCCGACTTGAGGCAATACGCTTGTTAATTGCATTCGCATGTTCACAAAACTTTAAGCTTTATCAAATGGATGTTAAGAGTGTGTTTCTAAATGGGTTCATTAATGAAGAGGTTTATGTATCTCAACCTCCCGGATTTGAAAACGTTGATTATCCTGATTATGTTTATAAACTTAAGCGTGCCTTGTATGGTCTAAAACAAGCTCCTAGAGCTTGGTACGAGCGGCTTAGCAATTTTTTGATTAATCAAGGTTTCTCAAGAGGGAAAGTTGATACCACCCTATTCATTAAGAGACATGAAAAGCATTCAATATTAGTTCAAGTGTATGTGGATGATATTATCTTTGGTTCTACTAACATGACTCTTGTAAAGGAGTTTTCTAAGCTTATGCAGGGAGAATTTGAAATGAGCATGATGGGTGAACTAAACTACTTCCTTGGACTCCAAATAAAGCAACTAAAAGAAGGAACGTTTGTGAGTCAAACTAAGTATTGTCAAGAGCTCATCAAACGGTTTGATGTGGCAGCTCGTAATTGTTGTGCTCAAATACTATGGCTCAAGCAACAATTACTTGACTTCAATGTCAAGCTTGATCATATTCCTATCTTTTGTGATAACACAAGTGCTATAAATCTAACCAAAAATCCGGTCTTACACTCTCGCACTAAACACATCGAAATTCGACACCATTTCCTTAGGGATCATGTTGAGAAGGGTGATGTAGTGTTTGAGCATGTTGATAGCAAAAATCAACTTGCCGACATCTTTACAAAACCACTAGCTACCGAGCCCTTCTTTCACATCCGTAGGGAACTTGGCGTCCTTGATATATCGGATAGGTTGCAACTATGAGTAGTTGCATATGCTTTATTTATTATTATTATCTATGCTCTCACAATTTTTAAGTGTTCATTGAAAGATATGTGAGGGCTTGTTTCTCATATCCCATGTGTAAAGGTAATATCGTTTCAACCTTAGATTCACTTCATGCAAACACTTCACTATGGTAAAGTTGAAATTTGTTCATTAAATATCGTTATTTTATGCATAACTTGATTGTGACATACATACATTCATTGCATCTAACCAAATTTTGAAATTTGCAAAGCTTAGGTCGACCTACTCTTTTTGTGAGTCGACCTACTCAAAAGAATTTTTCAAAAATATGAAGCTATTGCGTCGACGCATCACCTGCATAGGTCGACGCATCGTTCGCAGAATTTCAAAATTAGGTTATATTTAAAAAGGGGACACAAGGCAAATTCACTCTTCACTCTTCCTTGCGCCGACCTGCTCTCACCAAAAACCCTAAGACCACTCACTTCCTCCATCTCATTCATCCATGGATTCCTAAAAATCATTGAGAAAGAGAGCAAGCAGAGAGGACTCCTCTTCTCAACCACAACCTGAATTAGAAGATGCTCTATCTCTCATTCCCGATGCCCTTGTTGAATCCTACTCAGCCCATTTCAGAAACAGAAAGGTCATCAAACAATTCATGCTATTCACAGGAACTCTGCGAAGACTTCATCTTCAACAGGTAATAGAACTACTTGAAGTTCAAAATTTGGGTACTTTTCTTGAATTGAACCATGATTACAATGAGGATTTGGTAAGGGTTTTCTACAATGGTATGGAAGGACACTTCCAAGGCAGTTCCTTCAATTTTCAGATGGGTACAACCACATACGCCATCACCGACAACACTTGGAGGCATGTAGGTCTATTTCCACTCTGTGAGAATGCTGTCACGGTAACTGATACCAACGTGTTGACTCAGTTTGACTATAATGTTGCATTGAACAACATGTTGAGGCGCCCTCATGCTGACCATATCGTTCAAAGCAATTTGTTCCCTCGGTCAGCTACTACAGGTCTCCTAAACATAGTTGATAGAATTCTACAATGGATTGTGGCACGAATCATCCGCCCTAAGCAAGGTGGGTACTCAAGTGTTGACCAACAAGAAGTGTACTTGGTTTGGTTGATCAAGAGCAGAATTCCGGTAAATTGGTCTCATTTTATAGTGAAGCGTATGTTTGAATTGAAGGAATCAGGAAGAGGCACTGCTATTGGATATGCCTCCTTCATCCAATGGGTGCTTAATAGAGTCAATATTCCATCTCAACGGCTTCCCAAGAAGTCCATCTCAATTGACCAATAATTCACCAAGAAGACACTGAACATGATGGGTTTCTTCTACAATCGAGCCACGGGTGCCTATGGAGCTGTTCTACGAGGAAACAATCCAGACCTAAATAGAGATGATGAGGATGAAATGAATATTGATGAAGGGGAAGAAAATGAAGGTGAAGATGAAGATGCAAATGTGGGTGCTGAAACTGCCGGCTCAAATATTGCAAATTTGATGGAGGCTATGCGTCTTCAACAAATTGAGAATCAAAATCTGATGAATGAGCGTCTCACCACTTTGACCACTCGTGTCACGGAGCAAGGTGCTCAATTTACTACGTACTCCACACTTCAAGAGCAACTGTACAACACACTCTATGGTATGATGGATGCTCAAGAAACCACCTCTATTCCTTCACAAACGCCTTCATGCAACACTATCCATTCCCTCCTGTTCATACAGCTCCATCACCACCACCGACCCAAGAAGGAAATGAAGATGATGAAACCTAGTGTTCTCTTTTTCTTTTTTTTCATGCATAAACCATTTCCAAAATTTCATGAACAATTTTATTGCTTTTGTGATCTTATTTTATGTTGTGCTGAACTAAATTCTACCGTGCTTTGTGTTAGTGTATGGATTTGAATTGAGCTAAGTGCTCATTACGTGTTTAGCTATTTATGTTATATTGCACTATTATTCATTTTATCATTAAGCGATGTTTTTATGTGAATGATTGCTTTATGATTATGATTGCAAAAAGGGGCTTAGTAATGATCAAAATTGAATTATGTTATTCCGCCATGTATGTATAACATCGCCTGTCTCTTTTTGATGTTGTCAAAGGGGGAGAAAACTAAGTGAATCAGCAAGCCATGGAAAACACATGCACCAAGATAGGGGGAGCATACAGAAAGGGGGAGCAAGCACTTTGGTTAAGCAACGTCTCGACAAAGATTCACAATTTTTGCCATCATCAAAAAGGGGGAGTATGTGAGGGCAATGGTGTAGTTTTCATGATGTCAAAACATTGTGAATCAACTACAACTTAAGTGGAATCATAGAAACCATGCAAAGGCAACCAAGACAAGCATTTTTTGCTACAAGACACTAATAGGTCGACTCATAGACACCATAGGTCAACCTACTGCAAGCTGTTTCTGAAAAAATTCTATGTAAGGGGTAAATGCGTCGACGCATTACTTGCATAGGTCGACGCATGAAACTTTGATGTTATCTCGGGTATGCGCACGCTGACTCTTCAGGTCGACGCATCAAATTTTGGGTGACTCAAGTACAAGAGCAAAATGCGTCAACGCATTGAAGGAATAGGTCGACGCATGAGATTTTGAGGAATTCACGGGAATGCGCACGCCGACCGTTCAGGTCGACGCAAGTGTCATGTTTAGCTCTCCTCAAGTAAAATACTCTCCATAGGTCGACCTATGCAGGGAGCAGGTCGACCTGTCGCTACTCAAACTGTTTTTTTTTGCTGTGTTCAAATCAGCCTATGCATTGTGTGTGGTATAAATACTCAAATGATCATTCTCAAGCATTTAACAAGAAACGTGAAAAATATACTCAAGCTTCTTCTCATCTTCAACCTTTCGCTTATTGATCGAGAATCACACATAATCATCTTTTTGGATCGAAGTAAGGAACGTGCGTTGATAAGGTTCGACGGTAGATATTTGTCTTGTTCGAGATTCGACGGTAGACATTCATCTTGTTCGAGTGAAGATTGTTGAGGGTGTTTCTTGTATAAAACCTTAGGGTTTTTCCTTCTTCATCAAAGATTTTGCTCGAAGGTTTTTGACGATCGATTCGCTTTGGTAATCAATTCAGCCGTGCATAAGGGATTGAGGGATTAAAGATCCATTCAACAAATTTGCTACAACCGGATGATTGAGAAAGGAACAATCGGGGTCTTGATCGGTGAAGATCATTGACATTGACTTGATTCAACTTGAATCAAGGGGAGGATCGAATTGTATTCAATTTTACTGCGTGTGTGTAGTTGGTGATTGGTACTTTCTATCCTTGTTAAACATTTTGCAATCAAATAAAACTTTCCTAATTTCATTTGAAATTAGGGGCAGACGTACCCCTGCGAGGACGATAGAGGAACTGCCTAAAAAAATATCGTGTGCCTTATCGCTTTTACTTTATCTTGTTTCTATTTGTTTTCGTTTATTTCCATTGTTGAACAAAAACTAAGGTTTGGTAAATATCGATCACCAAGTGTTCGATAAAATTACTCAATCAAATTATTGTTCAAATTTTAGTGAAAACGTTCATTGTGAGTAATATACCATATAGTGTGCAATTGAAACAATTGATATATTCGTTAAAACGTAATTCATTACTTGACATTTTCATCCGTTCGGTTTAGTGCACGTATCCGGTCCCCGTTAACATAATCGCTCTTAGACGATTAAGTGATTCAGGGAAGTCACGTTTTAAAAGCTAAAATTTTCTTAAGTCAGAAAAAGGTGGTCTATTCACCCCCCCCCCCTCTAGACCATTCCTATTGTCTAACAAAAACCTTGAAGATTTTTCTGTCTTGCAATCCACTCCAAAGAATGATGTGTACGAGTTTAGGATAAAACTTAATTAACAGTGCTTTTATAGTAAAATCTGATTATCTAATCTTTCGGTTATTTAGAAACCGAAGGAATAGATCATTTAATTTACAAATAAAAATAAAATTAAAAGAAAGACACCACTTTTAAAGAAATAAAAACATAAATTGCATTTGCTGAGATTCAAAGCATGTCTTGAATTAGTTTTTCCTTCAGTTATATTCAAAAACCGATGGAATATATGATATTTTTATTTTTTTTAAAATAAAATATGGCGCGTCCTGAGATTATATCTCTTTTTTTTTTTTGTGAGGTCAAAACATTGTCATGAAATATATTATTTGCAGTAGTGAAAGATTCCTCGGTAAACTTAGAAAGCATTGAAATTTCTTGGAGTTCTTAGAATTAACGAAACCTTTGGAAGCATTTAAGGGAATTGGAAAACACTTGTAAACACCTTGAACTTGTGTGATTCATATATAGATAGTCGAAGAGATTCATAAACACTTTGTTTGAAAATAAAGTTTGTCTTTGGGAATTTTGATGACTATTTTTTTAAAGTCGTTTGTAATCTTTTATAACAATTTTTGAAATTATAGTAAATCAAAGAGCTCCTTTATTCCCCGCATATTAGATCGTTTGATCGAATTACATAAATAATTTATTGTGTTTATTATCTTTTAATCTTCTTTGTCTTGATGTGAATTTGCTTTCAATTTGGATTGATTATTGTGTTAATTTGGATTGATTATTTTTTTTAGCCTATTTATTTTAATTGTCATTATTCTTTGTTTTCGTACATCAAAATTTGTAGTGTGTTTAAAAATTTGAGTAATTCTTTTGATATTCTTTGTATTATTCTATCAGTTTTTTTACCACCGTTATAAAAATAGTTTATAATGATTTGTCGAGTAGGATGTCGTAGATTTGCTTATTAATAACTCAATGTACATTTTGATTTATACGCACAATCAATCAATAGTATAATTTTCTCGCAATCATGGGTGCTCCATTACACAAGTTTTTCCTAGTGAAGTGGAGTTATGAGTATAGAAAGAGAGTTAGATACACACGGCCATGAAGAACATTTCACTAAATTGTAAGCCTAAAATATGCTGTGGTCCATGAGGGTCATTATTTGCATGTTCTTACAAGTACTTTTGATTCTAGTTTTGACTTTTAAGATCAAAGGAACAGAAAATTTGTCATGAAAATGATGGTGTTGTATGATTGTTGAATAGTCCAAATTGGTTCTCTTTATATGTGGTGTAGATTGATAGATGCCGTGGCGTATGCAGTTTTTTGCATTCCTTATTGGTCATTGCTTGGCCTTTTTTTTCCTCTTTTACTTCTATCTTGTTTTCATTCTTTCCTTCTTCTTTTGTCTTCTTGTTTCATCTTCTAACAATTATGCATTTTACATGAATAACTCGTCATTATAACCAAAGAAATGGATTGAATTAGTTTATGAATCTTATTGTTAATAAAAATAATTAGATTTTGAAGTCGAGTGAAATAAAAGAAATAATAATAAAGTAGGTGATTTTTCTATATAATATAAAAAACTAAAAAGCATCAAATCCGCTTCTTCCGTTCATTTGAACTTCTCTCTTTTTTTCAATATGGTTAAAAAAAAGTTATTTCGCCCATTCACTTGTTGTATTTCTTTAATCGTGGTTGGACTGCTCAGATTGATTATTATTGACCTTTATTTGGGTTGGCTTGTATCCGCCTTCTAGTTAACATAAGGTTTAGAAAATCTTTAGCTTTAACCTCAAATGATTATTTTATAAGGTTTAGAAATTTTTTAGCTTGAACCTCAAACAATTATTTGATCGGATTCAGGGGCATACTATACTTTCTGTCAAAACTTAGTATATCTTCTTCAAGGCCTTCACAATGATTTTTCTCGTCTGGAGTATTCACCACCATGTCATTTATGTAGAAATTAAAATTTCACCTGATATGGTCTGCAATCTTGATAAGTGGCGTCGATGTTACTGTTATCTAATGGCATTACTTAATAGTAGTAATTGAAATTGTTGGTCATGAAAGCCATTATAGGGGCGTCTAAGGGATTCATTTTAATTTGATTATAGCCTTAGTAGGCGTTTAACAAGTTGAGCATCATGTACCCTAAAGATCTCTCAATTAGTATGTTTATGTTGTGCATGAGATATTGGTCTGTAAGCCACGCCAGGTTGAGATCAGCTAAATCCAAACACATTCTTCACTTTACCATTACAATATTATCCATCTAGGTTAAGTGTTTGATTTTGCTGATTTATCTCTCTTCTTTTTGTTGTTTTACCTCTTTGTCGAACACTACTCTCTTTTCCTCATCCATTTTTCTCCCACTACGCCAAAATTGGCTTTTAACAGCACACCTACGACAGCGCTTATGCCCAAAAGCGCTTTGGTAGGTTTGTCTAAAAACAAAATAAAAAATCACGCTAGAAAAGCGCTCTTATAGGGGGGTAATGAAAGCGCTTTTTAAAAGCGCTCTTATAGGGGGTGGGTATGAAAGCGCTTTCTAAAAGCGCTCTTATAGGGGGTGTGTTTGAAAGCGCTTTCAAAAAGCGCTCTTATAGGATGGGGTATGACAGCGCTTTCCAAAAGCGCTCTTATAGGAGTCTTATAGGGGGTGGGTATGAAAGCGCTTCTGAAAATCGCTCTTGTAGCCCTGATTAAATTTTTCATAAAACAGAGACACGCTAATTTTTTCCAGAAACACGCTATTTTTTCAGAAACAGTCTTCTTCTTCCTCGCAAGTTCTCAACCACTCCTCCTCTCACTCCCTCCGCCGTTCTCAACCACTCCCCGTCCCTCCGTCGTCGTCTCACTCTCACGCCACCGCCGCCGCCGCTGCCGCCGCCGTTCTGTGGGATTTTAGGGTTTTCTTGGTCAAAATCAACACTTCTGTTCAGGTAAAATCTTCCCACTATTTAGTAGAACTTGTAAACCATGTGTTTTTTTACATTAATGATAAGAATTGCAAATGAAACTTCTGGTTTGGTTATTGTTCATGTTCATTGTACAAACTTCTGGTTATTGTTAATGATAAGTTCCTATTTGAAATTAGTTGAAACTTCTGGTTTACATTAATGAGCCATGTGTTATTGTACCTGAACAGACTCTTCATTCTGATTAATATAGTTTCATGTTTGGTTTATTAGCCAATATAAGTAAGAACAACCTGACAATTTAATTTGTACTTATAATGTGATATATTACAAAATATTGATGGAGAATACTATTAATGACTTCTGAGAGAGTCAAACAATTGTTGATAGAGATTATTTAGAAACACAATCATATTACCTTTCATCATAAACTAATCTATTTTCAAAGCAATGTAGGACATAATTATTTAGATATGATATTGGCTTGAATTACTTTAATTTCCTAAGGTTATTTTGTAATCGTGACTTAATTTTTCAAGAAGGTTAGTTGTTGAATTTCATCATTGGTGACTAGCTGTCCTAGTTTAATAAAAACAATCAGATTAGATTTTGTGCAACTTATTTTCCATTGCAAGTATTATTGTGGTTCCGTTGCAAGTATTATATGTCGGGTTTGAGTATAACTATTGGTGGTTCTTTTTGGTGTAGTGGCTTCCCGGTTTCTAAGTTAATTGATTCAAAGGTGGTTGGAATTAATCTCATGTTTTGAAGTGGAATTAAGTCATATTTTGTATTGATGTTATTTGATTTTGAATGCATTTGACATAATGATACAATGCTGATTTTTTTAAGCTATGGATTATGACCTCATTTTTATACTCTTCAATTAAGTTTTTTATTTTATATTTTTTAGGAATATCTTTGCTAGATAGGGGTTACTCTTGAAGAGTGGAAGTTTGATCTCATTCAAGAATCTTACATTGTGTGGGTCTACAAGTTGCTTACTACTATACAGGTAATATATTGTTCTCTCTCGCCAAAGTAATATGTTGCGTTTTATTGCTTCTGATTCATTCCGTAATATGTTGCGTTTTATTGCTTCTGATTCATTGCGTTTTATTGACAGAAACGCATTATACCGTTCTGTTCCTTAATAATTAGTTGTTTTTGTTTTAGCTTAATTAATTAAGACATGAGTGTAATACTCATTATTCCGACATGTGGAATATTCTCTAATTTTGAAGTGATGAACTTACTAACTTTGTAACTTTTAGATTATATTAAGTAATACTCATTATTCCGACATGTGGAATATTCATGATGTCAATTTCGTTAATCGTTAAGTGATGTACTTACTAACTTTGTGAATTGAATTCGCCATAGGGGTTACTTGTGAAGAGTGAAAGTTTGACCGTTTTTGTTTAGCTTAATTAAGACATGGATAAGACATGGATGAATTCAAACCGATTGTCGAAACAGTACGAGAAAGACATGTATGAATTTCGGAAAACCGACTTTATTTTTGAGTCCGTGGGGACGTTTTACCATAGCCATGTAAATTTCGTTCAATTCCGACAACTTTCTTTTTTGACGCTTATTTTGATTTGTACCGATTTCGTTTCCGATACACTTGTACATGCATGGTTTGACTTCCATTTGCCTTGTATAGATTGTTAGCTTATTAATAGTGTACTAATGTGCTTTAGTTTGTTTGATACAGGTTAAATGGCTCCGGATAGAGATGCTCCACCTGAAAACTCACAAGAAAACTCACAAGAAAGAGATAATCAAGAAAGAGATGCTCCGGATACAAATGCTCCACCTGATACTGAAGCAAAAGAAGTTGCACGAGGCATCACCATTATGAAGGGAATCATTCGACATAGAGACTAAGGATTAGTATACCCTTTGGAATGGAATTCTGAATTACAGCCAATTGGTCCTAATTCTGCAAAGTTGACAAGCTACATTGGTACACTTGTTCGTATGCATATTCCAGTCTCCGTAGCTAAATGGAATCTAAAAAGCGAAGACTTGGATGCGAAAAAAAAAGCAATTTGGGAAGAGCTTCAGGTATATACCATATATGGTTGTTGTTATTATCTTGACGATAAATTGTTTACATTACTTATACTAACACACTATGCGTATGTTTTTTTGCAGAGGACTTTTGACATACCAGATGAGCGTAGACGCTACATACTTAGTTTGGCCGGAAAAAGATATAGAGGGTGGAAAGCTTTTTTGACAAATAACTATCTTAAGGATAAAGATGGAAACTTTCTTGAAGAGGCGCCGGGACGGCCAAAAAAGTATGAGATCTTCATTGATGAAGTAGATTGGGTTAAGTTTGTAAATCAAAGAGATGAAGATTTTCGGAAAAGGAGTGTCACAAATAGCGCGAGAGCATCAAAACCCGCATATCCATACAAAAAAGGGCGTTTGGGATATGCACGCTTGGAGGATAAAATTGTAAGTAAATAGAAATGCGTTTTAATTAATTGTCTAAATGTGTTTTATTTGACGATTTTATCATTTGTGTCAATGCATAGTTAGAGGAGACTAAAAGTGAGGAAACCTCACTTCCTGTACATGTGTTGTGGAGGGAAGCTCGTGTGGGCAAGAATCAAGCTGTCGATCCCGAAGTTCAGAGAGTTTTTACTGAATGTGTAAGTATAATACTGTGTCTTTAATTAAATCAAATGTTTTTTAATATATAAATGATTTTTTAATGTAAATGAATTACAGGAGACCTTGTCGCAATCGGCATCCACCGGTGATGGGAGCGTACTTAGTAGAGCACTAGATGCTCCTGAGTATCCCGGTCGGGTGAGGGGTAAGGGTCATGGTGTGACTCCAACCTCTTTTTACAAGAGTCCTAGGAGAAGAAATCCTACCAATGAAGAAGTGTTACAAAAGTTGCAGGAATTGCAAGCACAAGTCTCTGAATTGCAAAGAGATAAAGAGATGTATATGAGAGAAAAGTGCAACACTTCATCGGTGAAAGAAACTAGTGATAAGGCTAGTATCAACTATCAAAGGAAATTTCCCGAGGTAATTATAATTTTTTTTCCTTTTAAATTGTTCTATTTTATTAATGATAATGACTTTATATTTACTATTGGTTTAGGGCATTTCATCTTGCCAACTATACTTATCGGAACCGAATTATCGACTAGTTGGCAAGGGAAAAGTGCACAACACTTTGGGAGATTTACTTCACCATAGACCGCTCCCGGATGGACACCTGAAAGTATCGGTGGATGTTGTAGTAGATCATGATGCGATGCTACCGGTACCTGACATGGTCTCAGAGACGACATTGTTGCGAGATGCAATAGGATCATTTGTTGCATGGCCCTCGGAGCTCATTACCATTAGTGATGAGGTATATTGAAAACGATTATGAATCATTTAGTTTTCGAATGTCAATTCTAAACCGTTTATTAATTATTTTTTACATTTTAATTTTAGACTGCTCCTATAAAACCCGCAATTAAGGGTAAAGGGATTTTACAGGAGGAGGAGTCTGTTGCATCACTAAAAGAGATACATTTAAAGTGTTAATAATTAATCTGAATCTAAATCTGCATGATTTTATATTTTACCTAACTTATATGATTTTTAGGCATCTGCTCGGGAGTCACAACAAGTGACGCAGCAAGTTCGTACCGTACCACCCACTGCTCCTCCGAAGCAAGCGGCAAAAAAAGGCGGTGCTTTTGTGCCTTGATACCGGTCGACGCTCGCAACAATGGTTGATATGTTCGATTTGAAAGATGGTGCTTTACGTGAAATCGATATGGATGAAAGTGTCTTCGGTATTGAATTCAAGTCAATTATTACAATTGATGACTTGGAGGAGATTTTTAGGCATGATCAACTAGGCGTCACTAACATGCACTCATACATCCGGTAATATTCACTCATCCGATATATTATTTAATTAGTCCCACAATATAATTTATTTACACATTTCAATGAAAATAATCTAATGTTTATTATGTTTTTATTTAAAGTTGTTGTATGACAGAGTGTTGCGCGGGAATCCATTGTCTAACAGATTCCGTTTCGTGTCTTCCGCCCATTGCAGCGGAATGGCAATTGCTTCGGAACCGGAATCAGTTAGACAGCGCTTAGTCGATAGATTCATGTCCACCGGCAATACAGAAAGTCTGCATCTTTGGGCGTATAATACCCGACCAGTAGGGTTAGTTTCTCATTCTTTGTTCATCTAATCTCTGTTTCTTTTGTGTATAGCAAAATTTTCATATAACCTATTGTTTTAATTTATAGAGCACACTGGTTGCTGCTTGCTATCAACCCTATAAGGGAAGTCGTGTATTATCTGAATTCGGTAAATGGTGAATGGACCAATTATCCGGCTATGAAGGACATCGTTGATTTGTAAGTGGGATCGTTCTAAATATATATTCGTGTATATTTATATATTTACTTATTTGTGGGATTGATCTAAACATATGCTTTTATATATTTGTTAATTAGATCAATACAAGTGTTCCGAAGTCAACGGGACGCACAGGTATCCCGAACTAAATCTAACAACATTACTTGGATCCAAGTGCAGGTACATTATTTTTCACAATTTTGCTTATAATATATTTATGCTACTTGATAAAACAAGACAACTATAGAATCTTATTTGTTTTTCTATGTAGTGTCCGCAACAGCGAAACAGTTACGATTGCGGATACTTTGTATTGAGGTTTATGAAAGAAATCCTTCAGGCAAATCAATTAGAGATTCCGCTCACGGTATGAATTTATAACTTAAGATAATTTCACATAATTTATAACTTAAGATAATTTCATATAATTTATTACATTTAACTAAATATATCATTCATATTATGTTTTTGTTTTGTAGTACCTTGACGAATTCCGTGCTGTTGGGTACCCGAGACTTAAGTTGGAAGAAATAAAAGAGGATTTGTGTCAATTTTATATTAAGCATTTTTTCATGTAGGATTTGTGTCGATTTAAACTATAATATTATTGATGTTGTAATGATGTATATATATAATTTTGGATATTATAATGGTATTATATTAGTATATATATTGTCTTACTGATGGCTGAAATAATATCGTCGAAAATAAATTACAGGTCGAAAATATTACAGGTTGAAAACATATTACAGGTCGAAAATATTACAGGTCGACTGGGAGGATTAAATTACAGGCTGCACATTAAAATACCTCATTTAGCAACGACAGCGCTTTTAAAAAGCGCTCTTAAAGGTCCACCTACTAAAGCGCTTCTTAGTAAAAGCGTTGCCAAAGATTAATAAAAAAGAATAAAAAAAAAACGCAACATACAAAAGCGCTTTTGGAAAAGCGCTCTTATAGGGGGGCTATCAGAGCGCTTTTTCCAGAAAAAGCGCTCTTAAAGCCCACCCTATAAGAGCGCTTTTCCAAAAGCGCTTTCGTATGTTGCGTTTTTTTTTATTTTTTACTCTCACAGGGGGGGCTATCAGAGCGCTTTTCTGGAAAAAGCGCTCTTAAAGGGGGGGCTACAAGAGCGCTTTTTCCAGGAAAGCGCTCTTATAGGGGGGCCTACCAGAGCGCTTTTTCCAGAAAAGCGCTCTTATAGGGGGGGCCTACCAGAGCGCTTTTTGAAGCGCTTTTGTTACCTACGCCAGCGCTGCCTTTCACAGCGCTTTTAAAGCCCATAAAAAGCGCTTTTAAAGCCCTTCCGTGTTGTAGTGTCCTTTTCTAAATAATTCTCTTGGTGACGACGACATTGACGTCAGGGAGATGGAAAATGATGCTAGAATGTATCCTTGGCATGTTTAAGGGGCTATTGGCAAATAAATCTGCAACCTATTGAAGTAGGTGGGTGAGATCTTCTTCTTCACCTTTAGTTAGGGAAATAAGTACCTAACTTTGTGGTTTGGAAACTCTAAGGACCGACTTATACTTATTTCATGTCTTCTATGGGGGGACCAATATATCTTATAGGGGTATTCATTTACAGGTTCAAGATCCACGAAATTCATGATATTATGGTTGGACCTTGATGGAAGACTAGTGATCACTGTCCTAGTGATCCCTTAATGGAGGTGTAGCCTCAGACTCGTACGTGTTTGCACGAGAAAACTATAAGGGAGCCTTTAAACAATTGTAGATGCTCTAGATCTAGTTACAACCTTTGGAATTCATCCCAATTAAGAATATTAGTTAAGATTCTGTAATCTATGTAGTCTCCCTATATATCCTTAATGAACATATGAACAATGATAACCATGAGATCATATTCATTGGGTAGGATTCCAATGATTTCCCGGTGTGAAAAAATGTGAGTTTTTGTGTTAAAGTGGATTGAGGCCTTGGAGAGATTATGTGATGTGCATAACTTGGCACTGTATCTTTTGTGGGAGGTGTGGATCTATGTGCTTGCAGGTATGAAGCTCATGATCCTACCGTTGGTGACATTCTTGGTGTTTTAATGATGACAACATTTATGCTTATTGTAGTCAGTGGTAATATCTTTCCAACCCTTTGATGATGATGGTGGTTAACTTGAATACATCTCAAGCCTTATTAAGTATGAGTTTCAAGGTTCTAATGAAGTGTGTATATGATTGGTGTATCTTAAAAATGAACTTAAAGCCTTAGTGTTGTGAAAGACATAAAGTGTGAATGTTCACCTGATTGTGTTTGCTTTAGTAATCAAAGTCTTGTGAAAGTAGGATAGTAACTCCTAACATACTAAGGTAACTCACACATACCTAAAATGTTTTTAAGGCCTCTCTTTACTTGGAAAAATCATATAAAAATGTTTTTATGACCTAACTAGTTAATTAGAGGAGTGTCACATTAATTGGAAGACCTTTTCCAATTAAATAATTTATTAGACCAAGTCCATAATTGATTATTTTCTCTTGATTGAGTCTAGAATCAATTGGGAGATTCTCTTAATGATTACATCAAAATATTCCTTTTGGGGATAATAAATTAGGTCCCTTATCTAATAGATTATTATGCCAAATAATTGATTAGGTCCCTTATCTAATAGATTAGATGACTTAATTTTCAATGGAACATTTCCAAATTTATACCACACCTCGGCCTATAAATAAAGAGTGTCTCTATCACTTTTTAACACCATAATTTACAGTTTTCCTAATTCTTTAAAATTTATCTCTCTCTCTCTAAATATTTTCTTTTACCAGAGTTTCCTTAGTGCCTTGTAAGTGAAATCCAATTGTGAAGAATGAGTGGTATTGCTGTCGTGTCATTGTTTTACTTTCAAGAGTGCAAAATTATTGAAGATTTGAGTTTGGTTCTTGAGATCAACCATTGGAAAATATTTTTTTGGTTATAGAACTCAGCCTGTAAAAGTTCAGTTTGGTTATTGAGATTAGTCGGTGAAATATCTACTGATTTGTAAGTTCATCCCCAAAAAAGATCTATTTTATTTGGGGGATGAGTCAATGTAAAATCTCTCTATTAGCTTGTATTAAAGGTCCGTGGACACGATAAAATTTCAATATAATAATGAAATCACAAGAAGATCTCTTGGGGACAGGACTAGGTAAACATTCGGTCGAACCTGGATAATTCTGTGGTGCCATCTCTCTAACCCATATTTCATTAAATCAAACAAGGATATCGTCCATTGCATTTGTATAAATAGAATTGTGAGTGTAAAAGGAGAAATATGTCAGCTCATAATTTGTATTCCACTAAAACTAATGGACCAAAAAAGATTTAGGTACCAAAGGTCAAAAAATCAAATTGTGATGCAAGTATGCTTGACAACTTCAATTCAAAAGAAGATATAGCCAGTGGCTTTTCAAGTCATACAACTGAATAACTAAATATTCTATATTATTTCACTCCTACGATGAGATAAGTTTCTTTGCATGATAACAACAAGTTAAAATCGTTGAATGTGTAATTTTTTATAAAATCCATAATTGAGTAAGTTGTCTAATAAAGTTTATAGAACAAGTTACTTAGTATTAATTAAGTAAGTTATCTAATAAAGGTAATAGAATGTTTCTTCTATATGAATGGTATTTAAAACCTTGAAATAAAATAGTCTTCCTCTTTTAAAACTTCCTTTCAAAAAGATCATGAATATAGAAGAGCTCATAAATCGTTGATTGTGCAGGTATCTTAGAAAAGGCAATTATAGAGGATGGAGATAAATATCAAGGAGTTGAGCATGATAAAGTTCATGATAAATTTTAAGATCAGATTATAGTTGAATAAAATTCTATTGATCATTAAGATCTTCTGAAGGAATAAAGGTCGGCCAAAGAACATCTTATTTAAAATGTAATTGGTGATGTCTTAAAGGGGAGGGGGTTATTACTCGACACTCCCTTAAGAATGTATGAAACCTTGTGGATTTTGTTTTACGAGCAGAGCCAAAAGAAATCGACAAATCTATCATCGACAAACATTGGCCTTTTTCTATGCAAGAAGACTTAAATCAATTTGAAAGAAACAATGTTTGGGATCTTGTTCCCAAAGTTTCAGCTAATCTAGTGATTGAAACCTAAAAGGTTATTTCGCAACAACCTTGATTCTTTTGGAAATATTTTGAGAAATAAATTAAGACTCGTTGGGAAAGGTTAAAATCAACAGAAAGGTATAAACTTCGATGAAACTTATGCCCCCTAGCTTGATAAGAAGCCATAAGGATGCTTCTAACTTTCTCATGCATTATATTTTATTAAACTCTTTAAAATAGATGTAATTGTGTGTTTTTGAAAGGTTTATCCATAAGGAAATGTATGCTTATCATCCTCCCGATTTTATAAAACTTTTCTTATTCTTGTTTTCAAAATGAAAAAGGTTCTCGATGATCTGAAACAATCTCCTAGAACTTGGTTTGATAGTATGGGAAATTTTCTACTTAAAAGCGATTTTCTAAGAATGAAAGATGATACAACTCTTTTTCAAATCGAGCATTCTTTTTGTGTGCATGTTTTATTGATTCTGTGCTACTAACAAATCCTTGTACATGTGCTTTGCAAAACTATTTATATTCCCTTTTCATCTTTGTTTGTGTTGAGCTTCAAATTTCTTTATATATTCCTTAGGTGAATATGTTTAAGTAATCCTTACTCTAATCGATGATTTTGTAACCCAAGATAGTACCAAAGCTGTCCTACTTACAGCTTTGAAGAAGTCTTCCTTGCAAATTCAATAAAGTTCTGCAAAGCATGTGTACACCTTGGAAATATAAAAAGAAGTGGTTACCTGGTGGCGTTTTTCAATACTAATTTATTGATTAGGACGTTGATGGCGTTTTTAACATATGTGATCAAGGTGTTGATAGATGTGTTCAAGGTGTTGACGTTGACGACACCATTCAACGGATGTGATCATGGAACCTCTTAGAATGTTGAGGTAATAATTTTTTAATAGATTTATCAGTCTTGTATTTAGAAAAACTCTCGTTTCAAACAATTCATAGAGAAGCAAAACCGAATGTGGTTTTTCATTCATAAACGGGGGAGTTTTTCTCATATAAAACTATTCGTAGAAAAGAAAGCTAAGAAAAATTGTGGAAAATTGTCCAAAAGTTAGTTTAAAAAATCGTGCGATTTGGATGCGTTTGAATCCATATTTTCAGCATATATTACATCATGATGTCTGTCAAGTAATTTAATCATATCTTGAGCTACATAACTCCTATTTAGGTGAGATCAATGGCATGTGAAAGCTATCAAAAAGAGTTCACTGCTGGAAATCATGCCATAGTTAATTGTGCCATGATTTGATGCGTTTTGTGACGTCTTTAAATGGAAAAAAATTTAAATTTTGCAAGGGTTTAAATTTTTGGAGATTGACTTTGACGGCAAAAGGCATCAAGGAGCTCATGAATGAAGATTTTTCGCCATTGAATACCAAATTCTACCTCAAGTTTCAAGTATTATTTCTCTAAACTCATAGGTATGATTAATTGTATTTAAGAGGAAGTTAATCACCGACCTTAATGCTTTATACTAGAATTATATTAACTTCTCAAACTTAGTAATTGATTTAACAATAAATAATTAAAAGTTTGTGATCTAAAAATTAATGAGCGTTTTTGCTTGTTTTGACTTCGAATTCACCTAAGAAATTAGGAAGTTGTTGTTGAAAGAGTGAGTTATACACCAAGCATTTGGTTATAATAACCGTGTTAATTTATCATTTAGATAGAAACTCATGTTAAGAGATAGACACATTTACCAACAGGGAGAATCAACTGATTCAAAAAAAGACTTGGTCGCTCTTATTCCCCAATAATTTCCATAATTTTTACTTGTTTTGAATTTAACTAACTTTTTAAATAAACCTCCAATTTACACAATTCTAGTACTTTTCAATTGTGTTCTTAAGGTAAAACAGTTCATGTGGATGCAAACTTAGATTTTATTACGTGACGACATTTTACTACACTTGCTAATAATTTATCAAGTTTTGGCGCAGTTTTTGGGGATTGTTGAATTATTTCAACAAGGGACTTTTTGTGCCTGATTGTTATTTTAATTTTAATTTTTGTTTTTGTTTTTGTTTAGTTGTTGTTTTATTTTTATTTTCTTCTTTTTATTTTTTATTTTATTTACTGTTTTGTATTTTTATTTTATTTTTTTGTATTATTTATTTTCTGTTTTTATTTAGTTATTGTTAATTAGTAAAATGCTACTAAGGTATTTTTTATGGTTGTTTATGTGAGATACCAAATTGAGTGAATTGCTATTTGATTAAGAGATCGAGAAGACGACAGGAGTAAATCAGTAAACAGTCTATTTAGTACAGTTAGCAAAACAAGAGCAGGAAAAATGGACAAAACAAACTTCTTCTGATAACAAAAGTGGTCAAGAAGTAGTTATGGCTAATCCACACCCTAGGCGAACTATGGAAGATTATTTTATAAGAACTGATGCTAGGAAAACTTCTCTTGTATTCTAATTCACAATTCATGTGGCTTACATGTTTGAGAGATAATCAATTCGACGGAAGTGCTATTAGAGACTCGTTGGAAAATCTTACTCGTTTCTACGAGACTTGTTCTTTGTGCCGCCAGAAGATGTACAGAGAGACAATTCAAACTAAGACTTTTGGGGTTTCCTTAACTACAAGGGAAAAATACTAGCTACATTATTTACCAAGCGAACCATTAAAACATGGATTGAGTTAGAAGATAAGTTTTTGGAAAGATTTTTACCAACTCTAAAGTTGTGGGAAGAAGAGGTGAAATCTCAAACTTTGGACAAAGTGATTCAGAATCTCTGTAAGACTCATGGGAAAGATTCAAGTTGTTACTCAGAAGGTGTCCAAATCACAACATGTATAACATGGAACAAATGCAACATTTCACTCAAGGTTTAAAATTACAGACCCAAATGTTGCTAAGTGCCTCAATTAGAGGTACAATGATAATGAAAACTGAAGATGAAATGAAAGAGTTTACGGAAATCATGTGCTAGAAGGAGTATTGCTCACAAAGTGAATGGGGTGTGAAGAAATAAGAGAATGAATAGGGTGTGTTAGAGTTGGATGCCAACATAGATTTATTAGCACAGTTGGAAGCCCTTACTAAATAGTTAGCCAGAGCCACTATCATTCGAAAAATGTTTGTCTAGTTGAAAAGTTACTTTGTGATTTTTATGGTAAAGGGCATGCCAATGGAAATTTTTGTGTACCAGAGGGACATACTGAAGAAGCTCAATTTGTTGGAATTTTTCAGAGGTAATCCTTATTCTAGTACATATAATGCAGGTTGGAAGGATCACCTGAACTTCGAGTGGAGTAACAACCAGAGTTTGAATGCAAGCTAAGGAGTTCCTCAAGTTCCTAAAAAACTACTATAAGAGATGCCATGTAGGTTAGAAGAAGTTATGGCTAAATTCATGAAGATGACCCAAAGTAATTTTGAGTCAATGAGCAAGAATCATGAAGCATCAATCAAAAATATGGAAATGTAAATTGGACAGTTATCTAGACAATTGGCCTCTCAAACAAGTGGGGATATCAACAGAAATACTTTGGATAGTCTTAAGAATGAGAGTTGCAATGACATTGAATATAGAGACATGTTAGTTTCAACATTAACAGACCCTAGGAGTGAGAAGAAAAATTGAGTCGAGGAAGTAGTAGATGAGGAAGTGGTTGAAAAAGAGAAAAAAGTAGAGGGAGAAAAAAATCTAGGAAAAAGAGAAAAACACTTGAAGAGGATACACACCTGGTGAACTAATTGATAAAAACTCACATTTGAGAAGAATCAAGAAGAAAACTCTAAACAAACCAAATCTAGAACTTCCTTATTATGTGAAACCACCTTATCCTATTTTTAAGAAAAAGTCAAAGAATGAAATGAAAGATGGTCAGTTCAATAAGTTCATGGAGAATATCACCAAGAATCAAGTAAAGTTTCTTGTGGTGGAGATTTAAAGAAAATATCGGTCTATCCAAAGTTCATGAAAGATATATTAACTGGAAAGAGGAAACCGAAGTATGATAAGAATAAATCTTTGACAGAAGAGTGTTGTGAAATCATCCAAAGGAAGCTTCCACCAAATCTCATAGATTCAGGGAAATTTACCATGCTTTGCACCATTGGCACGCTATAGATAGAGCAAACACTTTGTTATTTATGGGTAAGCATTAACTTGATATCTATTTTCATGTTGAGGAAATTTGATTATGGTGAATTTAAGCCAACTCATATGACCTTCACATTGGCATATTGATTCATGGCTTATCCTAATGGTGTTCTTAAAGATATGTAGGTGAAATGATACGATTTTCAATTCCTAATTGATTTTTTTTGTTCTTGACATGGAGGAAGATGCAAAATACCTTTAATTCTTGGAATACCTTTCTTAGCAACAAGATTTGATTGATGTGGAGTCATGTGTACTAATACTAAGATTTCAAAATGAGAAGGTTATTTTTAATGTTTTTAAGGAAAATCGTTATCATAATGAAAACCCTAAATGTTATCAGGTTGATGTAGTTGAAGATATAGGTGAAGGAATATCCCCAAAATAATTGTCTTTATTTCCCATTGAATATGTTATTATAAATTCTATTAACACGGTTAAGGAAGGACAAGATAGAGAAGTCGAGAAATATGAATGTCAAGTAGAAATGTTTCATGGTGATAAGGTACCGGTAGGGGTGGAAATAGGCTGGGCCGAGCTAGGCTTTTCCAAGCCTGAGCTTGGCCTGTAAAAAATTTCAAAGCCTGACCTATGGCCTATCAAAGGCTTATTTTTAGGCCTAAGCCTGGCCTTTTCGAAGGCCTGTTTGGCCTATGAGCCTACATAAAAACCTATTTTATCCGAGCATTTGTAAATAAGAAATTTAACTAATGTTTAAATGGACTAACAAATTAAAAGATCCACTTGACTAAATCCTTATTTGCATTGACTTATTCATGTTTACCTATTAATCTAAATTTTTTGATACTATTTGTTTGAGAAAACTTAAGAAAATAACTTATGACATTGTTCATAAAGTTTTTGCAGTTAATTTTCATCCGTTTATTTAAATGACTAAGCTTGATTTTTATATTTTAATTCAAAGTGTGAATAAAATTTTATAATAATAATTAAATTATTCATATATATTTAAATAGGGCAGCCTACTAGGCTTAAAAGACTTTTTGTATGGCCTGTGGCCTAGCCTTTTTAGCTAAATAGGCTTTTAAAAAAGCCTAGGCCTTTTCTATTTGAAAAAAAACTAGCCTGGCCTGGGCATATGTAGGCTAGACCGCAGGCCCCTATTAGTCGGCCTGGCCTATTCCCACCCCTAGGTACCGGGAAAAAGTGAGGATTTGAGTTATTTTGAACCAACTGTCTTAGTTAGTGTCAGCAAAAGCTCAAAAATCCAATATTCTTGAAGTGATAGAACTCCTTCCATATTTAAAACATGTTTTCTTGAGAGAACAACTTATACCACCTGGTCTTATTAGTAGTTCTTTATCTATTTTGAAGAAAGAGAAGTTTAGAAGAGTGTTAGGAATGAATAAGAGGTCATGTAGATGAAACATAAGGGAGAAATACCAGCAACTGCATTCATAAGATCAAGATTGATCAAAAATTTAAACCAATTGGATATAGTGATAAGTGATTCAAGGAAGCACCTGATTAGAGATTAAAATGGTCAGACTAAGGACCTTAAAGAAACACTACGTGGAAGACAACACATAGATTTGTGTGATTTAATTTTCTATTGATGCATTTAAATTTTTCCATTTCAGTTTTTTTAGTGTGGTTTCCCCTTTTGTAAGCTTGTTGTTGCTTTTATTTAATGAGTGAATTTATTGACTTTATTTCTTTTAGATAATAGTATGCGGCCTTACCAATGACATAGAAAAACTGCACCAAACAAAATCACTAGAAAAGAATCAAAGAAAAATTTGAGTTGTTAGTGATGTTCCAAATGCATTGTGACATATAAAGAAGAAGGGAATATTCAACTGAATTGTACTCAATGTCCAGATAAATCAACAAGTAAGGTTTGAGACAAAATTTTCCATTGTTTACACTTTCCTATTTTTGAGAGTTTTATACAATTGCTTATTTGCTAGAATTTGTGATGTATCTAATTACTCTGTTGATTTACTTATTTACACATTGAGGCATTTTTTTGTTGTTTAATTATGAGCCTTTTTAAGCCCACCTGTAAAAAATATTTTATTTGTTGTTTAATCTCTTTGAGCCTTAGCCTTTTTATTCGGAAACTTAGCCACTTCCTTAGCAAATATATTAACTTGAAAGATTAATATTTCCATCCTCTTTGAAGTTAGGTAGAATGTTAGTTTTCCTTGTTGATACAAAGAGCTAAGTTTGGGATTGCTTTTAAAATTAAGAACGTTTTAAGTTTGGGGTAGGGGTATTAAAGAAATGAGTATATAAAAAAATATATAGAGAAATAGAAGCAGAAAGTGTAAATAACTTTAAAACAATAGCTTTGATCAATGCATTTTGATGCACGTTCTTCCATGTTTGTACTCAAGCATTTCTTCGATTTGTTTTAATTATTTTTATGTTTTAATATGTTTTTATAATTTATTTTATTTTTGCACTTATTTGTTTTTCATATTAATTTTTCAGCATTACCAGCCTGCACGAATAAATTCATAATTGGAGCTTGGAGTATTGGATTGAAGCGTGCTACCAGTCATTGGAAAGCTAAGAAAAAGATCTACGACTTTTTTTCAGAAGTCAAGAGCTGAATCGGACTCTAACAAGGCCAGAAAATTCGTTGAAGCTGCTGCATTATTTTTTATATTTTGTTTAGGTTAGTTGTATTGGGTCTGGATCGTACATTTGACCCGGTTATGTTGTGAAACGGGTTTGTGTGTTTTCACCTAGGTTAGGCAGCCGAAAGTACGCTTCACGAAACACTATTCACGAATTTGAGAGCTTGCAAAGAATGACTATGGAGAACTAATCCATTTTGAGTTGATCTGCTGTAATTCGGATTCCAAGACTTGAGGTTAATACAATTTCACAATTCAATTTCTATTCATATCAATTATGTTTATGTTGTTTGTTTGCTTAATTCAAATTGTCATAGATAGTTTTGTTAATTTGATTGATTTAAGTTTTCCTACAATCGAATGCGTATTACTATTTGCTTAATCCGTTAATCCGCTGATATTATTAACTGTTTGCTTAATCAGGTGAAAAGAGAAATATAATTCTTATAATTTATATCTCGCTTGTGGATTGTTGTTGTGATCAAATATGAATAGATTCCGCTAAGGACAGTGATATTGTAGTAATCGATGGTAGATAGGAACCGAAACAGCAGATTGACTTAATTCCATAATCACTTATTTTCACAACAGCTTATTTTTAGAATCACTTATTTTAAGAACTTTTTGTTAATCAGAAACCAAACCACCCCCCCCCCCAATTTGATTTCAGTTAGTAATAACTAAGAATCCTTGAGAGACGATATTCGAGTTAAATTGTCGATGTACTACGGTTTTATTCAAAATAACTCGTTTTTGATCCGCGCGCGACAGCGGATCAAGCTTCTGAAAAAAGAAGAAAAAAAGAGAGAAAAAAGAAGAATAAAAGAACTAAAATTCTAGTACCCGTGAGTTAACAGTGATATGTTATTAGGTTGGTGTTGAAATAAGAAAGAATAGCAAGTACTTAACTTTAAATAATTAAGCATACTATCCCAAAACTATCTTACCCTGACATAAACTCCATTACAACCTAAAAAGACCTCAAAAGTGTGTATTCAAATAGACTTTGACTGAACCTTTAGAAATATTTCAAATTCATTGTTTGATGACTTTTGTATGTTGATTGAGAGATTATAATATTTATTCCATTCGAGTGAACAAGTGAGATTGAGAGACATGTTGAATACACATGAAAGTTGGAGAAAACTCTATGTATTAACATGAATTGAAGTAAGGAATAAAAGTGATAATTTTATATGGATATTGGCGGTTGTCATTTATTTGGTAAGCGTATTGTTTCTATTGATATTTTTAGTTTACAAAAGTTCCAAGAGGACAAGCAACATATCGAGGTTGAGGTTGTGATGACAATCAGTCATCATATAATCTTGGAAGCAATTATTGTTGTTTTTTAGTAGTTACTAGTGAAGAAATTTAGAGTTTTAGAAGAAAAATTTAAAAAATATGAGAGAATGAACAAAGTTGTCTAAAGAGAAGAAACCTGAGAAAAATTATGAAATTTCTTCCAAAAGATGGTAGAAAAATCATGCGATTTGGACGCGTTTGAATCCATATTTCCAGCATATATTTTATCATGACGTCTATCTAATAATTTGATCATTTCTTGAGCTTTGTAACTCTGATTATGGTGGGACCAGCGGAAAATAAAAGCTAACAAAAAGAGCTAGCTATTGGAAAAATCGTGCCACGGTAAAAAGTAATAAAATTTAGAAGTGATCAAATTCACTCTTTAGATTGGGTCTTTGAAGATCAAATTATACCTCAAGTTTCATGTATTATTTCTCTAAACTTATAGATATGATTAATTGCATTATGAGTAGCTAAATTTCTCTAGATTAAGGTCTTTGAAGTTGAAGTTGATTTAACCTGTTGAACCATGTAATTGGCTTTGTATTATTTTCTTGATATGAAATTCTATTTTTATTCGGTTAATGGTAATTTTAATTCCTTTTGTGTTTTCAAGAGCATATAAATTGATCTTAGGTTGAAGGTGATTACTGACCCTAACAGTTGATAACAAAATTATATTAATTGTTCAAACTTAGTAATTGATTTAGGAAAAAATAATTATAAGTTTTTTATTTAGAAATTAACGAGCGTTTTTGCTTGTTTGGGCTTCAAATTCACCTAAGGAATTAGGGAGTTGTTGTTAAAAGAGTGGTTTTTACAACAAGGAATTGGGTATAGCAATCGTGTTAGTTTATCTCTTGGCTAGAAATTCATGTTAAGAGATCAATACAATTCAACTTTTCAAATAAACACCCAATTTACACAATTCTAATACTTTTCAATTGCATTGTTAAAATAAAAAAATCTCTGCAGATACGAACTTATACTTTATTACTTGAAAAAAAATTTTAACACACTTGCTAATTATTTATCATTCAGCCTAAAACCATATAGCCTAATCCAGTCCCCAAGAAATGCCTCTTGAGACTTTCCTTAAAGCAGATTGAGTTTTTAAACCAGGATTAGCACAAAAACCATCCTTAGACCAAACATTTTACTAGGTTTAGCATGCAATCTCAAAGTCAACAACAATAATATAAGAGAACTATGCTCCTGAATTTCAATTTCAGGACAACAACATAATCGCACAACTCTCAATATAATTATTTCTCTTTCTCTCAGCACCAAAAACAATGTATAGAGAATAAAAGTTTCTTATGGCAAGAGAATAAGTGAGAAAGGAGAGTATTATATCATAAAAATTTCGCTTTTGAAGTGAGCACGAGAAACCTTTATATAGGAAACAAATTGACTCAAAAAGGAAACAGTAAATGTGCTTTGGTCGTTCTTTCATCAGTTAGCATGTGGTGCTAACTCATTAGACATAGTAAAAAAGAAATAATTAATTCAAGAATTCATTATATTACATTAAAACTAGAAGAATTTAGAGATTATCTTTAATCGACAATGAGGTTTTCTTTTCCAAATGGTTAGAGTGCGTCTCTAATCAATTATGTAAAGGCCAGAAGCAATTTTACAAAAGATTTGGAATAGATGGATATTTGAAAATAATTTTTAGTGTATGTGTGCATTGCCTTAGTACTTAAAGAATTCATCTTGCTTAGTTTGCACACTACTTATCTAAACAGAATTAAAAAAAAAATAAAGTGTTAAACCAAGCAAGCTTTCAAATTTTCAATTATTCTCATGTTTATCTTTGAATTTGACTTGACTTTTTTTTTCTCTCAACATTGGAACTTGATCAGTTTCATATTTTAATAACTTATACTTTTTATATTCATGATTTTTATGATTAACTTAGATTTTCTCATTTGTTGTCATTAAAACCACATAAGGCTTTGTAGCCCGCACAACTCATAAAACTGTAATTCATGGAATAAAATCCTCATAATTGGCTTGGGTTTTGCTTGGCATAACCTTGAGTCTTAGTGATTGTTCGATGAGACGTCCCTCGGGACTTCAAACACCACTTGTGCCCCACTTCCTTTAAGGTTAGATGACACATCGATTGACAAAGTCCATGCATCAAATCAGCCCCTTTTGAAGACTTTGCTCACAAAATAAATTGGTTTTTCATAACCATATATTTTCGTACCAATATCGAGCTCAAAGAATCATTAAGTACTGATAGATATAAAAAAAACAAAGGCATTCCCTCCCTCAGGAGATTAAGTATTAGAGGTGTTCCTAGAAATGTTTTTAATCTTATGGATTATTCGCATTCCTCCATCCATTCGAACTTATTTATTTTCTTTAATGTGAAGAAAAATGGAAAGTTTTGTCGCCAACACATGAGGGGAAACGAGAGTATGCAATAATTTCCCCTTAATTCGTTGCAGTCCTTAATGATGGTTGGAGTCCTTATGTTGATTATCTTTAGGAATTTAGATGTGTTGGCTTTTATCCCTCTTCTAGTTAACATAAAGCCTATAAATTTTCCAGCTCGAACCCCAAATGAACATTTGATCGCTTCACGCTCATGGTATACTTCCTGACAGAGATCATTATATCTTATAAGTCTTCACATTGAATATTCTCATCTTGATTTTTAACAACCATATCATTTATGTAGACTTTTATATTTCACCCATTATGGTCCAAAAACACCTTTTCATCATTCTTGAATATGCGGTGTTTGCATTCATCTGACTAAAAAACATTACCTTATAGTAGTAGATGCAATTGTTGGCCATGAAGTATATTTTGGATGCGTCCAAGGGATCCATTTTAATTTTACTGTATCTTGAGTTGGCATCCATGTAGTTTAGCATCTTGTACCTTAAATACATGCCAAATAGTTTATATATGTTTGACAGGGGATATGCATCTTTAGGGCATGCCAAAATTGAGATAAGTGAGATCCACACGCATTATCCACTTTGTCGAGGATTTCTTCATCATTGCCATATTAGCCATCCAAATGGGGTATTTAATCTCGCTGATGAATCTCGCTTCTTTAAGTTTCCTTACCTTTTCATCGATCTCTACTCTCTTTTCCTCGTCCATTTTTCTATTTTTCTAAATGACTAGCTTTGTGACGATATTGATGGGAGAGATGGAAAATGATGCTAAAATCTATCTCTGATGTTTATGAGTGGCTTCAGGTGAATAGATACACATTATTTTGAAGTAGGCGCTGAGCACTTCTTATTCATATTTAGCTAGAGAAGTACCCAACTTTGTGGATTGGAAGCTTTGAGGGCCGATTTATACTTCTTTCATGTCTTCTGTGGGGACAAACCAATCATTTAGGTATTCTCTTCTAAGGTCAATATCCAAGAAATTCACGTTGTTGTGGCAAGACCTTAATGGTGAACTAGCGATCGCTGCCACCATTTTTATTTTGAGGCTTTCTTGGTTAAACTTTTTGGCTATTTCTTTTCGCTTCTTTACCCCGCCTATATGTCAGTTATCTAATAGATACTTCATTTCCAGGTGGATTGTGGATAATACCTCCTCTAGGACGTTGAAAATGGGGGTACCTATGATCATGTTGTATGATGAGGGTGCGTTCACATCAAAGTATATGACTTTTATGGATTTAACATTCCCTTACAATCTAAAAATGGTTCTAATGGAGATGTAGCCTCAGGCTTATACTTATTCGCACGATAAGCCCACCAAGGAGCCTTTAAACGGTTGTACGTGTTCCATTAAAGGATATCTAATTGACATATAAATCATGATGACCATGGGATTATCTTCGAGCGCTAGGATTCCAACGTGTTTCTAGTGTGAAAATTTGAATTTCAGCATTGAAATGGATCGAGGTTTTTGGACGAGTATGCGATGTGCATAACTTGGCCATGTCATATCTTGGAGGCATATCTTTTTCATAACCTTCTTCCTCTAGTTATCCATGTGTCTCTCCTTTGGTTCTTTTTCTCTTATAGGATGAGGACTTATAAGCATGATGTGCCTTGAAGATTGTGATCTCAGTCTAGAGTCGTACAATGCGCCATGGACAAATCTCTTTTTCCACCCTATCACTTTATCTCTTTTTTAGCTGGTTTCAATTGTTTGTGTGGTGATCGTTGATCTTATAATATTTACACCATTTATTGGACTCTTTTTCCATTACCTCTTACAATATATGGGGCTGGAGGTTTAGGGATGGCTTTAGTATGGAGCACATCCCACCATATTTTTTTATATGAATAGCGCATCTCAGATCTTGACCAAGAGACGTCGAGGGTCTATGGGCTATATACCCTCCTTTTCGTTGTCATCTAGTTATTTTTGTTGTGGAGTGTTCTATATGATATTTTGTACGGTTTCATTCAAAAGACGTAACTCTTTCATAGGGGCTCACATCTCTGCTATGACATCTAGATCCTTGTTAACAGAGGCAACCCTCACCATTGTGGAGTAGTGATAGGGTGCCATAACTTCTTAAGATAGAGTATGGTACACATTAGTTTTACTAGACCTAATGGTGAGTGTCAAATGTACTTGCAGAAAGTATAATTGTAGAGACACTGTTTGCGATAAACGAAACTAATGATCTTTTAAGATTAATGGTATATTGATTAAATGACGATTTAATCTAGTGGTCTTCGATTATAAATAACGATTTACAATTTCTCAAAACATGAAACTTACAAGAAAAACATGGCCAAACAACTATGATTCTTTAAGATTATAAAAAAAAAAATATTATGATTCTTTAAAAAAAAATTAAAAATTATGCATAAAATGGTAGAATATCTTTGTGGTCATCAAAGATAGGAAACAGTGTCAATAGTCAATACAAAACACACACACATGCAAGTCTCACTACACACAGAATGTTACTTTTGCCTCCAAGACAAAATAAGTAAATGATGCATGGTCCCAACCAATAGATAACTACTATGCCACACATGTGGCTTTGTTCTTAGAACAAAACATAAAACAAGAAACAAGAGAAATAAAAATACAGTACAATAATGGTTCTCCTCGTGTTGTTTCTTCAATTTCCTCGTGGAAAAGTAAAATTAAATTCCACGTCAAAATGAGTTAATACATACAACTCACACTTTATTGTAAGACTTATATGTTTTTCTCTATTTCCATTTTCTTACTCTCTTGTCTTCTATTACGGTTTCTCTTCTTTTGTTCACCTTCTCTTTCTTCCAAATGAAAACATAATTGTCCTTTTCTTATTTTTAAGGTATTTTATATCAAACAATGGTTGGAAAATCTGTCTATATATATATCAAACACTCTCACTATGGTTTATACCAAGAGTTGAAGTAGTGATTTTGATAACAATATAGTAAGAAAATGGAAGGAAAAAGTAACCAAAATGATTCTTCTTCTTCATTTGTTTCTGAGCTCTCTGGCTCCAAAGAGACACACTCATCTTCTTCTTCTTCATCTCCTAATGAAGTGAGGGACAAAGCTAACAAGGAGAAATGGGACTCTATACTTGGAACACCTGGTAATATATACACACTATTTTAGATTATGTTTTTGTATCATTTTCTTAAGTTAGATTATTATAAGTAAATCTTTTTTGGTTAAAGGTATAAAAAATCTTTGAATTTTTGTTCCATATAATATTATAGATTTTTTCTCACTTTTCACATGAATATAGATGTCATTTTCAAAGCCTGTGGTGGTGGATCTCAGAAAACACAAAGTGCAGATAAGAGTTCCATCTACCAAGATCAAAGAATTGAACCATGTAATCTCAGCTCATCAATATTTTATGGTGGCCAAGATATTATTCCTCATGCTCAAAATACTCAAAATGGAGGGAAAAACTTATGGGTAAGTGGTAATATATTTTTTATTTTTTCAATTTATCACATAATATACAAAAAATTATTATTTAAAATTTTTCTTATATCAATTAAATTTTAATTAACCAAAAAATTTTTAATTTATATTAAGAAGAAATTGGAATTTTAATTTTATTTTATTATATTAAGAAAAAAAATAAATATACTATTTTAGAGAAAATGTAAGATGTATTAACCGTGTAAAAAAATTTTACACATTGACAACCATATATCCTGCTAAATTGTACTTAAAAACTTTAATTAATTATATAACATGACATGACAGATTAATATATTTCTATCAGATAACAATAAATTTTACAGTATCGATGCATCTCGATTAAATCTATTATTTTATAGTATCTAGAATATCTAACATAATATATTTTGCATAACAGGCCAAAAATGTTGGAGAAGAAGAAGATTTGGGAATTGCTTCAAGAGGAGACTGGTGGAAAGGTATGTTGTGTATGATATTGTCTAAAAGTTTCTCCTATATGATATGACTTAATATTAACATACTCATTATTTTATTGTTTTATTATCTTTTCATCTGTAGGGGGCCTCTATTATTAAAATCATCATTGTCAGCTCTATTATCTCTTTCTCTACAAGGTATATGATACTGCAGTGGATCCTTGTATTTTAGTAGAGAATAGTAAGAACAGTCTCTATAAGTATAAGTGATGATATGATGACTTTCACATTGCCACATTTTCATATGCCATATGGAATAATAATTCCAAAAATTAAAAATAAATTAATCAGAAGCTTAAGTTGATGATTCTTAATTAGTAAGTGTAATTATATATATTTATTGTTATTTTATGTAATTCTAGCTAGTTACTTTTTCTTCTTGCTAAATAAGTTTAAATTTTAATTTTAGAGTCATATATTCATTATTTGATTTAATATTGCAGGTGCATAGAGTGAAAATCAAGTTATGTGAAAGCTGAACAACGAAGGAATGAATATGAATTTGCAATTAATCATTTGTGGAACTTTGTATTGTCATCTA
The DNA here is from genome assembly GCF_029867415.1 of Vicia villosa. Lineage (NCBI taxonomy): Eukaryota > Viridiplantae > Streptophyta > Magnoliopsida > Fabales > Fabaceae > Vicia > Vicia villosa. The sequence continues at coordinate 15,688,373 of NC_081184.1, read as the reverse complement.
TCTTGAATAATGTAGAAGTTAATTATTTTATGAGAAAATATCTGTTTGTTGGTTTCGTCTCTACGTTGAATTTTTCAATGATAACAAGACTTTTTCTAGAAAAAGCCAAAATGCAATAAAGAGAAAAAATATATTAGATGTACTATCAGTTACAATAAATTACATTTAGACTGTCAACAAATACTAGCTACTCCAACACTAAAATAAATTAGAAAAAATCATATAACATATTAATATTGATAAGTATAATTATAATTTCAATTGTTTGGGATTGTGAAGGATCAAACAGTTCGGGTTCAGACGGATACAACTTTGTATTCATAAGGAATTGATGGCACTTTTTTGAAAAAGATGTTGTTAGATTTTTCAAGGACTTCCATGGTATAATGCGAGGCTATCTAAATCTTTATCTTCGTCTTTTTTAACACTATTAACGAGGGTGTCTAAATTTTTCAAGGACTTCCACAGTCAGACCTTAACGATTTTAGGTCTATTTGCTTGGTTGGATGTGTCTACGAAATCTTGTCTAAACTGCTAGATTCTAGACTCAAAAGAGTGTTACATCTTTTGATATCTCATTGTCATACTGCATTTGTGTCGGACAGACAATTGTTGTATGGTGTTTTGGTGGCTAATGAGATACTGGACTATGCTAACAGAACTAAGAAGGAATATGTGATGTTTAAAGTCAACTTCGAAAAAGCCTACAACAAAGTGAGTTGGGAGTTCCTTAGATATATGTTAAAGAGAATGAATTCTGACAGAACCTGGATGAGTTATATGGAGGCTACTATCTCTTATAGTAACCTATCTATTTTGGTAAACAGCATCCTTACTAAGGATTTTGAGGTTGGAAGGGGTTTAAGGCATAGAGACCCGTTATCTGCTTTTCTTTTTGTGATTATTGTTGAAGGCCTTGCTGGTTTGGTCAAAAAAGCGTTGGAAATAGGAGAATTCAATGGCTTCAATATTCATGATAGTTGCAAGGTTGAAATTCTTCAATTTGCCGACGATACTTTACTAATAGGTGAAAGGAGTTGGAAGAATGTTTTGTCCATCAAGGAAATTTTGAGAGGATTCCAGTTGGCTTCCAGTTTGACCGTTAATTTTCACAAGAGCAGAGCCATAAATCTGAATGTTTGGTCTCACTTTTTGTACGCTGCAGCTAATTTCTTATCTTGCAGGTTGGAATCTAAAGAATTTACCTTTTACGGGATTCCAATAGGCATTAATCCTAGAAGAATAAAATCGTGGAAGTTTATGTTGGATAAAATCAGTTCGAGATTGTCTAATTGTAAAAGAAGAATGTTATCTCTTGGAGGCAGGATTACTCTTATCAAATATGTGCTTAGAAGTTTATCGATCTTCTTACTCTCGATCTATAAACTCCGAAAAAGATATGGAGAGAAATTGAGAAAATTCAATACAGGTTTTTGTGGGGTGAGAAGGAGGTTAGTAGGAAAATTCATTGGATTAGTTGGGACCAAATTTGCAAACCTCTTCCGATGGGCGGTCTTGGAGTGAAAAGTAACGAAAAAATCAACTTAGCTCTCTTACAGAAATGGAAGTGGAGAATTCTAGTGGAAGAGGAATCGTTGTGGGTGAATATTCTGAAGGTTAGATACGGAGACATTTATCACAAAGTTCTAACAGGAGAGAGTGATGGAAGAAGGACTTCTGAATTTTCTTGGTGGAAAGAAATTATCGTTAGAAAAAAATTCGTTGGGATTTGTTTCTACTTTTGCAAGTAACATCAAATGTAATATCGGAGACGGAAATTCAACTTCATTTTGGACGCCATCTTGGTGCGCTCCTGAAAGGTTATGCGATGTCTATCCAGACCTGTACCATGTGAGCATTAAGAAGTCAGCGGTATTGGCAAGTATGGGAATTTGGCTGAACAATTCTTGGCAGTGGGGCGACTTTGGGATTAAAGGAGATTTGGAGTATATGTAACGCCCCATACATAACTGACTAGTATATTATGCATGAAACGTTAAAATTGACATTGAGTACATACAAAAGCTATAGTTATAGAAAGATCCATATAAAATACAACATGAAATTCTACTAAGAAGCATAATACATGAGTCTTCAATGGATCTTGCACAGCGGAATGTCAAAACCAACGAGGTCTTCGAGCCAACACCACTTCCAAGTCTTTAGTCCAAACCTGTTACTGACCAAACGCTACTAAACCACACCTGAAAAAATATAAGTTGATTGGGTACAAATACGGAGAAAAACAAAGTGACTCGTCCACCATTGGAATTGTCTCAAGCAAATACACACTGTATAGCAAACAAGTATACAAACCCGCATCCACACACGGGGAATCCAGAAGTGTAACAACCTCGGCTAGATTATGGAATAAATGCATCCTCGATGAGTAATGTAACACCCCATTTCTACCCGACAAATATATATAAATCAGAGTTTCCAAAAATTTCTCAATAAACAAATGAGGCGTCACATAATAAAACAAAACAATTCAACTCGTCGCATAAAGCGGATACATAGCACCTTTGAAATAGAATAACTTATTTTATTAAAACACAGCGGAATCACTTAAGAATGTATTCAATAAAATATCCTCAGTTAACTTATCATTTAGTTCAACCAAGATAACACAATTAAACAAAAACATCATGAATGACATAAATCGTTCCCCCCAGAGTGCTATGTATCAGAGCGACAACCGATTCGAGTAACGACAACTAAATCTTCATACTTGAATACCTGCACGTTACCAATATAAAGGCAACGGCGAAACAAGAGAAAAGGGTGAGATATCAAATCATATAAGTGGGCATATGATAAATTGCATGCTAGGATTCAGACATATAAAATCATCACATCACAAGTATCAATAGCTACTATATACATCATACTTCTACAGTTCATTAATCTCACATACTTTTCATCACACAACAAGTCATAATCATGTAAATAGTATCATCTAATAAATTTCACATATTCAAGTAAGCACAAAATTCAATAGTATAATACTCAAAAGATTCAATACTATTATCCCAAATATATACACAATCCATCATTATCACATATTCACACGTTTAACCAATTATATATCAAAACATCACCAATTTCAATTATCACATCTCATGTACACATGACAATCACATAAATGCATATATTCAAATATCACTTAACCTCAATGTGACTCAATGCAAGACATGTGACTCTATGCATGTGGTACCCAATGTGGACCCAAAGTTCCACCGCTTCCGATTCATATAGAATCTAGCCACGCTTCAGATCCGGACAAGATCAAAGCCACCAAATGTAAACATATAGTTTACCGCTTTCCGAATTCACTCTAGAATCTAAGCCCCGCTTTTGTTTCAAAGCAAACCACCTTTGTTTCAAGGCACACCATGACATGAATGCATGTACAATGTTGACAAACATATGCAATTAAGATCATCTCTACCATCTTAATATTTAGCATATCACAATAATTCAACTCGATGAATTATCCACCAATTTTATACAACATTCACAAAACATACATATCATTCACATATAAAAGGTCAATTAATCAATTACGATTCACAAAATCCAATTAACACTAGTAACCATACTATCTCATGTTAATTCTCATTTTGCCAATTATATATGAACATACACATTTAAAATCAAGCAATTAATCATTAAAATTTATGTTATCCAACTAACCACAGAGAATCAATATTAGCACAACATCATGACATATACATATATTATTCTCAACATACATATTCAAGTCAAAACACAATTACGGACGAATCCTCAAAATACCGTAATTTACCGACAAACCGAATGATTGATCCAACTTCAAGTATATTCCAATCAATTAAACTCATTGCAATTAATATAACTATTAATTTAACCAATTAACATCAAACTATATTAATTTAATTCACTTCAAATTCTACTCCATTTCCAATTTCTAGCATTCTATTGCTCAAAACCATTTTTATTGAAAAGAATATCACGCTAGCTTTCTAACGCCTCGAACGGAGACTCAAACGGAGTTACGGTTCAAAAGATATGAATTGTTAAGGTTCCAATAAAAAAACAAACACCGACGTTATACACTGACAACTCTAAACAAGTCAGAATTACTCAAAACAAATAAAAATATGACTCTTAATAATTCAAAACAACTCTAAAAACTTATTGTCAACTCTAACAACTCTATTGACAACTCTAACAACTTTATTGACAATTCTATTAAATTTTTATAGTTTATTTATAAAGAATATTTAAACTAAACATAATTTCAGTCGATTCGTACAATATCACAATTTCAACAAAATAACACCACCACGTTAATGTACTAATTAAACTTAGTTACCACGTAAATTTTCATCAAATTCCGGACAACTAATTATACCGCTTAATTCGGCTATTTTGATCAAACAAGACTATTTTACAATTATTAGTTTTATATTACATACTTCCTATTCTACTGTTTCTAATTACAATTCACTTCTTAATCAAGTCCATTTACCTTGTATCATACCACTTTATATGTTTCCTTTAATAACAAAATGCAAAACATGAAACAGACTAGGCATATATAGGAACAGCAAGCAACCGAATACAGACAGTATATACATTGAAAATGCATAAAATAAAATATTAAGTCTAAGTGGGTTACTTCATTCTCACTATATCTCATTTCATAATTTATGTTTCAAGATATATAACCAATCTATTTATCTTATTATTTTAATAAGTCTGTGACTATTGTTTTCTTTACAAGGAGATTTCTATTATAGGTCTCATTAGTGAAGATGGAGACATGACAGGTTTTGTGCCGCCAGCCATGACTCACATTCAATTCCAAGGCTCACGCTTAATGACGGCAACAAAACAGAATCATACAACCATTAACACAAATAGTAACAACCAGCAACGACAACGGCATAAACACAGTTTTCAATTTCCAGAAAATAAGTTAACAGGGCAATATCAAACAACAATAATAAACAGATTCAGCACAACAAATGCAATAAATCTACACCCCCAATTCCCCACATACAATTGTTCATGAGCCCCATTATAGGAAGAGAACCCCACCCTTACCTTATTCAATTTGAGGCAACTTGTTAGGTCTCCGATTTGGCACCATGGATGGAAGTTTCTAAGCTTTGCTAATCCTCTCCAAAACTTGCCTCTTCTCTTCAAATCTTGTCTTCTCCAAAAATGACAACTTCATTTCTCATCTCTAAAACCCTAGTTAATATTCCAATTGGGCTTAGTCTTTAAATCCTCTCTTTATTTAATATCCTCCAAAATCAATTTAGGCCCAATAAGAGATATAACTCAAATAATCAATTATATCACTTATAATAATAATTCCTTCAATATAATAATTCCGACTTATAAATAATATTATTCTTAATATTATTTTCCGACTATCCGACTTCAATTTATATAATTCCAAATACGCCCTTAAATAACACCGACAATTCAAATTCGACTAAATCAAATATTTAAATCCTTCAATAATTTAATTAACCAATTTAATTAAATTCAGGGTGTTACAACTCTCCCCCACTTAGAATATTTTCGTCCTCGAAAATTTGCTCAACACCATCCAAATACAAATCTCGTATCCAAATCTCAAATCTCCAAATCGCGCTTGGTAACACTTCGATCACTACCTCTTCGTCAAAACAACGATTCTCCTGAACACAAAGACATTACAGCTCTTACCAGTTTTGCAATAATCAACGACTCAATGCAGCATCCTGGCTCATCGCACTTATTCCTACAGTCTATCAATCCAAACGTCAAGATAACCCCACTTCACAATCTTCTAACATACCGCCCTTCACTTCTTACAAGTCGTATAACAACATTGCAACGCAATGCTTCCGCTGCGCAACTCTGATAATTCTTCTTTAAGTCACTTTCCTCGTTAAAATTCTGTCAACTGTATGGTTCACAAATTTTAAATCCAATGCACACTTTCCTTAATACCCATTTTCACATTGTTGTTTCACTATTACCTCCAAATCCTTCACCTTGCGACATTCGCTTGCACAAAACTCACTACTCCGAATTGTTCATTTCTTCCAACTGTTACTCAACCATTCCTCTTATCAAAATACACAAACTGGTGAGCGACTACCTTCGCGATGTAACATCAATACTCTTTCTCTACTATTAAGATAGCAAGACAGATCTATAACATTCAGTACAATTGTCATCTACCATTAACAATGGATTGAGGGTGATCTGTTCCCCAATTTGTCAATTAGTATTCGACAACCATAGTGGAGTATAAACCGTTGTTACTTCATAATAGTGCCACTCCCGAATTTTCACTCAAATCCATCAACACGTCATAATCCAATAATTCACTTTGGGTTTTTACAATACCCACAACTTCCTACTCGTTATATCTTGTCGATGAGACACCAACGTCCAAGCATATTACAAAATCTGCTTTGTAGTCACTTAGCATCACATAGTTGTCAAACGTCTTTCCATCTCCAAAATTACTTCTATACTCATACTTCACAATTCATCTCATTATCTTTCCGATGCTTCAAACGGAGCTCAAATCGAATATCCGGAACTCAAGTTATGAATTTTTAAAGTTTCACAATGATTCTGAATTTTTCTGCGACTTGCTTACGGAGATCCTACTCTGAAACTCACTTTTCTTTGACTCAAACACATCCCAAACAGCCTCCAGCATAACTTCTTATAACTCGAGAGATGCATTCTTTCATCGAAATTCCAGTCTTGATATCACGGAGACAACAATTCTTTTTACAAGCTACACGCGTCCTCGAGTTTCCAACTCGAACTCACGATTCACAACTCCAAGCATCGACCACATCCGACAGTTACTTATGCGAGTCCAACATAAAGCCCACTGCAACTTCATTACTCTATCACTTTTCAAACATCGGCATTTCACACAAAGGTTACCTGCATCGACAACTTCACAATCCTCCATCATGCTGAACATCGCAGCTCTCTAAATTCCGTCTCTCAAAATCATTCTCAACTTCACGTCGTCTTCGAATCCAAATAACCTCCAAAACTCTCGACAACACTTGCACCAACGCTTGTCGACAACATACCAGACTATCTCTTACAACAGAAATCCCTTCGAGAAGCAAGGCTTCTCCCCCAGTTATCGTCAAACTACTCCCTGCAACAAAACAAACAAGTGCCAATAGTGTTCCACACACCTGTCGCGTACTACAAGATAAAACACTGACAGCATTCAACTGTCGTACAAACTCAACAGACTCGACAACTTGGTCAAACAGACCAACCAGGCTCTGATACCACTAATGTAACACCCCATTTCTACCCGACAAATATATATAAATCAGAGTTTCCAAAAATTTCTCAATAAACAAATGAGGCGTCACATAATAAAACAAAACAATTCAACTCGTCGCATAAAGCGGATACATAGCACCTTTGAAATAGAATAACTTATTTTATTAAAACACAGCGGAATCACTTAAGAATGTATTCAATAAAATATCCTCAGTTAACTTATCATTTTGTTCAACCAAGATAACACAATTAAACAACAACATCATGAATGACATAAATCGTTCCCCCTAGAGTGCTACGTATCAGAGCGACAACCGATTCGAGTAACGACAACTAAATCTTCATACTTGAATACCTGCACGTTACCAATATAAAGGCAACGGCGAAACAAGAGAAAAGGGTGAGATATCAAATCATATAAGTGGGCATATGATAAATTGCATGCTAGGATTCAGACATATAAAATCATCACATCACAAGTATCAATAGCTACTATATACATCATACTTCTACAGTTCATTAATCTCACATACTTTTCATCACACAACAAGTCATAATCATGTAAATAGTATCATCTAATAAATTTCACATATTCAAGTAAGCACAAAATTCAATAGTATAATACTCAAAAGATTCAATACTATTATCCCAAATATATACACAATCCATCATTATCACATATTCACACGTTTAACCAATTATATATCAAAACATCACCAATTTCAATTATCACATCTCATGTACACATGACAATCACATAAATGCATATATTCAAATATCACTTAACCTCAATGTGACTCAATGCAAGACATGTGACTCTATGCATGTGGTACCCAATGTGGACCCAAAGTTCCACCGCTTCCGATTCATATAGAATCTAGCCACGCTTCAGATCCGGACAAGATCAAAGCCACCAAATGTAAACATATAGTTTACCGCTTTCCGAATTCACTCTAGAATCTAAGCCCCGCTTTTGTTTCAAAGCAAACCACCTTTGTTTCAAGGCACACCATGACATGAATGCATGTACAATGTTGACAAACATATGCAATTAAGATCATCTCTACCATCTTAATATTTAGCATATCACAATAATTCAACTCGATGAATTATCCACCAATTGTATAGAACATTCACAAAACATACATATCATTCACATATAAAAGGTCAATTAATCAATTACGATTCACAAAATCCAATTAACACTAGTAACCATACTATCTCATGTTAATTCTCATTTTGCCAATTATATATGCACATACACATTTAAAATCAAGCAATTAATCATTAAAATTTATGTTATCCAACTAACCACAGAGAATCAATATTAGCACAACATCATGACATATACATATATTATTCTCAACATACATATTCAAGTCAAAACACAATTACGGACGAATCCTCAAAATACCGTAATTTACCGACAAACCGAATGATTGATCCAACTTCAAGTATATTCCAATCAATTAAACTCATTGCAATTAATATAACTATTAATTTAACCAATTAACATCAAACTATATTAATTTAATTCACTTCAAATTCTACTCCATTTCCAATTTCTAGCATTCTATTGCTCAAAACCATTTTTATTGAAAAGAATATCACGCTAGCTTTCTAACGCCTCGATCGGAGACTCAAACGGAGTTACGGTTCAAAAGATATGAATTGTTAAGGTTCTAATAAAAAAACAAACACCGACGTTATACACTGACAACTCTAAACAAGTCAGAATTACTCAAAACAAATAAAAATATGACTCTTAATAATTCAAAACAACTCTAAAAACTTATTGTCAACTCTAACAACTCTATTGACAACTCTAACAACTTTATTGACAATTCTATTAAATTTTTATAGTTTATTTATAAAGAATATTTAAACTAAACACAATTTTAGTCGATTCGTACAATATCACAATTTCAACAAAATAACACCACCACGTTAATGTACTAATTAAACTTAGTTACCACGTAAATTTTCATCAAATTCCGGACAACTAATTATACCGCTTAATTCGGCTATTTCGATCAAACAAGACTATTTTACAATTATTAGTTTTATATTACACACTTCCTATTCTACTGTTTCTAATTACAATTCACTTCTTAATTAAGTCCATTTACCTTGTATCATACCACTTTATATGTTTCCTTTAATAACAAAATGCAAAACATGAAACAGACTAGGCATATATAGGAACAGCTAGCAACCGAATACAGACAGTATATACATTGAAAATGCATAAAATAAAATATTAAGTCTAAGTGGGTTACTTCATTCTCACTATATCTCATTTCATAATTTATGTTTCAAGATATATAACCAATATATTTATCTTATTATTTTAATAAGTCTGTGACTATTGTTTTCTTTACAAGGAGATTTCTATTATAGGTCTCATTAGTGAAGATGGAGACATGACAGGTTTTGTGCCGCCAGCCATGACTCACATTCAATTCCAAGGCTCACGCTTAATGACGGCAACAAAACAGAATCATACAACCATTAACACAAATAGTAACAACCAGCAACGGCAACGGCATAAACACAGTTTTCAATTTCCAGAAAATAAGTTAACAGGGCAATATCAAACAACAATAATAAACAGATTCAGCACAACAAATGCAATAAATCTACACCCCCAATTCCCCACATACAATTGTTCATGAGCCCCATTATAGGAAGAGAACCCCACCCTTACCTTATTCAATTTGAGGCAACTTGTTGGGTCTCCGATTTGGCACCATGGATGGAAGTTTCTAAGCTTTGCTAATCCTCTCCAAAACTTGCCTCTTCTCTTCAAATCTTGTCTTCTCCAAAAATGACAACTTCATTTCTCATCTCTAAAACCCTAGTTAATATTCCAATTGGGCTTAGTCTTTAAATCATCTCTTTATTTAAATTCCTCCAAAATCAATTTAGGCCCAATAAGAGATATAACTCAAATAATCAATTATATCACTTATAATAATAATTCCTTCAATATAATAATTCCGACTTATAAATAATATTATTCTTAATATTATTTTCCGACTATCCGAATTCAATTTATATAATTCCAAATACGCCCTTAAATAACACCGACAATTCAAATTCGACTAAATCAAATATTTAAATCCTTCAATAATTTAATTAACCAATTTAATTAAATTCAGGGTGTTACAAGTAACCTCCTGCCTATATGTCAAGGGACTTGTACAAGCACACTGCAAGACGGTTAAACGGGTTCGCACAAGCCTAAATGGCCGCGAGATGACTTTTGCCTAAATGGCGTCATTGTTCCGTTAACCTTCTTCACGCGAGTGAGTTACGCCGAGTACAAACCGCCACCTTGACGCCTGAGCCCATCGAGCACTAGAGGTGAGTTACCACATTATGCATTAGCCTACATAGCTGCATAACCCCACCATACCGAGCACGCAAGTGTGTTAACGGCAAGTGAGTAGAACCCCGTACGGAAACTCATGAGCACACTGCAACGGTAGCTCAGATGCACACCATATCGAACAATACACATGAACGGGTTATTCCATTGGACTACACGGTCCGGGAGGGCTCATAGACTACATAGTCAGAGCAGCGTCCCAATCTAACCTTCTGGCCACTTCGATTCAAGCATACGGAAATATGACGTAATGTCAAGGTCACAATCAATACAATCAAACCAATCGTTTAACCAAAACGACGGTGTCCACAGGTTTTCATGTATAAAACATAATGGCATAACATTCTCAAATATGGATGTCACATTCATAGTAAGCAATAGATAATATATGCCACGCATAACATGTGAATTATTAATCGAATGATAGAGACATAATTTCTCATACTAATTCGTTGATTCACTAAGTGGGGTTCCACTATGGTTAAATCAAACATTCTGGTTTGGGGATCAATTTTATTAGAAAGTACCCGTCGCTAGCTTTCCAATGATATAAAGTTTGCGCAATTCCGATACCCGAGCCGAAAGTTACGAATTTCTGAAGTTTGCTGATTTTTCCCTTTTAACCCTGCGTAACGGGTTACGCCAAATCCGTAACCGGTTACGGGCACGAAAAATAGCCCAGAATTGCATTTTCAGCAATGTAACCGGTTACACAAAACACCGTAATCGATTACACTGTATCAGAAATGAATTTTCTGCATTTTAAGGGTTCCAAACTTATTCCAACTCTAATCCAAACACTTCTAACATCCTAATATCATTCCAAAGGAGTGCATTATCAATTATTAGTAGAATTAACATGGAACACAAGTATACTATCAACATGCAATATAGTTTTATCATCAAAGAACATATATCATGCATCAAGTGTATCTCACCATAGCCCCATAACATGTAATTTCCCAATTTCTACCCAAGTTGCTATCTAAGGACTCACCTTGCTAAAAAGGAGGTTGAGAGGATGATCATGCAGCCATTGAACCCTCACCATAGTCAAAGTTTCACTCCATCTTCATCAAACTCGTATCCACTCTTTAACACACAATCAGCATGCATGTCCCAACTTCAAACTCGCTTTTCTCCTTCAAAACAGAAGCTATAAATGCGAACCATAGGTGCAAATCAAAGAGAAATTCGTTAGCTTTCCAATGGGACCAGAATCGTTACGATCGGAGTTACGAGTTGAGAGTTATACCTGATTTAGTGGAGCTGTACCAAGTGTTGCGAAAATAGAAACTTGAAGATGAGTTCTCCCTTCCTTCTCTTTGCTTCAATGGCTATTCCTTTCTTCTTTCTCCCAAAAATCTGATTTATGAAGCACTATCAATCCAAACAAGCCTTAAGTTCACATGCATAAGGTTAATTGTCTCAATTGCCCTCCAACTAAATCATATTTACACCATTGCCACTTGGTTAGTTCCTAACCAATTTCCTTCTACTCCAACTAATCTTTCTTAATGCATAATTAATCCATAATATTTTCTTAGTATTTCATAATCATGCTTGATTATAATATGGGATATTACATTCTCCCCCCCTTAAATAGAATTCGTCCTCGACTTCTCTCTGATCACCACGGAAACAACGTGTCCAAATCTATACCAACTAGGGGATGAAATGTTCCTTACATTTCTCTTCTGATAATCTCACTACTCTGTCTGAGGGTCATTCCATACGAAGAAACATAATCTGCCAAAACACCTGCGTCCCACTATGCATGGTTAGAACCTTGACTCTCAAGCAACACGTCTATCCAGATACTTCATCCTGACATATCTGGGGAAAGATCCTTCCAGGGTCCTAGGCCTTCACTGCTCTGCACTGAATCTCCCGAATTTCAGAAACCCTAGCAATCCACTCCTGTTGGATATCTGCTGTTCAAACTCTGTTGTGTTCACCCTTGTCCAACACACTTACTGATTCACTTAGCTCCTTGAATTACTTCCCGTTCGAGAATTTACTGCCACAACGTCACTTCTGCGACAACACTTCAAATTATTCTCCACTCGAGTCCATATAATGTCATTAGGTGATCTCCAATTTCCTCGGTCTTAACTTCCACTTCCCAAAGTCTTAGGGTGATTGTCCCAAATTTACCTTTACTTATACAACTGAATCTCCCTACTTTAACCCTTTACTCCAGTTTAGACATAACAACTGTCACCGTAAACCACGAAGGTGTAATCATCTTGCAACTATAGCCTTGACATTCGATAACCTCACACAAGATTCTACTGAAGAGAGGCGAAATTCAACAACTGACCTGTAACCATTGTCCAAGTCTTCCTGCACAATCGTAGTGCACAAGGTATAACCACAAAGAACTTGCGCCAACTGAATGTCCTTTCTAGCCTTCAGCATTTTGGCAGTCACGATACTAGGTCCAACCCTTGTGACTTACAAGCTAAACTGATAGCCTACGAACATCGGACCGCATGCCATCCACAAAAAGTATTCCCAAGCTGGCCCATTGACAACACCTCTCGAGTTTATGGTGGATCCTCAAGGGACTGGAATGGACGAAACGCTGCTTCGACAATTTCCCTTAGGAAGATACTTTCATCCCAACATAAAATCCTACAAATAGTCCGTTCATTCCTACCTCAGACTTATCTGATTCTTCCTTGATCCGTTGCGCTACTCTGATTCCAACAAGTCACACACCTTGAAATCCTCTGAGTCACATTATACCCATATCCACTTAGTTTCCATTAATACACAATAATTCCTTATCTACAGTTGTCCAATTACAAGACGCGCCAGAACTCCATATAGTTCATCTACCACAATTTAGGTACACGTTTCATTCTCAAGACACTGAAACCCAAATACTCACTGACTTAGAGGTTCGTCCCTGTCACTGATTTCCACAATGTACAACTGCTATGTTTTTCATTCCAATAAATCTTTGTTGCTCAACCGGTATGTCGAACCCTTCACGACGTACTGCAGCTCATGATAACTCTAGCAGTTTTACACAACTTCTACCCAACCATACACCTTCATTCTCTTAGTGTAGTATCACCTCTGATAACTCGTGCGACTTACTGATATAACAATCCTCCCATAACCATACTCCATTCACATAGTCATCTAATGTATGTTCCACCTCTGAATCAGACACTAAACTGACTTCCTCGGCGCCTGCATCCTTCATTGCACTGCCTCCAACGGTCTGAGTGTAGCCACAATGCAAGAAACCACACTTTGTACTTCGAACATTTCTCTTATAGACTTCTTAGCAGTTCTCAAACCAAAATGTCTATGCTTTACCAAAATTGGGATTTCTTCACCCAGAGTATCTACAGACACTCTACCAGATACGTCACACGTCAAACTAGTCCAAGATACAACTCGCATATTCCATCACCGGTCGCCAATGGTACATGATAGCCACTCACCATGCTGACCAGGATATCATGATCGCACATGAGTCCTACCCTAGGCATTCATGCAAAATTGCCAACTTAACAATTCCTGAAACGAGAACGTCCCCAAGGTACAATCTGATACTAACTCACGCGATCACGATCACTCAGAGTCTCCATAAGCATAGTATCGGATCTTGATCCGTCCCACCATCGCCTGTCTAGTTATTCCTCTACTATCGAGCGCTACGTATGGATCCTTATCCCACATACCTTATGAGAGTCTGGATCTGTGTCTCACGAGTGCCAAATCAGAATTCTACCTTGAGCTTCAGATCATCTTTGTCCCACACATGTCGGAAAAAGGATGACTCACGCATCTTGTGCACGATAGCGATACTATGGCATTATACCCGTCTGGTAGTACCAACATGGTGGTCCAACTCCGAGGCCATGTATCCAGGTAACCTACCTCCGTGGCATATAACGATCTCCACGCGTATCTTAAAGTCACAACCGGCAAGTGTCTGAACAGGCCTCCAATAGGCTCATCGTTCCTTAAGTCCTTCGAATCACACTCCTCAGGATGCTAAAACCTGAGAGTGCTACACATCAAGGTTTACTTACTCGGAAAGCCAAAATGGCAAGCACGAAGATTTGAATTTCAACTTCGGGTTACCATGCAGTGCGCGTACCCACTCGTCCCACGCATGCATGAGATTCCAAGGATAACTCAGTTCAGATAGGAATACTATAGTTCCTAACATCCGACGCAACTGCGATCATCCTGCTGACGTTCCAGATAGATCTTAGTTCCTACTCGCCTGAACGCCCAACGCCACGCGTAGTTCTATGGCTTCACTCGGGGTCAGACGAATCAACAACTAAGAAGAACTTAGGTTACTGCATTTCACGCTTCTACATCATTTCATATTCTATCTAGCATAGTTCTAGAACTTAAATATAAAATGACAAGAACAGAAATACATATCCTCTTCTATCGACCAGGTATTCAAACCTCGCCCAATCGTAAGTTACCATATTCGTACCTTCCACCAACATTTACTAGGTAACTACTCTCGCTTCGGGTACTTCGAGTTAATTCAGGATCTAATACTTCGCCCATCCAATTACTGTCCGTACCAGCGCAATCTGAAAGGTCTAACTCCTCTGTCCGCATTTCCAAAGGTCATTCTGTCCTATCAGCTCACCAGTCATACTTAACACCGGCAACATCATCAATACTGAATCCTACTAATTCTCAGCTCAACACCTTCGGAGAATCTCACTTACAAGGCTCCTACCCAATCCTGTCTGGATTTCCCTTGCTATACCATGACTTAGGGGAAGTTTCACTTCGTCCAATCAAAATCCTGGGGGTTCTGGCTGTCTTCATCCACACCTTAATAGTTCGGGTATTACTTCTTTGCGTCAAACGCTCCTCTTGAGTCTGAGAACTCCAACATTCCTTCTACTTACGTCGTCCAATAAATCCAGCCTCCATATACAATTCACCACCCAACACATCCTTCCTAGTTGGGTTCACGACACTTACAGGTTTACGAGTCCTCGTGGCGGCTCTATCGTAATCCTACTGTCTCACACTCAGTCGATGAGTTGATCAAGTTCAACAACTGAATGAGATATCAGTAAAATTAGGATGGCAACGCACACTTGAGAGGAGGAAAAGAATTGCTAGTGATGTCTCATGGCTCGGCCGAGAATCGACCTGCTCTGATACCAACTATAACACCCCATACATAACTGACTAGTATATTATGCATGAAACGTTAAAATTGACATTGAGTACATACAAAAGCTATAGTTATAGAAAGATCCATATAAAATACAACATGAAATTCTACTAAGAAGCATAATACATGAGTCTTCAATGGATCTTGCACAGCGGAATGTCAAAACCAACGAGGTCTTCGAGCCAACACCACTTCCAAGTCTTTAGTCCAAACCTGTTACTGACCAAACGCTACTAAACCACACCTGAAAAAATATAAGTTGATTGGGGTGAGATTACTAAATCTCAGTGAGTCCTCCTATCCTATGGGTCCACTCGGATCTACAGGGTACATGCATCAAAACTGAATCCACCATTGATCCGGGGGTTAACCTCACATCTGGTACAAATACGGAGAAAAACAAAGTGACTCGTCCACCATTGGACTTGTCTCAAGCAAATACACACTGTATAGCAAACAAGTATGCAAACCCGCATCCACACACGGGGAATCCAGAAGTGTAACAACCTCGGCTAGATTATGGAATAAATGCATCCTCGATGAGTAACCTCCTGCCTATATGTCAAGGGACTTGTACAAACACACTACAAGACGGTTAAACGGGTTCGCACAAGCCTAAATGGCCGCGAGATGACTTTTGCCTAAATGGCGTCATTGTTCCGTTAACCTTCTTCACGCGTGTGAGTTACGCCAAGTACAAACCGCCACCTTGACGCCTGAGCCCATCGGGTGAAAGCCTAGTGTTAGTCTACGTGACTTCACTAGAGGTGAGTTACCACATTATGCATTAGCCTACATAGCCGCATAACCCCACCATACCGAGCACGCAAGTGTGTTAACGGCAAGTGAGTAGAACCCCGTACGGAAACTCACGAGCACACTGCAACGGTAGCTCAGATGCACACCATATCAAACAATACACATGAACGGGTTATTCCATTGGACTACACGGTCCGGGAGGGCTCATAGACTACATAGTCGGAGCAGCGTCCCAATCTAGCCTTCCGGCCACTTCGATTCAAGCATACGGAAATATGACGTAATGTCAAGGTCACAATCAATACAATCAAACCAATCGTTTAACCAAAACGACTGTGTCTACAGGTTTTCATGTATAAAACATAATGGCATAACATTCTCAAATATGGATGTCACATTCATAGTAAGCAATAGATAATATATGCCACGCATAACATGTGAATTATTAATCGAATGATAGAGACATAATTTCTCATACTAATTCGTTGATTCACTAAGTGGGGTTCCACTATGGTTAAATCAAACATTCTGGTTTGGAGACCAATTTTATTAGAAAGTACACGTTGCTAGCTTTCCAACGATATAAAGTTTGCGCAATTCCGATACCCGAGCCGAAAGTTACGAATTTCTGAAGTTTGCTGATTTTTCCCTTTTAACCCAGCGTAACGGGTTACGCCAAATCCGTAACCGGTTACGGGCACAAAAAATAGCCCAGAATTGCATTTTCAGCAATGTAACCGGTTACACAAAACACCGTAACCGATTACACTGTATCAGAAATGAATTTTCTGCATTTTAAGGGTTCCAAACTAATTCCAACTCTAATCCAAACACTTCTAACATCCTAATATCATTCCAAAGGAGTGCATTATCAATTATTAGTAGAATTAACATGGAACACAAGTATACTATCAACATGCAATATAGTTTTATTTTCAAAGAACATATATCATGCATCAAGTGTATCTCACCATAGCCCCATAACATGTAATTTCCCAATTTCTACCCAAGTTGCTATCTAAGGACTCACCTTGCTAAAAAGGAGGTTGAGAGGATGATCATGCAGCCATTGAACCCTCACCATAGTCAAAGTTTCACTCCATCTTCATCAAACTCGTATCCACTCTTTAACACACAATCAGCATGCATGTCCCAACTTCAAACTCGCTTTTCTCCTTCAAAACAGAAGCTATAAATGCGAACCATAGGTGCAAATCAAAGAGAAATTCGTTAGCTTTCCAATGGGACCAGAATCGTTATGATCGGAGTTACGAGTTGAGAGTTATACCTGATTTAGTGGAGTTGTACCAAGTGTTGCGAAAATAGAAACTTGAAGATGAGTTCTCCCTTCCTTCTCTTTGCTTCAATGGCTATTCCTTTCTTCTTTCTCCCAAAAATCTGATTTATGAAGCACTATCAATCCAAACAAGCCTTAAGTTCACATGCATAAGGTTAATTGTCTCAATTGCCCTCCAACTAAATCATATTTACACCATTGCCACTTGGTTAGTTCCTAACCAATTTCCTTCTACTCCAACTAATCTTTCTTAATGCATAATTAATCCATAATATTTTCTTAGTATTTCATAATCATGCTTGATTATAATATGGGATATTACAGTATATTTCCTAGAACTCTCTGCAGTCCCTTCGACAATTATTGTTGAATAATTGTCCTATTGAGGGAAAGGTGGATAATCACGTGTGGCAACCAGATCCAATTTTTAGTTACTCTGTTAAGTCAGGATACGACGTAATTTATTCAGTTGCAACTTCTGATGAGATTAATGCTTATTGTGAAAATGCTCTTGTTGGATTATGGAAAGCGTCTGCTCCGTTCAGTGTCAAAGCTTTCGGGTGAAGGTGTTTACTCAATAGGCTTTCGAGTAAGGATTTATTGCATAAAAGAGGTGTTATTTCTTCTCCCTAATGACTTATCTTGTGTTTTTTGTGTTCATTTTGTGGAAAATATGGATCATGATTTTTTCAACTGTAAAGTGACAAAAGTTGTGTGGCAGAAGGTGAAAGATTGGTTTGGTATCAATAGAAGGGATGAAGGTACAGGTTGGTGCATTTTTCTTAATTGGATCTGTAATGTTAGGTTCAAAAATGTGAAAAAATGGTAAGGAAGGTATGATTTGGTTAGCAGTTGTTTGGAGTTTATGGAACCACATGAATGGTATATTGTTCAATGGTGAAATTTGCAATTCTTCAAACTTGATTTGGTCGATCAAGTTGAATGTTTGGAAGTGGTCGCTTATAGGAGATATTCCCAAATCCAACTGTAACTTCTACGAATTTTGTAAGGATCTCATCTCTTATTTAGTTTAATTTGTTGGTTGTGAATTTTTCTTTTCCTGGATTGTTGCTAGAGCTGTCAAAATAGGTTACCCGAACCTAAACGGATCGGCTTTGGTGAGTCGTGAACTTTTTAGGGCTGGGCAAAAAAACTTGTTGTAATATAAGCTCGAGAATTACTACCTAAGCTCGACCCTAGATGGGCTTCGGGCTATCCAACATTAAATAGGCTTTTATATTTAAAAAAAATTAAATAAAAACTCCATAATATTTATTATAAATAAAGTTAGAGATTATATTGTTTTAAACATAATACATTTTTTTTTTCAAAAAAAACATAATACATTTTTAAATTTTATATTATCTTTTATAAATACTATAATGTGTTTTTAAATACAATACATGTCTAAATTGTATAAAATGATATTCAGTATTTAACATAAGCGAAAAATAATAGAATACAATAAAAGAGTATTGATTATATTAATGTATAATGTTTAAAAGAGAAAGATTGAATAGAATAGAGATGAAATATAATGAAGTGAGAAAAATTAATGTGTTATTTTTTAGTAAGACAATATAAATATGAATATAATTTTTTTTAAAATTTAATACTTATGCGGGCCTAACGGGTACCCACAGTCTATATGGGCTAGTCCTAATGGGTAACTTGTTTTTCAAGGTTGGGCTGAAAAAGCCTTGAAAAAATGTAACTTTGCGCTAAAACCAACGTCGAGGTGTTGCCACTCCAAAACAAATGAAAACCAGATCATCGGCCGCTTACTAGGATACTGTAAAGCCTAAACACAACACCATAATTGCATAAAAAGCCTTGTCTGACAACACCCTTACTATCCTCACTAACGATCGATGACCTAGACAACAAAAATATACCCCCTCTATCTCTGGACAAGAATAACAACTACAGTCAAATGATTCAAAAAAATCTACACCCCAATTATAATAGAACAAGACATTCGCCTGATATAAAATGTTGCTCTCCTGCTTCCAACAAAATTGCAACACTTGCTGCCACTACGCCCCACTACTAACGACCCCAAAACAAATAGAAATTACTCATCAAACAATCCAAAACACACCCTAGGATTCGTGCACCATTGCGAGATGTTATCCACAATATTATGTTGTGTAGCTTATTATTAAGTTAGAACTTTAACTTCCTCTAATATCTTTTATAAATTTAATTCCTTGTCTTTAAATACATTGTCATTTCTAGTTTTTCAGATGTTCCATATATACACGAACTATATTGGGCTAGCTGGCAAGGAAACAACCTTTTCTTTTCAAACTGATTTAAATGTGAAAGCCCATTGTTATTAGGGGTGGCAAAACGGGTCGTGGCCGGTTGATTCGTCCCGCACACCCGCTAAAAAGTAACGGGTGGAGTTGGAATTTCGGGTCCATCGCCCACCAAACTCCGTTGCGTCAAAGCCCGCCACCCATCAAAGCTCGCCTGCCAAAATCCGCCGTCCGCCAAAGGTCACCCCACCTATTTTTAAGTAAATATTTTTAAAAAGATGATTTATAAAAAATAAGTGAAAAATCTAATTGAAAGGTAAAAAAAACTATTAATCTATTAAAACATAAAAAGACGGGTAAAGTCGCCGCCACCAACCCGCCACCTTGGCAGGACGAGCTAGATTTTTATGCCCATTTCTATTTGGCGGGCTTACCCGCCCTACTCTTTTTTTTACAGACTTAAGACATGACGGAGCGGACGGCCCGTTTTGGCACCCTTAATTGTATTTAACATATTGTCATTTAGGGACCAAATTTTGCATCAAGTCTTGACATTGTTCGTTAAACAAGTTTGAGACCAATTTATAAAATACACTAAATTACTTGTTGATAGCATGTGTATGGTGATTATTTTTATTGTTAGAATTGGATCGAACTCTATTATGTCGAAGGATAGCTTCTGGTTTGATAGAGAATATGCATGAGATCGAAGCTTGTTCACATGCTGCTGTCGAAGGCCTACATACTGTAGTTGAAGTGTGTTCTAGTATGTGGGTGTCGAAATGCTAGGGTTATTAGTATTTGGAATTGGGTTTGTTTGTTATGTCCAATTGTTTAAGTTAGTTTGTACCATAAGTTAGCTTGTAATGGGTATTTGTGAAAAAGCCCATTAGTTTAGTATGTTAGGTTTATTATAAATAGCATACTAGTCTCTCATCATTGCATACAACAAATCTTAATTTAGAATGAGAGGGTTATTTGTTATTCATGTAACACTTGTAATCTTGTTTCAAAGAGAAAGTAATAATTTCTTGTAGTTCTTCTTACTTCCTATTGTCTTCCCTATTATACTCTAATTTTGGCATCGTTTGCACAATATTTATAAATAAAACTATCTATTTATAAATCAATATGTGGATTAAGATTTATAATAATAATTATATTTTAATCGAAAGCGATTGATTACATAATCATTTTAATTTGTTTATTTTGTCAAAACCACTTTCAAAATGATTTTTCATAAATTAGGATTAAAAAATCAATTATTTATAAATTTGAATAAAAAATTAATAATGTTTTTTTTAAACTGATTACTTATAAATTAGAATTAAAAAATGATTGTTTATAAATTAGGTTAAAAAAATTGGTTATTTTTAAAACTAATTTTTTTAAGGTCAATTTTTGTAAAAATTAAATTTATTTAAGTGATTATAATATGATTTAAATGAATTCATTGTTAAGAGAATAAAATTTTAGAGAAAATAAAATCTCCATCAAATGTGTAAAATAGTTTTATAGTCTCAATTATTTCGCGATGTATATCCACCAAATAACTCATATTTTTCTTTAAAATACTAATATGAACGATGTGTAAAATTACTTTATGCCGATAGTGTATATCTACTATACTCAAAGTTTCTAACATAAAGATTTTTAAAACATAAATTTTGGCAAAGTTATTTAACATGTGTAATTATTTTAATGATTGGTATTTTATGGTAGGAGGTGTATAACTCATTTGTGTTTGTGTTGGTGTGAATCAGGTGATAGTATTGTGTTAAGAAGATTAAGATAATCCAAGAGAATATGAGAGCTTCGCAGAGTCTCCAGAAGAGTTATTGTTATAAGACGAGGAAGGCACTTGAGTTTCAAGAGGGAGATCATGTGTTTTTGCGAGTTACTCTAGTAACTGGTGTTGGTTGAGCTTTGAAGTATCGAAAGCTCACACTATATTTTGTTGGTCCATACCAGGTTTTGCAGAGGATGGAGGAGGTGGTCTATCAGATTGCTTTGCCATCGCTACTTGCTAATCTCATGATGGTTGAGCACCTGAGTGTTGAGGAATTACTTGTGCGAATAGAGTATCAGGAAGTGAAGCAGTGAAGGTTGAGAAAAACACAAGAAATGGGAGATTTGAATTGGGTTTTCTAAAAAACTTTTCTTTCTAGAAAAACTATTCACCACAATCAATGAGATAAATAAGAAATGAAAGAGTATGGACATGTCCAGTTTATACAAGTTCACCTTAAAAAAAGTTAATCTTGTCCACTCGCCAAGGTGATTTCTCCTTAGAAAAGGACTTAATCCACTAATCTTAAAAGATTACAAACAACCTCTAAAAGTCTAGAAAGACACCTTAACCCTCTCAAGTATATAGACTAACAACCTAGTCACTTAAGGAATTCAAATATAGACAGATTTTCAATAGAAAATGTTTACAAATAGTGCTTCTAAATAAGCAAAAGAAAATAACACTTAAGAATAAGTGATAACAAAACTAATGAATAACAACTCTTGTGTTCTAGAGATTCTTAGAAATAGATTTCTCACAAAGGAGTGTTTAAAATAATCTCTCTTAGATTTTCTTTTTCTTTCTCTTTTCTTTTCACATTGAAGATATGTATGTTGGGGTTGAAATATATTTGAATAGCTTGAGCAGCTTTAATGTATTCACAATAAATTGGCAGTATTCTTCAATGGAGAGTGTCTTATATATATAGTCCCAAGAAAAAGACCATTAAGAAGGATAAGACGTTGCTTTCCTTTCCATCTGATGTAACAACTCTAAAAAGATCGTGGGGGATAAAGAGCACACCAAAATCGGGATTGTATATACGTCCTTGCAGTAGTGGAGAAGATAGTGTGCTATTGCACTATTAAGATTCTAGCACAAGTTTCTGATCTTTCTTCTTTGAAATGTACTTCTGATATGAAGTAGAGAGAGTATGGAAGAGATCAAGTAACGTAGATGTCCCAAGAGAGTTAAGTCTTCAGATTGAGAATGAAGTCTTCAGAGTTGAAAGCAATAGCTTATTTGAATGACGCGTCTTAATTTTTGAGCTGGATGAA
This sequence comes from Vicia villosa, assembly GCF_029867415.1. Lineage (NCBI taxonomy): Eukaryota > Viridiplantae > Streptophyta > Magnoliopsida > Fabales > Fabaceae > Vicia > Vicia villosa. The sequence goes on along the minus strand of NC_081184.1, from coordinate 15,665,100 downwards.
AAAGCTTATCTGAGCTTGAAATCTTGACTTCTGATTTGGAAGAGTAGCTTATCTTAGAAACACTTTGAAAATCTTTTTCTGGTGTATCATTCAACATTCTTCAAAACAGTTGATGTCACTTCCGAATTGGATGAACAGTTCTTCTGTTGTGTGCCAGCGCTGATTCTGATGATCTTTTAGACATCAATCCATAATCAATCAGAATAGTGAATTTGCACACACTCAAGAAACTATTAGAGTACAAAATTATTGCATATAAAATATATGTATTGTTATCATCAAAACTAAAGACTAAATGCATAACCAAATCATGTTCTAATAAGCAGTTGTGTGGTAAAGAGATTACCTTGGTGAAGGTAGTTTGGGGAGAACCACTTGATGGAAGCGTGACCTGGGAGTTAGTCATATCTAACTCTATTTCCTTTAGGTAATTTTCGAGGGCAAAAATTCTCTAAGGGGGAGAGTGGTAACACCCCAAATTCGATTAATTGATTTAATTGAATTGTTCGTGTATTTAGTTAATTATTATGTGTTTTAATTTAAATAAATTATGTGTTTATGTGTGTTGTTGGTGTGAAATGGTGTTGGTGGGGTGTGGTGAGAATATGGGTGTCTAGTAGAATAATTAAAAATAACTAAAATATTAGTATTTTTAATTAATTAAAATAGAATAAGAAATCGTATTTAATTTTAAAAATAAACATAGAAATTGGTGAATTTGTGATAGAAATCATTTAATAATTAATTTAAAAGAAAATAAGAGTTAGTAGAGCAATAAGGGGCATTTAGGAAAATGTAGAAAAAATTAAGGGTAGAACGCGAATAACCTAAATGGGAGAATTATGTTGTATTTTAAATAGAGAAGTGTGAGAAATGAGAGAAGTTTATAGTATGTGCATAATAGAAGTTGGAGAAAAAGTGGAAAAGAGGCAAAAACTCTGGGAGAGCTCTAGGAAAGGGAAAAACACCATAGTCAAGCTTGGATTTTTACTCCAAATTCAGGTAAGGGGGAGAATTACTTTAATATGGGTGTTAAACTGCTTGAATGGTGGAGAGAGTTCCTCACCCTCCTCAAGGTCTTTCCCTAAAGTCACCAATGTTGATGATTATGTATGTTCTTGATGAAGTATGGATAATTTGATTGTGATCAATGTACTTAATATGAAAATTGCATAATGCTTTAATGATGAATCTCTATGTCTCTATGGGTGCAAGAGTTAATTGATTTGATGTTCATATTTATGGCGCTATAATGATGAACAAAATATCAGGTTTAATGATGATTTGATGTTAAGGTGTTAATTACATGAAATTCATGTGTTATATACATTTCTATGACTACTGATATTGTAAGACTGGTATAAAAAGGTGGGGGTAAATTAAAATAGGTTAAAGGATGGTTTGGAAGGGATAGAGATTGGAGAAGACAGATCAGTACATAGAATTTCTAGAAAAACTTCACAGGCCAATATATTAGCTACAGTGAAAAATCTATTGGTTCACTTTGAAAGACTAAAATTTTTATTGAACCAATTAATTATCTACAATGAACAATCTATTGGTTCACTTTGAAAAACTAAAATTTGTATTGAACCAATCTATTGACTACAGTGAACAATCTATTGGTTCACTTTGAAAAACTAAAAATTGTATTGAACCAATCTATTTTTTTAATAAGTGGAAACCTCTAACTAATCTCTTATCTATAAGGCTACTTTCGTGGAAGAATAATTATGTCTTCTTGGGAGGGAGAGTGATCCTCCTTAACTCTATTCTTAATTTCATTCCTATTTTTTTCTTATCTTTTTTAAAGATGCCTTTCAAGGTTTGGAAGAAGATAGTGAAGATCTAGAGGAGGTTTCTTTGGGGAGGAGTGAAAGGGGAGTCTAAGATTTCCTGCCTCAAATGGGTTGATGTTTGTAAACCTAAGAAGTTAGGGGGCGTCGGTGTTTGTGACCTTCGGTTGGTCAACTTGGCCCTCTTGGGTGATTGGAGGAGGCATCTGCTCTTAGGGGCTTTTGGCGCAATATTCTCACGGCCAGATATGGTGTAGCCCCTACGACTTCTAACATGGGCGGGAGAGTCGGTTGTCTTTCATCGGCCTCAGCTTGGTGGAGATGGATGTCCCTCCTTGAAAGTTGTTGACACTACTGACTAATTTAGGGATGGTCTCTCCTTGAAAATTGGTTCTGGTCTCCTTACTTCCTTTTGGGAGGATATTTAGGTTAGAGAGTCTCCCCTTCGTCTTAGATTCCCAATACTTTTTTCGATCTCTGACCAAATTTTAAAATCTTTTGGGGAGGATGGTAGATGGGAGGGGAAGAGTTGGATCCGGGACCTCAAGTGGAGGAGAAATTTTCTCTTTGATTATGATTTAGCCCTTTTTAGTGATCTCCAATATGTGATTAGAGGCTTCACCCTTTCTATTGAGACTGGTGTCTGGAGGTGGCGTGGGTGGAGTGGCGAGGTTTATATTTTTTCTTCTGCATACTCTGGTCTTGTGGCTCGAGAGTTTCTCCCAGATCGTCAGGTCTCTATCATAGAGTTAGTTCTTCTGTCTATTTGGCATAGTTGGGTCCCTTCTAAAGTTATAATTTTCTCTTGGCAATTTCTTCAGGATCGTATCCCAACCAGAAATAACTTACTTTAGAGGGGTGTCCCTCTGACCTCAGGGACGATTTCATGTCCCTTATACTTGTTGTATATTGAGTTGTCCTCCCATCTCTTTGTGACCTGAGAGGTTGCATCGTTTGGTATAAGATTTTTAGGAGGTTGGGGTCGTGTGTTGGTTTTTCTAGAGATACCTTAACCCTTTTCAAGATGTTTATCCCTTCGACAGGAGACTGTAGGACTAGAGAGAGGTTGAGGACAATTTGACATGCCATGGTTTCGTCGATTTGAAAAACTCTAAATGATATAGTTTTTTCCAGATCTTCGGTGACATCAAAAGATGTGGAAGACATGAGCATCTTTCTCGGCCTGGCTGAAGAACCATATCTTGTTTCTTAATCAATAGAGGGGGGAGTGGTTTTGACCTCCATCTGATGCTGGTCTTTTCTGTGTGTTTCCGTTGTTTTTTTTTTTGTAGTTTTGATTTAGATCCTCCTTTTCTGGTGGTTGGGGTTGAAGTTATTTTAGCTGGTAGTTTCTCTTGCTTATTTTTTAACATGTTATTGCTCTTTAGGCTCTAAACGTGATTGTTGTTTTTTTTTGTTTATAAACACCGGTATAGTCCGGTTCGGGGGTCAATTTTGGCATCATGTGGTTCTAGCCCCCTCCCGATCGCAGTTGTGGGGGATCGAACCGTGGTCCTTCCTACCAAGTTCATCGTCAATCACCACTGAACCAACTAACGATAAGTTTATTGTTGTTTTTATGTGAGTGTATGTATTACGATTGGAGTCAGAACAGGTTAAAGAACTCAAAAGACACTTATAGAAGCATTTACAAATCACTCGCCAAAAAAATATTTATAAAACTACGTTATTGTGTGTGTGTGTGTGTGTATATATATATATATATATATATATATATATATATATATATATATATATATATATATATATATATATAGGGGTGGCAAAGTGGGCGGCTCGCCCCGCTCCGTCATATGCCAGCCAAAAAAAGAGCAGAGGGGACATGTCCGCAAAGTTAAAATTGACATAAAAACCTAGCCTGCCCCCTCAAGGTGGCGGACGGCGGACTTACCCGCCTATTTATTTTTTTATCATTTTTAATAGATTATTATATTTAATTTTTACATTTTAATTAGATTTTTCACATAATTTTTAAAACAATTTTTTATATAGTATCTTCAAACAAATTTTACTTAAAAATTATTACATATATTCACAAATAAATGTATAAAATGAAATTATCAAAAATTAGAAATACTATAATTAACTAAAAAAAAAGAGCGAATTTTGACGGAGCAGCGGGCTTTGGCGCGGCGGGCGGCGGGTTTTGTCGGGACGAACTTAGGTCGACGGAGGACCTAAAATCTCAACCCAACCCGCCATTTTTTAGCGGGTGCGCTGGCCGGTCCGCGGAGCCACTGTCCGTTTTGCCAGCCTTATATATATATATATATATATATATATATATATATATATATATATATATATATATATATATATATATATATATATATATATATATATATATATATATATATATATATATATATATATATTTGTTATGTTAAACTATCCACAATTCAACTTGAATCAATCGTGTATATCTCATTCAAATTGAGTTAAAATAAACCAGTTTAATTGCACAAGTTTCTAATAGTTGATCTGCAATTCCTCTAACTTTAGATATTCAATGTATATATAATATTTTTTTAAAAATTATTTATTTATGTTTTTAATGTATTGAAAACACATATTTTTTGAAAAAAAAAAATATTTTTTCAATCCCTTAAATAATATTTAACTTATTTTTTAATATTTTAATTAGTGTCCATAACACTAGTTAGCATTTCTCGACAATTATGTTGAATGTATTACACTTCTTATAAAGTCTATGGGCCATATTCAACCACAAATGAAAACTACAGCTATTAAAAACTGCTGTATAGACTTGACTTATTAATATTAATAATTAGTGTCGGCCATGAAAAGAAGGCGTTGACTTTTTTTACCAAAAAACTCCAAAATTTACCATTAATATTCACAAAAGTTACACATAATTATCTGCAGTTCTGTCAAAAATAATCTGCAAAAATTCATAATTTTAAAATATTTCTAAAATTTACGTACATGTGAAAAAAGTCCTAAGATTTACTATAACTAATATGTTTTCCAAGGTAAACACTGTATGTTAGAACAAGAATCTGTCCATGTTTCTTTGCATGCACCTTCAATCCCATCATCACAACACTTGCAAATAACTCCAAGCGTCGCAAAAATCTTAGAGTACCCTATAACTGCATCATCATATATATAATCATCATACACAACAATAAACAACCATATATTATACATATAAATATATCATATAATATAATCAAGAAATTAATATTGTAACTAACCTTGATGAGATATTAATGAAAGTACTCTTCCTTCTACAATTGAAGGTTTCTCTCCAATTGAACTAATCAAAACTAATAAGAGAACGAACATAGGAGCCTTATTGGAAACCATGTTAGAGAGATGAAGGAAAGTATGTATTGAGATGATTTTAATATATAGTTGGGAACATAGGAACCTTATAATGATATGATGTTGAAATTATATTTGAATTTCGTGAAATGAGAAGAGTGACAAGTTTGGTTTTGTGACATTTTTTAGTGATTAATTAATGTATTTTCTAGAAGAAATTGGGTGGTTAGTAATATTATATGACTTTTGGAATGTGGGCTTCTGGAAGAGAGGCAGATGTGGTGCCACACGTTTCCTGCTCCATTACGTCTCCGTGGGTATGATTTAATGGGTGCTACTTTTTTCTAGATAGTGGATATGCCGGTTCTTTATTTTATTTATTGAAGAAAGTGATTTTAGCAACTTGTTAACATAATTTAAATTTTTTATTTGTTTTTTTCTTGTATTTTCAAGTTGTTCTTTTAAATATTGATAAGGACTAACAAGGTTAAGCATATGGAAGAGAAGAAGGAGGGCCTATCTATCTTATGGACATCAAAGGAAGTCGATACTATGAAGATAATTTGACTTTTGTAATCTTTATCATCTTCATCTTTTTTTGTTAGTCTTTTATCTATCAGTTTTTTGTTACAACATATTCTTCTTTTATTTTCATCTTCAATCCTTGTGCATCGTGAACTCTAACAAATTGGTATCAAGAGTTTCGGTCCTGGTTTGAGAAACACGAGTGTACATTAGGCGTGTGATTAATTTCGTCCCTCAAATTTATACTGAATTGAAGTTCGAAATCGGAGAAGAATCACATTTCTTGATTATTAGGATTGGGAAATATGAGTGTTTGTGAGATTTGAGTGATTTTCACAAGAACAAAGATGAACGGCGAAAACGGTAGCTTGAACACAAAGCATCTAGTATTTTACGAAAAGAATTAGAATTGGTGGTCGATTCAGATGCGTGTGTTGTTGGGAGCTCAAGATGTTCTTAACCTTGTCAATGACGGTTACACACCGGTTGCAGAAGATGCAACAGAAACGCAAAGAAATGCGCAACGTGATACAAGAAAGAATGATTAGAAGGTGTTATTCTATATCCATCGGTGTGTGGATATGAAGGTGTTTGACAAGATTGTTGATGCGACGACTACGATAGCTGCGTGGGATATACTGGTGCATTGCTATGGAGGTGATGTATTAGTGAAGAAAGTGAATTTGTAGTCCTTACGCAAGCAATACGAGAATCTCATCATGAAGGACAATGAGAATGTATCATATTAGGGATGGCAGACAAACCCAAACCAGCGGGACCCACCCGCACCCGAACCCGAGTCAACGGGTGAAAACCCGAGTTGACTGGGTATGGATTCGGGCGCCACCCGATATTTCGAATGTATATTTTGGTGGTATGAAACCCGCGCCCGAAACCCAAAACCACACCTGCTTATATATATATATATATATATATATATATATATATATATATATATATATATATAATATTATATATATATATATATATTGTGGAAATTTGTAGGAAAATATATTTTATGCATTTTGCTGTGGGTTTGGGTTTGGGTGAAAAAACCCGAACCCAACAGATGTAGACGTGGGTGTTATGTTGCCACCCGAATAGCCTTTTGGTTTGGGTTCGGGTTCAGGTGGTGATTTCGGGTGCGAGTTTGGGTAGTATGAAACCCGTACCTGATCTGACCCGTTGCCATCACTATACCATATTACATCTCCAGAATGACTCTGATCACGAATGAGATGAAGGCTTGTGGAAAAACTCTCTCTGAACAAGTTATCTTTGAGAAGGTTCTCAGATCCCTTACTCCTTAGTTTGATTGTATAGTTGTAGCCATAAAACATTCTAAAGACACAAGCACCATCAGAGTTGAAGAACTTTAGAGTAGTTTAAAGGCACAAGAGTTACGTCTGACTGAAAGGAACTCTGAAAGTGAGTTTGAACAGGCTCTGAAGGCTTCTTTTGTTAAGAAGAACAAGAAGCAAGCATGGCTAGAGAAAAATAAAAATAATGTTCAGAAGTCAGAACCTTCTTCTTCAAAAGAGATGAAACAGTAAAATACTCAAAAGAGAAATGAGAAGTTTGATAAGAGAAAGGTCCAGTGCTACAACTGTTATAGATTTGGCCACTTTGCTTCTGACTGTTTGTCAAGTAAAGAAAACAAGTGTGAAGAAGCTTATATAGCCAGAGGAGATTCAGAGGATGAATCTGGGCTATTGATGGCATCTGAGAATGAAGGTGAAACATGGTAGACTGGTGATATGTAGACACTGGCTGCTCAAATCACCTAACTAGAAACAAGCAATGGCTTGTTGATTTTGAATCTGGTAGAAAGACCAAGATCAGATGTGCTGATGATAATTATTTGAATGTTGAAGGAATGGGAAATGTTAGAGTGAAGTTGTAGAATGACATAGTTGTTCTGATTAAGGATGTATAGTATATTCCTGGAATGAAAAGCAATTTGATGAGTGTAGTTTAGCTAATTGAAAAAGGTTTTTCAGTAACCATGAAGGACAATATCTTGAAGTTGTATAACTGTAATGAAAAGTTAATTATGCAGTTTGAACTAGGAAGAAACAGAACATTCAACATGAGTGTTGAAACAAAAAACACTCAATGCCTTAGTGCAACAAGTGTTGCAAAGGAAAGTGAGTTGTGGCACAAGAGATTAGGGTATCTAAACTTTAGAAGCTTAAAGAATCTGAATTCAAAGAATATGGTACTTGAAATTTCTAATATTGTGGCACCATGGAAATCATGTGACATATGCATGAAAGGCAAAAAAACCAAGATTGTCTTTCTCATGAGAATTTCCTCCAAGAGCAACTCATGATTTAGGTGTTGTGCATTATGATGTATGTGGTCCTTTTGAAGTACCTTCGCTTGGAGGAAACAAATATTTTGTGTCATTTGTGGACGAGTTCACCAGAATGACATCAGTAGCACTCATAAAGTTCAAACATGAGGTGTTTGTTGAGTTCAAAAAGTTTAAGTGAAGGCTAAAGATCAAAGTGGACAAAGGTTGAAGATCCTTAAAACTGCTGGTGGAGATGAGTTCAACTCTAGAGAGTTCAAGAAGTTTTGTAAGGAGAATGGTATTGAGCACAAGGTGACTGCTTCATACACTCCACAACATAATGGTCTTGCTAAAAGAAGAAACAAAACTTTGTTTGACATGACCAAAAGCATGTTGAAAGAGAAGAATATACCTCACAATTTTTGGGGTGAAGCTGTTACGACTACAACTTATGTGCTCAACATATGTCCAACAAAGAAGTTAAGCAAAATAGTTCATCTAAAGAAGTGGACTGGAAGAAAGAAAAGTGTGAGCCATCTGAAGGTTTTTTTCTTTTTGTTACAAACATGTACTAGATGCTACTAGAAGGAAATTTGATGACAAAAGCAATTTCATGTTTCTTATAGGTTACCACTCTACAGATGCTTGTAAACTATATTGCCTAATCACTCTACAGATGATAGTGAAAGAATCAGAAACATGGGATTGGAATAAGTATGATCCTGCTTCTGAAGTTAAAAGTATTTCCGAAGATGTATTTGAAGGAGAATCCGCCTCTGAAGGAGATTCTGACTCTAAAAGAGACTCTGAGTTTGAAGTTGAATCTCAAAGTGACTCAGGCTCTAAAAGTGACTTAGACTTTAAAGGTGGTCCAGCCTCTGATGTTAGTTCAGACTCTGGTGGTAATCTAGCTTTTGAAGGTGAACTTGTGCAGTTCCGAAGGCCACATAGAATCAGATAGATACCAAGGAGACTTGTAGATTTTGAGTTGTTACATGACACTTAGATTGACTCTAAAGGTGAAGTCATTAAGTGTTCCATGATGGTGGATGTTGAACCAGTCATCATTGATGAGGCTCTCAAGAAGAAGGCGTGGAGAAATGCCATGAAGGAAGAACTTGGGGAAATTGAAAGAAACAAGATATGTGAGTTGACAGTCTTGCCAAAAAAACAAGAAAGCCATTAGTGTGAGATGGGTTTTCAAGATAAAGTTGAAGCCAGATGGGTCAATTGCCAAGCATAAAGCAAGGTTAGTAGCTAGAGGATTCCTACGAAAGTCTAGTTTAGACTACTTTGAAGTGTTTGCACTTGTAGCTAGACATGAAACTGGTGATTACTATAGCAGCAAATAGGAATTAGCCTCTGATAGATTTAGATGTGAAGTCAGCATTTTTGAATGGTCTATTGTAAGAAGAAGTTTATGTGTTACAACCTCTTGGATTTGTGATAATGAACAAAGAAGATAGTGTGGAAGCTGCATAAAGCTTTGTATGGACTTAAGCAAGCCCCGGGAGCTTGCAATTTGGAAATTGGCTCATTTTTCAAACATCAGGGATTCAGAAAATGTGAAATGGAGTATGGTTTTTACGTGGAGTATAACTATGATGGCAATGTGATTTTGGTGTGTCTTTATGTAGATGACATATTGCCAACAGGAAGTTGTACTCTGAGATAAACAAGCTCTAGAAGGTGTTGACGAATATATTTGATATGACTGACTTTGGAAATATGTTATATTTTGTAAGGATGAAGATTCTACACTCTGAAAAGGGAATCATTATGCATTAGCTGAAAACTTTAGTTGCTGAAAAGGTTTGATAGGATGAACAATAAGTCTACAATCACACTTGCAAAAACAAACCATAAGTTAGATTCTGATCCAGATGATGATGATGTAGATGTTACAACCTTAAAATAGTTGGTTAGCTCTCTAAGATAATTTTACAACACCAGACCTGACATATGCTATGTAGTTGGTATAGTGTAGCAACCTGCCATAAAAATGAAAGTTTAGAGTCGCCACCTATTCTGAAGGGCGAATAGGAAACCCTACGGAGTTTTAAAGATTCGGGGTCAGTTATTATAATCAGGTTGAGGGAAGGTATTAGGCACCCTCAACCCTTTCCTAAAGGCTAACATTGCAAAGATAAGGGTTTTATGGCAAGGTTTATAAAGATTATGGCAAGGTTTATAAAGAAAGGTAACAGACAGGTTTAATTATATTGACATGATTAGAAATTAGAGGGAGGGGACTCGCCTTGTTGCCAAGTGCCTACGTACCTCCTTAGGGAGGATCAGAGTCTACGTAGTTCGGGGAGGGTTGTACGCCTTTAGAGTTGAATTTTTGATCTGAGATGGTTTTTAGAGGCTTTTTGAATGGCCTATCGCAGTTATGATAATCCGTGGTTTGATATTGAGGTTTGTGAAGTATTTTAAGGTTTGGGCGTACAACCCTGATTTTAATTTGTACCATTAACCGCAATAATTGATTGATTCAATTACCATAGTTAACAGGTTGGCAAGTGTATCGTTACTAATTTTAATCAATTGATTTAGTTATTACTAATAACGAATAAGAATATTTTTTAGACATTTTAATGAAATTAGTTTGTATCGTTACTCCTCATAACCGATTGATTCGATTAAAAAGAATAACGAATTAGAATAAGGAAAATAGAAAGGTTAATCATCGCGACTAATAAGATAGTCGAAACCATTTAACCAAATAGAAATTAGTTATATTTTAATTAAATACCATTTTAATTAAAATTATTATTGACCATAGCGATTAATGGATTTAATCGGAACGAACAACAAATTAGAATTTTTTTTATATAAATATCATATATTAATTTATTTAAAAAACAATTATTATTATATTGATAAATATATTAAACGTATTTTAATTAAAATAAACAAATAATTAAGATTATTAGTTTATTAGGGTTCATGATTCAGTATGGTTGGGTTAGAGGTTTATATTATGGACATTAGATCAGGGGCGTTAGATCTAAGCTGGGAGGAGATTCTAAGGCTTTGATCTGAAGACACATGGTGTTCTACTTGAATGTTAGCGTATAGGATCAAGATTAGAAATTTAGAAAAATAATAGAAAGGGCCAGGGATCGAACCCTCGACCCTGGGGACCAACACACACGCTCCTCACCAACTGAGCCAATGGCTCTACTTGAAATACGTACGCGCTCAGAACTATACATAAAAAAAACAAGTACCACAACCGGATCAAACGCGCGCGAAGTTTGAATTGGCAAACCAGGGAATGACACCTCATCGTCTTCCCCAACAAAATAGCAAAAAACCTGTAAAATTAGCTATGGATTTGCTACGAAATTGTTTGTAGCAACCAGACCTGAAAAAATAGCGATTTGCATATACACTCACATAAATAAGGCACGACCTATCAATCCTCTTCGTCTCCCTCACGCGAACTCAATCCAACTCTTATTTTGATCTAATTTTACCCCTAACACAAATCCCTAATTTGAAACCCTAAAACCTTGTTTAGCCTTCAATGGCCGATTATGCATATACTGCCCAGAATTTCAATTAAAAGCACATACACGTTCACAACACACAAGCAAACCATAATATGCAAACAAATTAACATGGAGATGCATCAATCATGGCCATCGATTCAAGTTTCAGAATAACTTACCTTGTCTAAATGGAGATTAATCTGGGGTTGTTGGTGTCGTGTGAGTATCCAAACAGCTTCAGCAAACACCAGTGGACGTGTATCAATCCTGAGAATCCTTTGAACACCTTCAATATTCAAAACCGATCTTGAATTTTTGAAGACTTTTTGCTCTTGCATATGCTCCTCTCTCCAGATTTTTCAAACCCCTCTTCCTCTGCCTTGTGTTGTCTATTTATAAGAGAACAGGATTAGGTCAACAAATAGAGCCCAAAGTCCTTGAATCCAATATTGCCATGTTTGAGAAAATTCACTTTATTCTTGAATGAAATCTTGCTATTTTTGGGAAAATATTGTATCAATTTTCTCCTATTTGATTAGGCACGAAAATATGATTGTATTTTGCCATTAATATTGATTGGAATCAATCATAATATCTCCTTTACCAAAATATTTGATTTTTATCTTAATTAAATCATTAAAAATGAAATAAAAAATCATATTAAATCAAATAAAATGTTAAATTTCGTGGCATATGGTTTTGGACATGCTAATGACTTGTGGAACAAGATTGCATCATAATACCATAGGCCCATTTGCAAAATTTTCCAATTTGAACCTTCTTATTTCACATTTTACCCCCAAAAATTGCTCAACTTTGATCAAGCATATCTCACTCAATTTTTAAGCTCTGAGGGAGTTCTAAGACTTTTTGGAAACCTCAAGATGTCCTCTATAAGCCACTTTGGAACATATTTTTCATTTGGAGCTTTTATCTTGACCATATCTTCTTTGACAAAAAACTGCTTTTGAAGGATGTCTGAAAATGACCTGTAATCTTTTGCCTTGTACCTCTCAAATGAAGCATTTCTAGCCTTGGCTTGTGAGAGACAAAGTTGTAGAGAATCCAATTTCCTTCAAAATAGGCTTTGAGTGGGGAATTTTTGATGTTCCATATGAAAGTTATGACCAGTCAAAGTTGGGTTGACTTTCTCCTAAAGAAACCCTAATTTGAACCTTTTTGCACTTGTTCATTTCTGAGTTTCTACTAATGGAATCATGATCAATCTTTGATCAAATGATGGATATACTTTAATTCACTTGATGTTGACCCAAAATTGAGAGCTTTAGGTTGTGCTTTGACTGTGATTGACTTTTAGGTCAAACCAGTTGACTATGGATCATCTGGACCATTGAGTGAGCAGAGCTTTGGAATTGAATCTTGAACTTTGTTATGTAAGCACCTTAGAGCATAATGAACCATGGGGACTTCATTGGGGCTTCACTTATCCCATTACCTTGGGAGAGTACCCAAACCTTAGTTTCAAAGGAACCTTGTGTGAGAGAACTCCTGAATGCAACCCTTGAGCATTGACTCATTGTGAGTGAAGTGTGGGAGGCAAATTTTGGGGTATGACAGCTGCCCCTATTTAATTACCTTGGATCGAATGGCGTGAGAATACGTAGGTTTCACGTTGTTCGGATCGAAGAGTTATTAAATAATGGAAGACCCCTAAATTTATCCCACGCTTGGGTGTGAGAGAGAGGATCGTCCTGCTAAAGCCTGAGTCTTACATAGCAAGGACTTGTAGTTAGTTGTATGATCAGCTTGCTACCATTGGCAGCAAACTTTCGTAATTTGTGGACCCCACTTACTATAGTTCTAGTAAGTTTCCGTAGCTCATGAACCCCAAAGGATCGCTTGCTATAGTTCTAGCAAGTTCACCTGTACCAAAATGATTACTTGTCATAGCTCTGACAAGCTCGCCTGCACCATTTGGATCATCTGTCCTGGTTCGGACAAATTTCTCCTGCACCGTTAGGGTCCTTTATCCTTGTTCGAACAAATTCACCTGCACCAAGGGATCATTTGCTATGCTTATAGCAAACTTACCTGCACCAATAGGGTCCTTTGCGAGGGTTATCGCAAATTTACCTGCACCATTAGGATCCTTTATCCTTGTTCGGACAAATTCACCAGTACCAAGGGATCATTTGCTATGCTTATAGCAAACTTACCTCCACCATTAGATTGCTTACCCTGGTTCGGGCAAGTTTACCTGCGTAGAAGTTCGTTTGGTAAATGTGTATGCATCATGCTTATGCATTGTGCGCATGCCCCTTTTGTTTGTGTAATGTATATGTATGAATGTTTACACACGTGAATGTCGCATGTATGCAAATGAACATGTATGATAATTCCAACGTCTTATCTCCTTATCATCCATTGTCTTTGTTTAACCCCTTTTGAAGTGTTGGTGAATCCTAGCTTGGATTGTATTTGAATGACCTACTGATATTATCCTTTGTGAAAGAGTTATATCAGATCAGAGTGATCGCAGCGTAGGGCGTATGTAGCCTTCCGGAGATTTCGTAGTTTTATTCTATTGTTTTCTGTGTTGAAAGTTTGTAAGTTTCTCAGATTGAATCCAAGTTAAAGCTTATGAAAATAATTTGTCCTTTGCAAATGGTATTGAAATGAGAAAGAAAGCGTAGTATGCAAGAAAAGGGAACCTTTATTGATATTGCCTTGAATTGGCGAGTGTACAGAAATGCGAGAAAAGAAAAATGACAAATAGAAATGATATTAATACTGTCGTTGCTCCTTTTGTTATCGAGGGTCCCAGTAATACTTCGACCTTAGAAGTAGATGATTGCACGAACCCTTATCCTTCGTAGTTTGCCTTCGGCTTATATCCGGTAATCCTGCTTTTGCTAGGCATAATACTTCTTGACCGCGTCAGAGTTGATTGGGTGCGGTAGCTCATCCCCATCCATTGTAGTGAGAACTAATGCCCCTCCTGAGAACACCGTTTTTACAATATATGGACCTTCGTAGTTAGGTGTCCATTTTCCACGGGCGTCAAGTCGTGGTAATAGTATTTTCTTGAGAACAATATCACCTTCTTTGTAAGTTCAAGGATGGACCTTTTTATCGAACGCCTTTTTCATCCTTTTCTGATAGAGTTGCCCGTGACACAAAGCCGTCAGTCGCTTTTCTTCAACGAGATTAAGCTGGTCAAAACGGGTTTTTACCCATTCCGATTCTTCTAACTTTGTGTCAGCTATGACTCTCAATGACGGAATCTCCACTTCGATGGGGAGGACTGCTTCCATACCATAAACCAGGGAGAATGGGGTTGCCCCGGTGGATGTGCGCACCGAGGTTCTGTAACCGTGTAGGGCGAAGGGAAGCATTTCGTGCCAATCCTTGTATGTTTTCACCATCTTTTGTATTATCTTTTTGATATTTTTATTTGCAGCTTCGACAGCGCCGTTCATTTTAGGTCTGTATGGTGAAGAATTGTGGTGTTCAATTTTGAACTCCTCACATAGCTCCCTCATCATGTTGTTGTTTAGATTCGACCCATTGTCGGTGATAATCCTGTTTGGAACCCCATACCGGCATATGATGTTATGCTTGATAAACCGGGTGACTACTTGTCTCGTCACGTTGGTGTAAGAGGCAGCTTCGACCCATTTAGTGAAATAGTCTATGGCAACCAATATGAATCGGTGTCCGTTGGAAGCTTTCGGTTCGATCATCCCTATCATGTCGATCCCCCACATTGCAAACGGCCACGGTGAACTCAGAACGTTCAACGGGTTCGGCGGTACATGTACTTTGTCAGCGTAAATCTGGCACTTGTGACATGTCCTTGCATATTGGAAACAGTCGGCTTCCATTGTTAACCAGTAATACCCTGCTCGTAGTATTTTTCTAGCCATTGAGTGCCCATTTGCATGAGTTCCAAAGGTTCCTTCGTGTACTTCTCTGATAACCTCTTTGGCCTCATTTTTATCCATACACCTTAGTAACACCGATTCGTAATTTCGTTTGTATAGGATGTTTCCGCTCAGGAAGAACTTAGCCGCCAATCTCCTTAGTGTCTTTTTATCAATCGTAGAGGCGTTCTCCGGGTAGTCTTGTTTCTCCAAGTACCTTTTGATATCGTGGTACCATGGTTTGTTGTCAGACTGCTCCTCGATTGTGAGACAATAAGCAGGCTCATCAAAGTGTCTAACCGTTATCCGTGGTTCGTGGTTTGGCCAGGTCACTTTGAACATAGAGGAAAGTGTCGCTAATGCGTCAGCCATTTGATTTTCTTCCCTTGGGATATGGGTAAAAGTGATTGTCTCAAACTCAGCCATTAACTCCAGTATAAGGTCTCGATATGGGATTAGCTATGAATCTCGAGTATCCCATTCTTTATTGACCTGGTGGATTACTAGTGCTGAATCCCCATATACTTCAAGTAGTTTAATCCTCAGATCTATTGCGGCTTCTAATCCTAATATGCATGCTTCATATTCTGCCATGTTGTTGGTGCAGTCAAAGCACAGTCTTGCAGTAAAAGGTAAGTGACGATTGTCAGGAGATGTCAAGACTGCACCTATACTGTGTCCATATGCATTTGAGGCTCCTGATCGGTAAAATAGCAAGTGTACTATTTTGCCTCTTGTAATAATAGGGAAGAATCCCCGAATGTCGATCTCAGGGACTGCGCAGGAATAATGAGTTCAATTCAAGGTTCAATTAAACAAAAACTTCAATGGGGTTTTGTTTGGTAATTATAACTTAACGAAGAATAGAATAAGCGGTAAATGAAATTGACTTGGTAACAAATATGAGTAACATGCTAGGGATAGTGGATGATTGACAATGTAACAAATCTGAAATTTCTATTGCAACAACTTATTTTCAATAATCAATTACCGGTTCTTAAGGTTGTTTGATCCTAAGTCCTTAGTGAAAAAACCTTTGATCCTTCATCCTAAACCCTAAGTCCTTAGAAATTTACGATGAAATCAAGCAATTAGTTATCAAGAATATCCGGTTGCTATAAGGTATTCCTAGTCCTAGGTAATATCTATTATAGCATATTCTCATGAAAGCATTATCACTGGTGGTCCGCCTAAATGATAATCATAGATCAATTACAATTTATCCGAAAGGAAAAGCATTAGAAACATCAAGAGAATAAATCAACAATTAAAAACATGATTGTTATTGCAATTGCAAACTTAGAGTCATTACAAAGTTAAATCAGAGCCACCCCCTAGCATTGGGGGGTTTAGCTACTCATAGTATTCAAAGAAAACATAATAATGAATAAAGACATTACAAGAAATTGGAGGAGATTGAATCTTCAATTGCTTCCGTTCATGAAGATCTTCTTCTCTCCCAAACCCTTGCTTTCTCCAATCTTCTCTTGTATTCTTTTCTCTAATCAGTCAAAAAGTCCCCTCTCTCTTGCCCTAAAGTTGTTTTTATAATCAATCTTCCATTCCGGTTGAAACCAAATGCCAAGAATACCCTTAATGATCCCATTTGAGTGAGGAAGCTTATAAACACATATTCAGCCCGCGCTCATCAACACGGGCCGTGTTTCTGCACACGGGCGCCCGTGTTGATCCTCTGACTTTGGTTCAAACTCGCATTTCCAGCCACATTTCAACACGGGTGTCCGTGTTGATTAACACGGTCCGTGTGAGCCCTTAACTTCATAATTTGGCTTTGTATTCTTCATCAAAGTTGTAGCCCTTTTCGTTAGCAAAATTTTGCCACCGGAACCGCGTCATTCCGAGTTACGAAGCTCTAGTTATGATCAAAATACTACACGCATATCACGATGAGAAACATGCTGAAAATTTCCATATCTCACACTTGCTAACACGAGCCGTGTCAGCCCCGTGACTTTCATCTCTTTTGCATTTTCTTTGCCACGCTTCATCCTAACATGGCCAGTTTCAGGTGACATAGGTGGTCGTGTCAGACCTCATGTAGCTTGACTTTTCACTTCCTTCGAAACTCCCCTTTTTGTACTTTTTGGCATTGATTTGTCTCGATTTATTCCTTTAAGCCTGCAAACAGTAAAATACACAACCAAAGCATAAAATGTAGAATAAAGAAATAAAACACTCAATAACATAACTTAAACATACTTAAAAACAACGGTAAATATATGTGTGAAAACCACTGATCAAACTCCCCCAAACTTAAACCGTTGCTTGACCTCAAGCGACAATTACAAAAGTTAATGACCCTCAAAGCACACGGTGTTCATACATGAGATATCCATCTGTATTGATCAAGAAACAGTTGGTTCGGCATTCACATGACGCGACGAGTTTTGTTACCACATTAAACCTCAAGCTCCCGTTTCGGATACCTCTCCAACTATGCTTTGCACTTAAGTCTCTTTCCGATTTTCCTCCTCTTTCATTCGGACAATCATATTAAGGCACTACATCTCTTATAATACTCATCACCTGCATGAGACGAATCAAGGCTTCTTATTTTCTTTTCGTGGCACCAAACTAGCAGCATTGGCTACTTTTTATTACCGATGAAATTTTCAAACTTTGCAGTTATATATTGTCCTTTTGGACGACGTTTGGGGATCAATCTCCTTTGGGCTGAATAACCGGGTGAGGGTTACCCAACTTAGCGAGCCGATTGCCTTTTACCGCCTTTTCATCATTTGGTGCCAACTTTATATCTCTTTTTTTTTCTCAACCAGACACCATGCAAGTGAATCTAAATTATGCCAGACTGTATCAATAAACTACTCGAGAAGTACTTCTCAGGAGACAAGTACTATGGTGCAAATCTACACGTTAGACTCGTATTTCTTTTAGGGAACCAAGGGTGTTTAAACAAACCTCTTCTTGTCACATTATTCCGCACTTCCTGTCCTCAAACAAACCTCGCTTCATCTCTATATACTATTCCCGATCGCTCTTTAGGATCAAAACTTCTTCAACAAAAATTAAAATTTCGGTCAAAATTTGGGCAGAATTCACTTTATGGTTTCACATCATACCAATAACATAAAAATAAAATGCAAAGAGAAGAACCTCCCCCAAACTTGAACGAAACATTAGCCTCAATGTTTCAGAACGAGCCTGAGAGAGGTGACTCACAGAGGGTAATGCACTCTAATGATCACTTCCAAGCTTTCACCAGAGACGTCCTATTTTATTTCCTGAAAATAAAATAAACAAATAGAGAAATTAATTATTAAAAGTGTGGGTTGCCTCCCACAAAGCGCTTCGTTTAACGTCGCATGGCTCGACGGTCCAATACCCTTTATTAAGGAGGGTACTTCCTCCTCCAAACTTGGTTGCTTGTCACTTCCGCAACCACAAACTTATGAAGCCGAGAAGTAGGGATCACTTTTCTCTTCAAGTTACTACCCACTTTCATCTTCTCACCTTTACTTTCCACTGTTTTCTTCTTCTTGATTTCTTGAATTACCGCAGGAATTTTTATAGGTGTATGAGCTGAGGCCACCTTAGAGATGATACTTGAAATTTTTTCAGGATGATGTGGACTTTTTTTGGCTCCCTCACTTTTGATCATACCAACTTTAGATTGATTATTCCCACCAGCAGCTTGTTTTTTGACTTCTAACACCTTCAGTGTTACCTCCTCATCAAATGATTTAACTACGAGTTCCCCTTTTTCAATATCCAAATTGCAGCGACTAGTAAGCAGAAATGGTCGCCCAAGAAGGATTGGAGTCTCTTCATCCTCAGGAATGTCCAGGATGCGGAAATCAACTGGGAAGACAAACTTATCAATCTCTACCAATACATCTTCAGCTATCCCATATGACTGCTTAATGGTATGATCAGCGAATTTCAACTTTGTCTCACTCTCGCTTATCTTTCCAATGTCAAGCTTTTTGAAAATAGACAATGGCATTAAACTTACACTAGAACCAGAATCAATTAACACCTTCTTGAACGATCTGTCATTGATAGTGCAAGGAATTTCCACTGCTCCAGGTTCTTTCTTCATGATTGGGATCCTCCTTTCTGGTGAGACTCTACCACACTTTTCAGTTACCACTTCAGGTTCCCCTCCTACAGGTCTCTTTTTAGAAATCACTTCTTTCATGAATTTCTTGTACAAAGGCATATTCTCCAGTGCTTCAAAGAAGGGTAAGTTAATCTCTAACTTTTTGAACATTGCAGCAAACTTCTCAAAATCCTTCTCTTTCGAATCCTTCTTGGCTACTCTAGAGGGGAATGGTAATTTAATCACCGGTTTAGCCTCCTTTTTATTTTTCTCTTCAAGTGGCTTAACCGGTAGTACCACTACTTCAGGTTCTTTCACATTCTCTCTTATTTCAAGATCTACCTCTATTACCAAGTTGTCATCTATTTCCTTTTTTTCTTCAGACTCTGGTATTTTATGACTTCTTGTTGTGACAGCATTGATATTCTCTTGGTTTTTTGGATTTTTCACAGTTGAGCTCGGAAAGGTACCTTGTGCCTGTAGAGTGAGATGTTGTGTTATCTGACCCACTTGAACTTCCAGATTTTTGATTGAAGCTGTGGTGTTCCTATGGTTGCTTCTCGTCTCTTCTTGAAACAGAGAACATTGTTCGGCCAGTCTCTCAATAGCTACTTCCTATTCTGCCTTCTGAGGCACTTGTTGTTACTGATCTTTCCAAGAGAAGTTTGGATGATTCTTCCACCCCAGATTATAGGTGTTAGAATAAGGATTGTTCTGCTTCAAGAACTTGATCTCTTCAATTTGTTGAGGAGTTGCAAAACAATACACAGTTTGGTGAGGGCCGCTACAAATCTCACAGCTGACAGTCTGAGCCGGTTGAGCTTGAGCGACAGTTTGAGTCTCAACAGTCATCTTCTTTAGTCTTATCTCAACTTCAGCTGCAATTAGGTCTTCCATTTTTATAACTTGATTAGACAACTTCAAATCAATTATCCCTTCAGGATGGCTTACACTACGGTCATATAATTCCAAATGCTCATTCGGAGCAATAGCTTCAATGATTTTCTTGATACCAGTGGCTGTTGAGAAATTAGTTGAGCCACCGACTGCCGTATCGATCAACTGCTTTGTCTTTATTTTAAGCCCATTAACAAATACTTGCATCTGTTCAGTATGATCCATGTTATGAGTTGGGCATGCTACGAGGATCCTCTTGAATCTTTTGTAGGCATCTCCCAACGGTTCACCCTCTTTCTGCTTAAAGTTCAGAATTTCATACCTTTTTCTTAGAAAGACTGACGCTGGAAAATACTCATTCAGGAAGGCCTTTTCTATCTCTTCCCACGATGTGATACTGCCCGCTGGGAGGGAATAGAACCACTCTTCTGCCTCTTCGGCTAAAGTGAAAGGAAACATCCTTAGCTTCTTGGCTTCTTCAGTATGACCATCAATTTTCAGAGTGGTGCTCATGGTCAAAAATCTTTGCAAGTGCTTGTTTGCATCTTCATTAACCTTTCCGGTGAAAGGCTTTCTTTCGAGCTGAGTGATGGTGCTTGGATGCAATTGAAAATTAGGAACATTCACCGGTTGGTTGAAATTGTTAGTCTCCCACCCGGTGTGTTCGCAACACCATAGTCTCCGAGAAGTCTCTCAGGTGGAGGTGGATTCTCGCCCATAACTTCCTCTTCACTTTCAGAATCTGAATGAACTGTCACAACTTCTTCTTCAGATTCCAGTTTCTCTTGACGATTGCGTGCAAGGTTCTTTCAATTTCTGTGTCAAAAAGAAATTCAGCTGAGGCCTTACCTAGCATGCACAGCTTAGAAAAATATTAGAATTAGAAAAAAAATAATAAAAAGTTCAGAAAATAAAATTTTAGTCGCAGAGCAACAAAATTCTAATTGAACTCAACTTAAACTTAATATTATGGCAGTCCCCGGCAACGGCGCCAAAAACTTGATCGGTAAAATAGCAAGTGTACTATTTTGCCTCTTGTAATAATAGGGAAAATTCCCCGAATGTCGATCTCAGGTGTCATACCCCAATTTTTGACCCTAAGATCACACATCATTTGCATACCAATCATCAATCAAGAAGTTTTAACTTAGAACTCTACTAGTGGTGTTATGCTCAATTCATCTGCAAGGGAATCATCAAGCACCCATGTTTAGTTTTGTATATATTGTTTTACTAACCAAAATACCAAAAATATTGCCTTGTGCTTTGGTGTGTTTGTGTTTTGTAGGTACCAAGTCATAACATCCATCAAAAGGAGCATTTTTCAACATTTTCACTATGCAAATCGACTTGCATAAGGTGTAAATCGATTTACACAACTGTTTCTGCACCAGATTTGCTTCTGCCATCAGTGCAAATCGATTTGCATAAGACAACAATCGATTTGCATAACTGTTTTTGCCCCAGATTTTGCCTTTTTCAGCTATGTAAATAGATTTGCATAAAGTGATTGCACCAGTGCGAATTTGGAAAAATGAAGGCAAATTTCAGCTTTTGAAAGTGTTGACATCATTTGCAAGCATGGGAAGCATGACTTAGCTCTTGTATTTGATTACCTACATCATTTAATCATAAACCCTCATGTGATTGCATCAAGACCATTGGATCTCATTTTTGGCTCCAAATCCTTTTCCCAAGCCTAATTCTATTTTCCAATCCTAACTCCAAGCCACAAAATTTCCCAAGCCTAAGTGCTATAAATTGAGGCATTCCCCTCCTCATTTTAAAAGCTTTGATAGCCAAGAAAACTCTTGCTCTTTCTCTCCTCACCTCTTCCAAACCCCTCACTCAAAGCTCTTTTTCTTCCACACAAATTAGTGAGTCACATCTTGAACCTCACTAATTTAGAGCTAAACCTCAACATAAACACTACTTTTTCTTCATCAATTGTGAGAGATCAAGGCTTGTGGTTGTGTGTTCTTGAAGAAGATTCAAAGTTTGTGAAAGATTTGGTAAAATTCTAGATCCATTCCATAATTCAAGATGTGATCCATTGTTGTTTATGCTTGATGCACCTTTGGTGCTACATTGATGAGTTTTGCTTGCTTACTTGATACATTTTCGTGCACAAATTGATCCGAGATCACAAGGTGTTTGGTTTTATGTTTAAACAAGTTTTCTTCTCTTGATTTGCTGTTTTTTTTTTTTGAAAACTGTGTTGTGCAAATCGATTTACATCTGGTGTAAATCGATTTACACAACTGAAAAACTGCGCAGATTTGAAAACAGAGTTATGCAAATCGATTTACACTCTGTGCAAATCAATTTACATCTGGGCAGAATGCTTGTTTTTGTGGTTTTTGACTTATTTTTGGTTCTAACTCATCTTCTACTCCATTATTTTGATATTTTCTTTGAATCACAAGTTAGAGGCCTAATTTCTCTCTAATTTCAATGGACTTAGGGCGTCGATAGGATGAGAATCCAAATCCGCAATATTAAGTTATTGAAATTATGGATGAAAGGAGCTTTTAATGTGGTTCCATCTTTTGTTTCTCTTTATTTTGATCGATGAAAGTCTTAATACCTTGAGAATTCTTATGGATTCTTGGTAAAGACTAGATCACTCACCATTTTTCTTTTCGTGCGGTATTGCTTTCGGAAAGCGATCTACATATCGTTCTTCTCGCATGCATTAGCACATAAAGTTTTGACCGGCCTCGTTGTAGGGTGATTTCTACATAAATCACTTGGCGATCTGCTTAACATAGCGCAATATTTCGTGTCTCGAATAAAAAAGATCAAATATGGAAGAGAATTGTATGCGGTTGATTTAAGACTTATGGAGGTTTATCGTGTAGTCGCTATGATTTTATCAAGCTTCTGATAAATTTCTATTGAATTTAAATCCGAGTACATCCTTCACTCACCATCGATCTTTCTTACTAACTTTGATAACATACTTGACAAGTTTCAAGATGGTTATCTTTAACATCTAACAATTGACTTTAATTTCCGCACTTTATTATATTGCTCTTTATATTTCTCGCTTTATCGCTTTATTTTATCATTTCATCATATTTACATTCCGCTATTTTCTCTTTGTCCATTTGGACGTTTATATTCCGCTATTTTCTCTTTGTCCATTTGGACACTATGTTTATGTTTACGCTATTTTCTTTTTGTCCACTTGGACCATACTTTACTTTTATGCTAAAACACTAATAATTAATAAAAATCTAAAAAACACCTAAGGCTCTCTTTTGGACTATTGGTTACTATCCCGAGCATTATGGAGATTTGGACTTATGGACCTAGCACCTCTGGACCCTTATTTACTCTGTTGTTATTCTGTCTGTCTGGCATTGGATTGTTGTTTGTTTGTATGTGCAGGTACTTCCTTGAAAGCCCTTGATGGTTAATTCCAAGGCATTGATATAAGGATTTTACCCGAAAACAGTCGTTACTCTGCCCGATTTTCGTCAGAATTTTAATGTGCTTAATGCGAAGTCGTGCTAAGATAATATGTTCATCTGGATCCCCAAGTGTTAAATGTGTTGGTATTGATAAGTCCAAAGGATGGGAAATCTACCTTGACTCATAATGTCAAGTGTTGGCTTCTTATTTCGGTTAGACCGTTTCTTTCCTTAGCTTTTATTTTACGCAATAGGATAGCCTCTTCATCTCCTCCCATTCTTAAATTTTCAAAATCTTCTCCCTTTTTCAAAAACCTTCTTATGTTTGCAATCTTTTCAAAACCTTTTCTTTAAAATATCTTTTTCCCTTAGTGGCTTTTTCTTCAAAGTTTAGACACCGTTAATTGTCGAAACGAGTGGTTATACCCCACGATTTTGAAATTGATTGATATAATGAGATCTTTTCCGCGTGAGAGAGCTAGTGGCATACTCGTTGATTTTATCCGAGTTGGAGCCCTTCTTTCATTTGCGATGCAAAGAACTCGTTTGTTCGCATACTCAAGATCAATGGCTGAGTATTTCTCTCCGACGACGATAAAGTGTTTATTCGTTTTTAAAATGTTTTCCCTTTAAGCGGAACTACATTAGCTCTGACTTCTCCATTGCACCGAGGAGGTATGTAGGCACAAAGCTTAACGCTTTGCCGAGCTTATTTTAAAAATAAAACAAACCCTTTTTAGCACACACGACACAGATTTTCAAAAAGGTTCCTATGGAGTACCACAGATATGAGGGGTGCTTTAAACCTTCCCCTCATATAATCAACACCCGAACCTGAGTTCTCTTTCTTGTTTTAAAAACAAAACTTTGGGTTTTACGTTCTTTTCCCTTTTCCTTTGAAAAAATAAAGCGCGGTGGCGATTTCAAAAGAAATATTGAGTCGAGTCAATCCTATGGCTTCGATCTCAGATTTTCCCCGCTACATCAGGGACTGCGCAGGAATAATGAGTTCAATTCAAGGTTCAATTAAACAAAAACTTCAATGGAGTTTTGTTTGGTAATTATAACTTAACGAAGAATGGAATAAGCGGTAAATGAAATTGACTTGGTAACAAATATGAGTAACATGCTAGGGATAGTGGATGATTGACAATGTAACAACTCTGAAATTTCTATTGCAATAACTTATTTTCAATAATCAATTACCGGTTCTTAAGGTTGTTTGATCCTAAGTCCTTAGTGAAAAAATCTTTGATCCTTCATCCTAAACCCTAAGTCCTTAGAAATTTACGATGAAATCAAGCAATTAGTTATCAAGAATATCCGGTTGCTATAAGGTATTCCTAGTCCTAGGTAATATCTATTATAGCATATTCTCATGAAAGCATTATCACTGGTGGTCCGCCTAAATGATAATCATAGATCAATTACAATTTGTCCGAAAGGAAAAGCATTAGAAACATCAAGAGAATAAATCAACAATTAAAAACATTATTGTTATTGCAATTGCAAACTCAGAGTCATTACAAAGTTAAATCAGAGCCACCCCCTAGCATTGGGGGGTTTAGCTACTCATAGTATTCAAAGAAAACATAATAATGAATAAAGACATTACAAGAAATTGGAGGAGATTGAATCTTCAATTGCTTCCGTTCATGAAGATCTTCTTCTCTCCCAAACCCTTGCTTTCTCCAATCTTCTCTTGTATTCTTTTCTCTAATTTGTCAAAAAGTCCCCTCTCTCTTGCCCTAAAGTTGTTTTTATAATCAATCTTCCATTCCGGTTGAAACCAAATGCCAAGAATACCCTTAATGATCCCATTTGAGTGAGGAAGCTTATAAACACATATTCAGCCCGCGCTCATCAACACGGGTCGTGTTTCTGCACACGGGCGCCCATGTTGATCCTCTGACTTTGGTTCAAACTCGCATTTCCAGCCACATTTCAACACGGGTGGCCGTGTTGATTAACACGGTCCGTGTGAGCCCTTAAATTCATAATTTGGTTTTTTATTCTTCATCAAAGTTGTAGCCCTTTTCGTTAGCGACCCAATGTAGCCCTTTCCTGAGTAGCTTGAATATAGGCTCACATGTAGCCGTCAGATGTGAAATAAACCTTGAGATGTAATTCAATCGACCCAAGAAACCCCGCACTTCTTTTTCTGTCTTTGGAACAGGCATTGCTTGTATAGCCTTTACTTTGTCGGGATCAACCTCTATGCCTCGTTGGCTTACAATGAATCCCAATAGCTTTCCCGACCTTACACCAAATGTACATTTGTTCGGGTTTAACCTCAGCTTGAACTTCTTTAAGCGCTCGAACAACTTATGTAGGTGTGTGATATGCTCTTCTTCTGTGCAAGACTTGGCAATCATATCGTCTACATATACTTCGACCTCCTTGTGAATCATGTCATGGAATAGTGTAACCATGGCTCTTTGATATGTTGCCCCTGCGTTTCGCAGCCCAAAAGGCATCACTTTGTAGCAGAAGGTGCCCCAGGATGTCATGAAGGTTGTTTTTTCCATATCCTCGGGAGCCATCTTGATCTGGTTATACCCGGAGAACCCATCCATGAAGGAAAATACCGAGGCTTGCGCTGTATTATCCACCAAGACATCTATGTGTGGTAGTGGAAAATCGTCTTTTGGACTTGCTTTGTTTAGATCCCTGTAATCCACACACATGCGTACCTTCCCGTCTTTCTTAGGAACTGGCACTATGTTGGCAATCCATGGTGGATAGTCGACAACAGCAAGAAACCCGGTGTCATACCCCAAAATTTGCCCTCATATATCCGTGAATCCCACTTTATTATGAATAAAAGTGATGGCGCGCATTTGGTAAGAGTGTAAGACTTACGGGTACAAGGTCCCGGGTTCGAATCTCACTTTTGATTTTTTTAACTTTTTATTTTTGTTACTAACTTTATATATATTTTTTTATTATTATTCATTTATCACAAAAATGTCTTTTTTTATTAATTAAATTGTATTTTCGTTTTTATTTTAATCAATTTTCAAAATTTTTTTTTTCATTTAAGTCTTGATTTCATGCTTTTTAGTCAAAAAAAAATCCAAAATACAAAAAATATTTGATATGATTTTATTCCATTCTATTTAGGATGTTTTCTATTTAAATTGATCAAAATAGTTATAATTTAGAGATCAAATTAAATATTGATTTCAAATTTTAATTAGGTGATCAAGTGTAATTTCATTCTTTTTTAGTCTAACCTAAAATTTTCAATATAAAAAGGGATTAACCCTTATTCACGTTTGGAGAGGAGGAAGCCGAACCTACACACATACAGTAACCCTTATACACTCCCTCACAAAACTGTTTCACTCTCATTCAAGTATCCTCACTCTTTTTCTATTTCTTTCTCACATCAACCATTCTTACATACTTTTGATACTTAAACAAAATACATGGTGTTTCAGTGTGGTATTCTTTTGTTTTTCATAAGATACACCATTAGTCTTTGCCATAGAAAAACCAGAGAGTGCATAACCACCATATACAACCTTTCAAAACCAACCTCCACAGTATCAACAACAAACATAACTCATAATCTAAGAAACACTCTGTTAAACTTTCACCAAACATTTCCATCATAATGTCTAACAACCTACACAAATTATTAACTTTCATACTAACACCATCAGTAAAATCATCACAAACTTTTTGTTTACAGGTTGTCAAAGGGAGTGGCATACATAGGCGAAAGAGGAGGCCGTGAGAACATCCGTTCCGCATAAATCCAATGCCTTCCGACAACCATCGTGAATCTCGAAACCCCTCACTCATTCTCACCGAAAATCCAGCGCTTCAGATCAGTGCACGTCCATGATAGACTCTCACATATCGACCATAAGATCTCCACCAGATACAAATCTAAGGACTCAGCATGTAGTCCCCATGGTGCACCCTCCAGGAGGCGCCACACCAGATCCAGGCGCCCAATTCTTATATTTTTATTTGTCTTGCTGTTTTGTTTATTTATTCTTTTTTTGTTTGTTTAAGTTAACCCATTAATTAACAACTAACCATCAATTTAAATCAACAACTAGGATAAGGTTTTTTTTATAGGATTAATCTCATAATTAATTTAATTAGTTAATTTAGGTTAAATAAATTAGGTTTAGTTTTAATATTAATTCTTATTATTTAAATAATTAGAATTTAGGATTTTAGCTAATTAGTTCCTTTTAATTGATTTAATAATTAGGGTAATTAGGATTTAATCAATCTAGTTATTAGGGTTTTCTAACTTAGACAAATAAATTATTTAGTTAATTAAGTAATTAATTTAGAATTAGGATTGGTTTAATAATTAATTTAGGTTTTCATTTAATCTCCTTAAACTGGATTTTCCAATTCTAATTTCTCTCGATTCTCTTCTCATCTCCAAACTCCAGTGATTGACGCGTGGTTGTTAATTTCCGTCTGCTTTCTTTTAGTTATTTATTTACTTTTAAATTCTAGAAATCGATGTATAGGTTGCAAAGGTTTTTTGTAATAGCGTAGGTTTATTTCTTCTCATTTTACTATTCCGCACACTATAAACTGTTATATTGCTTAGATGTATGCTTACGATTGTATGTTCAAGATTAAAATTAACCGTTAGATCACTAACTTCCAAGATTAAAATATCTGAACATAACACACTCCTTTTTACTGTTCACACACTCATCTTTAGGGTTTCCCCTCTCAGCTGCCTTTCAAAAAATAATAGTCAAGTCCCTCGAACGTAAGGATGTCTTAGCCAGGTTGCCTGCGAATAAGTCATCATAGTCCCTTCGATAAAAAGATCATGGTCCCTCGATGTCCCTTCGGTGTTGCCTACCATGAAATGATCTTGTCCCTCGAGTTGCCTTCGATAAATGATGATAGTCCCTTCGGATTGCTAAGATATCCTTACATGTTGCCTTTATGACTATTCACATCTCATAGGACTTCCTACCCTCTTTATAGTATGGATAGTCTCTATGATGAATCGATGACCCTTCGATGACCCACACATCCAATGTATAGGACTACCTACCTTCAAATGGTATGGATAGTACTATCGCCCAAGGAAAACTTTAAAGTGTAAGAAAGACCTTTCGAACTTAGGGTAGGTAGCTCTTAAGTGCTTGCTCACAACAATTCAAATCAAACTCTTTTCACACCATGTTTTCTAACATTTGTCTTTTCAGACATTCTCAAAATCAAATTGTTTTCCTAAACACACACGACACAAACATTTCAAAACAAACAAAGTGAGCTAAGCAACTAAGAGCCCGTAGATAACTACAGATGAAAAGGGTGCTTACACCTTCCCTTTTCATAACCTACCCCCCGAACTCAATCTCTTTTCAAAGAAGGTCTTTCCTGTTCTTTTATACCTTTCCTAATTGGATAAAATAAAAGTCCGTGGCGACTCTTGCTCACTGCAACATTGTTGCTTATAAAAATAAAAAGTCAGTTCACCGTGTTACACCCGGCGTCGAACTGTTTGAGCACTTCTTCCCTGATTTTACTATCCATATCCGGTCGAACTCTTCTGCGCTTTTGCCTGACAGGTGCACATCCCTCTTTGAGAGGTAACCTGTGTACCACGATATCCGTATCCAACCCCGACATGTCACGATATGACCAAGCGAATATCTCTGCATACTCGTGGAGGAGCTTGATTAGCGTTGCTTTCACGTCCTCGTTCAGTGTTGCCCCAATCTTAATGTTCTTGGGTTCTTCATCTGTACCCAAATTTATGGTTTCAATGGTCTCTTGAGGAGGGAGCATGCTTTTTGATTCCTTATCCATTAACCTTGACAACTCCTCCGGAAGTTCATCGTCTTCCTCATCCCCTTCTTCGGACTGATTAGCGAGAGCCTCGAGTTTGTACAGAGTTTCAGCAGTATTATTATCGGTAGTGTTAGAGGGTGATGTGCACACGTTTTATGTTTTGTTTTTAGTATGCAGATATGAACGTGCTTTTTGTGCAAGAAATTTATTTGTCATTTTGAAAGGAAAAGAAATAAATGCGGGAAGAGACAATGTTTTCAATACCAAATGCAAAGACAATTTTATTAATAAACTTTTAAACTTGAAAATAAATGGGGCCCTTACAAACCAACTCTATGCTTCGGGCGAGGCATGAGCGTTATTGTTTTTCTTTATTTGAAAGGGAAATAAAACACACAGAAGCAAATTACTTTGAAATAAAAACTATCTCCGGTATCTCCAGGCTTGTCCAATTCTGAAGTTGTTCTCCTGGTCTGATCTCTCGGATGAAGTTAGACGTTCCCTCCTGAGAATCCTTGTTGGACACCATAGCCACATGTTCATACCCGCCGGTCACAAAAGTCTGCATTATTGGGGGAAATTGTTGCTCCTCCTTCTTAGTGCTTGTGATCCTTGCTGGTTGGTATCCTAACCCTAGGCGATCTTTCTTCTCCAAGACCTCTGGTAACTTGCCCCAGCCCTTCATATCTGCGTCTTGTAGATCTTTCCATGATGTTACCGCCCTTCTCACCTTCTCCACAAGTAATGTAACAGCGGTTGCGATCTCCAATGCTTGGAACGCAGTACCCAATGCTCATTCTCCAGCCTCAATATATCTGTATGAATTCAGGTTGCTGAAAAATATATCCTCCTCTCCATTGACGGTCACTATGGAGTTCCCATTCACAAATTTTAATTTCTGATGGAGGGTGGAGGTGACTGCCCCAGCTGCGTGAATCCAAGGACGCCCTAGTAGGCAGGTATAAGCTGGTTCAATTTCCATCACTTGGAAATTGATGCAGAAGGTGTGAGGACCAATTATAACAGGAAGGTCCACTTCTCCAAACACTGGACTATGTGATCCATCGAAAGCCTTAACCACCAGACGACTTGGCCTAACCACAAGTCCTTCCAAGGCTATTTTGTCAAGTGTAGCTTTTGGCATCACATTTAATGATGAATCTGTGTCAATCAAAACTCTAGCCAGGTGAGCCTTTCCATATTGTATGGAGATATGCAAGGCTTTGTTGTGTATCTTTCCTTGTGGAGGCAGCTCACTATCACTGAAACCCAGGCATGCCCCAGCAGTTAGATTAGCCACCATCCTATCGAATTGATTGACTGTGATGTCCTTAGTTACATGGACGGCATTCAGAATCTTCATCAAGGCATCTTGATGCCTCTCGGAGTGTATCAGTAGTGATAAGAGTGATATTTTAGATGGTGTCTGTTGCAACTGATCTACCACCCTATAGTCACTCTTCTTGATTAAAGCAAGAAACTCCTCAGCATCCTTGTTAGTAGTTTCTTTATCCTTGGGCTCAGCCTCATTATTCAGTCTCATATCAGCTTGGTCACCAGCTTGTGTCAAATTTTCATTAGACGTTGGTTGTGCTTGTGCAGTTTTGAATATGCGCCCACTACGGGTCATGCCCCCAGGTCCAACGATGCTCGACACAGCAGTATTAGTATCAGCCTCGTACTCCCATGGTACTGCTTTCATTTTGCCCAAAGGATATGGTTCTTTGGTGGGGATGATCCTAGTGCTCTCTTGCGTAGGTATCATCAATGGTGGTCTAGAGCACGGGATGATTAATGTCCTTCTTATCCCTTGAGTGGGTATCATTAAAGGCTCATTCCTTTCCACCATAGCTACATACTCCTCTTCAGGATGTTCTTTCAGCTGGATCAACCCTTGGTCCATGAGCCTCTGCAAAGTGTCTTTGAAAGCTTCGTTATGTTCTAGGATAAACCCCTTTATAAGAAGATACCTCTTAAGTGCATCTATGGGGGAGTTCCTTTGTTGAACCAACTCTTGTTCATTGACGACTTCTATTGCATTGACTGCACCATCATGGTGTGGCATGGGATTTGTTTTCACATTGGGTTTGTCAAAGGCGATTGCCCCTGACTCTATCAGGTCTTGAACTATGTGCTTGAAAGCCCAACATTTCTCCAATGTATGACCGGGAGAATTGGCATGATATTCACACCTCTCATTGGGTTTGTAATTGGGTGTGATTTTGCCTGGAGGAGAAGGCGCCAATGGCTTGATTTCCACTAAGGACTCGCTTATCAAATATCTCAGTATCTCCTTTTTGGAAGTAGGTAGAGGATCGAATCTCCTTTGAGGCCCTTGAAACCGGTTTTGTTGCGGTGGGAACGACATGGGAGGTCTGGCTTCCTGATGCACCACTGCATTAGTCTCTCCTTCCTTCTTCTTTGGGAAGGCGGGAGTAGGCCTCTTTGACTGATAAGATCCAGACGATGCCCCTTGTATCTTCTCATTCTTAATTCCGTTCTCGATCCTTTCACCGATAACCACTAAGTCTGAAAACCCTGAAGATACGCTTCCGGCCATCTTATCGTAGTATGGTCCTTGCAACGTAGCCATAAACATGTCTACCAGCTCTTTCTCCAACAAGAGAGGTTGGACTCGGGAAGCCATTTCCCTCCACCTCTGGGCATACTCCTTGAACGATTCCTCTTTCTTCTGTGACAAATTTTGGAGTTGCATCCGATTGGGTGCCATGTCCAAATTGTACTTGTATTGTTTCAGGAATGTATTAGCAAGGTCATTCCAGCTTCGGATGTATGACTTCTCCAGTTGCATATACCAGTCAACAGATGCTCAGCTTAAGCTGTCTTGGAAGAAATGAATCATCAGCTTTTGATCATGAGCATAAGCAGCCATCTTTCGCACATACATGCGCAAGTGATTCCTCGGACATGTGAGCCCCTTGTATTTTTCAAAGTTTGGAACTTTGAACTTGTGTGGAATAGTCAGATCTGGGACTAAACTCATTTCAAAAGTATCCACGTCGAAGGCATCATATCCTTCTACAGCTTTCAGTCTTTCTTCCAATGCTTTGATTTGCCCATTATCCTTAGAATCCTCCCCAGAATTAGTGGAGGTAAGCTTGGGTTGAGGGACTTGGTTTGTCTCATCAGTATCCCCATATTGTAGATCCAAGTAGTCCTCATCCCTAAGAGGATTGTTGACAGGAATGCGAACTGTGCGAGACGTCCCTTCCTTCTGAGCAGCAGGAATAAATCCTTCTTGAGAGGCTTCTCCCTCTTCATGGGTCGTAGCGACCTTCTTAAAGGAATGAGCCTTTGCCTTGAGAAGGTCATGGCCTCGAACATATCCTAACAATGGGTTGCCATCATTTGGCATCTCTTCATACTGATCCTGAACCTCCTTAGCTTTGTCTTGCTTATCCTTGAGGTCTTTCATGAAGCTCAGCATTTGGGTCATTCCTCCCTTGAGGTCCTCAATAGTGTCTTTCAACTGGGTCATTTCCTTGCGAAGGGCGGCTTGATTTTGTTCCAATTGTTCCATTGCCTTCTTCTTTTGGGATCTTGTCTAGATTAGCGGTCGAGTTGCAATGGCGTGACTGGAGATGAAGATAGTTTTTTCTTTATGTTTTGAAAAATAAATATGATATGCATGCTATAAATGTTATGATTATGCTATGTTCACGTCTTATCCACATTATTATAATATACATATATATGTACATTTTTTCTTTTTCTTTTTTTATACATATGTAATATTTTTTCCCTTTTTCTTTTTTTTTACATATGTAATAGCCTTTTTTTTTATACATATATATATATATATATATATATATATATATATATATATATATATATATATATATATATATGTTTTTTTTAGAGAAATAATCCTTTGGTGAATATTATAGGAACAATGAGTAACGGAAAAGAAACACACTTTATTAAAAAGAAATACTACTCCATTGTTGGTTCACAAATAGAAATTGAAATTGAAAATTAAAATACTTAAACAAAAAAGCAACAATGAAAATAGAATAAAACTAAGAACGCCTTTGGATGTCTTCTTTGAACTTGTCCACCATGTCTCTACAAAGCTCCATGAACTCTTTGACTTCTTTAGGAAGGATAACAAGAGATGATTCCGCCTTTGCCAAACTCTTTGGAATGTCTTGTATTAAATCATTACACAAGAAGACTAGCTTATCATAATTATCACGACATTTTTCGTAGTCTTCGAGCATCTTAGGAACCATGCTTACATGTTCATATGCCGTAGAAACAATTGTGTATTGTCTCTTCCAATAATCCCCTTCATTCCTTGCAGCCTCACTTATCTCCCTTTGCCTCATAAGTACTTGCCTAAGCAAGACCATAGCTTGAAGTGTTCTATGGCGCTCACCGGTGCGCTGTAAAAGTGCTTCTTCCGTAGCCAATCTCCTTGTGCGTTCTTCTTGTCCAGAATTGCGGGCTTCTTGAAGATCAAATTTGAGATTTCTTATTTCTACCTCTTGATCTTTAGTCCTATCCGTTAATTCAAAAACCACAGCTTCTAGATTTTTCTCGGATTCCGCTTTGTCATGGGAAGCCTTTTCATAACGCCTTCTCCACCTTGCAATTTCTATATCCGCTTGTTCCAACCTCTCATTATGTGCTTCTAGATTGAAATTAGCACTTAGAACTCCTTCGGTTGCACGTTTCCGTTTACTCCTTTGTCTATCATTCTCTTCCTTCATTGCTTGAAGTTCTTGGTTCTTTTCCTTAAGGTCAAAGCGTAGTTGGCTCCTTTCGTTGGTAAGTTGATGCAAATCAAGCTCTAACTTTTCTTTTTCCTTTCGGGACGCCTCTAGGGCAGCCCTGATCCCTTCTATCTCTTCGATGGATAGAGGAACAGGATTAGGAGAATCAGGCTTGTATGCGGGATCTACAACAAAAGGGAGCAAAATCTTTCCAACTCTTTCTTGAACCCATTTAATGTATGGTTCTCTAGCAATAACATTCTTTGGCCCAAAGTCTTTTCTTTGAACATGCTTCCAAGCTTGAATCACTTTCTTCAATGTTCTTGGTTCACCTTTCCCATTGTCATGCAAAATTAATTTTTCTACTTGCTGTTTGGAAGGCTCACCATCCATAGAATGACCCAATTGACGCAATGCTAGAACGGGGTTATAATTAATACAACCAAGATCCCATTAATGGCACGTTGTTGAA
This sequence comes from Vicia villosa, assembly GCF_029867415.1. Taxonomy (NCBI): domain Eukaryota; kingdom Viridiplantae; phylum Streptophyta; class Magnoliopsida; order Fabales; family Fabaceae; genus Vicia; species Vicia villosa. Next base: position 15,630,401 of record NC_081184.1, on the reverse strand, counting down.
CTCCCCACACTTGTAAATAACCTTGTCAGAATTTAATTTCTTTGCATACCATAGAATAGAATCCGCTTTAAGAGCCCTCAATTTTTGAGACCAATCATATCTAGTTAAATCTTTGATAAAACTACTAGTTTTGTAGAGATGGGAAGTCAACCAAGAATATAGCAAATGGACACAACAAAATAGCATTCCTTTTGTTCTGGACTGGGCCGAGCACGCCCAGCTCTTCCTGTAACGCCCCAGACTGCTTTCGGGATGATCGACTGACCCCACAAACCAACACGGGTCTTTTCAGAATGCTTTGACCTCACTCGCACGCTTTCTGGGAAACTTCCCAGAAGGTCACCCATCCCAATACTACTCCAAGTCAAGCACGCTTAACTGTGGAGTTCTTATTGAACAGGCTCCCGAAAAGAAGATGCATCTTGTTGGTATAGGTAGTACCTATCAATCCTTATAAGACATCTTTCAACCATGCAGTCTCATCCCTGCACAGCCTCCGGATCCCTCTCATTCCGATGTGGCGACCACCCTAGCCCCCATTGGCCTCAGGTGTTCCATGCGGTGCAACCACCCCTCGCCATCTTCGGCCTCGGGTGTTACATGCCCACCAGCTTCCGCATGGTTCGTCCTCGAACCACATCGTATTGGGAGAGGTCTGGCTCTGATACCATTTGTAACGCCCCAGACTGCTTTCGGGATGATCGACTGACCCCAAACACCAACACGGGTCTTTTCAGAATGCTTTGACCTCACTCGCACGCTTTCTGGGAAACTTCCCATAAGGTCACCTATCCCAATACTACTCCAAGTCAAGCACGCTTAACTGTGGAGTTCTTATTGAACGGGCTCCCGAAAAGAAGATGTATCTTGTTGGTATAGGTAGTACCTATCAATCCTTATAAGACATCTTTCAACCATGCAGTCTCATCCCTGCACAGCCTCCGGATCCCTCTCATTCCGATGTGGCGACCACCCTAGCCCCCATTGGCCTCAGGTGTTCCATGCGGTGCAACCACCCCTCGCCATCTTCGGCCTCGGGTGTTACACTTCCCACCAGCCGAGCAGGCCCAAAGCGTTTGGGCCCATTTACTTGGTAGCCGTTACGGATTGACCAGGCGCGAAGACCACGCGTCACACTTCAGCGAAGGACCCGGTCAACCTCCTCCGGATCCTATGCCACGCTCATCCAGAACGTGGGTCACCTGCTGACTCAGCCCTAGCACAAGGACGTTCTGGCAGTTTCCTAGCACGTGGGCCTCCAATAGGATTTGGCCCAATTAGGAAACCTTGGCCCAGCGCTGGGGGCTATAAATACCCTCTTTCACTAGAGGATCAGGTATCATATTCTTCACTCTCTAAACCTTCATTCTCTGATAGCTACTGACTTTAGCATCGGAGGACCTTGCAGGTACCCCCCCATCTTGCTCTTCAAGCCAGATTCTGTCGCCTTGACGATTCTTCTGATCAGGTACGATCAGTGGCGCCGTCTGTGGGAATCTTGCTCCCCCTTCTTTAACAAACAAAGATCAAAGCTAATCCATTCACAATCGTCATGGCTGATAACAACATCCCAAACCCTGACCCCTTCCTCCTGCAACAGCTCATCGAGGAGTCCACCCGCGAGGGGACAAATCGTCGCCGGCAGGAGGGACAGCAGCATGCTCCTCCCGGGCAGAGAAGACCGAGGCATGAGACCTCACAACCCAGGGGGCAGCAGATCCATAACATCCAGCATCTGCAGAGCCTTCAACAGGTTTAGAACGTTGAACAAGTTCCTCCCGAGGGGCACATTCAGAACGGGGAAGACGAGCAGGCTCGACCCCATAATGGACAAGAACAGCCCTAGAATGAGAACGAGACTGACGCCAGAGACGGGCATGCTGCCTCCTCGTTCACCCACACCTCCGACAGGCGAAGAGTCCGTCACGAAGAGGAGGAAGACCATATCAACATCCCTGAGGGTGCTGACCCCACCACCGCCCTCTTGCTCAAGGAACTGCGGAAGACAAACAGCCTCCTCCGACTTCAAGACGACCGCATCCACGAGCTGGAAAGGAAGCGACGATACCGCTCCCCTCCACGGAGGCGCTATCGGTCGCGTTCCTATTCCTCCTCACGATCACCCCCGAGGAGACACCGTCGGCGTTCCCCGTCCTCCTCACGCTCTCCGCCTAGAAGATACCGCCGCCGAAGGTCATATTCCCGCTCTCCACCACGAAAGAGCAGGAAAAATCAGAGACCTGAGGCCACTGAAACCGGAAGCCTTTCCCCTGAACGGGATCACCGAGGTCCTTCCAAAGCTGTGCTGAAACCCCGCGAACGTTCCCCTCCCAGGGACAGCCGCACAAGTCCAAACAAATTCCAGAGAAAGCCCCGGCGAGGCAGACACTCAACCTCCCCGGGACCAAGTGACGAGGAGGACTTCCGCAGCCCTTTGTCCGAAAGCATCCGAAGAGCCCGCCTCCCACGGGGGATGGAGAAACCACCAGTTTTTGACCAATACGACGGGACAACTGACCCTGACGACCATATTCGGAGCATCGAAGGCGTCATGGATTACCACGTCGTCCGGGGATCCATCAAATGCCGCATCTTTCCGACCACCCTCAGGAAAGGAGCAATGACTTGGTACAGGAACCTTCGCCCCAACTCCATCCACTCCTGGACCGAGCTCAAAGAACTTTTTTTGAGCCACTTCACAGCCTCCCGTCAGCAACCAAAGTCGAAAGCAAATCTCGAGGTCGTGATCCAAGGAGCCAACGAGCCTCTTCGAGATTATCTCGACTGGTTCAACAAAGAGGCCGTCCAAGTACAGACGGCCGATTACATGAAAAGATACCTCCTAGAACGAGGACTTCTCCCCGGAAGCGACTTCAAGAAGGCCATAAAAATCGAGAAGGTGCACTTTATGAACGCCCTCCTCCGCAAAGCTCAAGCCTTCATCGCTTTCGAGGAAGGCGAAGCAGCTGCGATCAAAGCTTCGAGGGGCAATGATGTTGCTCGCAGCTCGAACCTCGATGACTCGGGTGTGCGTCGAGGACATGAAAAGAGGAAAGATGACAGGTCCCACGACACCAAAGACCGCCGAGGACCAGCTGGTCGCTTCAACGACTACACTCCTCTAAATGCTTCACGGGAAAAAATTCTGGCCGAATGCAAAAACACTGACTTCAAAAATTTCAGCATCAGACCCCCGAAATCAAACCCCGCGAGGCTATGAACTGACAAATCCAAGTACTGCAAGTACCACAAGAGTCACAGACATCTGACCGAAGAATGTATTCATCTTAAGGATGCTATCGAGACACTGATCAAGGAAGGTCGCCTTTCGAAGTATACCAACAAAGGGGAACCTTCCCGGCGGGACGACCAACGAAACTCTGACGAGGGCAACTCACCGGATAACAGGCCCCTGCAGGTAGCCCTGTCCGTCACCCGTCCTGAAGACTTCGTGCCTGCAGTCGGAATAACCACCGCATTCAGCAAATGGGAAAGATTCCCGACCGCCATGGTCGTCTCTAATGGCGGGGATCCCGGTTCTCTCACCATCAGTTCAGTGAAGAGAAAGTTCGATGAACTACTCAGCGCCAACGCCGACCTCGGCCCTACTCTGCGCAAATTCAAAGGAAAATCGGAGCCGATCACTTTCTATCTGGAGGAACTGCCCGGCGGAGCTCCAAACGCCACAATTCCCATACCCGTCCGAGCAAGAATGGCAAATTTTGACGTCCGAGGAGTCCTGGTCGACGAAGGCAGCTCGGTCGACATCATGTACTCTCATCTCTTCCGGACACTCCAGCTGGACGATTCACACCTCACTCCTTATGTGGGTTCTGACCTCCAAGGCTTCAACGGAGCCACCACCAAACCTTGGGGTTACGTCGAGCTGATCGTCACCTTCGGGGAAGGAGAAGCCTCCAGACAAGTCAAGACCAGATTCTTGGTGATCGACTGCAAGACCCTCCACAACTGCATCATCGGACGCCCCACTCTGGCCGAGCTCACCGCCGTACCCTCCACTGTGCACCTGAAGATGAAATTCTACACGAGAACAGGACGAGTGGCCACCATCAACGCCGACATTGAAGCTGCTAGAAGAATATTCGACGCTTCCGTGAAGGGGCTGCAACTGATCGCTCCCCCAACCAGCTCCAACAAGAAGCCAAGGGCCAAAGACAAGCATCCTCGCGAAGATCAACATCAGACGACCGACGTCAGCTCAGTCGACCTTGACGCACGCTTTACAGAAGAAGAGCTGAAGAAAGGCGAAGAGGCGCGACCAAAGGTAGCTCACCCCGTTCGACCTGTCCCGGACGGAGACTTCGAGCTTGTCCCGCTGGGCGACAACCCCGACAAAGCGGTGAAGATCGGTAAGGGCATCCCAGACCTACCAAGAAAGCAGCTCGTGGCCTGCCTCTGAGCCAACGCCGACCTGTTCGCTTGGAGCGCAGCGGAAATGCCCGGACTCGACCCAGAGGTCGCCTGCCACCATCTCTCCATTGATCCAGCCGCGAAGGCAGTAGTTCAACGTAGGCGTCGGCAGTCTCCCGAGAAAGCGGAGGCTGCCGGGAAAGCTGTAAAAGACCTCCTAGAGGCAAATTTTATTTCCGAGGCCAAATATTCAACTTGGCTCTCAAACGTTGTACTAGTTGAAAAATCTAGTGGAAAATGGAGAATGTGCGTTGATTACAATGATGTTAACCGGGCATGTCCCAAAGATGCTTATCCGTTACCTAACATTGATAGGCTGGTCGACAACTTGGTCGGCTATAAATTATTGTCTTTTATGGATGCTTATTCAGGTTACAACCAGATCCCCATGGCGAGGAGCGACAAATAGTGCACGGCGTTCATGACCGAGTCGAGCAACTATTACTACAACGTAATGCCCTTCGGACTCAAAAACGCCGGAGCCACTTACCAATGGATGATGAACAAGGTGTTTCGAGGAGAGATCGGCGATACTCTCGAGGTATACATGGACGACATGATCGTCAAATCTCGAGAAGACTCCGATCACACCACCCACCTCGAGCGGGTATTCGAGCAGGCAAGATCCTGCAAGATGCGCTTCAACCCGGAAAAATGCACCTTCGGCGTCCGAGCAGGCAAATTCCTCGGTTTCTATTTGACCGAACGAGGAATAGAAGCCAACCCGGACAAATGCCGAGCATTCTCGGAACTCCCCACTCCTAACAACAAAAAATCCATCCAAGTCTTAAACGGGATGCTCACGGCACTATCCCGTTTCGTCGCCAAATCCGCCCAACACGCTCTTCCATTCTTTAAGTTATTACGAAAAGAAGCAACCTTCGAATGGTCCGAGGAATGCGAGCAAGCACTATCCCACCTCAAGCAAGTGCTCTCCAAACCACCCGTCCTCTCTCGACCCAATGACAACGAGCCCTTATACCTTTACTTGACCATCTCAAATGAGGCAGTCAGCGCGGCTCTGATCCGAGAGATTGAAGACGGGCAGAAACCCGTATACTTCACCAGCAAAGCCCTACAAGGACTAGAGGTGCGATACCAGCAGATCGAGAAAGTCGCCTTGGCCCTAGTGACAGCTGCCAGAAGGCTGAGATACTACTTCCTCGCCCATACCATCGTCGTTCGAAAAGATCAACCTATCAAGCAACTCCTCAGCCGACCAGACATGGCCGGGAGAATGCTAAGGTGGTCCCTCGAGCTTTCCGAGTTCGACATACAATACGAAAGCAGGAGAGCACTGAAGGCTCAGGCGCTAGCAGATTTCATAGCTGAAATGACCTCGATCGCCAACCCCCTGGCCCTCGCTGAGAATAAGTGGACCATCTACGTAGATGGCGCCTCAAGCAGCTCGAGAAGTGGGGCCGGCATCATCTTGGAAAACGACGAGGGACTCATCATCGAGGTTTCCTTGGTTCTCTCTTTCAACACGTCGAACAACCAGGCCGAGTACGAAGCTCTCCTAGCAGGCCTACGACTCGCAGAGGATATAGGCGCTCGGGAGATTAAGATTTACACTGACTCCCAACTCGTTGCATCCCAGATCAGCGGCGACTACCAAGCCAAGAACGACGTGCTTGCTGAGTACCTCACGCTCGTCAAGGATAAGATGAAAAAATTCGCTAAGGCAGAAGTAGAGCATATACCCCGAGAGCACAACTCACGAGCCGACGTATTATCCAAACTCGCGAGCACAAGAAAGAATAGGGGTGTTCATTGGTTCGAGTAAATCCGAACCAAACCGGAATCCAAACCAAACCATAGTGTTTGGGTTGGGCATTTTTTCAGTTCGGGCAAGAACCGAACCAAACCAATGAAATCCAATGTCAATTGGTTCGGGCATCGGATTTTCAAATTTCTACCCGCAAACCCAACCCAAACCAACCATAAGTAACTATCATAAAAATTACTACCAAACATTTAACTTCAACAAGAAAAAAGTGAAATCTAGTATATGGACAAGTTATGTTATTTTAATTTGTTATTAGAAAATTGTTAGTGTATTATGGTAACTAAACATAAACATAGTGCTATGAAACACATTCATTACCATACTAATTCAAATAACTAATTATATATTCAAAACCTTTTATGTTAGATATTTTGAATCTAATACGAAAAAAATTGTTAGTTTAATATTTATATTTGAACACTATTAATACTATTATATATTCAAAACCTTTTATGTTAGATATTTTGAATCTAATACGAAAAAATTGTTAGTCTAATATTTACATTTGAACACTATTAATACTATATTTATAATATTATTATGGAAAATTAATTTTCATAAATAAATTATATTTTTAAATATTTTTGTATTTTTTATCTACCCGATCAATCCAATCCAAACCAACCCTCTGTTTCTCGGTTCGGTTCGGTTTGAGTTTTATCGAAAAAATTTGTAAATCCAATCCAAACCAATCCATGTAATTTTAATCGGTTTGGGTATCGGATTTTCTCAAAACCGAACCAAACCGGCCCGCGAACACCCCTAAGAAAGAAAGGCGGGAACAAGTCGGTGATCCAGGAAATCCTATCAAGGCCGAGCGTGGACAAGGGCGCGCAACCCCTACCTGTGCTCGCCATCGGCGACAACAACTGCTGGATGACCCCGGTGTACAACTTTCTCACAAAAGACGAACTCCCAACCGACGCAAAAGAGGCTTCAGCAATCAAAAGACGAGCCTGCTCGTACACCATCGTCGAGAACAAACTATACCGACGAGGTTTCTCCATTCCTCTCCTCAAATGTGTCGATGCTTCGCAAGCTCTCGAGATCCTTCAAGAGCTCCACGAGGGAATCAGCGGACAACATCTAGGCGGCCGGTCACTCGCGAGAAAGGCCCTCAGGGCCGGGTATTACTGGTCGACCATGCAGCAGGACGCCAGGGAACACGTCCAGAAATGCGACAAATGCCAACGTCACGCCGACATGCACTTAGCTCCCCCGAACGAGCTTAAATCTTTATCCTCACCTTGGCCCTTCTCCACCTGGGGAATGGACCTCCTCGGACCCTTCCCAGTCGGTTCATACCAAAACAAATACCTGGTAGTCGCCGTCGACTACTTCACTAAGTGGATAGAAGCCGAAGCGCTTGCTAAAATCACATCCCAAAACGTGCTCCGTTTTTACAAGCGGAACATACTCGCTCGGTTCGGGGTGCCACAGGCGATTATAACCGACAACGGCACCCAATTCACAGACAGAAAGTTCCAAGAGTTTGTGGCCAAACTCGAAACGAAACAACACTTCACTTCGGTCGAACACCCCCAAACGAACGGGCAAGCTGAAGCCGCCAACCGAGTCATCCTCCGAGGACTGAAGAGGAGGTTGGGCGAGGCGAAGAAAGCTTGGGTAGAAGAACTACACAGTGTACTCTGGGCGTACAGGACGACCCCTCATTCGAGCACAGGCGAAACCCCGTTCAGGTTAACCTACGGCACCGAAGCCATGATCCCTGTGGAGATCCGAGAACCTTCTCGTCGGACCGAGTCACCTCTCGAAGAAGAACTCAACGACGAAGCTATGAGGGAAGAACTCAACATGGTCGAGGAAATCCGAGCAGGATCTTCCCTCCGAGAGGCAAAGTTGAAACAACAGATAGCTTTACGCCACAACGCCAAAGTCATCAAGCGCGACATCGAAGTTGGTGCCCTAGTGCTCCGCAGAAACATGAAAGACTCCCGCAAGGGCAAACTAGCCCCGAACTGGGAAGGCCCATACCGAGTTTACGATAAAACCGAAAATGGCGCCTATTATCTCGAGAACCTTCTCGGCGAAAAACTTGCTCGGCCTTGGAACGCTGAAAAACTCAGACGCTATTACAGTTAGACACAACCTAACGCTCGGCCGCTCGTATCGAACACAAGGGGAAACCGGACACGGACACGGACTCGCGCCATGGTGCAGGCGCGAATGTTCCACGACAGCAACAGTCGAAAACCCCTATCAGAAGGCGAGACCGACTACGCGGCAAGCTTTACGACAAGACCCGCCGTAGTAGTACCTGCATGGCAGAACCCCAGCTCGCGATGGGATCGTTCACGCCGCGAGCACTTGGCCCCAACCGCGGTCTCGCGCTCGCTAATAGCGCACACCTGCTCTGCGCACCCGGACCGTACACCACACGCTTGGGCTATAAAACTCGGCCGAGCACAAGCATAAATATTCGACAATAAACATTGAATCAGCATAAATAAGCATTAGAGCAAAGCATAAAATGCAGAATAGTATTAAAAACCGGCCAAACTGGCCGGGGATATCCAAATATTACAAAAAATACGGGCGCGCAGGCCCAAAAATTATCCGGGCATCGCCCTGCTAACAATACCTTGGCACGCAGGCCACAAAAGCATTGGCACGCAGACCAAAAAAAGAAACTGATCAAATATTGCCGTCTTCCTCCTCGGCACCATTGTCTTCACCCTGGGCATCCTGTTCGTCCTCCCAGTCCTCGAACTCGGGATTTGATTCGATCCGCCCGTCCACGACTTTGTTGTAAGGACCGATTCCCTTCGTCACCAAGCACGGGTTGAGAACTTTCAGTTGATCCACCGCGGCCCTGAATCCAACCCCCAAGGTAGCTACGCAGTTGACCTCCAGCTCCCTCACCTTACCCAGAAGTTGAGAGCGAGTCACCAAAACCTTCTCGTCTTCATCTTCCTCAGCGGCGGGGAGGTGAGACTTCTCCAGTTCGGCAACCCGGTCACGCAGCTTTTTCTCCTCGGCTTCCAAGGCCCTGACTCTGTCCTGCGCCTTGCAGAGGTCTTCAACAATGCCGTTTTAGATCTCATACTTGTCCTTATAATTCTCAAACTCATGCTCCAGCTTGTCATATTTGGTCTGCAGGGCATCGTAATCCTTCTGAGGACAGGCCCTTTGAGCATTGAGGGCCAAGGCCAAGGCGGCCACCCTCATCATCCCCTCGAGATCCTCAGACAAGTCCTTGTCCTGAGACACCCTGTCCCGCTTGACTATGTGTCGAACCTCCTCGCGCTCGAGCAACACATTCTTCTTCGAGAAGAGTCCCCTGTGCAAAGTACAAGAGGGCAGCACTATGTCGTCATCAGAAGGGTTGTCGTTGATGAGAGGACGAACTTCTGGAGTCCCTTCGTTCTTTTGTTTTTTCCCGGTCGGGGAATCACCCGAAGTCGTCCCAACCGATGAAGGAGAGCCACCATCACGAGCACCCGCAGCGGCCGCCTTGACTTCCTCGACCCGTGTCCGCTTCACGGCCACCTTGGTAGCCGCTTTGTTCTTTGCTCTCATCTTCACGACTTTGTCATGCAAGTCGGCCATTTGTCCTGCAAAACAAAAGGAGTTAGTACCGGAGAGGTATTATTCGAACATAAAATGATTTCCTCACCAAGCAAGATCATCGCATCCCCGTAACCCCCGCACTCGAGGACAGCTTTGGTGTTGATATGCCGAGGCTCCAGCATAGGACCTCCATCTTCTTCGAATAAAGGGTCCCCGTTGGGATAGGTGCACACTGCCGGCCTGAACCCGTCCACGAAGGAGACAAGCCGCTGATACCCCCCTGTATCGCGCTCGTTAAGATCCTCATCCCGGAAGATATAGTAGTCAATCCCATGCTCGAAGTGATCAGGTTGCCACTCCAACGGGAACCGAGCAGATGGACCCACCTTCTTCACCCCGTCCTCAATATACTCGCGGTCCTCGAACAAGTGGTCCTCGGCCTCAGGAGTAAGTGGTTTGACCATAAAATATCGACTCTTGAAATTCTTGATGGAGTCCTGATAGATGGCAAACAGCTTCTTCGGCTGCTTAAAGGACACCCAACTCCATTTGCCATCCGAGTCGCGCAGCCTCTGCAGATGAAACACTCTGAAGAATAGGGGCAGAGTCGCTTCGACCTCCAAGAATCCACATACAATTTTGAAGGCCCTTAGAAACGCAAAGGCGTTGGGATGAAGCTGAGACGGACACAAACGCAACCACCCGAAGACGCTCCGCTGCAGATGAGTCAAGGGGAGCCTAAGACCGACCTCCTTAAAGACAAACTCATACATAGCGAAACGAGGACCAGGGAATTGCGAGCAGATCCTCTGATGAGACTTAGGCACGAAGGCGCCCCAGGAAGGCTCCTCGTTCGAGTCAAGATCCTCAATGACATTAAAGGCTTCCTTAGGACGCGTCGAGAAACGCGACGCGATCGTCCTCGGAGCAACGGCCACCCATTCCTCAAGTTCCCTCGGTGAGGTCTCGAAGATGGGAATTCCCTCGTCCTGCGAGCAACCAATAGCTTCGTCCCCGTCTGATATGTCGAAGACGACGTCGTCTTTGTTTTCGTCAGCCATTTACCTGAAAAGCAGAGGAAATAGTGAATTCGACATGTCAAATCCACCCTTCCACCGCAAGTCAAGTGAAAGGGCGAGGAAAGAAGACGAGGAAAGAATCCTGCCTACCGCCAACTACCGGCGAACTACATTAGAAAGAGATGCTCGCAAGATAAGGTAACCGCAACCAACGATGCTTGGGAAACGCATCTAACTCTCTAGTAAACACGCACCCTAATCGAGGCATGCAACCTCTTTCGCCCATCGCATTCAACCTCTCCTCGAATAATCCTAAGGCTAGACGTCTCACTCAACTGTTCTTGCCCGGCTTACTCAAGTCTCACTCGGCAAACACATGAGAAAGAATAACGATCTCCTAAACTTACTCGACACACTCATCAACCTTGTTCGCTACACTCATCAATCTTGCCTGCCGCGCTCAAAGCCAGAACATAAAACTTAAATAAACACAAGGAGAAGACGAGGAACTTACTTGAAGAAGCGGAGGAGAGATGCACGAGACGAAGAAGAGAGCTGTGAGCGAGTCTTGGAAGTTTTCAAAATCCTAAGTGACAAATGAATGATCTTCTCACTCCTTATATAGAGGGAGAAGACCAAAGGGTGTCATGATGGCCTAGGCAGCCTAGGAGGCGCCATCATTGCCTACACCCCCAAGGCGGCTCTAACCATGGAAAGGCGCCACGTGTCGTAAAGTATCCTAGAAAACCCAAACAACGCAGTCAGCATTTATGCCTAAAACGACGCTGCAATGATGGCAGTCTCAACAGCCGCCACCTGTCAGTCACACTCTGACAAGAGGCAACCGAAACGTGTCGAGTGGAAACCAAAGGGATAGCCGCCTCCCCGGCCAGTTTCCGAGAATGCGAGCCGATCACCCTCTGGCCTTATACCCAGCAGCAACTCCTCTCCCCACCGGCCTAAGCGTACGAGGAGAGCCTAGTTGACGACAAACGTTCGTACTCTTGCTCGACCAGCCTCTTGGTTAAAGTTATCACTCTCACAAGACTAATGACTTGGGGGGCTCCTGTTCTGGACTGGGCCGAGCAGGCCCAACTCTTCCCACCAGCCGAGCAGGCCCAAAGCGTTTGGGCCCATTTACTTGGTAGCCGTTACGGATTGACCAGGCGCGAAGACCACGCGTCACACTTCAGCGAAGGACCCGGTCAACCTCCTCCGGATCCTACGCCACGCTCATCCAGAACGTGGGTCACCTGCTGACTCAGCCCTAGCACAAGGACGTTCTGGCAGTTTCCTAGCACGTAGGCCTCCAATTGGATTTGGCCCAATTAGGAAACCTTGGCCCAGCGCTGGGGGCTATAAATACCCTCTTTCACTAGAGGATCAGGTATCATATTCTTCACTCTCTAAACCTTCATTCTCTGATAGCTACTGACTTTAGCATCGGAGGACCTTGCAGGTACCCCCCATCTTGCTCTTCAAGCTAGATTTTGTCGCCTTGACGATTCTTCTGATCAGGTACGATCACCTTTCTTCTTTTCATACTTCGTATGGATAGTATAATAAATATTAGCGAGGATAGTTGGAGTTGGATCTTTGTCAAAAATCCTAAAAGATGTGAAAGCATGGATTGCGGTAGGATCAATATAATCAACATTCTTCGGTAATAAAACAACACCAAAAATCAAGAGAGCTAATAAATGTCCACAAATGTCCCATTGTTTCTTTTGAGCATATATTAAAGCTTGATTTTCTAAGTAAGATCTTTTGATCCCATGCACATCTCCATCAGTTTTATAATTGGATTTGAATTCCGTAGCGGATATTCCCAAAGCTTTTGCCAAATCCGGAAAGTCAACTTCTTTACCCACACCTGTGTAAAATTCCTTTTTAATTTTTGAGAATCCTAACATAGCATCCATCTCTTCTAAAGTCGGAGCCAACTGAAAGTCCTGAAAAGTGAAACATCTAAGCGGCGGATCATAGAATTGAACCCAGGCGGTGATGGCTTCTTCTTGCACTTTTACCTTGAGCAAGTCTAAGATATTCCCATAGCGGATCACAAACCTATCCAAAGCACCTGATGGTAATTTCTCTTTGATTATCTTCAATTTCTTGATATCTGGAGTAGAAACTGTAAGGTGGACAATTGTCTTCTTCATACTCATCCTTCCTACATATTCACCAATAAAAATATATATTTTTTTTTACAAAATGTATATATTTTTTATATGTATATTTTTTTGCGTGGATAAGACATGATGAAGATGCAATGAGGAATGATGCATGCAAACACAAAAATATAATAACAAGCAAATAAAAAAACAAACCCAAGCATAAATAACACCAAAAAAAAAACAAATCAGATTATGACATTTCAAGAATCTTAAGTTCATAGGTTCGACGTAGCGGCTCTAGGGAGCCAACCTTTTTATGGGGGGTTCTAGAAGGTCTCATGGGGTCGTTCGTAGCCTCCGAGACTTTTTGTCTCTTCGGATTTTAGAACAACTCATTTTATCCAATGAGGTTCGAATTTTTGGGGTAGGTTCTCGGAGAGATCAGCTGACTATCCAGTCCTGCCCTCAACAAAGTCAAGCCTCGTTTTGGACATTTCCGAATATTCAACCCACTCCGAGTGGAGTTATCAATGAGACTCGTAGGCGATTCAAGTCCCCCCTGGTCTCAAGGATAACTCCCACACTTAGGTTTTAAACAAACATAAAAATACCAGCAGTGCATATAATATACAATTAAACATTTTAAGGCGAACATGACAGATAAAACATTTAATGAAAACCAAAAACAATAAATAAATAAATAATTAAATATTCATTATAAAGATAAACCTCCCCCCAAACCCTAAAAATGGCAAACTTGCCAAACCCTAAAGATGCGCCATAAACCTAAACCACTAGCCACAAACCTAAACCCTCTCAAGCCTTAGGAGCATAATAATTAACCTAATGTGTAATCCCCAGCAGAGTCGCCAGCTGTAGCAACCTGCCCTAAAAATGAAGGTTTAGAGTCGCCACCTATTCTGAAGGGCGAATAGGAAACCCTACGCAATTTTAAAGATTCGGGGTCAGTTATTATAATCAGGTTGAGGGAAGGTATTAGGCACCCTCAACCCTTTCCTAGAGGCTAACATTGCAAAGATAAGGGTTTTATGGCAAGGTTTATAAAGATTATGGCAAGGTTTATAAAGAAAGGTAACAGACAGGGTTAATTATATTGACATGATTAGAAATTAGAGGGAGGGGACTCGCCTTGTTGCCAAGTGCCTACGTACCTCCTTAGGGAGGATTAGAGTCTACGTAGTTTGGGGAGGGTTGTACGCCTTTAGAGTTGAATTTTTGATCTGAGATGGTTTTTAGAGGCTTTTTGAATGGCCTATCGCAGTTATGATAATCCGTGGTTTGATATTGAGGTTTGTGAAGTATTTTAAGGTTTGGGCGTACAACCCTGATTTTAATTTGTACCATTAACCGCAATAATTGATTGATTCAATTACCATAGTTAAAAGGTTGGCAAGTGTATCGTTACCAATTTTAATCAATTGATTTAGTTATTACTAATAACGAATAAGAATATTTTTTAGACATTTTAATGAAATTAGTTTGTATCGTTACTCCTCATAACCGATTGATTCGATTAAAAAGAATAACGAATTAGAATAAGGAAAATAGAAAGGTTAATCATCGCGACTAATATGATAGTCGAAACCATTTAACCAAATAGAAATTAGTTATATTTTAATTAAATACCATTTTAATTAAATTATAATTGACCATAATGATTAATTGATTTAATCGGAACGAACAACAAATTAGAATTTTTTTAATATAAATATCATATATTAATTTATTTAAAAAACAATTATTATTATATTGATAAATATATTAAACGTATTTTAATTAAAATAAACAAATAATTAAGATTATTAGTTTATTAGGGTTCATGATTCAGTATGGTTGGGTTAGAGGTTTATATTATGGACATTAGATCAGGGGCGTTAAATCTAAGCTGGGAGGAGATTCTAAGGCTTTGATCTGAAGACACTTGGTGTTCTACTTGAATGTTAGCGTATAGGATCAAGATTAGAAATTTAGAAAAATAATAGAAAGGGCCAGGGATCGAACCCTCGACCCTGGGGACCAACACACACGCTCCTCACCAACTGAGCCAATGGCTCTACTTGAAATACGTACGCGCTCAGAACTATACATAAAAAAAACAAGTACCACAACCGGATCAAACGCGCGCGAAGTTTGAATTGGCAAACCAGGGAATGACACCTCATCGTCTTCCCCAACAAAATAGCAAAAAACCTGTAAAAATAGCAAAAAACCGATCTTGAATTTTTGAAGACTTTTTGCTCTTGCATATGCTCCTCTCTCCAGATTTTTTGAACCCCTCTTCCTCTGCCTTGTGTTGTCTATTTATAAGAGAACAGGATTAGGTCAACAAATAGAGCCCAAAGTCCTTGAATCCAATATTGCCATGTTTGAGAAAATTCACTTTATTCTTGAATGAAATCTTGCTATTTTTGGGCAAATATTGTATCAATTTTCTCCTATTTGATTAGGCACGAAAATATGATAGTATTTTGCCATTAATATTGATTGGAATCAATCATAATATCTCCTTTACCAAAATATTTGATTTTTATCTTAATTAAATCATTAAAAATGAAATAAAAAATCATATTAAATTAAATAAAATGTTAAATTTCGTGGCATATGGTTTTGGACATGCTAATGACTTGTGGACCAAGATTGCATCATAATACCATAGGCCCATTTGCAAAATTTTCCAATTTGAACCTTCTTATTTCACATTTTACCCCCAAAAATTGCTCAACTTTGATCAAGCATATCTCACTCAATTTTTAAGCTATGAGGGAGTTCTAAGACTTTTTGGAAACCTCAAGATGTCCTCTATAAGCCACTTTGGAACATATTTTTCATTTGGAGCTTTTATCTTGATCATATCTGCTTTGACAAAAAACTGCTTTTGAAGGATGCCTGAAAATGACCTGTAATCTTTTGCCTTGTACCTCTCAAATGAAGCATTTCTAGCCTTGGCTTGTGAGAGACAAAGTTGTAGAGAATCCAATTTCCTTCAAAATAGGATTTGAGTGGGGAATTTTTGATGTTCCATATGAACGTTATGCCCAGTCAAAGTTGGGTTGACTTTCTCCTAAAGAAACCCTAATTTGAACCTTTTTGCACTTGTTCATTTCTGAGTTTCTACTAATAGAATCATGATCAATCTTTGATCAAATGATGGATATACTTTAATTCACTTGATTTTGACCCAAAATTGAGAGCTTTAGGTTGTGCTTTGACTGTGATTGACTTTTAGGTCAAACCAGTTGACTATGGATCATCTGGACCATTGAGTGAGCAGAGCTTTGGAATTGAATCTTGAACTTTGTTATGTAAGCACCTTAGAGCATAATGAACCATGGGGACTTCATTGGGGCTTCACTTATCCCATTACCTTGGGAGAGTACCCAAACCCTAGTTTCAAAGGAACCTTGTGTGAGAGAACTCCTGAATGCAACCCTTGAGCATTGACTCATTGTGAGTGAAGTGTGGGAGGCAAATTTTGGGGTATGACATATAGTGAGTAGGTTTATGGGTAAACCAAAGTGGTCACATTATCAAGCTGCAGTCAGAATACTCAGGTATGTAAAGGGGACTCTGAAGCATTGAATTTTGTTTCCATCTGGAGTGTTAGATGCTACTGAGCTAAATTTCTATCCAGACTCTAACTCGTGTGGATACAAAGTTGACAGAAGTAGCACTAGAGATATACTAACTTCTATTTAAACTCTAACTTTTGTTGAGTTGATATCTAATTTGTTAGCTAAATGTTTTCCCAAGCATAATCCATCTTATCCAACAAGAACGATTACATGGAATGCACACAAAACTAGTAATATGATTTTGCATGTTGATGGCAGTAACCTCAATAATCCCGACATCTCGGGCTTTGGTGGATTTGATTCAAAATGCTAGCGGTGTTTAGGCTCAATGCTTTGTGGGTAATATTGATTATTTTAACATCCTTTATATTGAGTTGATGGCCCTATATCATGGATTATGGATGATTTGGGAACTTGGTATCAAAGACCTGATGTGTTATTCTGACTCCAACTTTGCTATCAATGTAATCTCAAAGTCAAATTTTTGCATCAGTATGTCGCGATTCTTCAATACTTTAAATAACATCTATTTAGGGAATGACGATACTCCCAAGAAAGAGAATGTTGGTGTTGACGAGTTCGGATCTGCTCCAGTTTCACATCTGTCTAGTTTTCCAATTTACACTATAGATGAATAACACATGTGAACTTTAAATTCAACAGTTGGGATTAAAAGTTAAAAATAAACATGTTTTTGTTTAAAACAAAAAAAAAACATCTTCCCCAACTTCTCTCTTCCAAGAAACCAAGTAATCTTAAAACTCAACATTCATCGGATCAAGATAAATTATGGTTGTTGTCTCTTCGAATCACCGTTGTTGTCTCTCAATGTTTCCTCCTTGTTGAGTTGTTACTATTGTTGCATAACCCTATTTTCTATTTTTTTAATCATTTTATAAATATTTAAGAACTAATTTGTTTAAAAAAACTTGGAGATCTAAAGTAGTGAATTTGAGAGAAGGAATAGGACAAAAAACTTAGATCCAATGATTGTGGAGCTTCGAAGTAGTGATGACCTTAACGGCGACATTGCGGCGGAGTAGAACAACATTCTTGTTTGATTGTTAATCATAAAGCTAATTTGGGAATTTTATTTTCTGTGATATTATTAACTACTTTACAAATATATGAGAACTATTCTACATTGAGTGTATTGAGAGAAATTGTATAAATATGAGAACTATTCTACAACGAGTGTATTGAGAGAAATTGCATAAATAAAATAAAGATGAATTTGAAATAGAATAATATGTTGTTGAATGAGAATTTGTTTGATGGCAGGGAAGCAAAGAGGGGGGGAAGAACTTTTAGGAAGAGAAGTTTAACCGTGTTTTTTTTTTTTTTTAAATTTTTAATTAAAAAATATTAATGTTGATATTTTAAATCCTAGCCATTAAATTATACTTTCACCGCATGTCATCTTTCTATACAATAAACTGAAATAAATGAAGGATACTATAAATCGAGTTGATAAAGACTCGGTGCTGAATATCTAATAAAACATGAGGCTGATAGTGACGCGGTGTACGAGTCCTTTGTAGAACCTCCTGTTAGAATCATCACACTCCTGCTAGCGGATGTTAGTGGAACTTATATTAAGTAGATTAGTAAATTATTTAATTAAGTTAAAATATATTAACTTATTTTTAAAAAGATTATGAAAGAATCAAGGCATTCTTGTATTTTTGATTTGATATAAGACTAAGCTTTTATTTTATTTTTAAATTTATTTATTAACTTATATAATTTATTTCAAAAATTAAAATTATCACATTAAAAAACAGTCACCTAACAAGTCCATAAAAAATTATATTAAAAAAAGTGGAGAGAGTTTAAAATATTATTAAGTAAAAATCAAGAATATTTTTCATAAAAAAGAGCTATATCTCAAATGCACAGATCTAAAAATTAAGTTTTTTTTAAGGGACTCATATTTTGGCTCTCATAATATCATGTAAGTTGAACAAAATATTATTTTTAAAAATTATTATAACTAAAAACTAAATTTAAAAACTTTAACACTAAATTATTACCAATTTTTCAATTGGGCCATGTAATTACCCAGATTCAATTGGCCCAATAAACCAAAAATAATAGACTGGTTAGGGTTTCACAAATCTCAAATTCTTCACTCTTGTATTTCTCTTTGTTCCAACCTTCATCTTCTCTCAACAAAGGTAACCAATCTCATTCAATCAATCTCTGCTCTATTTCTCACATGAATTACCAATTTATCTATCTCAACTTTCGTTTTTTAGGGTTTATAATCCAATTGTTATTGTTATGCATGTTTTGCAGAATTTCAAACAAAAATGGCGGTTGCACTCTATAACCTTAAGTCTGAATCCGGTTTGAAGAAGCTCAATGAGTACCTTCTCACACGCAGTTATATCACTGGGTATGAAAAATTTCTTTTTTTTTCTTTCTTTCTTTGTTCTAATCAGTTGTTTTTTTGTTTATATTTTGTTACTTATGAATTGTATTTATACTTGATCTGTTTAGATACCAAGCTTCAAAGGATGATATCACTGTTTATTCCGCTTTGCCATCAGTTCCATCCTCTGAATATGAGAATGTTGCTAGGTGGTTCAAGCACATTGATGCTTTATTGAGAATTTCGTAAGTTTTCTCTTTTTGAATTTATGTAAATTAATTGAAAGTTATAATAAAATTGTTAGCATTGTGGTTTTATAAGATATGGTTTTATGTGTTTGATCTTAACAATGTTTTTCATGTACTAGGTTGTTGTGCAATGTTTTATGTGTTGTTTTTAACATTGTTGTAATGATTTTGTGTCTTCAGTGGTGTTTCTGGTGAGGGATCTGGTGTCACTGTTGAATCTTCTCTAGTTGCTGAAGAGGCTGTTGCCACTCCTCCAGCTGCTGACACAAAGGTTAGTTTTTTTTATTAATGATTGATAATTGAAACGGATTGAGGTCACATTCGATCCAATTTGTTGGTTGTTTTATGATTTATTACTGGTTGTGAAACGTTGGTTAGGCTACTGAAGCTGAGGACGACGATGATGACGATGTGGATTTGTTTGGTGAAGAGACTGAGGAAGAAAAGAAGGCAGCTGAGGAACGGGCAGCAGCCGTGAAGGCGTCTGGCAAAAAGAAAGAGAGTAAGTATCTGTTGTATATTTTACTATGAATACTGTAATTATTTGAAATATGGTTGGACATCAACTTATGCCAATGGTTTTCGGCTAATTATATTTTCAGGTGGGAAATCATCGGTATTGTTGGATGTGAAGCCATGGGATGATGAAACCGACATGAAGAAGCTTGAAGAAGCAGTGAGATCTGTTCAGTTGGATGGATTGTTATGGGGTGCATGTATGTTGTTTTTCTTATCACTGTTTATATTTGCATTTTTCAACTTTGTTGATTCCTTTCATTCTGATCTATTTTGTATACTATTGTCTCAGCCAAACTTGTTCCAGTTGGATATGGTATCAAGAAACTTCAAATTATGATGACAATTGTGGATGACTTGGTTTCTGTTGACAATATGGTTGAGGACTACCTTACCGTCGAGCCCATCAATGAGTATGTCCAGAGTTGTGACATTGTTGCCTTCAACAAAATATGTAAGCAGTATTCATATTTCTTTTTACTCGACTATTGTTTTTTGAGTTAGGTTTTATAGTTGCTCATAAAATGCATGTCTAAATGCTATCTATATAACTGCACATCTCGTTCTAATGCTATTTTATAATCTTTTTTGTGTGCAGAATCTGCTATTCATGTGGCATAGAGATTATAGTGGGAAGAAATTGCACAATTGTTATAGTTGACAAACAAGGGATACTGATACATTAAGTTATGATTTTTGTTTTTGGTGACCTGTTGTCATTTGATGATTTTGTCTTGTGATTTCATCACCATTATATGGTTTGTGTTATAATAATTTAAGGTTTAAGAATTGGAGTTGTCTTTTTATAATTTTGATTCTTGGTTGAGATTGATTTTGCTGATACTTAGCTTGCATACATACCCTCTTTGCCCCTTGGACCCTGTCCCTCTAAACTTGGGACTGCGATTTGCTGCGGCGATGCAGTGCTTAGTCACTAGTCGTTAGATCAAGAACAGACAGTTCTAATATTAAACTAACATTTTTTGAATTATAACATAATCAATTATATTTTTTTTGTACCGTGTGATTAAGATCAAATGGTTATTAATACATTTTATTAATAATCACTCTTCATTTAAAATCAAGTTGAACATAAAGATACTCTTCATTGAAAATTTGGTTGAACATAAAGATAGATTTTTTATACAATATTTCTATACAACACAAAAAAGTTGTGTAAATATGTTCCAACTGAACTTTGGTTCACAACAGATGAGTTTTCAATATAGCCCTTGATATATCATAAAATAATCAAAAGTTTGTATTTTATGATATATCAATGGCAACAAACAATTGATCCAGAAGTGAACCAGAAATTATTCAGACCACTATACATGTCAAACAAAACAAACAAGAAAAAGTAGTTCTTGAGCACTAGGTAGCAATAGTATCTAACTTGTGCTTTGAAGTGGCTCTAATATAACAATAAACAACCACCAAAAAAGTTGTAGCAAGTCCTCCAAGAATCACACCTCCACCAGCCATAGACTTATCAAATGAATGATGTTGTTTCACCAAATGAAAATGACTTTTCAAATCCAAAACAAAAGTTTTTTCATGACTAAGAATACTCCCTTCAAAAGGGCTAGGACTTGGTGACATAATACCATGCTTATGTTGGTGCTTACCAAGTTTTCTTCCAATAGATGATTCAACTTCTTTTGTTCTTTGGCTAAAGGGAGTTTGAGAAGGAGCATATGAAGATTGTGATGAAGTTGATTGGACATTACTCTGAGGTTTGTTTGTAGTTGTTGTTGTAGCCATTACATGACATAGAAGAGTGCTTGCTAATAAAAAGTACAAGAAAATAAACTTGGCCATTTTTGAAGATGTGAGATTTATAATCTTTGGGAGATGATTATATATAGAGATTCTACAATCGTGTGGTTTGATCAATCTTTTGATGAAATTTCCTAATGTTGAATTCTGACAATAAACAAATTTTTATTTGATTTGTTTAATACTAAGTTGTCTATGAGATGGGAGAAATTATGTTAATGTGTGTTGGCATTAGAATATGTAGAAATACAACTAAGGGAATCAAGGGAACAAGATGTTAGGGATGTTTATATGAAGAGTTGTGATACAATTGAATTCCATTATATAGAAATTAGTGTATGCAATTTATGGCTACAATATTTTTAAGGAAGATGTTTAGAAGTTGCTTTCAATTAAAGGGTATTGATTAAACCTTTGCACGTGAGAAAGACAGTCATATCCAACATTGGTAGAATAAAAAATTCATTTCATTTCATGTCATTAATAGATTAGATCTGGAAATATGAAAATATGGTCTTAGTAATAGGACTTCAAATTTTTATCTTAATAGTTTGAAAGAAGGTAACATGTCCCCAAAGACAAAAGTTAATAAGTTTTTTATAAATATATTCAATTTTTGGGACACATGTTAGCATCATCTTAATAGTTTTATTAACAAGAAAATTGTTCTTCCTAAAATACAATATATTTTAATGAGTTTTTTTAGTAAAATATTCAAAATATGAATGCAAAATTTGATATAACCATTAAACATCAAGTATTTTTTTTAGGTTACAAGCAACACATGCTCATGTTTTTCTTTGTTACTCTTATCGATTTATTAGCTAACACATGTCACCGATAGAGTATCATACTTAGATATCGTCTTATGATTCTCTTATTTTTTATTGATGTGATTTTATCTACTTGTCGT
The DNA here is from genome assembly GCF_029867415.1 of Vicia villosa. NCBI lineage: Eukaryota > Viridiplantae > Streptophyta > Magnoliopsida > Fabales > Fabaceae > Vicia > Vicia villosa. The sequence goes on along the minus strand of NC_081184.1, from coordinate 15,608,091 downwards.
GAGACGTGCTTGAATACAATTAGAATTGAATCGAACTCTAGTAGGTCGAAGAGTAGCTTCTGGTTCAACAGGATTTATACATGCTGTGGAAGTATGTTCACATGCTGGTGTCGAAGACCTACATACTTTAGTCGAAATGTGTTTTAGTATGTGGGTGTCGAAATGATCGGGTTGTTAGTACTTCGAATTGAGCATGCTTGTTATGTCCAATTGTTTAAGTTAATTTGTACCCTAAGTTGACTTGTAATGAGTATTTGTGGAAAAGCCCATTAGTTTAGTATGTTAGGTTTATTATAAATAGCATACTAGTCTCTCATATGTATTCTTATTGCTCCCTTACATTTTCTTACCCTTGTGGGTTTCTTGCCGAAAGAAACCTGATATGCTTTGTGATTCCAGCATCGTTTTTCACAATAAATTCAATTAAGGAACATATTGTTCGTTGTAAGGAGCTTCTAAAGTTCAAATATCGACATGACTTTGTTAAGAATATATTATTTATTTTGACAGACCAAAGTATTTGTAAAGAAATAAGTGTTTGTGAATTTCTTGACAACTTGTAGAAGGAGAGATCGACACTTATGTGTGCAGATGTTCTTATGTACAATTAGGTAGGAGAAAAACATGCATGTATAAACTTGATTGAAATTTCTCTACTGGTAGAGCTGAAAATTAGAGCTTATGACATTTTTTATTTCCAATTATTAGAGGTAGTGAATCTTTTCCAGAAAGTCTAAAAGCTTATATATAACAATGTTGTATCTCTTAAATATTTAAATTTAAAAAAAATTAATTTTGCAATCGAAAAATAATAGCGGCTCAATTTATTGTCCACTTGTCTTATGTTTTTATATAATACTACGCACGGGTCACGTAAAGTTGAAATAAATATTAAATAAATATTAAAAAGTTATAGTAAAAAAATGTATATTAATTTATACGAAGTCATACAAATATTAATTTAATTTATCAAGTTATTAGTAGTTGTTAGGAGTATATAGATTTGGTAATTGCTATTAAACTAAATATATGGTGGAAAAATAGGTTTGATAATTGTTAATTTAATTTTACAATTTCTCTTAATAAATATTATAAAATAAAATATATTACACACCAAAAAAATATAATGGTTTAATAATATGATTAAATTTAATAAATTGAACATATGATCTCTAATATCTGTTAAAAAACACATATGTTATAGTAATTGAGAAGTCATTAAACATATGATCTCTAATATTGTTCAATTTAACTCAATATTTTGTCGGCCCGTCAAAAAAATAGGTTCGGCTCGTCGGGCATGCCCATAATTTTTAAATTCTTATGTATTGTAAATTTATGGATACTATTGATATTAAATGATTTTACCATCTAATAGAAAATAAATTTAAAGACAGTTAAGTTTTATAAGGAATCTGTGACAAATCTTGAACAAATAACAATTGTTGAAAAACTTAAAAGAAACTTTTTTTTGAAAAATGGAATGTGATAAGTAAAATATTTATAACTTAATTCCGTTTATACAAATAATTGTACGAACATTTAACTTTTTCTGTTTATAAAAATATTTGTAACTTATTCCCGTTTCACAAAAATAATTGTATTAGCAGTTGACTTATTTCCATTTCTAAAATTATTTAGAACTTATTACCATTTATAAAAATAATTGTATCAACAGAAAACTTTTTCCTCTTTATAAAAATATTTGTAATTTATTTTCGTAAAATTGATCCGGTTTATACAATTGAATTAATTAATATTTTAAATGTATCTCGTAAAATTAACTATGAGTATTATTGATTAAATAATAATAATAATAATAATTGTAGTATAAGTCTCGAAATGACATATAAATAAAAGTATATTTATTTATGAAATGACAATTAAAAAGAATTTAAAAAATATTTATTGATACTGAAAAATAGTTTTAAGCAATTGTGAAATTATCAATCTATATTTTTAAATTAATTTTGTAACTTGACATAATCCAATTAATTATTAGTTGTCAACGTAAATTGTTTTTTATTTTCTTAAAAGTAAAAGAAAAAATAATTATTTTGTATTTGATTTTTTTAGTTGAATAAAGATGTTGAATAATGAGGGATTTTTGAAATAAGCATATAAATATAAAAAAAGTTGCCGCTCCTTTCTATTAGGGTCCGTTTGGTTGGGGGGTTTTGGAGGGGAGGGGAGGGAATATTTTAAATCAATTGTGTTTGGTTCAATTTTTTATAAGGGGGGGGAGGGGAGGGGAGGTAATCTGAATCCCTCCGAGAGCAGTTTTTCGTTCCCTCCGAATTGGAGGGATTTGGAGGGGAGGGGAGGGAGAAGAGTTATATTAAAATCTATTTTTGTTATATTGACAAAATTATCCTCATTTTTTTAATTATAATCATAAATTGTCCTTAATAAATATTATATGCTAATTTGTCATTTTATTAAAAAATTTCATATTTTTTAACGGCAACTCCATTATTTAATTACTATGACTCAACTTTTTTTTTCATGTGTCTTATTTTGTTTTTTTTTTTATGTTTTATTTTGTTTATTTTCAATTTTTTTTGTTTTGTTTGTAATAACGTAATTGTTTTATAAGTTGTTGTGTTGTATTACATATCGATTTATAATTGTAGTATATGAGTTATATATTATATTTAATTTAATTTTATAAATATTTTATAAGATTAGATTGATCATCAAGAAGAGAAAATGATTCATTTGAAGATTGATAACATAATAATTTTATGGCATTTATCGATATTTTATTTACACTTTAATATATTTTTGAGTATTTGAAATATTAAATATTTTATTTGTGATTATCTATGTTGTTCATGAGTTGACAATTTTTTTTTGTGAAATATCATTTTGTTTTTATTTTATTTAGTAAGAGTGTTATAATATTTTAAGGGTAAAAAGGTAAAGTAGTTTTAAAACCCCTCCCCTTCCCTTGCGAACCAAACATATATTTGATTAAAATGTCTCCCTCCCCTCCCCTCCCCCTCTTTTGAACCAAACATAAATTTAATTAAAATACATCCCTTCACCTCCCCTCCCCTCCCCTCCCCTTTATTAAAATCCCTCCCCTCCCCTCCGTTGAACCAAACGGACCCTTAGAGAAAGTAATTGAAAACCGTAGGCACGAAAACAAGAGAATCATTGGTAAGATCATTGACAACAACATGTCATATTTATTGTTAAACTTGAAAGACAATAAAACACTTCTGCGAGTTAATAATCTTCTAGTACATATTCATGCTGTTTCTGAGAGAACAAGAAATTGTTTTAATATTCTTCAACTTTGAATTTCAATTCCGGTGAATAAATTATGCCACATTGCAGTTGCTGCATTGCCTTGTATCATGTCGCAAACTAAATTGTCTTGCAGCAACGGCAAACCTATTAAAGACAATTTTTCAGCAATGACAAACTTATTAAGACAATTTTTTTTCTTTCCGTGACTTCTAAATGACTAATCATATTCATACTCGAGGTGTAGGGAATTTCCGGAGAGTCGGAGAACGGGACCTGTGCTCCATAAATACAACAGAGAGAGACGTCACATCTTAACTCAAAACTTTAAGGTGATAGTTGAATGAGTCATCTCTTTAATAAATCCAACATTCAACTCATTCATAGGCAATGTAGGACTTTAATTAACCACTCACACTTGCACTCAATGTTCTCCCCACAAGTGTCAGTCCCCCATCCTATAAAAGGATCCAACACCAGATTCAACTTCCGCTCCTCCACCAAGTCAAACCACAACTCACGACTCTGATATCACTGTTGGGGAGTCTGAGAGAGTCGGGAGCGCCAATGAGACCAATACTTCAAAACTACAAGAGAGGGAGACACCACATCTCAACCCAAAATCTTAAAGTGTTAGGTAAATGGGTCATCTCTCTTATAAATCCAACATTCCACCCATTCATTGGTAATATGGGACTTTAACCACTCACACTTGCACCGAACATTCTCCCCCAAAAGTTTGTGAGTCCTTCACATCCTATACCAGAATCCTACACCGGATCCAACTCCCTCTCCCCCACAAAGTCGAACCACGACTCTGATATTATTGTTGGGGAGTCCGAGAGAATCGCGAGCACCAATGGGACCAATGCTCCAGGACCATAAGAGAGAGACACCACATCTCAACCCAAAACCTTAAGGTGTTAGGTAAATGGGTCATCTCTCTTATAAATCCAACATTCCATCAATTCATAGGCAATGTGGGACTTTAACCACTCACACTTGCACTCACATTCTCCCCCACAAGTGTGAGTCTCCCACATCAACAAAATCCATCACCGGATCCAGCTCCCACTCTCCCACCAAGCCGAATCACGGCTCTGATACCATTGTTGGGAAGCTCGGGGAAGTCGGGAGTACCAATAGGACTAATGATCAAGACCATAAGAGAGGGAGACACCACATATCAACCCAAAACCTTATAGGGATAGGTGAATGAGTCCCCTCTCTTATAAATCCAACATTCCACCTATTCATAGGCAATGTTGGACTTTAACCACTCAAATTGCACTCAACACGAGGCACATAGATACACTACTAAGAAAAACACATATAACAATGATTGTAAAAGACCTATAATCTTGGTTGATAATCCGTTGTTACGTAGTGTATGGTTGTAAGTAGGTTATTTACAATCACGGTTTATTACCCGTGGTAGTAAACTGGATAGTGTGCTACATACAACCACAGTTGTATTAAACAACCATTATTGTATGTCTTTTAATGAAATAAAAAATACAGCAGTAGAACAACAACAATAGTAAGAACAACAACAATAACGAAAATCAGAAGAAGAAGAAGAAGAAGAAGAAGAAGAACAACATGAACAACAACAACAACAACAAAATAAATAAATAAAATCATTAAACATTAAATCTTAACACCAACAAAAACAACAACAAAAATAAAATCGATAAAATCGTTAAACATTAAATCTCAACAACAACATTAAGCATTTTATCCGACACAATAACTACCATTACTAACTTGAATCCATACTTTCTTTGTCTCATTCAAGTTAGAGAAGAGATGATGAAGTTATGAAATTTGTTAATGAAATAAATGATGTTTTCGAGTTTTATTTATGGAAGAAGTGATGTTTTTGAGTTTGGTTTAGTGGAGAAATAAAGTCTCATAAATGGAAGACGATGTTTGGAGGTAGAAAATGAAGTTCTTCTAAGCTCGTCTAACTTTGTCTAGGGCAAAAATAATGAACAAAAAGTGTTATAAATATTAGAAAAGCAAAACTGAGTGACTTTTCACCATGGATGAAATTCCAACCGTTGTGAAAAGTTGCAAACAAAATTGTAGGTGCTAGGATTTGAACCCATGATCTTGAGTGACTTTTCACCATGATTAGAAATTCCTGGTAAAAATTGGCTTAAAAATAAACAAAAAAACAAAACAGTGGGTGTTGGGATTCGACTCATAAGCATGCACCACTTTTCACCATGGTTGGAAGATCCAACCGTGGTAAAAATTACCTTAAAAATAAAACTATAGGTGGTAGGATTGAAACTCATGATCAGGCGCCAATTTTCACCAAAGTTAGAAGTTCCAATTAAGGTGAAAAGTGGCTTAAAAATGAAATAAAAGGAAAGTGCCTGATTGAATAGATTATACCATGGTGGATACTTTGGCCGAGGTGAAACGACATTACGAGAGATACTTTTCGTAGTAGTGATACTGTTAAGAATTGTGGTTGGGTCTAACTCAACCTTACAAGAAATTTTCGTATTGTTGAGTTAGGCCCAACCACATTTCTTAATATGGTATCAAGAATCTCGTTTAAAATTCGATAGAACACCTGCTATCAATTTTTCACGATCATCACACACCATTTATTTCCACGCTCCATATGTCTAGGCTTGGGCCTGAGGAGGTCTGTTAAGAGTCTCACATCAGACAATATATGACTTGAAGATGTCTTTATAATTGGGAGCAATTCTCATCCTATAAGCCGAGTTTATAGGGTTGAGTTGCCCTACCATAATTCTTAACACATACTAATATATGGATTTATCTTTCAAGCAGGGCCACCTTTGAGAGTGTGTAAGACTACAAAATACCTAAAACTTGTCACGGCTACACAATAAATAAGGACTTTTAAAATATTTTCACGATTATATCGTGGTTAAATAGAGGTCTTCATTTATTCTACCATGGTTAAATTGTGACAACCGTACACAACGCCTCCAAAAACTTGAGATGACTCTGCCTTGAAGTGAAATGTGAACGTAAAATATTCCTTTGTGAAGAACTCTCCATCAGTGGTAAACATTGAGCTATTGAGGTCTTCAGGGCAAAGAGTCTTGCCACGTACGAGATGCATTTGGTAATGACCTTTTGACAACTCATTGACCAAATATCAGCAATCTAGATCATATAAACTTTAGAAACTAATGCGCAAAGCCCCCAAAGAGAACTGAGGAAAGGCTCTTAAATGGTAAGAATGGTCATTCCTTTTCACAAACTTGGGATAACCAAAGGGTTTGACGAGCGAAGAACGATCCTATGCAACAAAAACAACACCTTCGAGAGAAATAACCGCATAATCAATGTTCTTACCTAAATGAGGAATGGTTTTAGTAGCCTGGTCCATGACTAGAACATCAAGAGTACATTCACTTGAAGTACTTGAAGTGCCACCAACAATAGAAATGGAACTTGTGTTAGTAACAACAACCGCAACTTCAGAGGAGACCGTACTCTTTGTGCACACCTTTACTTGTTTTTTCTCGACATGTTAGCGCATAATAAAATTAGTGTTCCGGACTCGGGATATTTATAAAGGCGCGACCTATAGCGTGTACTACGCATATGATCGAGTACTATGCTCGTCAAGCATATATTTCGGACAAGGACTACATATAAGCATAAGACGGATACTTAACCGGAAGTCGGTTATAGATCTCATAAGTCTCTGGGCTGAGTATTGTTAACTGACCAGGCATAGACGCATAACTCATTAGGCGGTGGATACACACCATTGATGAGGCTGTTACAAGCATTACAAGGTCATTAAAGATGAGGTTAGGGACGTTACAGGTGATTAGTGGACGATTACAGGGCCATTAATCACGGCTATTTAATAAGAGCTAAAGGACTATACTATAAATAGGCCTCAAGATCTCAGATAAAGGGGGACGACTCTCTCACTCTCTCATGAACTCTCTCTGCAACATACGCAAGAGAGGCACCATACATCACTTGACAGACTCACAAAGGGGCTCCCGCAAGAGGGATAAGCTAGACACCATCTTGGGACAATACCTATTACTAAGGTAGAACCCAAATCCCTAAAGTCAGTCACCAAAATCATCCATCTCTGAGCTTCCCTCATCGCCGAGGACCAGCTCCTACGTAATTAATTTTTTACACAAGAACAATTAGAAACAATTAGCAAAGTCAGAAAAAAATATAAAAAATAAATCCTTAATCACATAACATACCAAGAATATTAAAAACATTTTTGTAATTATAAGACATCGCCAAATACCGAGTATCAATATACCAATCATTGGTTTTGATATTCCCATACTTATTTTCAACATAGGATGCATTAGTAAAGTCACAAAAAAATTCCTTTATCCAAGCCACACATTTCTTCTTATGATTGTTTAGGTTTAGTTCACCAAACAACATCTCTTTTTAGGATTTTCTTAAAGTGAGTAGGACTACCATCGATGAAGGCATGATTTACGATTTGCAAGAGAGCTTAATTTTGGTGGGGTTATCCTTGCAAGTTCTTGTGCACGACCTTATGGGCCCTCTTAGACAAAGATTTCATGATAATCACATTACCAAAATTTGAAAACTTTAAGGGACTCGCTAAAAATTTCAAACCCCTTGGGGGATTGCATGAAATTAATCAACCATTGGTGAATCATATCACTAGATGACTCTCAAATCAAGGAGAACATGTGAAAGAGGATGCAAGCTGACCCTTATACCTTAAAATGTGACATACAAGTTGAAAAGCATAGCTCAAGGCCCCACAATTGAGATAAAGTTGATACGACACCACATAAAAATGCCACGAGATTTATTTTTCAAGCACAAAAAATGGAAGGTAAGCCCACATACTTATGAAAACAATGTCGTGCATAGGGAAAAATGGGTGACTTCATGATTTGGAGAATAGTCTCACATAAAGTTTGACGATGGTGATAAAAAAATGAAAGATTCGAGGAACAAGGAGCATAAGAACGAAAGAATAAGAGAAAGTCAACAGAGCAAAGAAAGTGGTTTACCCCAATATATATTTTTAACTGAGTCAGAAATACGAATATGGCACATATCAAATGGTGGATAATCACCCCGATCATGCGTGTGAACCAATGATTAGACACCATCTTATCAAAAGTTACGTCATCCAAAACTATGAACCATAATGACAATTATGGTTTCCATATAATAACTATTTCATGCCTATTCGTAGGTCTTTGTTTCCTAAGTGGTGTCACATGGTAGAAGGATAGAGCGCCAAGGGATCCAACATGTCCCATCATATTCTGACAATAGCAAGAACGATAGTTACAGTAGATTCAAGCCAAACTAACTCAAGTTTTTACTTTGTCGAGTCTGGCTTCTAGGGTGCTACCTTTTTAGTTTGGGCCAATGCTAAGTTTTGTGTATCCCGAATCCACTAGTTAAAAAGCATCCCAAGAGGTACGCTCACCCTAGATATTCACCAAATCAAAGTCACCCAATCATCTTGGATTGTTAGATAATAATGTCACGATAGCTATTGGCAACTGTTATTTAATACAAGTGTCCTAGAAAGAAGGTTTCAGGGCCTACTATATAAGCCAAAAAAATATTAATCTCAAGTACACATAATTTTAACCTAAAAATTTCACACTTTTGGCGGTCATCACTTTAACATCAAAGTGTTTACTAGTACATCTCCATTGTCAAACTAAACAAAAGACTATACCAAAATTCAACCCTACAAAGAGAAAGTTTCCCAGACTAATTGTCTATCTATTCCTTCTTATTATAGGACATAATGCACACCTTTGTGCTAAATTATCAATGTAAGTAAAGGGCTAGCTAATTTACTAGTCCCTAATACTAGTATCATTTAGGAATATATGCATGTCTGCTAATGCACATCACAATAATATATACATGCATATGACATAATTGAACAAAGAGGAACCATTTATGACATTCCGGAATCTGTAGCTGTAGTCTGTATTATCAATTTATGTCATGAAAACAAGAGACATAATGTAAGGTTTCAAAACATTTTGAATTAGAAGCTTCTGCCATACCATTAATGTTACCTTATTTAATTGATATAACCATTAATGTTACCTTATTTAATTGATATAACAAAACATAACATCGATGATCATGAAATAACAAAGGTTTTAGGATATCCCTCGGTACCCGGAGCCCACCATAGGTTATTACATATGTATTTTTTTTTTTTGTTAGTAGGTATGTGTGCATTATTTCTGGTTTTTACTTAAAAATTATTGTTAACTAAGAACCTAATGGTACAATCAGCCAGCTCATTTTTTTTTTTAAAAGTAGAAAGCTGTGTTAACCATTTCCACATGCAGTCAGGTAGGATCAGCAAATGGGTGTGAAGGTTCCTAGAAATTGGCACATTGAATCTGCATTTGAGTATATAATATCCTTAATCAAATGATCTTTAAGGATTTTGTTCTACCTATGCCCTCCTCATCCTAGAAAATGTTGGAACATTAATAAGATTGGTAGATAGTTATTCCTAAAAGTCTCACATGAGAGATATGTTATAAAAATTGAAAAACACCCGTCTTCTTACAAATTAATTTTATAGAAATGAGTTAGACTTAACTCGAATTTTAAAATAGTAATAAAACATATTATCGAGTCACCCACCACCTACATGTCCAGTCCTAAATACGAGAGAGTGTGTTGAAGAGTCTTACATTATTTAGATATGGTTTGTATAGTGTGGTAAAATGAGAAAGGTTTCTCAAGTATAATTTTCTTAGGAGGTGGAGTAGTGCATGTATTTACCTTTAAAATCCAACTCCATTTATTTACTCATATTTCATGTGGCTAAAATTTTAGAGGAGAAATTTTTAACGGCATCTTTACCTTCCTTCATCTTGAAATTACTTAACATGTAAGGAATCTTTCAAACCGCATTGTTTGCTATGAGATATTTTCATCTTTGCCTAGTGATAAACCATTTGCTTCTCTATGAAGTATCTTGATCATGATGAAATATTTAAATTATTTTGTCCCACCTTATTTCTCCCAATGAACCAACTTCCTCGTCTAGTGACGACGATATCTCCGTCTATGTTGCCGGCTGAGTAAGATTTTTTTTTTTTGGTTTGGAAAGGTGATTGTGTTTTCTTCTCTAGGTGTGCCCAAGTTTTGCCTAGTGATATCTTTGCCCCTTTGCTTGATACTTTCGAATTTCTTTGAGACTTTGACCATGCTCATATGTAGTTATGAATAACATAGTTAAAAATCGTACATAAGTATTTTATCATCTTTTCATGATAAATAAGAGTTGTTTCATGTAATTCCTTGTGATTTAAGTCAATAAATATTTATAAAAAAATGGTAAAAATTTTAATTATCACGGGAGACCGTCCAGTCCTATGATAAAGTGAATGTCGGTAATTAAAGAAGAATATAGATCGAGAATATATATATATATATATATATATATATATATATATATATATATATATATATATATATATATATATATATATATATATATATATATATATATATATATATATATATATATATATATATATCAGCCGAAATAGGACAATCAGAGTATTAATTTTCAAGAAGTAGGACAATCAGAGTTCTCATACTCTTCCGCTCATTGAGTTCTTATACTTATTCTTTTGTTATTAAATTTTAAGAAGTAGGACAATCAGAGTATTAATTTTCAAAATAAAAAAAGTTTAAAATTAAAGACATAAGGGTGAAAAAAGTCATTAGCATGCTTACTTTTTTCTCATTTTTTTCGGGGTCATACTAAAATTTTATTCCCCGCGTCTTCTAATATGTTGGTTTTGTTATATTTTATTTTATTTTTGAGTTTTTATGGATGCAAATATTAACATGATTTTTTTTATAACTTTTAGTCTACAGTTATGTTTAGATTGATGGAATATAATAAAACGGAATAGAATGAAACCTAACAAAATTGAATATAGCACGACGGAGTGAAATATAGATCACACTTTATTGTTCAAATATTCTATTAAAAGTATCTCATTCCACTGCATACACCTAGGGTTGAAAATGAGTAAAGTCGAGTCGAGTCGAACCAGCCTTAGCACTTCTTAATTCGATAAGAATTAGTTCAACTCAAAACTCGACTCGAGTTCGACACAAAATTTTTTTAAACACAAACTCGACTAATTTTAAGTTTACGAACAACTCGATTCAACTCATTAAATTCATCTTAGGTTCAACTCGCTTGATTCATAAATTTAAAAAGTATTTTTTTAAGTTTATGTTTTATATATTTGACATTTTAAATTAATATTTTTTAAAAAGAAAATATTGAAATAAAATAAAAATTATAAGATAAAAATTTAATTTTATCTCAAAAATTTATTATTTCAAAAACTACACAACTTTCAAGAGATACATTTACATGTCTAATTTAAAAACTACTCAATTTGAGTTTAACTTTATTTAGAAAAATTCACAACTTCATCTAAATCCACTGGCAACAATAACTTTAAACCTACTATTTGAGTTAATATAACTCTTCTTATATATAATCGAGTAAAGTCATGAATATAACAAGTCAAATTATCAGCCTGACATAAACCATAAATCAGATAGAACAAAAAACAAATTATTGAATGGAATGAGATTCAATGAATTTCAACATGTTTCTTTCTACTTTATTCATTATTTACAAACTCAAACAATAAAATCTTAGTTATGTCGCATTTCATCAATTCAAACATACCCTAACATATCCTTAAAGATATAAAATCTGCACGCACCGTTCCCTTTTTGTGAAGAATAAAGGTTTAATCTCCCACACTCAACTATATTTACTTAATTTTTTTTTAATGGATTTTTGCAATATGGGCCTAATTAAACTGGTCTCTTTGCCACCCCACACTGCCTTCAAAAATCTCAGATATACTTGAAGTCTTAAATCACATAAGCATCATCATCTGTATACATCGAACTCAACCATTGTCAAAATCAAATGACATGAAATTATCCATATCCTTGATAGGTACAATTCAAACAATAATGCGATCATTGTTAAAAATAACAATAATATCCCAGCAGTGCTGCTTGCATAGGAATATAAATCCATAAATACAATCAATCACATGTTCTATACCAATTACAACAACATTCTCTATGCAATACGACAAGGCCATGCTTTATATTTAAAAAGTGCCATCTCTTCAGAATCCCCTAAACTTTAGTGCAACTAGCTTTACTTATTGGTTCTGCAGAGGAATACTTATACTTATGATTCCTTCACATCTAGTCATGTACACAATGGAGCATGTTTCACGTGATTCATTTTCGGTGTTTACATTACATGTAGTATATATTCTGCTGGTGATCACACTATTGCTTTAGTTTAGAATTTTGATCTTAAGAATTTGAACAATGATGCAATTTTGCAATATATATACTCCATTTTATTTTCCAACTTATCCTTAGTATAGGGAAAAGGGTGGGTCAATCATACATTAAACATGTGACTTTCTCATCAATTCTAAATTAAAAAGAGGATACATTATAGTCTTTTCATGAGATTTTTGAATTTTTTAAAATATTTCATCTTATCTTAAAATTATTTTCTTTTTTCTTTTTTATTTTCTATGGATTTATTGGTGTAATTTTTAGAAGTAAGTGACTTTATAATTGAACTTAAAATTTGTATTATATTTATTATTTATAACAAAAAGGAGGAGAAATCAAATTACACTCAAAGAGTTACACCATGAGTTACATTTGCTTAATAACTTCACATCGGATAAATATTTTTTAAAATCAACCGTTGGATTGAAACATACTATCATATAGTCATACCTATAAAGTTTGAGATTAATCTATAATGATTTGCTATACCATCAAGATATCCAAATATTAACCTCAAAATGAACTTTCATAAAACGTTTATTTTAATGTAATTCAATGACATAGTAAATCATTATCGATTAATCTCAAACTTCATAGATATGATCTATATGATAGTTTGCTTCAATCCAACGGCTGATTTTAAAAAATATTTATTCCAAATAAAGTTATGAGCGAGCGTAGCTTCTGGTGTAATTCTTCGGGTGTAATTTGATCCCTCCTCAATAAATTTTTTTTTATTAAGTTTGTTTTCAAAGTAATAAAGTATGTAAAATAGTTAATCTAAAAGGTATAAAGTATATGATTTTTATGATTTTAATGGAAAGTTAAAGTGTTTCTTAATTGTGAAAGACCATTAAATATGATAGTGTTATATTAAAGTATATGTAGTAAAGTTTTATTGTCGAATAGGATAAGAGCGGTGTGCATAGATTATTATGTGAGTAGATTGATGACGATATCTCACAGTTTATTGACGAGGCTTCGAGTCTTCACATATGTATAAATATCAGGAATGATATTTATATAAGATTGACTCACCATGAGAATACTATATAATATATTATGTAAGTATCATAAGTTATTATCATAGTGATAGTGGTGTATGTCATCCGTCAACCTAAAATTAATATAAACCCTACATTAAGAATTGATCAATATAGTATCGTCAAACATTGCATGTAAAAAGACAATCATAAAGTCGATTGAGTAGGTACTCAACAAGTCATGTAAATATAAACATATGTGACATATATGAGATTTTCTCCCTCATACATACGCAAAAACAATATATACGCTCGTTGATTAAGAATATAAAAAACATAACTATGCTGAAATAAGTCAGTGTGGAATATTGAACTTATTTATTCTTACTAAATATACTTTAATATCTAGGAATATAATATTGAACTATACAAGGGAGACACTGTAACACCCTAACCCCAAACACTTAATTTATAAATTATGACAAATAATTTACTCAAAAGGGGTGTCACATTTTCTCAGCATAGCATCTTTCTCAAATCATAATATAGTTTCCCTCTCACTAGTTACTAACTTATCACTAGTTTCCCTCTTACAACAAACAAATGCAATACTCGTCTCAAATATCCAACTCCAATACTCATCACAAGTTTCCCTCTGAACCTAAAACTTAGCATGAACATCACAAATACAAGACCATAACAACGGCTCCCCACTGAACCAAACATCTTATCATAACTCAACACTTTTCTTCATACCTCAGCATAGTAATTAGAATAATTATTTTCTCAACAATACTCATCAACAACATCAAACAACCATCAATATACAACAAGGCATTGCTCATAACAACAACATAACTCACAATTAACTCTAACAACTTCTATTGAAAGGTTAAGGGTTACAAGCATATCCTTTAAGATCACAATGACAATCCTAAGTCAACTCATTTACTTATCAAACCCAACCTTAAACATATAAGTAACTCACCTAAACTCATTTAATTCTCAAACTCAACTCATTTAATTCTCAAACTCAACTCTAAACATATCAATAACTCAAATTCAAATTATTTATAAATATACTCAAACTCCGTAAATCTCCCCAAGGGTTTCCTAAAACCCTTGTCTTAATTCTAAATTTGTCTCCCTGTAATTGGCAAGGATTTCTCAAAGCCCTCACCTTAAACAAGAAAATTATCTCATTGTAATTGGCAAGGATTTTCTCAAAACCCTCACCTTAAATTTTTTCACTATTGTTGTATTGTCTTGATGTAATACTAAGGGTTTAAACAACTCTATTGGCAAATGTTTACCGTGAAATTTGGTAAACAAGTGCTAGTCCTACAAAAACAAGAGTCTTTGGTTACTCATAGGATCGACTAGATTGATCATAGGACATGTGCTTTCTATTACAAACTTTGTTATTGATAATGAAGAACACTTAGACTACGCTCATGTTCTTATTAGAAATGTTTGTTTTTATATAAGTAATTCCTTAAAGCAATGTTGTATACTTGAAAATAAAACAAAGTAAAAGCAATTGAAAGTAAATTGTTAAGAAGTAAAATTCTGGAAAATGATAAGTTATAAAATTGTAAAAAGATAAAATGGTGTTTACACGTACGTTCTCAGAAGACTCTTTTCTCAACAAGCAGATGCTTTGAGTTTTTTTTAGTGAGATTTTGTACACAAATGAACACACAAATCCTAAACGATATGACTCCTATATATACTAAATCGAAGATAACTGTTTCTAACGGTCCTTCGTTCAGAATATGCCACGTTTCGCTCGGCATGCCTTCCTTTCGCCCTGAAGCTCCACGCATTTTTTGGTAAAACAGATAAGGACGAAAGTTTGTTATTCCTTCATTCAAACTCAAATTCTCCGTCGAATGCCACGCCCTTTGTCGAACAAATATAAAACTAAATAAATATTTATAAGTCCATGTCCAATGCTTCTTACAAAGAGCGGCTTCGACGACATTTAAATAAATATAATATTTTGTCGAACAACTTGTAATATCTTAAAAGATATTATCCTTCCTTTGTTGATAACATGGTGTCGAAAACTCCAGCTAACAGCAAAGCGTTATAATTTTAATATACAAATACAAAACATACCTCTAAAAACACGAAAATGACTTGAAACTCGCTAAACAGGACCACGAAACTCACCAATGCCGATACCGCCGCCGCCCGTGTCGCCGACTTTTTTCTTTTTTGGAATGTTTTTTATTTATCTCTTCTATTGAACATATACAAAACTCGCATATTTGAATCTCAACTGCCCTAAAACAAACAACAAAACACTACCCAAGACAGATCCAACATTTATATTGTCGTCTTATCACAAGGAATTAACATAGTTTATCAATTCAACATTTCTCACCTTATCATAAGGCTTCAACATATTTTATCAATTCAACATTTATACACGCGAACATTAGAACTTAAGAATAGGCAAACAAATTTACACAAAAATCAACAATCAATAGGGTACAAATTTCACACCATATCACAATGCCTTAAAGAGGTTTTGTACAAACCTTCTAAATCTTCAAAACCCTCATCAATAGAGGAAAAGAAAATAATAGGGAAATAGGATAAGGGCTCATCTCTATCCTTTATGTCTAAACAGCCATATCATGAATAGTTTTTCCCCTTTACCTCGAATTTGTAGAAAACTTGAACTTACGACAATTGACTTCCTTTTCTCCTTCAAAAGCCCTCCTAGGGTTTCCTCTTTCTCTCCTTAGCCTTTTCTCCCAAAATTCTACGTACTGACAATTTCTCCCTTCTCTTCTCTTCTCTATTTAAATAAAAACCCTATTTTTTATTTCTATTTTAATTAATTTTACAACTTCCCTAAACTTTTACTAATTCCTCCCACCTCCCTAATTTATTAAAAAAATCTACTTTTCTCCCCCCAAAGTTTCAATTTCTCTTATTTTCTAATTAATTAGATCATTAAAAAATATAACTAAATTCTAGATTAATCTTAAACTACCATTCACCGCTTCTACACTAATTTAAATATAATAAACTCTACCCAAAATTAAATAACTTAAATAAAATAATTAAATAAGTCAAAAGCACTCCAAAACTTAATTAAAAATAAAATAATCAAAATTTGGGTGTTACAACTCTCCCCCACTTATAAAATTTTCGCCCTCAAATATTTCTTAAGAAAACAACACTGAATAAGACACATTCATTTGATTCTCTAAGTTTCATGTCACGCTACCTTAACTGATCCTAGCTTTCCACACTTGCAACATCCCAGGGAAGCAGATTTTTCCTCCCTCACTTATTTCAATCACGCTTTTGCTGCTAGCGGTTAGGGGAAATAAACATCGACAGTGTCTCACTCACGTGTTGTATACCGGGGTACAAAGAAGGTCACAAACTTACACCGAATGGATCGGCATGCTCTGATACTAACTATGTAACACCCTAAGCCCGAACACTTAATTCATTAAATACGAGAAATAATTTACTAAAAAAGGGTGTCACATTTTATCAGCATAACATCTTTCTCAAATCATAACATTGCAGCGCAAATAATTCTCAATAGAACTTTAATTATCTCATAAATAAAATCAAATTCATTTTAAATCATTAAATAATTAGTTCAACAACTCTCATGAACCTAAAACATAAAGATAACATGTCTCACTGTTACACTATCAGAGTGACATGTAGAAACTAAACAATTCAAAAATGATAAACAAAAAAGAAGACCAACAATGCCATCTTTCCACACAGGTGTAAAGACAACACGGAGAACAAACAGGGGGTGAAAATACATTCACATATGTTAACAGTGCATAAAACAGCAAGGATAGCACAATTATCATAGATAATCAATTACACAATTCATCCAGAACATTAATAATTCACAAATACAATTATGTATGCGATGTATGCATCTCATCTAATCCAATTCATGTGGTATCAAATTTTTTGATGTCAGTGGTATGTTACTGATTAATCTACTCGTCATTGGTTCCTCTCTGAACCTCAAAATCGTCACTAGATCGAAGTCCTACTCATCAATGGACCAAAGTCATCCCTATCTCTGATATACATGATGCATGAATGCGACAAACGAATGAAATACTCGTATCAAATCTCAAACTCCAATACTCGTCGTTGGTTCCTTTCTTAATCTAAAACTCAGCATGAACATCACCAATAAAAGGCCACAACAATGATTCATCTCTAAACCAAACATCTCAGCATAACTCAACACTTTTCATCATAACTCATCATAATAATTAAAATAATTATTTTCTCAACAATACTCATCAACAATACTTGATCGGTCACAATTCTCATGATGTTTTTGTCACTTTGCTGATGATAATCCAGGTGTTCTGCACTGCTTAAATGTCATAGTGTAGTCTTTTTAATCTGTTTAAATGATTTTGTGTGCGTTTGCAAGTTTTATCCGTTTATTAGTTTTCGAGTTTATTTTCCCATTTTATGCTTTGGTTTGGTTGTTTAATGATGTTTCAGATCTAGGAGATGATTCACTCTACACTTGGCAAGAGATGTCGGAAGGAAGAAGCAAGAAGAATGTAGAAAATAAAGGATCAGTGGTGCAACACGGGCGCCCGTGTTGAGCAACACGACCCGTGTTACTAAGAAGGTGATCAAGATAACAAAGTGAGGAGACAGTGGTGCAACACGGGCACCCGTGTTGCCTAACACGACCCGTGTTGCCACTACTGAGCGCAACATGTAATTTTAAAATAGACAGAGGACCAACACGGGTACCCGTGTTGCCCAACACGGCCCGTGTTGGCTTGTTGTGCTGATTTTCATGATTTTTAGTTTTTGACTCAAAAAGTGATCCAGGAGGGCATTTTGGTACTCTCCGACTTATTAAGAGGTTTTGCAATATATAGTGAAGGATTAAGAAAAGAAGGGGCATCTTTTAGACAACCAAAGAAATTGAATCTGAAGCAGAGCAACGTATGAGATTATTGGAGAACAGAAATCATTCATGAGCAAGAGCAATTGAAGATCACAAATTCCCCAATTATCTGTAATGTTTAACTTTGATACTTTTGAATTTCTTTTGAACAATATGAGTAGCTAAACCCCCCAATGCTAAGGGGTGTCCCTGATTTGGTTTGTAATGACTTTGATATTTTGATTTGATCAATTTCATGTTTATGTTATTCAATTCGATTTTATATCGTTTTTAATGCCTTCTTTATCGGACAAATAAAGATTGTTTTATGATTAACAATTTTCCGGATCGCAATTGTTAAGGTTTGTATTAAATTGAACCTTAGTAGATATCACCTAGGACTAGGGATACCCTATGGTCACTAAGAACTCTTGATAGAAAATAAGCTTGGTTTTATCTAATTTCTCTAAGGACTTAGGGTTCGTAGATGAAAAACCAAAGGTTTGCCCAATAAGGATTTAGGGGCAAACACTCTAAAGATTTAGTAATTGAATATCATAAACTTGTTGAAAAGATCTCAAATAAGGATTCAGGGTTATTACAGAGCAAATTACACACCTTGCCTTGGCATTTACTCATATTAGTGAAAAAGGCTTAAATTTACTTTCTGCTATTTTTATTTTAAATTTAGAAACTATAACTCAATCAAAAACCCCAGTTGTCTTTTTATTTAATTGAATAATTATAAAACTTATATTCCAACGCAGTCCTCGAGATCGATACTTGGTTTTTAACCTTTTATTACTACTTGGTAAAAATAGTACACTTGCTATTTTTCCGATCAATACTCATCAACAAAATCAAACAACCATCAATATTCAACTATGCTCATAACAACAACAGAACTCATAATCAACTCTAACAACTTCTATTCAAAGGTTAAGGATTACAGGCATACCATATAAGATCTTAATAACAATCCTAAATCAACTTATTACTTATCAAACTCAACCTTAAACATATAAGTAACTCAACTCAACTCATTTAATTCTCAAACTCAACTCATTTAATTCTCATACATAACTCTAAACATATCAATAATTCAAATTCAAGTTATATATAAGTATACTCAAACTCCTTAAGGTTTTACCTAAACCCATGTCTTAATTAGAAAGTTGACTCCCTGTAATTAGCAAGGGTGTCTAATAGCCCTCGCCTTAAACTATAAAATTATATCACTGTAATTTCCCAAAACCCTCGCCTTATAAATTTTAACTACTGATGTATTATTTTGATCACTAAGGGTTTAAACAACTCTATTGGCAAACAGGACCGCGAAACTTGTCGTCGTGGCTCCAATTTCGATTATGTGACTTTTTGCCATTTTGGGATTTTTTAGATTTTTCTCTTCTATTAAATATATCCAAAACTCGCTTATTTGAATATCAACCCAAAAAAACTACAAAAAACCACCCAAGACATATTAAACATTTATATTCTCGCTTTATCACAAGGCATCAACATAGTTTAACAATTCAACATTTATACTCTTGTCTTATCATAAGGCTTCGATATTTTTTATCAATTCAATATTTATACTCATGAACACTTGAACTGAAGAATAGGCATATAGATTTACATGAAAAAATTAATAATCAACATGGCACAAAATTTACATCATATCACAACGCCTTAGAAAGGTTTTTCACAAACCTTATAAAGCTTCAAAAACCTCTTCAATGGAGGAAAGGAAAATAATAGGGACAGAGGATAAGAGATCTTCTTTATCCTTTATGCATAAACACCCATATCATGAATAGTTCTCTCCCTTACATCGAATTTGTAGAAAATTTGTAGTTACGATAATGGAATTCTTATTTTCCTTCAAAAGCTCTCCTAGGGTTGCCTTTTTCTCTTCTTAGCCTTTTCTCCCGAAATTCTATGTACTGACAACTTCTACCTTCTCTTCTCTATTTAATTAAAAACCCTATTTTTTATTTCTATTTTAATCAAGTCTACAACTTCCCTCAACTTTCACTAACTCCACCCACCTCCCTAATTTATTAAAGAAATCTATTTTTCTCCCCAAAGTCTCAATTTCTTTTATCTTCTAATCAGTTAAATTATTAAAAAAATATAATTAAATTCTAGATTAATCTTACACTACCATTCCTCACTTCTACACTAATTTAAATATAATAAAACTCTACCTAAGAGGAATCTTTGGGTCTGTCTTGACATGAAATATCACAAAGCCTACAAAAAATGAGAACTTGTCAATTTGTATCAAGACATCTTTTACTGACTTACTTGACTTACTTAATCGATTAACCAAAGTAAAATAAATTTTTTTGATTTTCCACGTTACTTAATCGATTACCAACCTTCATAATTGATTAGAGGTGTTACACTTAGATTTAATCTATTGGAGGATCTCTTAAGTGATTAGCCAATGTATCTTTACCTTTCTATTTGATTAAACAAACTTCTAATCAATTAAGATTTTTCCCATATTAATTTTAAAAATTTTTATCAAAAGAGAAGAGAAGTTTTTAAATACTTTTTTGTGTGTATATGTGTTGCTTCAGTACCTTAAGACTTATTCATGCTCCTTTTATAATTTACTGATCAAAATTAGGTAAAACCCTAAGCAAAGGACCATGCGAGGTTTCACACTTTCATACTTATAAATTTAATATTATATTAATATAAAAATGTCACCTTTATAAATCCAACAAAATTAAACAAATCTTAAAATTAAATAAATCCTCTAACATAAAATAAATTTTAAAATAAATCGGATAACATTAAACAAATCTGAAAAATAAAACAAATGTCGATTTAAATCCAAAAACAAAATCTATAAAAAAAACAAATAATTTTTATTTAACTCGTCAGTCGACCCACTCATGCCTTGACCCAACTCATTTTTTAGCAAGTCAAACGAGGTGAGGCAATTAATAGAATCGAGTTAAAAACTTCAGCTGATCCCCATAAAATAACAAGTTAAATGGGTCGGGTCGATGATCCGCCTCGTTTTTCACCTCCTGATTCACACTAAACACGTCAACAAATTAAATCCAAAAACAAAATTTATAAAAAAACAAATTTTTTTATTTAACTCATGAATCGGCCCACTCATGCCCTAACCCAACTCATTTTTTAGCAAGTCAAACGAGATGAGACAAATAATAAAATCGAGTTAAAAATTTCAACTAAATCTCTTAAAGTAACAAGTTAAATAAACCGTTTCGACGAACCGATTCGTTTTTCACCTCCTAATTCACACTAAACACGTGAAAACAAATTATTTGGTGGGATCTTATTAAGTTGCATTTGGTACTGTGGCAATAATAATCCACCATATCTTGCCCTAAAATATACTATAATTATTGTTGACCATGAGTAGAGAATACTACTAAACTAAGGCTGTAATGGTTGTATATCACTGATGAACTTGGGAGTGCTTTGGCCACAATGGGTTTTGCTTAACTTTAGCCACAAAAATGTTTGACCTAAGCCATGTTTAATTATTCTCTTTCTGATTTTAGTCGGGGTTAATTAAATATTATCAAGTGGAATTTGATTGATGTAGTAATATTAATTACTTTATTTGCATTATGTGCACAACTATGATGTTGGATTGCCTTTTGGCAAATGCTCCATCTCCTATATATGTTGAGCTATAGGTAGCAGCATGAAAAAAATAAGGAAAATGAAAACTAAACTCATAAAACGTTTTAATCCTACAACTAATTTACTTTGTGGAGATGGTTGTTTAGTCTTCATGCTCATAATAAGTAGAAAGGAAACATGTTGAGATGATCACTTAACATCAAATATTGATGTATTATTTATCAAAGGTGTTAAATAAGTTTTTAGCTTTTATAAAATATACTCGTTCATGTCAATTTCTTTTAAAAACTGTAAATCAATTTAAAAAAATTGAAAATCTCAAAAAATTAAATAATTTTAAATGTGTTTGGATTCTCTTTTGTAAAAACTATTTATATCATATTGAATTTTGAATTAATTTTTCAATTAATTTAAACTGAACCGAAACATGCGATATATTTTAATAATTTTTTTATTAATATGATATATTACTTTAATTTATTATTTGTTGATATTTGATTGATGTTAAGAATTTATTTATTTCAAACATAATTGATTGTTCTCATTTTATATTTTTAATTTATAATATATTATATGCTATATACTATTTCAAATATATTGTTTTATAGTATTTTTATATTATTAATATTAATAAAAAAACTTATATTTTATAATTTGGATTTTTAAAAATCAATTTAAATTAAACTGTAAAAAATTGAATCGGATTGAATTTTTTAAATTAATCATCCAAAATTGAACAAATTGCACTAAGTTGATAGTTCTTGTTCTAAAAAGAGCTATAAACTTCTTCCGTTTTTCATATATATATATATATATATATATATATATATATATATATATATATATATATATATATATATATATATATATATATATATATATATATATATATATATATATATATATATATATATATATATATATATATATATATATATATATATATATATATATAATGTTATTGCACATATAAATGAAGAGCCCGAGGAAGCCCAAAAAATAAAGAGGCATGTGGCGTGTTATGTGGTGATAGCAGGAAGATTGTACTCCTGCTATCACCGCATAACAGAATGGGAAGATCGACACCCATGCCCAAGTGCCTTTCCGAAGAAGAAACTAAACTTGTTCTTGCCAAAGTAAGTGAGGGGATAGGCGGAAGCCACATAGGAGGACGCGCCCTAGCGGGAAAAATCCTGAGGGTAGGGTATTACTGGCCAGAAATGATCGGAAACAGCGCACTCTACGTGCAGCAATGCCACAAGTGTTAGAGGTTCGCCCCTTTCATCGACACACCGATATGTTTGCTGCAATCCGTCATCTCCCCTTGGCCATTTTTCCAATGGGGCGCGGACATCTTAGAGCCTTTTCCACTCGCCCTGAAACAGCTAAAATTCATCATCGTTGGAGTCGACTATTTCACCAAATGGGTGGAAGCCGGAGCAGTAGCAACCATTACGGTCGAGAGGGTGCACTATTTCTATTGGAGGAACATCATTTTTCGTTTCGGGTTGTCTGTGGGTCTTAAAAGATCACACGCACATAGGGAAACAAATATGAGGGACAAGGATTCAAGAGTCCTAGCTCGAACGATAAATCCATATCCACCTCGCATAAAATCAAGTCGCCATAATGGATTTGGAAAGGAACATGAAAGACATGGACTTAAAAGTCCTAACTCGGGCGATGAGTCCTTACCAAAACGTTGGACAACTTAAGCGCTTCGACCCTTCAGGCCTCGCGCTTGGGGGGCTATGTACATCCAAAAATTAAAATTCTGGATTGTCAACTAAGACACCAATACCTTAAGCGGTTCGCCCCTTCACGCCTCCTGCTTGGGGGGCTATGTACAATCGAGAGAAAATAGCTTGTGCCTGATCGGGGTGAGAACGCCTCGGGCCATGCTAGTTCTAAGATCTTGTCAAGGTCACCTAACCATGGCGCCTAAAAGGCCCCAATGAGCTCGCCCAATTTTGGCGCCAAATGACCTTAACAAAGGTCTCCCCAATTAGTCAATATGAGCAGACCGAACGTCGCCCATCAAGGGTCATTATTAGTGTATTTAAATCAACCAATACCAGCATAAATACAAGGGGAAATGAGAATAAACAATAATCATAGCCATAAATATGGGAACAATCTGGGATTATATATAGAATCATCTTCTAGTCAACAGAGACATTATTAGTGTATTTAAATCAACCAATACCAACATAAATACAAGGGAAATGAGAATAAACAATAAGAGGAATGCTAGCCTTACACCCCAATTTGACATTACACCGTATATAAATACAATACAATCCACTTTTTACTTTATTTTATTATTTTTTGTGCATTGGAAATTGAATCAAAAGGCAAAATATTGTATACAGCTACGGTGTAAAGGGATGTGGTGTTACAATATGGTGTAACTATAGCATTCCTCAAACAATAATCATAGCTATAAATATGGGAACAATCCTAGAATTATATATTTAAGCTTTGATGTCTAACTTAAGTAAAGGAGAAAGTTGTTGTGTCCCAAAGAAATCTCATACTGGTTTCATATTTGTCACGCTTAAGTAAAGTAATATAATATAGTGATATAATTAGGAGATTTTGAAATGGCAGCGAATCCTCTCCTAGGGTTTGTTACTGATGACGGCAAGTCAACCGAGGAAGAAGATCTAAAAGAAAGAAGTGTCAAAAAAGCAAAGGAGAAAGTTGTGGTGTCATTCCGGGATATTATGATTGGTCAGAAGGAGGTTGAAATGGAGGAGGAAGTATCTGATACAAACTCTGATGATGAAGAGCAAATGGAGGAAACAGGCGGAATACTCGTGCAGGAAAAAAAGGTGGGTGGATATGATTGTCCATCCTTCATTTTTACTGAAGCTGAAGAAAAAAGGATACAGAGGCCATGGAGGAGGGGAGTTATTGTCAAACTGATGGGAAGAAAAATAGGATACAAGGCGCTTGAAAACCGTTTGAATCAGATGTGGGTGCGCAAAGGTGTTATTAGTATCATTGATCTTAGCAATGATTACTACCTTGTAGCTTTCTCACATGATGATGATTAGAAGGTAACGATGTCGAAGGGCCCGTGGTTTATATATGATCACTATCTCACCGTTAAAGACTGGAGACCAAACTTTCAACCAGATTGTGATTCTATAGTTGAAGTGGATGTGTGGGTATGAATTTCTAGACTTCCCATTGAATACTATGATCCGAAGTCCTTAACGGCTTTTGGAAATCGAATTGGGAGCACGATAAAAGTGGACAAAACTACTATCAAACAAGAAAGAGGAAAATATGCTAGAATATGCGTCACAGTTGATTTGACCAACCCTCTGTTGGCCATGTTTGAAATTAATGGGAGTTGTTATAAATTTGAATATGAAGGGCTCCATCTTCTTTGCCTTGCTTGTGGAAGATATGGGCACTACAAAGAAGTTTGTGTGTATAGAGGAAAGGAGAGTAGCTCTGCTGTCGAGAAGAACAACAACATAAGTGGAGGCCAGGTTTTACCATTGAATGGAGAAACGAGTAAAGCCAATACTGGAGACGGAGGACCATGGAAGATTGTCCAGAAGCCTAGGAGGAATAAGAGAGCGGCAGATGGTCGGAAAAACGGCACTCCGGTGAACATTAATGATGGCAAGAATGGAGTGGGGTCTCGTTTTCTCGTTTTAAAAAATGAAGATGGTGAAATTAATGGAGATAATTGGAATATTAATACTGAGACAGATAAGGAAATAGAAAACTCTGGTGGTGCACAAAATCTGCATGGGAATGATACTTTTAATACAAATAGTAGGAAAGAGAAAGTTAATAATGGGAAGGCGAAGTTTACGTATGATATTTCAAGGAATAGTCTCAATAACGGTTTGTCAGAGTCGGTCAATGATTTGGTCATTAATGAGAATCATAATAGTGAAAACATAAATAATAGAAGAGTGGGGACCACTATTGGTGGTGCTGGGAGACGTCATCATGTGACACATCAGGAAAATAAGAATATACGTTTAGCAGCACGTGGGGGAATTGTTGTAAAGGAGAAAACTAGTAGCATAAGTAAAAAAGGGATGGAGGATATTTTTGGCAATTCAACTAGTGAGAATCTCTTTAGCCTTACTTCAAGACAATTAACAGGGAGCACTAATAAACTTCCTGCTAATGAGGAAACAAGGAAAAAATTTGAAGACATGAATGTTGCAGTCCCCCTGAAGAACACCACAGTTACGAGCTTTGATATTGAAAAACCTCCGGATCCGCCTAGTGTAGATATCAAAGGAGGTACAGACTTAGATGTTACAATGGAAACTATGGGTGAAAGTGCAGTTGACAGTGTGAGTGGCGAAGAGAAAATTGCTGAGACATCTGTGGAGTTTGTTTGCGAAACTCCTATGAGTGCTTGAGGGTTACTTTCTTTTTCATATCTTTTATGATGTGTACAAACCAAAAAATCCTGGTGTGGAATTGTCGAGGCGCAGCTAGTAGTGCTTTCTATAGATTTTGCAAGCATTATGTTGATAATCATAAACCATCTATGATTGTTATAGTAGAGACTAGATGTAATCCTAATAAAACTATTAAGCCTTTGAATAAGCTCGGCTTTGATCATATGGAGTGTGTGGAGAATAGAGGTTTTTCGGGGGGCATAATTTTAGCTTGGAAGACTAGTGAGATGGATGTTTCTCTCTGTGATAAAAATGATCAATTCATCCATGTTAAAGTTAAGATGAAGGACTGTACTGAGTGGCTCTTTACTGCCATATATGCGAGTCCTCAAGAAAGTATTCGTCAACTGTTGTGGGAAGAGTTAAAGACTATAGCAGCTAACACACATGATCCTTGGATGTTGGCAGGGGATTTTAATGACTTGGCGGAATGAATATGTGTAAGCTGAATGAGTTGGTTTCGCATGGCCCTAAGTTCACTTGGAAAGGGCCAGTTTATCATGGAGGCCAGCATATCTATGAGAAGTTAGATAGAGAAATGAGCAACGATTTATGGAAAGTCATGTTTCCAGAGATGGTTGTGAAAGTATTAATGAGGGTTGCATTTTCTGATCACCATCCAATCCTCATTAATCTTAAAGAAGAATATGTGTGCCCTAGGCAAAGAAGCTTCAGGTTTGAAAGTGCATGGTTGCTGCACGATTCATATCAGGATATGCTGCAGAATTCTTGGAAGAATGACCAAAATATCAGCCAGAACCTTCACAACACTATGACTGGTATTGAGCATTGGAAGTTTGAAACATTTGATCAAGTTAAGCGATGTAAGTGGTATATTACTAATAGGCTGAATGGAGTTCAAAGAAGCCTACAACAAAATGACAATTATGGAGGAATGAAGGCCCTTGAAAAGAAGCTTCAAAATGAGTTAAGTAATATTCTGACTCAAGAGGAACTTATGTGGTTCCAACGGCCTAGATCGAGGTGGCTTGCAGACGGAGATCGATTGTGAGACCTGGATAGAAGATAATACACAATTGCAGCATCATGTGACAAACTTTTACAAGAAGTTATTTGCTTGCCCGAGTAGTTTGAGTAACTGGAGGCAGACTGATGTTAGCTTTCCGAAGCTTGATCCGGCTGAGCTGCAACAGTTGAATAAAATCATTGGTGCTGATGAGGTGCACAAGGCGCTTTTCTCTATGAAGCCATGGAAAGCCCCAGGCCCTGACGGATTCCCAGCCGGCTTCTACCAAAAAGATTGGAATGTGGTTGGTAAGAACGTATGTGATTTTGCTCAATCTACTTGGCTAAATCCCAATGCAGTTGGTGAATTTAACAAGACTGATATCTGCCTGATACCGAAAGTTGAGCATCCTCAGAAGGTTACTCAATTTCGCCCTATTTCCCTCTGCAATACGATGTATAAGATTGTTAGTAAAGTTCTGGTAGAAAGGTTAAAACCTTATATGCCTAAACTGATCTCTCCCTACCAAACAGGTTTTGTCCCAGGTTGTTCGATACATGAGAATACAGTTATAGCTAGAGAGGTCCTTCACTCTATGAGCAAAAAGAAAGGAAAGAAGGGTTTCTTTGCTATTAAAATTGATTTAGCCAAAGCTTACGACAAGCTCAACTGGGATTTTATCTGGAGAACTCTTGTTGAGATTGAGTTACCCGGTAACATGATTAATCTTATTATGCATGGAGTTTCGATTGTAGAGACCAACGTCAACTGGAATGGCAACAGAGGTGATTTCTTTAGACCGTGTAGGGGGATTCGTCAGGGCGACCCTATATCCCCTTATTTATTTGTCCTCTGTATGGACAAACTCTCACATCTAATTGAGCATGAAGTGAGCAAGAATAACTGGAAGACTATGCGCCTTGGTACTCATGGTATCAACATATCGCATTTGATGTTTGCCGATGATTTGCTTCTGTTTGGAGAGGCATCCGAAAAGCAATTGATGTGTGTGAAAAGGGTCCTTCATGACTTTTGCCTCATGTCTGGCCAGGAGATCAGTAAGGAAAAGTCTAGCATTTTATTCTCTCAAAACATTTCTAGAAGTTTGAAATCTAAGTTGGTGCATGCTGCAGAATTTCGAGAAGTAAACTGTTTTGGAAAATACTTGGGAATTCCTCTGAAGGGAAAGCCTCTAAGGAGAGCTGATTTCAATTATATTCTTAACCAAATTTATAGGAAATTATCTGGCTGGAAAGTGCGACAGCTCTCCTTTGCGGGTAGAGTTACTTTAGCGAAGAGCGTCATGGAAGCAATCCCTATTTACCCGATGATGACAAATCTTCTTCCGAAGGCGTGTATCAAAGACATTCAGAAAATCCAACGGAACTTTATATGGGGTGATACTGAGGATAGTAAAAATTATCATGCTGTAAGCTGGGAGAACATTACGATTGATAAGGAGAAGGGTGGTTTAGGGCTGCGAGATCTTGGAGGCATGAATGAGGCGTGCATCATGAAGCTTGGTGGCAAGTTAACCAAAATCAGCCATACCAACAAGGGTACCCACCGAGACATAACAACCAGGGATACCAACAAAGGCCACAAAATCAAGGGTATCAACAACAAGCATTTCAACCATACACTCAACCACCACAACAGCAACAAGGAGGACAATCCAAGTTGGAGGAGACCGTGAATCAGTTCATTCAAACGTCAATAACAAATCAGAAGAACCACGAAGCTGCAATTAAAAATCTGGAAACTCAAGTGGGTCAATTGGCTAAACAAATTGCAACCACTCAATCAAAGGCAACATTCTCCGCCAACACTCAAGATAATCCTAAAGAGTATTGTAACGCAGTGGTAACTAGAACCAGTCAGAAAGGCGCTGAGAAAGAAGTTGAAATCAATGATACCGAGAAAGAGGATAATAATCAGGCTGCGGAAGATGAGGAGAATGAAATCATAGTGAGCACCATGAGCAAAGATGTTGAAGGAGAAATAGATGAGACCAAGAAAGAAAGAGGGATGACAGGGAAAAGAAAAAGTTCTAAGAAAAAGAAGGTAGATCCTGTGATACCAAGCCAACATCTACCATACCCCCACGCTCCGTCAAAGTCAGACAATGCCAGGCAATATAACAGGTTTATGAGCATCTTCAAGCAACTCCATATAAACATACCATTTGCCGAAGCATTAGAGCAAATGCCCAAATATGCTAAATTTATGAAGAAAATGCTCACAAAGAAAAAGGGATGCATAGATGAAGAAACTGTGGTGCTTGATGCTCAATGTAGTGCTATAATCCAAAGAACTACTCCAAGAAAGGAATCCGATCCGGGGCGAGTAACCTTACCATTAAATATTGGAGGTAATTTCACTGGCGATGGGTTAATTGATTTGGGATCGAGCATCAACCTAATCCCTTTATCTATTGTCAAGAAGCTAGGGAATATTGTGATGAAGCCCACTAGCATGACTTTACAATTGGCCGACAAGTCTCTCACTTCACCCTATGGAGTGATTCAGGATCTGCTAATTAAAGTAGACAAATTCTTTTTCCCGGTAGACTTTGTGGTGGTTGACATGGAAGAAGATCATGAGGTACCTGTGATTCTAGGAAGACCATTCATGAAAACCGCTCGAATGATGATTGATCTGGATGAAGGGATCATGAAAATAAGGGTGCAAGATGAAGAGGTAAAATTTAATTTGTTCAAGGCCAAGAAGCATCTTAAGAACAAGAGTGATATCTTCCAAATCGATACAACTGAGGGAACAACCAAGGAAGACAAAAATCAACCTCCGAGCTACTTCCAAGTGGGACAAAAGGTACTCCTGTGCAACTCAAAACTAAGATATCTCTCGGGTAAAGCAACAACAAAATGGTCTGGACCATTGATAGTAAAAGATATATGCGACCACGGTGCCATTATGGTAGAGAATCCACTGACAAAAGAAAGGAGAACCGTTAATGGAAAACGGTTAAAAGATTTCTTCGGGGGAGTGGAGCAACATGCACAATTTTTAGTTCCTTGAAAGCATGAACCGTCGAGCCATGCGACGTTAAACGAAGCACTTTGTGGGAGGTAACCCACACTTCTAATGTTTTGTTTTGTTTAGTTTTTATTTCAGTAAATAATCAGGGAACCCGTCTGGTGAAAGCTAGGAGGCAGCAATTGATATTGCGTTACTCTCTGTAAGTCACCCTCTCGGATTTGTTACGAAACATTGAGGTCAATGTTTAGTTCAAGTTTGGGGGGTGGAGCTATTTATTTTTTTTTTCTTTTGAATTGTTCAAATTTTCTGTTTTTATTTAATTATGTACTCCCAGTTAGAGTAAGTAGTCCCATAACAAAGCGAGAATCTCAAGCAAAGGATCAACAATGAAGCAACGTGTATGAAAGTGGTAGGAAGTGAATGTTCAAAATTTTTCAGTTTCACTCTCTTTTTCAATAAGTAACAAGGCAGGTATGAATTTTCGAACTCAAGCTCCTAATGTGTGCATGAAACTTAAGGTGGTAGTAAATACTGTCAGAAGTTCTTTATGGTACACTATTTTATTGGATCAGCTTAGCCTTAACCATTGTGAGGAAAGCTTTCCATTGTTTACTATATGCAGGAGACCATCAATTATTTTGACTTGTTCGTATCATGCTAAACCGGTTGTTGCATCGTCTGTGGAAATCTGTGGAAGTGATTTAGGCAATTGTTTGAATTTGAGAGTTCTTTGAGCCGACTCCACCGTAAAAATTAATTTCTTCTGTGAGAGTGTGATCCTTTGCTAACCATTCTTTGAGCCTGAGGTCAAGGTAAGTATCATAATATGCACCAAGAAAATAGCTGGTGAGGTTTGATCTCAATAAAAAGTTTTGTTCAGGACCATCAACCATAAATTTTGGTGATGTGTTTTCTCTTTGACCTTTTTAGAAAGTAGGGGAGCATTCATATAATCTGAATACAGGTTGATCTCCAAGTTGGGGAGAGTCACATTCAAAAGAAGAGTAAGTACTCATGGTAATCGGTGAAAGAAAAAAGGTCGTAGCTTGAAAAAAAAAAAAGGAAGAAGTAACAACGTTTGAATATAAAGATTGTTGAAAAAAAAAAGTGAAAAAGAAGAATCAAGCTACGAATGAATGAAAAAAGATGGACAGGTAAAGGAAGTAGAGTTTTAGAGAAAAAGAAATAAGCTATGAATTGGATGCTTCCCTATATTAGGAACAACCATTGATTATCTTCTTTTCTTTGAATCTAAACCACATTACAACCATAGAAAGACCTTCTGATTCTCAGATTCCACAGTACTTGATGCTAACAATTTGGTGAACGTATGATATGGATCTTTGTTGACTTAAGTGATTGGATGAGTGTTTAACCCCTCTTTTAGTCATCATACTTTTTGATGAGAGTGATTAGTGCTGATTCAATTCCAATTGTGTAGTGTTTTGAACTTCTGGAGGTAATTTGCTTTCAAAGTTTGTTTCATGTGTATATTCTGAGTTTGCAGGTAGAAGAGGAGTATTTGACTTAGTTACTGTTGTCATACCCCAAAATTTGCCCACATTATTTCTCTTATTCAAGTTCCAAATCCACATGCAAAGCTCCTAGACAATTTCTCCTATACAAAGATCTGAACTAGGGTTTGTTTCTTTAGAAGGAAAATCATTGAATCAATGACTCAAGGTGGTTCCATAGGGTCACAAACATCCCAAAGTATCTCCATGTAAAGTTTCAAGTCAAACAGAACAGGTTGGTCCCTCAAATCATGATTAGGTCAACAGTTGATCCCCAAGGGCAAAATAGTCATTTCAAGTCCAAGTACAGTCAAAGTTCAAGATACTTGGTTAACAGCATCCTCATAACCCTAAAATCATCATTTGATCAAGGGTTGATCATGATGATGCAAGGAAAGATCAGAAAAGTCAAAAGTCAAAAGTTACTATTTTGGGCATGAGTTGAAAAAGTCAATCAAACTTTGAAAATTCACCAAATATTCATACTTCATCAGAAAAATTCCCACTAAAGCTTATTTTGAAGGGAATTCATTCCTCTATCCAATGGTCCAAGAATCAGAGCTCATAGGTCAATGGTTTAAGAGATATGGCTTCATACATTATAGGTCCTTTTCAAAAGTCAACAAAAAGACACTTTCTTCAGAAGGTCATAAAATGAGAATGAAAAATGATTTTGACATGGAACCAAAGACATGGGTTAGAGGACTCTCTAAGGTTTCCAAAATGTCTTAGAACACTTCCATACCTCAAAAATTGAGGGAGATAGGCCTTGTCAAAGTTAGATGATTTTGGAGGGAAAATGTGAAGAAACTTGAAAACTTTTGCAAATGGGCCTGAGTTATTTCAACACAATCTTGATCCTCAAAGTATCCAAGGGCCCAAAACCTTTTTCCCACGACATTATATGTTTTATTTGATTTATTATGAATTTTTAATTCATTTAAAAAGGACTAAAATCAAATAAATTATTGGAAAATCAAATATTTGATGGAAGAAGGGATTTGGATCTTATTTAATCATCAAATATATTCTAAAATCAATCCAATTTCGTGCAAACAAGATTTGGATAGATAAGATTGAAATTGATCAATTTTAAGAAAAATCCATAAGCAAAATTCAATCAAATCTCCCAAGATAGAAATCAAATATTTACATGGATTCCAGCCATTCTTATTAACCTAATTCACTCTCCCATATATAAGCAAGGGGTGCAGACCTAAAGAGAAAAAGATTTGGCTTTCAAGAACCCTAGTTCCATTCTCCAAAACTCAAGAACAAGTCCAATCCGGATTCAAAGATACAAGCAAATTCAAGGTGTTCTATCGATTCAAACACGTTCCTAAGACATCTTTGAGTGTGTCTCAATCGCTTTCAGGCTTTAAAACTTCAAAAACGAAGCATTGTAAGTCACACTTGGTCTGATCCTAATTTGCCTCGATTACATTGTTTCAAGC
This sequence comes from Vicia villosa, assembly GCF_029867415.1. Lineage (NCBI taxonomy): Eukaryota > Viridiplantae > Streptophyta > Magnoliopsida > Fabales > Fabaceae > Vicia > Vicia villosa. The sequence continues at coordinate 15,574,541 of NC_081184.1, read as the reverse complement.
ATCCATATCATAATCTAATGGCATATTTGTGTTTAGTTTAATGTGTTTATGGTTTCTGGATGATTTGGTATGTTATGGTGCTGTTTCGGGCAAGATGCCATGTTTAGGGTTCTTGGTTCGAATTGGGGCTTTTTTCTACAGGTAAAATTAAACCTAATTGATCCCATGGTCGTGTTCGTGATGACCAGACGGATCGAATGGTGTAAGTGCGCCAGATTTATAGGATCGTTTAGTCCTATTCGTTATTTTGTTCTTGAGATGCAGGGTCTTTTATAGCGCTTCAGCCAAAAAAGCGCTGTAAAATCTATGTTGCAGGTGGCCTCTTGAAGAAGATGACTGCGTGGCGCAGTCTGGTTGGCTGGTTTGAATAAGCTTCGCGCGCGTTTCTTGGTTGGACCAGGATGGATCGCATGCAACATGAAACACGCACTAGCGTGTACCCTCACGCTCCCAGCCGTCTGATCATCACCGTCCTCAATCCAACGCGCTACTGCGTGCGAGTCTATCATACACCATACGCGTGCGATACACTGAATCCAGCTGAGTGTTTTTTGCAATTTTTTTTTTTTTTTTATTTTATTTTAATTACTATATCCCCTTTATTTATTTATATATATATATATATATATATATATATATATATATATATATATATATATATATATTGTTTCTATTTGTTTTTTTTTTCCATAAAAACCATTATATTTTATTTCCAAAAACTTTTTCTATTATAAATAATAATTCATTTATTTTGTTTATTTTCATTTATATTATTTATTTATTTCTTATTTAATTATTTATTTATTCAAAATTCATATTTACTTTGTTTTAACTCTAAAAAATTCTTAAAAAAAAAATACATGTATGTTCGATTTTATTTTTTTCCTTTCCGATTTAATTAATTAGGTCGCGAGACCAATAATTAATTAAATCGTTTATTTTTTCTTATTCTATTCGTACCCTAATCAGGGTTTACGAAGATCATGCCCTACACTAAAAATCTTCTTCTTCTGTGCCTTTTCAAGGTTAGCAACATGATTCGTCCCGAGCGCGCGCCTTCAACAAACCTCGAAGATAAGTGTGCTGCTTTATTTAATCTTATTCTTTTAATTGATTTGTGGTTAGGATTTGCCTTGCGTTCACCTTCTCGTTCTGCCTTGTCTTTTCAGGGTTACCTCCGAGGTTTCCTCCGACTCTAACCATATCAGATCAAATTAGAAGCTAAGTGTCTATTTACTTTATTTATTTTTTAAATTTCATTATTCTTTATTTTTAGGGTTATAATGTTTGCCTCCGAACCGATAATGCACTCACCCTATTTCTGTTTGCCATTTTTCCGCCTTTTCAGGTTTGCCAAATGTCAAAGCCTCGCATAGTCGGTAACTCTAAACCCTAATTATTACTTATGTCAGACTTATTTATTTATTATCCCGCTGGTTTCAATTCCCCTTTCCTCCGCTGGTTTCAATTCCCCCCTTCCCTTTATTATTATTATTATCACTCTATAACTGCGTGGTTAGTAATTTAGGGAGTGCAACTTTAAATCGAATTAGCCTCACTAATTGTAAGATAATTTAATCGAATTAATCACGTGATTGTTGCACACACGCACACCTTTTGGGTAACCCTCTCTGTTGCCTTGTTGCCTGTTGCCTGTTGCCTATTGCCTTCGTTTTTCTGCAGAATAAGCCATGTCCCTCGAATTCGAGGATACCTCAGCCGTGTTGCCTCGATAAAAAGGTCACGACCCTAATGATGCTGCCTTCGATACACAAATGACCTCGACCCTCGGATGTTGCCTACGGAAAAAGGCTGAGGTATCTTCTGGCTGCCTACGAAAAGGCTTATTCTGATCCTTGCCTTAGACTACCTGCCCTTCTATGGCATGGGATAGTCTTATGGTAAAGGATGTTTCGATGACCCTTAAACTTCCAAATGGAAGGCTTCCTGCCCTCATGGCAAGGATAGACCCTTTCGCTCTGAAAGGCTGAAAGAACAGATTTCTCAAATATAAGGTAAATTGCTCTTAAATTGCTTTGCCTTGCTCTAAAATACTTTCAAATATTCTTTCTCAAAATTCTTCAATATGGCTACGCTCATTTACGAGCTAAAGTCCACACCTTCTTCTTCTACCTTTCTGAAACAAAAAGAGCAAAGCAAGTTAAGAGCCCATGGATAACCATGGATGCAAAGGGTGCCTTACACCTTCCCTTTGCATAATTACCCCCCGAACCCTATTTTATTTAAAAGGTTTTTCCTGTTCTTTTAGCCTTTCTAATTAAATTTGGATAAAATAAAAGTCGGTGGCGACTCTTGCTATCCGCAACATTTCAATAAAGTCAGTTCACCGTATTACAGAACTGGCGACTCTGCTGGGGATATTTCGATTAAGAGGGGTTACCTTAAAAGTTTAGGATTCATTTTAAATGTTTTCTATTGTTTGCTTTGTTTGTTTTATTTTTCAGGGGCGTTTTGGGAATTAACTGAAGGACGAATCCTATACCCGGATTCGAGTGCACCTTAAGATAGGAGCGGCATAGTCATGGAGACCTCCCTTGTGCATGCTTGGGATTGGTCAAAATGAAGTTCGCGCTTGAGTTAGGCCTCCACTGGTTATTGTGTACCTCTTTTGCATGAGAGAGGTTTACGCATGTATCTTTGGGTGCGTCGGAGCTCAAGGACCTTTAGTCACCTTTAACCCATCTTGGCCTTTAGGAACGTGGTGGGGGGACTACTCTTGATGCATGTTAAGGGCATAGTCGCTACCCGATACTACAACTCAGATAGGTTCTCTCTCAAAGTATCATTGCGTGGTATGCATGTACCATGTTCGAGGGTGCTTTGGAGGGGCTGACAATTCTGAGTAACTTGGTAGAACCCGTTGCTGATATCATCCTTATCCTTAGAAGTACCTTTGGGGAAGGGTAGTTACCCGGTCATACTCCATGCAAGCCTTTAAACTTAAGGACTCTTGTGTGACTTGTTTGTTATCTAACCTTTCCATTTCCTTGCAGGATTTACTGGTAGGACATTTTGTCCTCATTACCCTATGCTTTAACCTTTTATTTCCTTGCAGGATTTGCCTGTAGGACATCTCGTCCTTATGACCTTATGCTTTACTTAATGCATTGCATCGCACTCGCATTACCTCATGACATCATAACATAGCATGTTAACTAACCCTTTCAAGGATCTTAGGGATTTAGGGCGCACAATTTCAGGTACTCTTATCAAGGACTAAAATCCTAACAAGGGGCAAGAGGATTTACTTTCCTCTGGCCATGTACCTCCAAATTCAGAAGTATCCCGAATCAGAGGCGATGACCCACTCGATATGGTGAGCTTGATTCTCAAAGAAGGATGTTCAAAGACAAGAGTCAGAATTCTTCAAACAAAGAAGCGACCAAATCATTTTTGACGTCGCTAACTAAATTTCTAGAGATCCTTGAAAATATTGCATCTGCATTCATAACATTGCATCACAGGTTCCCGCCACAGGTTTCTTACTTCCCCGCTGTTTATTTCAGCATCATGAATCTCGAGCAATCAGTTAAAGACCTTCAAGCTCAGAATGCCCAATTTCAAGATCTGATCCTGAACTTATCCAAGGGGCAAGACGAGCTGAAAACCCTTCTGACTAAGAAGGAGAAAAAGACCAATAAGCCCAAAGGAGTGATCAACCTGGGTAGAAGGTTCAAAGGTCGTCCCAAGAAAGCTGAGGATGCTGAAATTCCAAAGAATGAGGAAGATGAAGAGAGAGATGATATCAGTGTCAAGAACAATCAGGGAAGCCATGTAGGTTCTGATGGGGAAGAAGAAGAAGAAGAAGAAGAGTATCCCGAGGACGAGGATGAATCCGATGAGAGGTATAGGCAGTTAGAAGAACGTCTGAGAAGCGTGGAAATTCAAAAGGTACCTGGGCTGGATTTTGAAGAATTGGGACTCGTTCCTGGAGTCGTTATTCCGCCGAAATTCAAGACTCCCGCTTTTGCTAAGTATGATGGAATCTCTTGTCCTAAGATGCATCTGAGGTCTTATGTGAGAAAGATTCAACCCCACACTGCTGATAAGAGACTCTGGATCCATTTCTTTCAAGAAAGTCTATCTGGAACTCAACTCGAATGGTATTATAAGCTGGAAAGTGCTAGCATCCGTACTTGGGAGGATTTGGTTGTGGCTTTCTACAAGCAATATCAATATAACTCTGATCTTGCACCGACTCGCATGCAACTTCAAAGCATGTCCATGGGTCCTAAAGAAAGTTTCAAGGAGTATGCTCAAAAATGGAGAGATTTGGCTGGAAGAGTCCAACCCTCTTTGAATGATAGGGAGTTGGTAGACATGTTCATGGGCACGCTAACTGGGCCGTTCTATAGTCACCTGCTGGGTAGTTCTTCTTCTGGGTTTACTGAACTCATTTTAACTGGAGAACGTGTGGAAAATGGTATTCGAAGTGGGAAGATTCAAGTGGGTTCTGCCTCTGGTACTACAAGGAAGCCGTATCAAGGAAGAAACGAATCTAATGCTATTCATAGTCAAAAGAGTCGTAGTAAGGATGACCAGAATCATTCTGTTGGTGCCGTCCTCATCTCTGCACCAATATCTCAACAAGCTCCTAGACAAGGCTACCAACGCAAGACTGATAGACCAAGGAGGCAATTCACCAAGATCAACATGCCTTTATCTCAAGCCCTACAATATCTACTGAAAGCCAATCTGATCACCGTAAAGGATCCTCCGAAGTTTCCCAACACTGCAAGCCCGTCTTACGATCCCAAAGCTACATGTGCTTACCACTCCAATGCTACTGGGCATGATGCTGATAGTTGTTGGGCCCTGAAAAACAAAATTCAAGATATGATAGATGCTGGGGAGATCGAGTTCGAAGCTCCTTAAACTCCGAACATCATTACTGCTCCCATGCATAAACATAACAAGATTGCTAATACTATGAATGGCTAGAAGGATGAACTCTTTAGATCATTAGATTTACCTTCATTTGCAATTTCTATTCTGTTTGTTTAAACACTCCAATTATGATAGACATTATTTGTTTTAATAATCATCATCAGTGCATTGCATATGTTTGTCTTGAATAAATTATTTCGCTATCACTCTTTTTAAATTATGTCGTTACTTTGCATATGTTTTATGATACTCAATTCCGGCTAAAGCTGTATGCCTTTTGAGGGAGGATGACGAAAATGATACCGCAATCTCATACAATATGCTTTCGAACAGACTATGCTGACGATGTACAGGCATTGTTTCAATTCCTAAACAGTGGAGATATAAGGATGTTAATCCCTCGTCAACCCCTTTGAGCCTAAGGAGTAGAAGTTTTTGAACAAATTAAAATCCTTGATCATAACCTGGGGCAGGGTAGTTCTCAGTTATTTTGGCTGTACATTCTATTTCAAGGGAATCATTTAGTACACCTTTCAACAAAGGTTTCAATTACAAGCGTTCATCCGCACACATCAAAGAAGTGTTGGAAATGTCAATCAAAAGCCAACGATGGTCCATCAATCATTAAGCAAGGCAGCCAATATCTTTCAAAAAAAAAAAAAAAAATGAATGAAAAGTATATATACAAAGAAAAGCCTGCTAAGTCAAAAATCAAAAGACGACTTAGGCAAAATCAAGGCATCCCGCTGACTGTAATCTCAGAAATAAACAGTTCAGGCAAAAGTTAGGGATATCAAAAAGATGAAAAAAGAGAAGTCAATAAAATCCTGAACAACACAATGTTGTGACTACCAAAAGGAAGAAGGGACTGCCATCTCAAAAAAAAATTCTCTTTACTTATGAACCATCATCATCAAAGGCGCAAATCCAAAAGTCTCTTGGAACCTGAATGCATAAGTCGAACCAACTGAGCTTAGGACTGAAGATCATCACGAAGAGGGGTGGGTACAATCAAATTTTGAGCCTTTATCCTTTGTTTCTTAAACCGTGAACCAAGCCACGTTACAACCCTTGAAAGTCCTAACTGAAGCATGGTTAGTTCGAAAGCATACTGTCACCAAAAAGGTATCCCGACTCCTTAAGGTTTACCAAAATGCTGAGTTGATATTTCGTTTTTACAAACATCACATTTTTACAAATATCACGCTTTTATATCTTTTGTTTTAATGTTTTGTTCAAAAACTCAAGACAAACGTATGCATTGCATCTCATGAATTCATTATTAAACATATTCTGCTACATAATTTCAAATGTTAGCATCAGAAAGAACTTGCAACAGGGTACAACTAATGACTGAAAGTCATCCCGACAGATAAGATTACTCCGAGAAGCAATGTCTCCCATACAAGGGGCATGGCACGCTTTTCCCAATCAATCTGGGGAAATCCAGTCAAGATTCTAAGAATCTCTCAAAAACCAAAACAGTCAAAGGCATACGTCCCAAACAGATTTCAAACTAGTTCCAGATCAATTTGGGGAAATCAATTCAAGATTCCAAGAATCTCTCAAAGATGCCGAAACAAATCAGGGGCATGCATCCAAGTGGATATGAAACTACTTCTCAATCAACATGGGGCATTGCCTTGGGCCTGTGACTACTAGGGGCATGTCGCCCATAGTTCATATCTCATAAAGTCCTCGCGAGGCGAATCTTTCCAAAGTTCCTACCAACTGGGGCAAATCTATACAAGTCCAGGTTGACATCTTGACCAATATTCAGTGGTGTGTCCTAATCAATACTCAAATCCAGAAATGGTAGTTGCTATAATACTGGGGGCAACATTCAAGACATCTGCGTCTCCCCACAGAGCCGGGTTCACAAGATCATATCCCCACAGAGTAATCATTAAGAAGACATCTTCAAATACTCCCGTCCAACAAGAGATATAGATCCCCAACAGAGATTACATCTTCAATACTATCATCTCTCCAACACTTTGCTCTTCTCCAATATGGTTTACTAATATCTCTCATCCTTAGTCAGGGTACATCAAGATTCTGATCATCCCCAAGCAGAAATCATAAATCCCCAGCTAAGCATCTTCAAGAAGAGATCAAAACATCAAGCTCTCAATGACATAGAAACGTATCTTCTCAATCAGACGATTCTAGCCACACAAGTCATAAAACATATATCACAAGTCATAAACATACATAAACATATATTATAAGTTATAAACACATTCATACATCACATACATATTCCTTATTTATTTTGAGAAGCATATAACTCATGCATCATGTCATTGCATGAAAAACTAACAATGTTTGACAGGTACATTACAAAGATTCGAATCTTATTCAAAGCAAACGCCTGACGCATGGCATTCCAGACATCTACGGATGCAATTTGGATAAGTCTAACGCACGACTCATCCATCGACCTAACGCACGGTCTTCCAGACATCTGAGGATGCAATCGGGGTTAGTCTAACGCACGACTTATCCATCAACCTAACGCACGGTTTTCCAGACATCTGAGGATGCAATTGAGAATAGTCTAACGCATGATTTATTCTTCGACCTAACGCACGGTCTTCCAGACATCTACGGATGCAAATTGGGTAGTCTAACGCACGATTTATCCATCAACCTAACGCACGGTTTTCCAGACATCTGAGGATGCAATTGAGAATAGTCTAACGCATGATTTATTCTTCGACCTAACGCACGGTCTTCCAGACATCTACGGATGCAAATTGGGTAGTCTAACGCACGACTTATCCATCAACCTAACGCACGGTTTTCCAGACATCTGAGGATGCAATTGAGAATAGTCTAACGCATGATTTATTCTTCGACCTAACGCACGGTCTTCCAGACATCTACGGATGCAAATTGGGTATTCTAACGTACGACTTATCCATCAACCTAATGCACGATTTTCCAGACATCTAAGGATGCAATCAAGATTAATCTAACACACGATTTATCTTTAGCCTAACGCACGGCTTTTCCAGACATCTGATGATGCAAACTAGAAACAGCCTAACGTACGACGTATTCTAATTCTCGAGTTTATCAAGTCAGATGGCATCTTTAAGCCCATCTCTAAACAACTACTTCTCAAACACTTCAGTCTCAACATCTAGATGGCATCATTAAGCCCATCTCCGACAAAAGTCCCCACTCCAGCCAGGGCAAATTTCTTGGTATTCTAGTGTTCAATCATCTTCCACCTTCAGATACCGACTGGCATACAAACCACTCTACATCTTCAGGTTTAAGATAATTGAACAGGGGCAGCTGTCATACCCCAAAATTTGCCCACATTATTTCTCTTATTCAAGTTCCAAATCCACATGCAAAGCTCCTAGACAATTTCTCCTATACAAAGATCTGAACTAGGGTTTGTTTCTTTAGAAGGAAAATCATTGAATCAATGACTCAAGGTGGTTCCATAGGGTCACAAACATCCCAAAGTATCTCCATGTAAAGTTTCAAGTCAAACAGAACAGGTTGGTCCCTCAAATCATGATTAGGTCAACAGTTGATCCCCAAGGGCAAAATAGTCATTTCAAGTCCAAGTACAGTCAAAGTTCAAGATACTTGGTTAACAGCATCCTCATAACCCTAAAATCATCATTTGATCAAGGGTTGATCATGATGATGCAAGGAAAGATCAGAAAAGTCAAAAGTCAAAAGTTACTATTTTGGGCATGAGTTGAAAAAGTCAATCAAACTTTGAAAATTCACCAAATATTCATACTTCATCAGAAAAATTCCCACTAAAGCTTATTTTGAAGGGAATTCATTCCTCTATCCAATGGTCCAAGAATCAGAGCTCATAGGTCAATGGTTTAAGAGATATGGCTTCATACATTATAGGTCCTTTTCAAAAGTCAACAAAAAGACACTTTCTTCAGAAGGTCATAAAATGAGAATGAAAAATGATTTTGACATGGAACCAAAGACATGGGTTAGAGGACTCTCTAAGGTTTCCAAAATGTCTTAGAACACTTCCATACCTCAAAAATTGAGGGAGATAGGCCTTGTCAAAGTTAGATGATTTTGGAGGGAAAATGTGAAGAAACTTGAAAACTTTTGCAAATGGGCCTGAGTTATTTCAACACAATCTTGATCCTCAAAGTATCCAAGGGCCCAAAACCTTTTTCCCACGACATTATATGTTTTATTTGATTTATTATGAATTTTTAATTCATTTAAAAAGGACTAAAATCAAATAAATTATTGGAAAATCAAATATTTGATGGAAGAAGGGATTTGGATCTTATTTAATCATCAAATATATTCTAAAATCAATCCAATTTCGTGCAAACAAGATTTGGATAGATAAGATTGAAATTGATCAATTTTAAGAAAAATCCATAAGCAAAATTCAATCAAATCTCCCAAGATAGAAATCAAATATTTACATGGATTCCAGCCATTCTTATTAACCTAATTCACTCTCCCATATATAAGCAAGGGGTGCAGACCTAAAGAGAAAAAGATTTGGCTTTCAAGAACCCTAGTTCCATTCTCCAAAACTCAAGAACAAGTCCAATCCGGATTCAAAGATACAAGCAAATTCAAGGTGTTCTATCGATTCAAACACGTTCCTAAGACATCTTTGAGTGTGTCTCAATCGCTTTCAGGCTTTAAAACTTCAAAAACGAAGCATTGTAAGTCACACTTGGTCTGATCCTAATTTGCCTCGATTACATTGTTTCAAGCATCCATATCATAATCTAATGGCATATTTGTGTTTAGTTTAATGTGTTTATGGTTTCTGGATGATTTGGTATGTTATGGTGCTGTTTCGGGCAAGATGCCATGTTTAGGGTTCTTGGTTCGAATTGGGGCTTTTTTCTACAGGTAAAATTAAACCTAATTGATCCCATGGTCGTGTTCGTGATGACCAGACGGATCGAATGGTGTAAGTGCGCCAGATTTATAGGATCGTTTAGTCCTATTCGTTATTTTGTTCTTGAGATGCAGGGTCTTTTATAGCGCTTCAGCCAAAAAAGCGCTGTAAAATCTATGTTGCAGGTGGCCTCTTGAAGAAGATGACTGCGTGGCGCAGTCTGGTTGGCTGGTTTGAATAAGCTTCGCGCGCGTTTCTTGGTTGGACCAGGATGGATCGCATGCAACATGAAACACGCACTAGCGTGTACCCTCACGCTCCCAGCCGTCTGATCATCACCGTCCTCAATCCAACGCGCTACTGCGTGCGAGTCTATCATACACCATACGCGTGCGATACACTGAATCCAGCTGAGTGTTTTTTGCAATTTTTTTTTTTTTTTTTTATTTTATTTTAATTACTATATCCCCTTTATTTATTTATATATATATATATATATATATATATATATATATTGTTTCTATTTGTTTTTTTTTTTCCATAAAAACCATTATATTTTATTTCCAAAAACTTTTTCTATTATAAATAATAATTCATTTATTTTGTTTATTTTCATTTATATTATTTATTTATTTCTTATTTAATTATTTATTTATTCAAAATTCATATTTACTTTGTTTTAACTCTAAAAAATTCTTAAAAAAAAAATACATGTATGTTCGATTTTATTTTTTTCCTTTCCGATTTAATTAATTAGGTCGCGAGACCAATAATTAATTAAATCGTTTATTTTTTCTTATTCTATTCGTACCCTAATCAGGGTTTACGAAGATCATGCCCTACACTAAAAATCTTCTTCTTCTGTGCCTTTTCAAGGTTAGCAACATGATTCGTCCCGAGCGCGCGCCTTCAACAAACCTCGAAGATAAGTGTGCTGCTTTATTTAATCTTATTCTTTTAATTGATTTGTGGTTAGGATTTGCCTTGCGTTCACCTTCTCGTTCTGCCTTGTCTTTTCAGGGTTACCTCCGAGGTTTCCTCCGACTCTAACCATATCAGATCAAATTAGAAGCTAAGTGTCTATTTACTTTATTTATTTTTTAAATTTCATTATTCTTTATTTTTAGGGTTATAATGTTTGCCTCCGAACCGATAATGCACTCACCCTATTTCTGTTTGCCATTTTTCCGCCTTTTCAGGTTTGCCAAATGTCAAAGCCTCGCATAGTCGGTAACTCTAAACCCTAATTATTACTTATGTCAGACTTATTTATTTATTATCCCGCTGGTTTCAATTCCCCTTTCCTCCGCTGGTTTCAATTCCCCCCTTCCCTTTATTATTATTATTATCACTCTATAACTGCGTGGTTAGTAATTTAGGGAGTGCAACTTTAAATCGAATTAGCCTCACTAATTGTAAGATAATTTAATCGAATTAATCACGTGATTGTTGCACACACGCACACCTTTTGGGTAACCCTCTCTGTTGCCTTGTTGCCTGTTGCCTGTTGCCTATTGCCTTCGTTTTTCTGCAGAATAAGCCATGTCCCTCGAATTCGAGGATACCTCAGCCGTGTTGCCTCGATAAAAAGGTCACGACCCTAATGATGCTGCCTTCGATACACAAATGACCTCGACCCTCGGATGTTGCCTACGGAAAAAGGCTGAGGTATCTTCTGGCTGCCTACGAAAAGGCTTATTCTGATCCTTGCCTTAGACTACCTGCCCTTCTATGGCATGGGATAGTCTTATGGTAAAGGATGTTTCGATGACCCTTAAACTTCCAAATGGAAGGCTTCCTGCCCTCATGGCAAGGATAGACCCTTTCGCTCTGAAAGGCTGAAAGAACAGATTTCTCAAATATAAGGTAAATTGCTCTTAAATTGCTTTGCCTTGCTCTAAAATACTTTCAAATATTCTTTCTCAAAATTCTTCAATATGGCTACGCTCATTTACGAGCTAAAGTCCACACCTTCTTCTTCTACCTTTCTGAAACAAAAAGAGCAAAGCAAGTTAAGAGCCCATGGATAACCATGGATGCAAAGGGTGCCTTACACCTTCCCTTTGCATAATTACCCCCCGAACCCTATTTTATTTAAAAGGTTTTTCCTGTTCTTTTAGCCTTTCTAATTAAATTTGGATAAAATAAAAGTCGGTGGCGACTCTTGCTATCCGCAACATTTCAATAAAGTCAGTTCACCGTATTACAACTGTATTGAACCACTTGGAAAAAAAAAACTTTTTGAAAAACTTGTTGCATGATTGTCGGTAAACTTTGCTGGAGGTAAGTAATTTTGTTTAGGGACAAACAAAACTCTAAGTTGGGGAGAGTTTGTTAGGAGTAAATTAATGGTAAATTCATGTGGTAATATAAATGATTTAGTCTCTAAACTAATGCAAATTGTGGTAGATCCATATGTTTTTAGTGAGAATTGAACTGAAAAGATTCAGTTCATGTGTAAAGCAAATCGAATCACTTGTGGGTATTATTGATGCAGGTTTAGAGCTGAATTGGAACTTTAGGAAAACAAGAAGAGGAAAGGAAGCTGGAAGTATCAAAGGCAAAGATAAAAGTTGAAGTCTGACAAGGGCGCGCCGCGGGAGTTCTAGCTAGCGCCGCGCCAAAGTCTCTGTTTTCGATCGCGCCGCGCTCATCCGTTACCGCGCCGCGGCCTCGGCGTTATAAAGCCCAAAAACTTATAAATAGAAGCCCTAGCTTCCAATTGAAGGAGGAACTTTGGCAAGAGCGAAATTAGGAGAGCAATCTGAAGGTGCAGCCACAATCATCAATAGAAGACCAATTCTCTATCAAGCGAAGACATTCCTTTGATGAAGATGAATTCTTCCATTAATCTTTGTGTGTTCTTCATGTCTATGGAGAGCTAAATTCCTCTTGTTGAGTCTAAGGTAGTAGTTAACCTATGAATATACAATACCATTGATTAATTCCTGTGAACAATTATTTGAATTCATTATCAATAAGAAACCTTGTTTTTATTCTTAAATTATCGTTGAATCTTTGATCGAAAGAAAGGATTTAACTTTTGCCCTAGGTTACTATATTGATTCATTGCAATTTGCAGAGATGGAATTGTAATTGGGTTTTCATAATTATCGTTCTTAATTACTATTATCGTTATTGATATTTGGAGAGATCGAATCTCATACCGGTAAAAGTTATCTAATTTGATTTGCAGACATGGAATCTTATTTGAGGATAAGTGAAGATAATGATTCAAAGGATTGTTCTATTGTGAATTAATTAATAATTGTATAGGATTAGGTTGATGAACCCTAAAGACTCAACATCTTTCTTTAATTGTTAACACAAAGTCCTTTACTTGCTTTTATTTTATTATTTGCTTTTGATATTAGAAGTATAAAACAAACCAAACTCAATTTTCCTAACTCAAAATAAACAACTATAGAACGGCAGTGATATTAACCAATCCCTGTGGATACGATATATTACCGAAAATATTTACCCAAAAAATACTTTCAACAGCAGCTTAGCAATGATGAGAGACTAGTATGCTATTTATAATAAAACCTAACATACTAACTAATGGGCTTTTTTAGCAAGGCCCATTACACAAGCCAACTTAATAAACAAGCTAACTTAACAAATTAGGGTTTAAACACTAAAACCTAATTTAACATGCTAACAACCCTAGCATCTTCGACATCTGCATACTAGACCCATCTTCGACTACAGCATGCACACTTCGACACCAGCATGTGAACAATCATTCGACTTCATGCTTAACTCTGTCGAACTGTCGAACCAAGAAGCTACCCTTCGACAATACTAGAGTTCGATCCAATATCTCACATTGAGAAAGAAATTATTATTCGATCTCCTTTAATGATAAGTTTTGACAGTTGACTCAAAATAAATATCAAAGACCCTATGAACAACCTGTGAAGGTTTTTGGGGTCAATTTAGTGGTAGATTTATGGGGTGGGTTAGATTTAGATTGTGATGATCCTAGACAAGGATCAAGAGATGACAATCGGATGATTCATGAATGAATAGAGTGTGAAAATATTAGGCGGTGATTTAGATTACCTTAAAGAGAAGGTAACCTTTTTCATCAATTTTAATTTTTTTTCAAAATTATATTTTTTTTAAAAAAAGAAAAATTCATTTTTCTAAAACACAATTCTGAAAATATTTTTTAAGATGTTATTAAAAATATAAAAAATTTGAAAATAAATAAAAATATCAAAAATTGTTTTTTAATTGTTTTTAAAAAACTAGAATAAACAAAATTTGAGTGAGAAAGTTGAGGTTTTTAGATCTAATTTTAATTTTGAGGAATTGTAGTTCAGAAGTTTAAGCTCTAAATTTTGAAACTCCAATAATTAGCCATTCTACTTGTCTTATCCTTTATATAAAAGTTTTCGATAAGAAAAATAGTTAGGATCGTGCTAACCGAGTGGCGTTGAGGCATTGAATGTCTGTATTTTTAAAAAAAATTATCACTTTAATCACTTAAAAAGTGCATTATATTTCTTAAATAGTTATTTTGAAATTTTTGCCAAAAATCTGACACCTTTTTTTCATATTAACCGTTATAATTATTGATATAATAAAAGACAGGAAAAAAACAACTTCACGATTATATTCACATTGAGGTAGAAGTTTGTATTTGTTGCTTGAAAAATGTGAAGAATTTAAAAATGAGTATGAAACGCGTAACCAAATAAATAAGCACTTATTCAACTTGCTCCATTAGAGTATCTCCCATGTTTCTCTTGTGAAATAAATGAATATGATGTAAAGTCGTACTTTGGCATAGAACAAAAGTTTATTGGCTGACTTCAGTTTCAAATGATTCTTAGGTTGAATTCATCTTAGAGCTATTGAAACACACTTAATTTCTTGACTCTTACATTTTCAGTATTTTGTTTCCTTGTGTATAGTTTTAACTACTTAGTGTATATCTTTTTATCTATTGCATTTTATTGTATATTTTCAGGAAAATGCTAATTTAAGGACATAAGTTATAAAAATTAAATATATAAATTTAATCACATGTTTTAATATTTGTTTATTTTTAATAATTACTTTAATTTAATATTCATTAATTTTTTTTAATGATATTTATTGGTTTAATTTAATTTAATTTATTGTTTGGGTGACACGTTACAAAAAATCTGGGTCGAAAATAGAACAGTGAGATGGTCCCATGAAATAAAGTGGGCACAGAATACTATGCTAATATTAATTAGTACAAATAATGACGTTTCAATCCTTATATCTGCAAGTTAGGACCATCTCACATTATAAATATTTAAGGTAATGAATGTATTGTAATAACCTAGGCTACCACAATATACCATGGGTCAAATCAAAATCCATAGAATAAATGATGAGAAGTGGCAAAAAAAAAATTTATAATAGAGTTAAAAGGTAGTGCAAAAAAGTGGTTTAATTAGATATATGGGTAGTGATTGGTTGACAGTATAAAAATATTTTACACTGTCAGTGTATCATTTTTTTCTCTTTATAATAAATGAAATTATTTTAAAAAAGTTTATTTATTAGTTAATATATTTGATCTATATATACATTATATATATTTATTATTCAATAAATTTAAATAGTTAAATTTTGTTTTTTTAATAAAAATTGAGTTATTAGTGTTTGAAACATTTAAATTAGACAAATCCTATTTTTTAATTAAGATCACAAAGGTCCAAACTCTTCTAAAAGCTTCTAACTACAAGATTATACACATGTAAAATACAATTAAAAACAATTAATACCGCGTGTTGTATATTGAGGAGGTAAATTTTCTTAAAATTGATAACGGGTAAAGATTGCTTACATTATATTTTTTTCGTATTAAATTATAAAATGTTTTAGATATTTTTTATGAATTAAGAAATAATTAATTTTATATAAGAAAGATAAATTATATATGAATTTATAAAAAAATTACAATAATAATTAAATTTATATTAAAAAATTATCATTAATATTGCATTGAAATAGTAAAATAACTAATAATTTGGGACAATTTTATTTGGCAAAGTATTTTATAATTTATGACAAAAGTAGGAGATGAAAAAAGTTGTATAATCAATATAAATTTAAAATTTCATCTATTAAAAAAATAATTTTTTAAATAATTAATTTTATTTAGTTAAAGAATCTAGAAAATAAACCTTTTTTTAAAGAAAATGAATATTTTTAAAAATAGATAAATAGTTTTAAAACAAAATATTTTAGAGTAATTTTAATGTATTAGTATTGTAAAACATTTTATTGTTTGTTTGAGGTATTCAGAATTGATTTTAAATATGTATCAATTAATTTTGATGTTGTTCTTGTATGAAATTGATTATGCTTTGCAAAACTATTTTTTTTAATTAAAATTTATAATTTTTTAATTTAAATGTAATTTTTATATTGAAGATTTATATTTAATTTATTTTTCAAAAATTAATTTAACTCTAAATCACTTTACATTTAACGTATTTTTAATTCAAATCGGTTTTATATAATCAATTTATTTAAAATCAATCTCTTCGTCGCATAACTATCAATGACATGTTTTTCTTTATTTTTATTAGAATTTGATGTAACTCATCCTTACAAAACCAATTTATAAGATGAGAGTCTCACTTTAATCTTTTCGATACACCCTCTCGCGCTCAACACTTTTTTTTAGATTTATTGCATGGATTTTAAAAAGTGGGCAGTCTAAAGTAAAATCGATAGCATAAACTCTTTCATTGTTCTATCTTCAAGGGACTTGAAATTTTTCAATAAATTTTAATTTCCTTTTTACTTTTATTTTAATGGGTTAGATTTATGTGTTACTTTTATATTTTTAATTTTTATTAATAATTTAAAATTAAATTTGTCTTTTAAACCGATCACTTCAAGAAGGATTGTCCTGAGAGAAAGGCCAATGATGATTCTTATTAAGTTGCGGTTGCCTTGGATGAGGATGGTTATGAGGATGTTGGTGCACTAGTGGTATTGAGATTGAAAATTGAAGATGGTTGGGTTATAGACTCGGGTTGCCCTTATCACATGTGTCCAAGAATAGAATACTTTGAGACTTTGAAGTTGGTGCAAGGTGAAGTAGTCCGCCTTAAAGATAATAAGGCTTGCAAGGTTCATGGTATTGGTACAGCCAGACTTAAAATGTTTGATGATCGTGAATTTCTTCTTCATGACACGAGGTATGTTCCAAAACTCAAGCGAAATTTGTTATCTATAAGCATGTTTGATGATCTAGGCAATTGCACTATAGTTGAACGTGGAGTGTTAAAATTTTCGCATGATGAAGTGATTATGGCTAAAGGGTCTAAAATATATGCTCTATATATTTTAGAAGGTTCAAATGTTGTTATTCATTCATCATTAACTAGTGGAGGCTTTCATGACAAGAAATAGTCATGGGATTTAAGGTCAAGGCGTTATGAATACCTTGAGGTTGTTTTAGAAATGTATAATAAATTTTGCAGAGAAGAAGAGATAAAAATGTATGTGACCACTGAGTTTTTATTAGGTTTTTGAGAAAGGTTGATGTCAAAGAAACTTACTTGGTTGGTAGAGAATTTCATCAGAAAAAATAGTAAAAACCTAGGGATAAACATGTTAGAAACTATAATGGAGAATAGTTTGAGGTGGAGTTTCCTACAATGGAGACGAGTTATAGTGAGGCAACAATTACAGAGATCTCTAATTATCATTTGACTCATGATAAGGTAAAGAGAGAGATTGTAGCATCTCAAAGGAACGATTATGCTAGCCTTGGGTATTATGCTTTGAATGTGGCTGAAGGGTTGCAAAATAGAGAAACAGAGACCTTCGAAGATGCGTTCGAATGCATGTGAAGTCGATTATGGTTGAAGAATCATACTTGTGGACTTGTTAGATTACCTAGGCAGAAAAAGTTAATTGGAAACAAGTGGATGCAAGTGGCGAGATCAAGATTCAAGAGTGCATTGAATTTGATCAAGATTATTGATTAGAGTTTCAATATGGTAAAGAGCAACAAGGTGGTTGATAGTTAAATTAGCATCAACACAGTTTTAAGTCAGGGTGATGATTGTTGAAGTATGTCTTAAAATCTCTGTTGATGAAGAGAAAGAAAATATGTTTCGAGATTGAAAAAATTCATAATGTCGAAAAGTAGCAAGAATGTCTGGTTTGAGCATTTCACATATTTCGAGTTTGACCGGTTGAGATTGCAGATCCGTTCTTTAATGTTAGAATATTAGATATATATATTGATTTAGAAATAGTCTAAATTAATATAAAATATTTTATAAATATGTATAATATTTTATTTCAAAATTAATGGGTTGTGTTTTGGACTTTGTATGATAGATTTTAGTAATTATAAATATGTATCTCTTACGTGTTTTACAGTGTGATAATCTTAGAGTTTATCGTGAAAAGGTAAAGCAAAAGGATTTAGGATATTCTCAAGGGAAAATTTAGAAAGACAAGAGTTTTGGGAAATCTTTGGAGTTATCTAAAGGAATTGGAAAACACTTGTTTATACCTTGGGTTTGCGTGCTTACATTATTGAGAATTGGAGAGGTTGGGAAACACTCAGATAGAAAATAGAATTTTGTTTTTGGACGCCTTCTGGATTGTCCTTTTGGAACTCTAAAGGCGGATGCTATTTTTTTTTTTGTAATTTGATAATCTCTTATAACAATTTTTCTGACTATAGTGAATTGGAGAGGTGTTCTCTCTCCTAGAGTGAAACTTTTGATCGAATTGGGGAAACAATGTTTTCGCCTTTTCTCGACTTATTCTAATATATTTTCTTATTTATTATTATTATTGCTGAAGGCTATTTATTTTATTTGCTAATGTTTTTTTGTCTCACATATTGAACCTTGTCATTATCATAACCACATGTTCTTATCTTATCATCTTAGAAGACAAAGTTAAAAGACAAAGTTTAAAAAAACAAATTAAAAAAATTATAGTTGATTAAAAAAATTCAATTATTTATTTTTTAAATAAATTTTTCCTTTTTTACTTTATTTTTACTAATTCTAGCATAGCTCTAGAACACAGATAAAATACATAATAAAAATAAAAACTTTATATTAAAAATTGTGTATTTCATTTCTTGCAAAGTCAAATTTTTTATTTTATTTATAAAAAAATATAGTGATAGCAAGTGGACCAAAAAGGCAAATCTCATTCTCTATATAAGGTGTCTATTATTTGTCAATTCAATATCCACAACTTGTTCCCATATCTCTTATTTTAAGAATACTTCATCAAAGAAAACAGCTAGCTAGTATTCTTGCTACCACTGCTTAGCTTGAATTGGAAGATGAAGAAGAACAAACATGATGCAAAAACAGGAGAAGTTGTTGATGATGATGATGAGATGAAATTTGTTCATGATTCTTCTTTGGATTATGCTGGGAAAATTCCTCTTCGATCTTCAACTGGTTCTTGGAAAGCCTCTTTTTTCATTATTGGTAAGAATTACTTCAATAATTTCATGCATATAAGGTCTCTTGAATTTCATCAATTCTTGCAGTGCTGCATTATTATTTTAGCTAATTGTAATTAATAATATATATTTCTTCACCTTATTGTTTTTATTTTACTTTATTATTTTTGTTTTTTTTATCATATAATACATAATAAGCATGAATTTTCTATAAATGCTTAAAGCTACTCGATCATGCATTCACAAATTCAAAATTTTTAGATTGTTCGATTTGATCAATTTAAAAAATAAATATAAGTCGTTTGATCTTCTTCAAACAGTCAGTAAATTTTACAATATGTAAATCAGTATGATGTGATTGTGACTAAAAAGAATATTAATTTTTTTCATTTAAAAAATATTTTAAAAAATTGATTTTTAATTTATTAGTTTTTCTATTTAAATTTAAAAAAAAAACTATTTTTTTTCTTATATAAAAAACTAATTTAATGTTTTTAAATTTTTTTTTTTGAAAACGAAAAGGAGAAATTATTATTAATAATAGAGATATTAATGGTTTTTTTCTTTGAATATACATATTTACAATCTTTATGCTTTTTTAAAATAAATATTTACCACTTTTATGCTTCATTAGAAAATGATAAAAAAAAATATTTAATTTTTCTAATATTATTCACGTGGCCAACATCCATAAATAGGATCTTCTTTTCCTTTTCTGAAAACACCTAGACTAAGTCTAGATGATAGAATATATACCTTTTGTTTTTTATTTACAAAACGGAATAATTCCAAATCTCAAAAGAAAACCGAGTAACATTGAGCCAATATAAAGAATGAGATAGGTAGTGATAATACATTTAAAAAAGATTAAAAACAAAATTCATAACTTGAAATGATTAAGAATTCATATATTAATTTTTAATTGTTAATAAAGCATATGCTAAAATTAGATGAATTTCAATTTTAAGAATAATGCTAGAAATTCAACTCTCAAAATTACCTAGCTAGTAGTTGGAGTAATAATGGGAATATGGGATAGAGCTAAGCATATAGTGGAAAACATTAAATTATAAAATTATGAGTTTGATAATTTTGAAAAATGTAATATATTTAGTAAATGGTTGATTATTTTTATTTTTTTACAGCAATTGAATTTAGTGAGAGGTTGAGCTACTTTGGAATAGCAACTAATTTGGGGATGTATTTGGCAAAAGTTTTGCATCAAGATCTTACAACAGCAGTTAAGAATGTGAATTACTGGTCTGGGGTTACTACTTTGATGCCACTTTTTGGTGGATTCTTAGCTGATTCTTACTTGGGACGATACAACACTGTCATTGGATCATGCATTATTTATCTCATGGTAATAATCTTATTCAAACCATTCAACTACAACACTAATTGGTAACATTAATCTTATTGTATCTGGTTTACATATTTAATTTATCTATAGACGAGATTAGAGATGACAAATAGATGAGTTAGAGCGGACTCTTGTCTCGGCTGCTAAAAATAGAGGGATAAACGGGCGCGTCTGACAGGTAGATGTGTTAGAACGGGCTCTTGTTCGTCTCGTTTAATCTCGGGCTCGCCAAAACCCACAAAGAAATAGGACGAGCAGAATAAAGAGAGCGAACAAAAAATGTTGCTTCGGCCAATAACAAATAGAGGACTAAACGGCGTGTCCGATGGACACGAACCATTTTGCCATCCTAAAGCTTAACCTTGACAAACGGACATGTTTGCTTCATTTATGTTCGCACTAAACGTCCGCCAAAAAAATAGGGCGGACGGGGTAGAGGAGGTGAATTAAAAACCTTTCATCGGCCAATCAAAAATTGAGGGTTAAATGAGTGCGTACAATGGAATCGATCCACTTTACCACCCTAAAGCTTGAGAGTGAGAAACGGTTTAGGCCCGTGCTCGCCAATACCCATTAAAAAAAAGGGCGGACAGTGTAAAGATGGCGAATTAGAAACCTTAGCCAAACATTACGGATTTAACAGACATATCTAATCCGTTGGTCCGCCTACTTTGTCACTCTAAATAAAATATATTAGTTATTCAATTAATTTTTATTTTTACCAAGTGATAACACTTATTTTGTTGAATAATACAGGGCTTGGTGCTACTCACTCTATCATGGTTCTTACCAAGTTTAAAGCCATGTGCCCACACAACCACATGCACTAAACCAAGAAAGATTCATGAAGTCTTCTTCTTCCTAGCCATATACCTAATCTCAATAGGAACAGGAGGACACAAACCAGCTCTAGAAAGCTTTGGAGCTGATCAATTTGATGATGATCACATCAAAGAAAGAAGACAAAAAATGTCATTTTTCAATTGGTGGAACTGTGGACTATGTAGTGGACTCATTCTTGGAGTAACCCTTATTGGTTATATACAAGATAATGTCAGTTGGGGTGCTGCTGATATTATTCTCCTAGGTGTTATGGCTTTCTCATTGCTTATTTTTGTGATTGGAAGGAAAATCTATCGTTATAGAAAGCCAAATGGAAGTGTTTTGGCTCCAATGTTTCAAGTTATTGTTGCGGCAATATCAAAGAGAAAGCTTCCTTATCCTTCTAGTCCAAGTCAATTGTATGAAGTTTCTAAAGCTGAGGGCAATAATGGAAGATTTCTGGCTCATACCAAGAAACTCAAGTAAGTTTTATTCAGAACCGTCTCAAGTTTTTGTAGATTCTGTGTATGTTACATGCAATTTAGTCATGACAAAATAAATAAAAAATTTATTTAACTATGATTTAACCGTTACAATATTTTGTGAGACTTATTTAACCACTACTCAACCGTGGTAATTTTGAGCCATATGCGGTGATATTATTGTAAACTAGAGTTTTATCGACTGGGATTGAGATTTTGATTTGTAACATCAACATTTTAAACGCAATTTTTGCACTATATTTCGCATTTGACCATGATTATTTCTAATGTCAAAGATCATGATACAATAGTATTTTTTTTTCAGATTCTTTGACAAGGCAGCAATAGTTGAAAATGGAGGAAACATAGAAAAGGAACAAAGTCCATGGAGAATTGCAACGGTGACAAAAGTTGAAGAAATGAAGCTTATGATCAACATGATTCCAATTTGGATATTCACTTTACCATTTGGAATGTGTGCTGCACAAACACAAACTTTCTTCCTCAAACAAGGTCAGATAATGGATAGAAAACTAGGACATAGTTTCGAGTTTCCACCCGCTTCAATCTTCACTATATCCGCAATCGGCATGATAATCTCCGTTGCATTCTATGACAAATTCCTCGTGCCGATCCTAAGAAAAATAACCGGAAACGAACGAGGCATGAACATTCTCCAAAGAATCGGTTTCGGAATGGTTTTCTCAATCATAACAATGATAGTAGCCGCATTGGTCGAGAAAAAAAGACTAAAAATCGTCGAGGCGAATCCATTAAAAGGCTCACTTTCAATGAGTGTTTTCTGGCTCGCGCCGCAATTTTTAATAATCGGTTTCGCCGACGGTTTTACGCTCGTCGGTTTACAAGAATACTTCTATGATCAAGTTCCGGATTCAATGAGAAGCTTTGGGATTGGACTTTACTTGAGTGTCATTGGAGCTGCAAATTTTCTATGTGGTTGGTTGATAACAATTGTGGATCATGTGACAATAAAAAATGGAAAAAGTTGGTTTGGTGCAAATTTGAATACTAGTAGGTTGGATAAATTTTATTGGCTACTTGGAGGGATAACTACATTGAACATGTTTGTGTTTGTGTTCTTTGCTAGAAATTATAGTTATAAGACTGTGCAAAATGTGGCTGTGAGGGATTCTTATGATGGAAAAAATGATCATGGTGGAGAAGAGGTGAGAATGGTTTGAATAATTAATTAGTTGTTAAGTTAGTTTTATATTGATTAAGTATTGAAGTTTTATCTAGTGATGGAGCAAATTATTATATGTTTATATGAACTAGCAAAGTCATGTGTTTGTAAATTTGGTTTTTAATTTTCCTAGTCACTTTGCTTTGGATTTTAATGAATAATCATATGATATTGTTGATTTCTTATAATTCAATCTAATGGTTTTTCAGTTTATCTCTTTATTGTAGATTTCATGTAGCAAAAAATTAAACAAAATCAATCTATTGTAGCTAAGCAATTTTAACAATATATAAATTCATCTTTAATTTTCTTTCGCAAACGGAGATGTAATTAGTATTATTTTCTTCGATTTTATATATATATATATATATATATATATATATATATATATATATATATATATATATATATATATATATATATATATATATATATATATATATATATATATATATATATATATAAAATAGACAGACATTTTTAGTTGTGAGGATATTATACATATAATTTATAATATTAAATATAAAAATTAAGTAAAAAATAAATAAAAATTAATTTATATCTTCAATGCAGCTAGCTTATATATATATATATATATATATATATATATATATATATATATATATATATATATATATATATATATATATATATATATATATATATATATATCAAATTACATCTGAAGAGTTATACCACGAATTACACTTGTTCGTAACTTCATTTCGAATAAATATTTTTTAAAATCAACTGTTGGATTGAAACATTATATCATATAGATCATATCTATAAATCTATAAACTTTGAGTTTCATCTATAATGATTTACTATACTATACCATCAAGATATCCAAAGATTAACATTAAAATAAACTTTCATATAACGTTAATTTTGATGTAATTCAATGGCATAGTAAATCATTATAGAATAATCTCAAACTTTATAGGTATAATCTATATACTATTATTTTTCAATTCAACGATTGATTTTAAAAAATATTTATTCGAAACGAAGTTACGAGCGAGTGTAACTCGTGGTGTAACTATTTAGCTGTAAATTGGTCCATCCTCTATGTGTGTGTGTGTGTGTATAATCCGAATAAGGACGAGTTGTGCCTCGGCAGTGTAACATCATTCTAAACTCCGCGGCAAATTAAATAAATTTATTCAGAGTACATGAAAATAAGGGTGCCACAATTCAATAATTAATTAAAACATCGTTTAGTTATGTTGTGCATTCACTGAGGCAATCATCATCAATTAAAAACATTTCATGTTAACACAGCGGAAACTAAATCATACGGATTAAGTTTAACGTCTTTGAAACTAATCCTTCAAAACATCAAAACATAACCAGAGTTATAAACCATAAACTCTAAACATCGCGTCCCCAGTGTTACAAATATCAGAGCATGACACCTGACGCTAACTAAATAACTGACTCATGAGCTAATCCTCACCGAGTCGAACAACCGCTATCCTCAATCTGAAAATGACAACATGTAAGGGTGAGTCTCATCATAATTAAAAAATGTTATAAGGTTATAAAGCACTAACACATCATAGTTGCATCATTCACCCAATCGTTTCATAAACAGACATTCAGACAAGTTTTATCATCATAAGCAACCAACCAATACATCATCAATAATTATAACACTGGAATACATCCAATCATGTTATAAAAATATGCATATGTATGAACTGACACTATGCATGCGGTATCAACATCATCAAATGGGAATAACCCATGACCGATCCAACATCATCAAGATACGGCCCTGCCAGCACAGATTCCACACAATGGGAATCATGCCCTTTATTGATCCAACACATCATCATGGATACAGCATCATCAATGAATATGAATGAATTCAAACATACATGAATATACTTATACCATCGTCAAGTCTAATGAGTAACATCATCAAATACTCATTTCATCATAATCATCATCATCAAGCATGTTTATATATATATATATATATATGTGCATCATTCAATCACAATCACATCAATAATCATCAAATAGATTATTTCACAAGGTTCGTTTATCTCGAAACGGCACACGAAACGGGCCAACGGTTCAAAAGTTATGAACTTTCCAAAATACATCATTTTTCAAAAATCATCAGTGGTAATCGGTTACCCAAAGGCCAGTAACCGGTTACCCTGACTCACGAAACACATCCCCCTGTTTTTTGTATGGGTAATCGGTTACCCCCCTTTCAGTAACCGATTACAGAGTCCCAACCAGCAATCTTTCCCCTTTTTCACTGCAGTAATCGGTTACCCTGCCCCCAGTAACTGGTTACTACGTACCTGCAACCCCAAATCTGCAGAAAAACAACATTCTACACATTCCAATTACCCTCAAATCATACCAGCACGAATTTTATGAAATGGAACACACATACAACACGAAACACACATCATAATACACAAATTAAGCATCAATTGAGACCATAACAACACAAACATCATGGATTCAAACAAAGTGATCAAACATCATAAAATTTGACTCAAATCCCTAAACCTATCATATGACTCAATCGATACGAATTTCACATCTATTTTATGCTATCAACCCCTAACCCGATAATAGATGTTAATCAGATAAGTCCCCCTTACCTTAGCCAAATTCTTGAATTGGGTCTTCTTCCTCTTTGGTTCTCCTTCACGTTCTTCAGCTCTCCCTCTTTCAGCTTCTGTTTTCACGTTCTCACTTCCTTTCTCTTATTTCCCTTATTTTATGAAAAACATAAAATTAGAAATGAGCTCCTTCACAATTACACCCTCACATTACTAATTCCACCATATGGCCCAACAACTTAACATTTTATATTTTTTCCACATAATTTCAATAAAATGCTAATTTCCAATAATTAAGTTAAAACTTAATTAAATTAATTAAATAAGAATTTTTGGGATGTTACAGGCAACTTATAAACGGTCACCGCCTATGTATGTTTTGGGTTATCCCTTAAACTAAGACAACCGAGTTACTAGGTCATTAGTGTATGCCACAAAATTGGGCCAAATGTCGTTTACGCATTATAACTAAATTAATAGGCAGTTACGTGTGGTCATAAAACTTATTAATCAATATTAATGGACGGTTACATATATTATGGCCATAAAATTCATTGATGATGACTATTCCAGGAGAGGAGACTTAGTAGTATAAAAGGCCTTCTTAGACCAAATAAAAACGAGGGGATAAAGCGTATGAATAACACGGAAAGAAATGGAAACCAGGAGGCCGCCAACAATGGTGTATGCCACAAAGTTGGGCCAAAGGTCGTTTACGCATTATAACTAAATTAATAGGCAGTTACGTGTGGTCATAAAACTTATTAATCAATATTAATGGATGGTTACATATATTATGGCCATAAAATTCATTGATGATGACTATTCCAGGAGAGGAGACTTAGTAGTATAAAAGGCCTTCTTATACCAAATAAAAGGAGGGGATAAAGCGTATGAATAACACGGAAAGAAATGGAAACCAGGAGGCCGCCAACAATGGTGGTTCTCCATCCTTCTCTTAAATAGAAATACATATGGGATAGATTGTTTTTCTGCTTGGGAGTGTATATTTTCATTTCTTTTACTTGTCATTGTTTTTATTTGTTGCAGTGTTGTTTTAAACTCCGAGTTCGTTTCTCTGAGTGATAGTTTGTTTTTTTGCGGTCGTATTTGAAGTTTCATTGACGTTTTTGGGGATCGTGCTTGTCCAAGGGTCGATTGTCCTTTTCTGCATTCATGTGAAAACCTAGTGCAAGGTCAACATGACGAGGATTCACCTTTCCCTCTAGAATGGCTTGCTACAAAGAAATTGAGCTTTTAATCGCCACTTTATGGTTTGTCATCTTTATTTGTATGCTGCCGTGGAGTATTGATTGCTTTAGTTGTGCTCATGTGACATCTAGGACAACATCCCTAAGTTGTTCTCCGTGGAATTTAGTCGTGCGCCTGTGGCATCGACAACATCCTTAAACTCATGGCTATGCCTTATGATTATAATGAAAAGAGTTTAGTAAATTTTATTTATTTTTACTAGAAGAAAAGTCATTACATCCCAACGACATGTACATTTTACATGTAATAAGAGGAAATTTAACCAAGCAGTTATAATCGTTGCTTATGTAAATGCAAGCTTCTCAAGCATAGTGTGTTTTGATGAAGACAATATGGACATCAAGCTTTTATAAAGGATGTGCAAAAAGAATTTCAAGTATCAAGCAAAAATACATCATTTCAAAGTCTTGAAGAAATTGTGAAGATTCAAGAATCAAGCTAAAATGTCAAAGGTATAAACAATACTCACTTTGACATATAATTGTTCACAAATATATTTTCATGCATATCATAAACATACTACAAAGTGTCATCCCTCAAAAGAACTTTTAAAACCTTTTTCAAAGTTAAATTTCAAAATAAAGGTTTTAGGAACCGGGTTGTCCCTATGGGGGAACCGGTTCCCAGCATTCTCAGTTTTCAGCTCTCTGTGGTTTACTATGGGGAACCGGGTTGTCCCTAGGTGGGAACCGGTTCCTCAGTTCAAAATTTGAATTTTTCTGCTGTAACGTTCAGCAGGAACCGGGTTGTCCTAGGCAGGAACCGGTTCCTACTGAACCAGTGTGTTTTTTCATTGCATGATCTTATTCAAATGAATCCATTTTCTTACCACTTGATCATTGCATTGTTTCATGAAAAAATAACCATTCAAAGAGGTGTTTGACACATTATAAATACTACATATTTCAGAATCATTATTCACCTTCTTCATTAACAATTCATAAACCATATATTCTTCATCTTTCAATATTTCCAAGTGTTCATCAAATCTTATTTTCAAGTGAAACTTTCTATACACATTTTCATTGAGAAATCCATTCAAAGTTTCATGCATACATTGTGAACACTTATATTCATTTTGAGAATTGTTCATTTGAAGAAGAAGATCAATTCAAGATTGATAGTGTTATACAAACTTCATCTAAATCTCTTGTAAAAATTCAAAGAAAATTATCTCCTTACTATCCAGGATTGTTGGAAGTAAGTGGTGTGTTTGAAGAGGATTGTTCTTCATTCACATTAGTGTTGATTGATCTTAAAGGTGTTAAGAACCTTTGATCACCCTATAGGTTAGATAGTAGGCATAGGCTTGTACAATAATTCTAACTATAGTGAAATCTCTTTCGTGTTTGAAAGGGGACTGGAGTACTCTCGGATTGTGAGGGGAACCAGTATATATCGTTGCGTTCTTTACTTTTCCGCACTTTATCGCTTTCATCACCATTACCAAAGAAAAGAAAAGAACCTTACAAAAACCTTCAAACACTTAACCAAAAATTATTAGAAGTATTCTCATAAAACCGATTAAATTTTTGAAAACCTAATTCACCCCCCCTCTTAGGCGCACTCTTATACTTACATTTGGCATCAGAGCAAGTTATAGGTAACTTGTTCCTAAAGATCCAGAATGGCTTCCGCAAATCAAAGACCGGTTTTCAAAGATGGTGGTTCTAACAACAAGCCTCCATTGTTTTGTGGTGAATATTTTGACTTTTGGAAAATCCAAATGAAGGCTCATCTAGAAGCACAAGGAGAAGAAGTTTGGGAGGCTGTCCTACAAGGTCCTCATGTTCCTACAACGGTCGTTAATGGTGTTGGATCGGAGAAACCTAAAGCGTCATGGGATGATAATGATAGAAAAAGGGTTCTTGCTGACAAAAAGGCGGTCAATCTTCTTCATGGTGCTCTTAGTATGGATGAATTCTTCCGAGTATCAACATGTACAACATCAAAGGAAATTTGGGATACTCTTGTAGAAACTCATGAAGGTACCGCTGAAGTTAAAAGATCAAGGTTGAATACTTTAAGCCAAGAGTACGAACTGTTTAGAATGAAGCCCGGAGAAACTATTCTCGATTTGCAAAAACGATTCGTACATTTGACAAATCACTTGAAGGCACTTGGTAAGACTCTTACTACCGAAGAACTTAATCTTAAAGTGCTCAGATCTTTGACAAGGGAGTGGCAACCAAAAGTGACGGCGATATCCGAAAAGAAGAATTTATCAAAACTTACTTCCGCAACACTATTTGGAAAACTTCAAGAATATGAGACAGAACTTGGAAGATTGGAAAAGCATGAGAACTTAGAGAAGAAATCCAAAGGCATTGCATTAAAAGTAGATTCAAAAGAAAGCAAAATGAAAGATGCATCGGATGAAGATGAAAACTTCTTGCTTCTTGTAAAAAGGTTAGGCAAATTTTTTGGTAATAAAAATAATATTGATAATGCTAACTTTGTCAAAAGGAAGAAATTCTCAAAGCATAAGGATAAAGAAGCATCCACTTCATCACAAGAAGTAACATGCTATGAATGTGGGAAACAAGGACACATAAAGCCGGAGTGTCCGAAATTTTCTAAGAAGAATGGATTCAAAGGCAAGAAGGAATTCAAAAAGAAAAGGGCCTACATAGCATGGGAAGATAATGAAGTAAGTTCTTCATCGGACTCCGATAGTGACGAAAGTGCAAATCTAGCATTGATGGCATCACACCACTCCGATGATGAAGAAGACGAGGTTAGTTACGATGATTCTCTTTTTGATAATGGTGCACAAGGTGCAATAGATGAATTATTAAAAGAATGCAAAATTCTCTATAAAACTATCTCATCTCAAAAGAAAATAATATCGTCTTTAGAAGAGAAGGTTAAGATAATTGAAGTAGAACATAAAAATGACAAAGAAAAAGTGATTAGTGTTCAAGAAGATAATGTTGCATGCAAGAATTGTGAATCACTTTCCTTCCAAATTGTCCAATTAAAACGTGTTTTAGAAAGATATGAAAAAGGGCAAATTGGATTGGAAAATGTTCTTAGCACACAAAGATACTCCAATGATAAGAGCGGACTTGGTTTCTCTAAATTTGATAAACCAAGATCCAACAAGACTATCTTTGTCAAGGCTAGTAACCAACCAATTCAAGAGAAAGTGATCAAGCCTAAAGTAATGCAACATTATCCTAAAAGAAAGAACTTTGTTAAGAAGAAATCTTATCCTCCTAGATATAGAAGTAACTTTGAACCTACTTGTTTTTATTGTGGTATTATTGGTCACACACCCAATGCTTGTTATGTAAGGAACTTTAGTGTTCCTAGTGGACATTATGTATGGGTGAAGAAAGGAACTAACTATGATGGACCCAAAGCCATTTGGGTACCTAACAAAACTTAATTTGTTTTGTAGGCATGCTTGAAGACCACCTCAAACCTATGGTATCTAGATAGTGGTTGTTCAAAGCATATGACGGGAGACCTAAACCAATTTTCAGATCTAAGGTTAAAGGCCAAGGGTTTTGTCACTTATGGAGACAACAATAAGGGAAGAATTCTTGGAAAAGGCAAAGTTGGTGCACCACCTTTCACATCCATTGAAGATGTTATTTATGTTGAAGGACTAAAGCATAATCTTCTAAGCATTAGCCAACTTTGTGACAAAGGCTTCAAGATCAAATTCACTAAGGAAGAATGCTTGATCATCGATGAAGTCACCAATGAGGTAAAACTCAAAGGTACAAGAATTAATAACATTTTTATGATTTCTTTAAATGATTTATCTTTGAAAGTAAAATGTCTTTTGGTAAACAATAATGAATCATGGTTATGGCATAAAAGAGCAGCCCATATTCATATGGATCATTTAAATAAGTTAACCAAACATGATCTTGTTATTGGCTTACCTAAGATAAAGTTTGTCAAAGATAAATTATGTGATGCATGTCAAAAGGGAAAGCAAACCAAATCATCTTTCAAACCAAAGAATGTGGTGACTACAACAAGACCACTTCAATTGTTGCATATGGATCTATTTGGTCCATCAAGGACAAGAAGCTTCGGAGGTAATGTATACGCTTTAGTTATTGTTGATGATTATTCTAGATATTCTTGGACTTTGTTTCTTGTGCAGAAAAGTGATGCTTTTAGAGCCTTTAAGAAGTATGCAAAACAAATCCAAAATGAAAAATCATTAAAGATTGTATCCATAAGAAGTGATCATGGTGGAGAGTTTCAAAATGCATCGTTTGAAGAATTTTGTGAAGAACATGGTATCTCTCATAATTTTTCAGCACCAAGAACTCCACAACAAAATGGAGTAGTCGAAAGGAAAAATAGGTTTCTAGTGGAACTTGCAAGAACAATGCTTAGTGATGCAAATCTTCCTAAATATTTTTGGGCGGATGCGGTTAGTACGGCATGTTATGTTGGAAATCGAGTAATCATTAGACCTATCTTAAAAAGGACTCCATATGAACTCTTCAAAGGAAGAAAGCCAAACATTGCTCACTTTCACATTTTTGGATGCAAGTGCTTTGTTCTAAACAATGACAAAGACAATCTTGGTAAGTTTGATGAGAAATCCGACGAAGGTATATTTCTTGGTTATTCTCTTTCTAGTAAAGCATATAGAATTTATAATAAAAGAACATTAACTATTGAAGAATCTATGCATGTATCTTTTGATGAGACTAACACTTCCAAAGAGGAAATAGTTGTTTGTGATGATGATGATCCTTTAGATTTACCCCCGGAAGGACCTTCAAATGATACAATTGTGAAGGCACCGGAAGAACTTTCAAATGATATAATTGTGAAGGCACCGGAAGTACAACAAGAAAGTGTTCAACAAGAAAGTGTACAACAAGAATCAAACACCAATGATCTACCAAAAGAATGGAGAACTCATAGAGATCATCCTATTGACAAAGTTATTGGTGATATTAGTCAAGGAGTTGCAACAAGATTAAATCTCAAAGATGCTTGCTTACACATGGCTTTTGTTTCTCAAATTGAACCTTCCAAAGTTGATGAAGCCTTAGGAGACGATCAATGGATAAATGCAATGCAAGAAGAATTGAATCAATTCGAGAGAAATCAAGTTTGGGAACTTGTGCCTAGACCAAGTAATAAACACATCATAGGTACTCGATGGGTGTTTAAGAACAAACTTGATGAGAATGGTATAATTGTTCGAAACAAAGCAAGATTGGTGGACCAAGGTTACAATCAAGAAGAAGGAATCGACTTTGAAGAAACATTTGCTCCGGTTGCAAGGTTAGAAGCTATTCGTCTTTTACTTGCTTATGCATGTTCATTAAATTTTCAGCTTTATCAAATGGACGTCAAGAGCGCATTCTTGAATGGCTACATCAATGAAGAAGTCTATGTCAAACAACCCCCGGGATTTGAAGATTTCAAGAATCCTACACATGTCTTTAAGTTGAGAAAGGCTCTTTATGGCTTAAAGCAAGCACCAAGAGCATGGTATGATAGACTTAGCAATTTTTTGTGTGAAAAGGGTTTCGAAAAGGGTAAGGTTGATAAAACTTTGTTCATTAAGAAAATCAAGAGTAACACTTTATTGGTTCAAGTCTATGTTGATGATATCATTTTTGGATCGACTAACAAAGAAATGTGTGAGGAATTCTCATTGATGATGCAAGGAGAATTCGAGATGTCTATGATGGGAAAGATGAACTACTTTCTTGGACTACAAATTAAGCAACTCAAAGATGGAATCTTTATCAATCAATCCAAATATTGTAAAGAATTATTGAAGAAGTTTGATATGGATAATTGTAAAGCAATGAATACTCCAATGGGCTCCGGTACATATGTTGATCAAGATGAATCCGGTACTCCAATTGATATTACTAAGTATCGAGGTATGATTGGTTCTTTATTATATTTGACGGCAAGCCGTCCTGACATAATGTTTAGTGTTTGTCTTTGTGCTCGCTTCCAAGCAAATCCAAAGGAATCACATCTTATGGCGGTTAAAAGAATCATGAAGTATCTCAAAGGAACAACCAATGTTGGCTTATGGTATCCAAAAGGTAGTGTTTGCAATTTAATTGGTTATTCTGACGCGGATTATGCAGGATGTAAAACTGATCGTAAAAGCACAAGTGGTACTTGTCACATTCTTGGAAATGCATTAGTATCATGGGCTTGTAAAAAGCAAGCATGTGTTGCTCTTAGTACGGCCGAAGCAGAATACATAGCAGCGGGTAGTTGTTGTGCACAAATTCTTTGGCTTAAGCAACAACTTCGTGACTACGGACTTGATCTCGGATGTATTCCTCTTCGATGCGACAATACAAGTGCTATAAATATTACAAAGAATCCGGTCATGCATTCAAGAACCAAACACATAGACATTCGACATCATTTTCTTCGCGATCATGTGCTTAAAGGAGATGTTGAAGTCACTTTTGTAGATACTCATAATCAACTTGCGGATATCTTCACCAAGCCTCTCCCAAAAGAATCGTTTTACAAAATTCGACGAGAGCTTGGAATTTTAGACGAAGGTGATGTTTAAAATTTATTCGTCATTTTCATACATCAAAGGTACACGTTTCTAAAATTTTTAAGTTAAAAGTGCTTTATAAATGTTCGTTCATTATGACTTGGTAATTATGTATGATATGTATGCTTCATATTTCATAAAATTAAAGTTTTTGGAAATTTTTTAGTCCAGGAACCGGTTCCCGTGTGGGACGAACCGGTTCCCCATAGTAATTTCCAGAAGCGTTGTTTTCTTTGTGTCTCAGGAACCGGTTCCCATGTAGGGACGAACCGGTTCCCACGTACATTTTCCAGATTTTCACTTATCTTGTTTGGCTGTACGTAAAGGTATGTGTGGATGATATTGTTTTTATTTTCTTTATTTTACTTCAATATACATTATATCACTTCACACCACACATTCACTCTCATTTACTCACATTCACTCTCATTCAACATTCATCTTCATCTTCTTCAAACCTTCCACCTCCATTGTCAACCAAATTAAAAGCTCCACTATCTCACCATAACTCTCAAAATTAAAACACCCACTACCTCAAAACTCTATATAATCCTCCATTCTTACACATATCTCACTCAAATTCTCCTCCACTCAGCAAATCCGAAAATCCCAACTTAAACCCTAACTCTCAACTTCTTTTAACAATGGCACCCAAAGTTTCAAGAAGTGCAAAGGGAAAGAATAAGATTGGAGAGACAAGTGAAGAACCTCAAGAGATCCAACCAACGGTCAAAAGTCGGAGACTCACATTCAACATTCGGAGTCGAAAACTCCTTGTGGCAAAATACGGTAAACTCCCCGATTTCCCTAATCACAGCTTCAATTTTCCGGCTAGACTAGCTAATGCAGGGGTCGCTAATTTTGTGCTTGACCATGGTGATTATTATCCGGATTTGGTTAGAGAGTTTTATCATAATCTTAGGATAGTGACCGATGAATTTGATGATTTCACATTATTGTCAAAAGTTTCAAATAAAGATATATGCTTAGATGTTGAGGAATTTGGAAGAGTGTTAGGAATTCCATCTCAAGGCTTAGTGCTCCTTCAAGGTAACATTCCGGAGGATTGGCAACCGTATAGTAAGATTGATGTTTTTGTGGATATGTGCCGACCAACTCAACGCGACACAGTTCGCCAACAGCTTGCTATCAAGTTTAACATGTTCGGTTCAAGCTTATCGGTGAGTGATAGGATGCTCCATCTTATCATAGCTTATGTTTTATTTCCAAAGAATTCTAACCATTCCAGGGTCAATGAATTCGAGTTGATGGTTTTGCTTGCTCTAAGACGTGGCATTGAAGTCAATTGGGCGCTTTCAATTATGCGCCACATGCAGCTCATGGCTTCCCTTAAAGGAGGCTTACCTTATGCAAGGGCCATCTCTCATATTGTTCGGAATGCTGGTGTTCTCCTCCAAAGGGAACCAAAGAAAAATATGGATGAACAAGAGTGTGCTATCACCACCGCTACCGCTCTTAAAAATACAGGAATAGTTACGGATCGTGAAGGTAGATTCGTTTACAAAGTTGATTTTGAGCCAACCGTGCCACAAGTTCCTCAACCTCCCGAAGGTGGATACACAATGGATATGATGTTTGCCAAGCTTTGTTCTATTCAAACATCTATTGATAACAACAAGCGGGAGAATAACTATGAGCATAACCTTATGAGAAGACAAATGCGGGAAATTCAACGGACTCAAAGGCGTATCTTGGCTCATTATGAGGGAGAGGAAGGAAGTGAAGAAGAAGATGAACAAAAGGATGATGATGAAGAGCAAATGGATGAAAGTGACTAAATTATGTGCTTTACATTTCTATGTTATGTTTTCTTTCTATTATTAGTTTTTATTTATGTTTTTTAGACATTGTTCTATTTATGTTTCGTGATGTTTAGGACTATTTGTGTTTGTGTTGTAATCGTAAAAAACATTTACGTTTCGTATCGTTTAAATCATGTTATGTTTGTAGTATTTCATTTTGTGTTATCTTTGTGGTATTTCACATTGTGTTATATTTCATATACTTTTTCTCTTTTTCCCCATCCTTTTTGATAATAACAAAGGGGTAGAAGAATATGCATGTGTTTTTGTTGTTGTTTTGTTTCAAAGAAAAATGCAGGCCATTGTTAAAATTATCAAATAAAACTCATCACCATAAATCAAGGAATCATGGATTTAGGGGGAGTCTCTAACATAGGGGGAGCCTTGCATTGTTCAACATAATTTCAAAAGCACAAAACAACTTTTTCAAAACATTTTCAAGACTTGGTTGTCATCGTCAAAAAGGGGGAGAATGTAAATGCAAGCTTCTCAAGCATAGTGTGTTTTGATGAAGACAATATGGACATCAAGCTTTTATAAAGGTTGTGCAAAAAGAATTTCAAGTATCAAGCAAAAATACATCATTTCAAAGTCTTGAAGAAATTGTGAAGATTCAAGAATCAAGCTAAAATGTCAAAGGTATAAACAATACTCACTTTGACATATAATTGTTCACAAATATATTTTCATGCATATCATAAACATACTACAAAGTGTCATCCCTCAAAAGAACTTTTAAAACCTTTTTCAAAGTTAAATTTCAAAATAAAGGTTTTAGGAACCGGGTTGTCCCTATGGGGGAACCGGTTCCCAGCATTCTCAGTTTTCAGCTCTCTGTGGTTTACTATGGGGAACCGGGTTGTCCCTAGGTGGGAACCGGTTCCTCAGTTCAAAATTTGAATTTTTCTGCTGTAACGTTCAGCAGGAACCGGGTTGTCCTAGGCAGGAACTGGTTCCTACTGAACCAGTGTGTTTTTTCATTGCATGATCTTATTCAAACGAATCCATTTTCTTACCACTTGATCATTGCATTGTTTCATGAAAAAATAACCATTCAAAGAGGTGTTTGACACATTATAAATACTACATATTTCAGAATCATTATTCACCTTCTTCATTAACAATTCATAAACCATATATTCTTCATCTTTCAATATTTCCAAGTGTTCATCAAATCTTATTTTCAAGTGAAACTTTCTATACACATTTTCATTGAGAAATCCATTCAAAGTTTCATGCATACATTGTGAACACTTATATTCATTTTGAGAATTGTTCATTTGAAGAAGAAGATCAATCCAAGATTGATAGTGCTATACAAACTTCATCTAAATCTCTTGTAAAAATTCAAAGAAAATTATCTCCTTACTATCCAGGATTGTTGGAAGTAAGTGGTGTGTTTGAAGAGGATTGTTCTTCATTCACATTAGTGTTGATTGATCTTAAAGGTGTTAAGAACCTTTGATCACCCTATAGGTTAGATAGTAGGCATAGGCTTGTACAATAATTCTAACTATAGTGAAATCTCTTTCGTGTTTGAAAGGGGACTGGAGTACTCTCGGATTGTGAGGGGAACCAGTATATATCGTTGCGTTCTTTACTTTTCCGCACTTTATCGCTTTCATCACCATTACCAAAGAAAAGAAAAGAACCTTACAAAAACCTTCAAACACTTAACCAAAAATTATTAGAAGTATTCTCATAAAACCGATTAAATTTTTGAAAACCTATTTCACCCCCCCTCTTAGGCGCACTCTTATACTTACAGCTTATTGGCCATTGGTAAGGCTCGTGGAAGTCAGCTTCAACTCTTATCTGAAATATTCCCATGCAACTGTCATGTTAGAATTATTCTTCTAATCTATTAGGGGTTTTACTGTCATGTCTCTTAACTACATGGTGATGGGGGTTATGTTAGTTTGTGTCGCCTTTCATTTATCCTCCTTTTGATCACGTTGTAGATCCTTGTGTATCCTTCATGCTCTAGATAGGTCAGAGCATATGGTCATCGGCTCGTCATGGACTTTGTGATACTTCAATTTCAAATGAACTAAGGAGGCTAGTGCATTTGACATTACTGTGAAAGCCTTGCCCAAAATACAAATTTAGACGCTTCTACAGGAAACTACCAAAACCTGAAGGTCTACCATTCTAGTGTCTCTTCATTCTCCTAAGATGACCATTTACCTAATACCTAGAAACGAGTTACATTGTCATTAAAAGCTTGCAGGTCGGATCTTTCATAGATCCATAAATTCTCCTTTTGATCTCTAGCTTTTCAAAAAGCTCTATATACATTATGTAACAAGATCTTCTATCATCAAAGAGGATCGTGAACACATTAAAATTGGCTACGATAACTGTTAAGACCAATGGAAAAATCTCATTTGGAATCCCGCTTACCTTTTCACTATCCTAAAATCTAAGGATACGTCAGTTGAGCAGGTGACATCAAACACAGAGCAGGATGAATTTTGATATCTATAAATCGTGATTAATTTAAAAAACATTTTCTCAAAAACAATTGAGTTAGTTCTACAATTTTTAAACAAAGATCAAGTAGTAGAGAAATAAGAAATAATTTGAGAAAAGAGAAAAATAAATAACACATAATAAAGAGATAGGGCGAAAGTGATTACACAACGATTTATACAGGTTCGACCTAACTATTTGACCTACTCTTGTCCCCAAGAATTTCTTCTTCAGAGTTCCACTAATAAAGAGTAGTCAGCTTTTAAAGATATGCTCATGAAACTTATTATAGCAGACGAGCGATTTTATACAGGTTGATCCCCCAAACAAAAGAGTTTTTGAAGGTTGAGCTCGTGAACCAAATAAAAATTTTGACAGGCTAATCTCAAGAACCAAACTGAGATTTTACCAAGATAGTGTCAGGAATCAACCAGAGATTTTACCAGGATAATCTCAAGAACCTAACAAGAATATTGTTTTAGGCCGCCTAGGATGGCCAATAAGAAAGGCCCAACAGAAAATGTTATTGGATACTAAGCACAAGAAAGGAAGACCATTGTTCTTCTAAGCACATGCAACCTCATCCCTTAGCTCATCACATATTGTTCAAATGAGTCGGATGATCCACAATTTAGCACAGTGCATTCCATGTGAAGTGGTTATAACGCCCCTTGTTATATAAAGAAAAGAGCACACCATTTCACATGTAATTCAAATCCATCTATATTATTCGCAATTTCTCATTTTTTCAATGACTTAAGCGTTGGAGTGCTAACTTTACAGACACATTCACGTGCCTTCATTACCGCAAAGCTCAGTGCCCTGCATCAGAAGTCCAATCGCACTGATTCATCTCAAATTCCTGGTTCTCTCACAGAACAATGGCGGCGCCAGTGAAAACCGACTTTTGATTCCTACAAACTTCAGCATGAAACTTTTATTCTTACGTCAAAGATTCATATATCAGATCTTCGATCATCGAGTTACTTACCTCCTCACATTAAATCCAATATTTGACTACTCTTATTATTATGGTCAATTTCAAATCCACTAGATTTTCCAATGTCGCCTTTGCCGCTGCAGCGTGATTATAATAAATCTAGTCCGAAAAATTAGCTCGCCTTTGGACCGTGGGTAAAGTGCTAAAAACTATTACCGGCTGAACAGATTCGTAAACTCAGTGACTGATAATTAGGCTCTGTTTGGTAAAACTAGCTGATAGCTGGTAGCTTTTAGCTGATAGCTGGTAGCTGATAGTTGATAAGCTAATGTGACTGTTTGGTAAATTAACTGTTTCATTAGCTGATAGATACAAAATGACATTAATGGCATTTTAATTAATGAGGGTAATAATATATTTTAGTTAAAATAATAAGGGTATTAATGGAAGAAAAACTCACAAGCTAAAAGCTACAAGCTCAAAAGCTACTTCAAATAGCTTTTGAAAAAAAAATTAAAAGCTAGTAAAAAAGCTACAAGCTAAAAGCTAAAATAGAGTTACCAAACAGAGCTTTTTTATTAATACGAGCTGAAAAGCTAAAAGCTCTTTTTTTTGTCTTACCAAACAGACTCTTAAGCACCTTCATACGACGCCAACTTATCCCTATGAATAGCTTGCCATCACAAAATATTTGTATATTTCTAAATAAGTAGCACGTGGTTTTTCCTCCATATAATAATGCAAAAGTCTACAGCCCCAAGCATGTTTATTACCTGTCTGATAATTCAGCATAGCTGAAGCTTCAAACGGGCTAATATACACTGGCAGTGTAAATACCACCTCATATACACATGTTTATCAAAACAATTTACATGCTTATATATAAACATTTACTATGATAAACATTTTTACAATCAACTACTAATAAAATATTTATCCTAAAAAAACAGGTAGTGAATGTTACATGACTTCAAAAGTTAATCATTACATACAAAAACAAAGAAAAAGGAATTTGAACATCAAAGCAAGGTCCACAACAAGACTGTTTTTGTCCACAACATCATAGTTACACTTTTCTATTACAGTTTCCACTTCAATTCCCATTCTTTATAGAACCTTCTCCAACACAACACCACCACAAACTTCACAACTCCACACTCTAATCTTCAATGGAAATTCTGCCTCTCTTTCTAACATGCTTTTTCACACTCCTCACATTCCCAAAACCCACACGTGCCACCCTCCCCGGCACGTGGGAGCTTCTAGTCCAAAACGCAGGCATAGCCTCAATGCACACAGCAGTAACACGCTTCAACACAGTCATCCTCCTCGACCGAACCAACATCGGTCCATCCCGTAAACTCCTCCCAAAAAACCACTGCCGGTTCGACAAAACCGGTTCAAAACAAGACTGCTACGCCCACTCGATTCTCTTCGACCCCAAAACAAACCAACTCCGCCCCTTAAAAATCTTAACCGACACGTGGTGCTCTTCCGGCCAGTTCCTCCCCGACGGAACACTCTTACAAACCGGCGGCGACTTAGACGGGTTCAAAAAGATCCGAAAGTTTAACCCGTGTGAGATAAACGGGTCGTGCGATTGGGAAGAGCTAAACGACGTCGAATTGAGTGAAGGTCGTTGGTATGCGACGAATCAAATTCTTCCAGATGGTTCCATCATCATAATCGGTGGAAGAGGATCAAACACAGTTGAATTCTACCCCAAACGCGAAAACGGCGTCGTTTCGTTTCCGTTTCTTACCGAAACAGAAGATACACAAATGGATAATCTATATCCCTACGTTCATCTTCTCCCTAACGGTAAACTGTTCGTGTTTGCGAATACGAAATCGGTTATGTACGATTTCGTTGAGAATCGTGTTGTTAAGGTTTACCCGGAGTTAACCGGTGGTCCGAGAAACTATCCGTCGGCGGGGTCGTCGGTGATGTTAGCTTTGGAAGGTGAATTTTCTGAGGCGGTTGTTGTTGTTTGCGGCGGCGCTCAATACGGTGCGTTTTTAGAACGGAATGTAGACACGCCGGCGCATGGAAGCTGCGGCCGGATAATGGCGACGGGAGAAAACCCGGTTTGGGAAATGGAGGATATGCCGTTTCAGAGGATAATGGGTGATATGGTAATTTTACCAAACGGTGACGTTTTGATTATCAATGGTGCTATGAAAGGGACGCAAGGTTTTGAATTGGGTTCTGATCCGTGTTTGAACCCGGTTTTATATCGGCCCGATGAACCGGCTGGTTTACGGTTCATGGTTTTGAATCCGGGTACTGTGGCGAGAATGTATCATTCAACAGCGAATTTGTTACCGGATGGACGGGTTTTACTTGCGGGTAGTAACCCGCACGTGTTTTACCGGTTCGATCTCGAGTTTCCGACAGAGTTAAGACTCGAAGCGTTTTCGCCCGAGTATTTGGAATCGGATAAAACGAATATCCGACCCGAGATAGTGGATATACCCGAAACGGTGTCGTATGGAGCGGGTTTTGATGTTGTTGTGAGTGTTGGTTTACCTGTTGTGGGGGTTATTGAAGTGAATTTGGGTAGTGCTCCTTTTGCGACGCATTCTTTTTCTCAGGGTCAACGGTTGGTCAAACTTGGGGTGGGTTCTGCTGTGCCGGAGGGTGGTGATGGGAGGTGGAGGATACGGTGTACGGCGCCGCCGAGTGGGATGGTTGCGCCACCTGGGTATTATATGGTGTTTGCTGTTAATCAAGGTGTTCCAAGTGTGGCACGTTGGATACACGTGTCGTAGTTTGGATAAATTTATGTTTTTTTTTTAGTTAAACTTAAAATGTTGTATTTAATTTCTGAGATTATGCTGTTAATAAAAAACAAAAACATGTGAATAGTTTAGTTGGTGTCGCTGAATTCCAAAGTGATGATTGGTTTATAGTGATGAAAAAAATAGCACTAATGTGTAATTATGTGGTTATATGGTGTCGGTTACTAGTGCTGTTAATAATGTAATCTTGCTTTAAAGGAAGACATGCAATTTAATGGATTGGGACGTAGTTTAGGCCCCACACAACTCCAAAAGTTATGATAAAACTATTTTGATGCTATTGTTGGAACTGTAACATAGATGTTGTTGGAATTGTAAGATGGATGTATTAATTTTGGCTTTGGCCATGGAAAGATGATGGACGATGGACTTTTCTGATAGACCATAGATTATATCAATATAGTCTATACATGGATGGCATATGGTTATTGCTATTAGCAATAATACATATATGGTTGGACTATAATGTAGAGGGGAATGGAGAGAGGGGCAAAGAAAGGTGGTGGATAACATTTCTCTCATTTTGGTTTGTGAAGTGATAGCTACAAGAGTGATGTGTGTGGCCTCCACTCAAATACGCTTGTTTAATAGATAACATGTTTATTTTATGCTAATTAATTCTTTTTAATGTCAAAACACTAGTTAGAGTTAAATACGTTTTGGTTAAATGTGTTGTGATTTAGATATAATTCCAATATTGATGATAAAAAAGGATATAATTCAAATATTGGTGGTAAAAAAAGGCACAGTTGATAAGATATTGCGACTCAAATATGAGCAAAATGGCAACAAAAGTGACAAAACACAATAACATTATAATTTATCAGTATTATAATATATTAGTATAGTCCATGATCCTTTAGAAAAAAGTAAATTATTAAGTGAAAGAATAAAACAAAAATATAATTAATATAATTTCTCACTTATAAGAGAGTTATCTAATCATGATATAGAGTTTTTTAGCAACCATATCATCTTGTTTTATCATAAATTAATATATTTTCAAGGAAGTTAAAGATATAATTATTTGAATATGGTATTGACTTGACCTCATTAAAACTCCTACAGTTATTTTGTAAATGTGTTGCTATTGTTATCAGGGTAAGTTATTGTG
Organism: Vicia villosa; assembly: GCF_029867415.1. Taxonomy (NCBI): domain Eukaryota; kingdom Viridiplantae; phylum Streptophyta; class Magnoliopsida; order Fabales; family Fabaceae; genus Vicia; species Vicia villosa. Next base: position 15,531,908 of record NC_081184.1, on the reverse strand, counting down.
TATCTATTTCGCTGAGTAATAAACTTGTCCTGGATCGGCCAAAGATCTAAAGCAAAGATTCAAGTAGGTGTAAGCTCAATCAAAATGATTCAACGTATAAAATCAGCACACGTGAGATTTAAGATACACTTTTATAATATTTGCTTTTCACTATACTCATATTGGAAATTTGTAACTGACTTGGGCGTTAAAGTGTTAAACTTACAGGTCCACTTTACACCACCGCATTAGAGATCAACACCACCGATTTAGGGTCCTTCATCATTGATCAACACCAATTCTGATTCCACAACGGAACCATGGTGTTGTATGTGAGAATGGACTCCTAATTCACGTGAAGTTCCACATATATATCATCCTTGATCTAAAGTAAGATCCCTATCGAAACTACCGAGAGATGGAGATCACTTACCTCATACATTGCATCAAAGAGTTATGTTGAATCTTCTGCTCCCACTCCGCTTCAATTATCGATCGTTGATGAGATCCACAATGTGGCAACGACCAACATAGATCTGTCACCACTGAGCCTCCTCCAAGCAATAACTAATACCAGATCACGAGGCAAATATCGATTAGTGTTAGGATTTCTAAATCGTGAAGAGGAAAAATGAATCCTCAAGCGAGTCGTTGCCATTAGTTATAACACTCACCATCGCAATAATGCATATTAATGCAAAGAGAAACCAGCCACGAGAATTTTCAAGTGCCCTCCCCCAATTCACAATCTCCTATCAAGATAAGTATTCTTTGAGGTTTTGTGAAATTTTAACAAATAATATGTTGCTATGAGAGATATTGCAAAAGCAAAGTTTATTACACCCCTCTATTAGGAACTAGTAAGTCCTACAACATATGCATTGGAGCCCTAGAGACGTCTGCCCCTAACTAGGAAAAACCTGGGGGCATGGACAAAAATCCTACCTTTTGCGGGGGACGGTACCTAGTGATGCGGTAGGACAATGCTAACTTTTCCCGATCAGGACCATTATCGACAAAACTTAGTTGTCGATTTACGTTGCCGGGGCCGCAGAGTCCAGCAAACACACTAGATGCCAGTAACAAACATGTGAAGAATGAATGCAAAGGTCCATAGACAATGATAAAGTTGGAATATAACGATGGCAAAAATCATCATTGGCTTGAAGCCTAAAGCCATTGACTCATATAATGAGTCGGAGGACCACAAAGAAATTAAGAAAACACATAAAGCACAAAATAGAAATTAAGATACCAAGATGAAAGGTAAATACATATACAAATAGTTATTAACTCTGCAAAGACAAAAGACCCTGCTAATACTGAAATAAATAAAAAGGAGAAAAAGGAAGAAAAAAATAAGTCTCTTCATGTTGGGATGTTGTACCACAGTTATCCATGAAAGCCCCGTCCATAGCGGTCTTGAACTAATCCAGATCTAAGCGGGGAAGGGATATGCCCCGACAAAGTCTTTCCATTTATTCAACCGTCTGATTAAAAGCCCTTTACACTTTTGTTAAAGTTTGTAGAAGAGACTCATCGACCTTCTTCTTAAGCTCAACCACCAGGTCATCGTAAGATTTTTTATCCATAACATCAGACTTTTTTTCCTATTGAATGGCTTTCAAAGCCTTATAAGCACAGGATTTTGCCTCCGCGATAGCAGTAAATTTTTACAATTGATGCTTTTTTTTCACCCTCTAATGAAGACTCAAATTCAATAATTTTGGTAGTTAATGAAGAAAAATAGTCATGAACCTTACCTCCTCCTATCAAGCCTCGACACAACGAACCTTTTCCTAAAGCGCGAACATCTTATCCTAAATCTTGGACCATTTATGCTTTATAGCTTCACATTTTCCCTTCCAAGTATCTCTCTCCTTGGAAGGATTGCACATGGCCAGGACATCACTCCAACCAGCATCAACAATAGAAAATAAAGAAGTTGTCTAGTAGGTGTAAAAGTTAGTTTAAAAAAGTTATATTTTATATGCCTCGGGAAGATTTTGATGGCAGATCAGATCCTCCTTAAACACAGCAACATCAGTGATGATAGTCGTGATTTTTACAAGAAAAGGTGGATGAAATTGGAAAATTAACGAACCAAAATCATGCCAAAGTGTGAAGAATTGAGCAAAAATCTATCACAAGGAAGAAATAAAGACTTATAATTTTTTTGAAGAAATTATGAAGAAACAAGCATTTTTCAACACAATTTATATCATGACGTTTGCTCAGCAATTTTATCATTTATGGAGTTTCATAACTCGTATTGAGATGAGACTTTTTGCAACAAAAAAAATAAAGAAGCTAAAAAGGAGATTTGCACATCGGATTTATCATGGCCACGACGTTGTCATCGTGGGCGCGATGGTCATTTTCTTGACACATTTTGACGCGTTTTGACATCTTTAAAAGGGGACTTTTGTCACTTTTTCAAGTATTCAAAATTTTGGGATATAAAGTGGCGGATTGGAGCTCTAAAGGGAGGATTTCGAGGGTATGGAAGCCATTGAAGACATCATTCTTCATTGTATTTCATGAGTTCTTCATATACACTCATGGTAATTGTTACATGCGCTATGAGTATCTAGATTCCTTAAATTAGGTATTTGAAGATAGAAACTTATTGTTAATTTATTGGATCATATGTCAGTTTGATATTTATTGAGTACTTTTTTTATTATTATCTTATTTAAATTATTCATGTGTTTAATGCTTTTTGTCATTTACAGGCGTACAAATTGATCTAGATTCGTATGAATTTTTGACCGTTAGTCTACTTATCTGATCTAAGAAATTTATTCAACTTTGTAATTAACTAGGAATTGGTATGTAGAAGTTGTGACATTTGAATTAACGAACGTAGGATACATAGTTCAACTATGAATTGGCTAAAGAATTAGAGAATTATTGTGCAAATTAGTGAATTTTTCATACTGGCTAATCGATTGACACTCATACCCAATTGACTGGGTTAGTGCAAAAATATGCCATAAATGATTAGGAAATTTCCTTAATGAATGGTAAAGTCTATATATATATATATATATATATATATATATATATATATATATATATATATATATATATATATATATATATATATATATATATATATATATATATATATATTTCTTGCCTTTTAAAATTTTATAATCGATTAATTTAAAGCAAACCAATCGATTGACTTATCAGTTTTTGCCATAATTTTTTTCTTTCTTGTGTCAATCTCTAGCCTATAAATAGAGGTTCATTCCCTCATATTTTTACATCCAGAAACATGAGTTTTCATATCTCACTACTCACTCTCACTCTAAAAAGTATTTTTATTTACTTTTTCTCACTTAAATTTACCCATAGGGCTTTCGAAAAAAGTTCTTTTGCAAGTGACGCATTTGTGTAATTCTAGAAGGGTAATATTATTAACACTAAGGAACATTTCTTTCTACATTGGTTGAATAATTTGTCCACTTGGAGATTATTTATTTGGTTTCGAAGCTAAACCCTTTAAAAGCTTTAGTTTGAGGATTTAGTTACTAAATCACTAGTTCGATCTGAAGGCTCAGCTCTTTCAAAAGCTTTCATTGGTTCATAATAAACTCGGTATTAAAATCTCAAGTTGGTTCTTAGTTATCTTATGTAAAACACCAATTCAGTTCGTAAGTTCAGCCTGGTTAAAAGCTTGCTAATGTTGGAGATAAGCTCAATATAAAATCTCATAGGTTCGCGAGTCAGCCGGGGTTAAAAGCTCACTCAGGTTTGAGATTAGCTTGTGTAAAATCTTGGTTTGAAGCTTGAAGACTAATTGCTCCAAGTCTTTATTTGGAAAGAAAACTAATTGCTTTAATTCATCATTTAGAAGGAAGACCCATTAATTCTCCACAGGTTCACTATTTGGTTGGAAGTTAGCCAAAATACTTCCTTTCCTTATATAGGCGGTTCAAGAGTTCAACAAATGGGGCGACACGTGTCTTGCCTTCACCAGGTGCCCGCCTCACAACATGTCGTATGAAGCACAACCCTCATGTAACAGGGGAATTTCGCTAAGGGGAAATATGGACAATGACATTTTCTCAATCCATAACTACATGTGTGAAGTCATGTCTAACTCCTTAAGAAGTAGGCAAGCAACTCCCCTAGTCAAGGTGGGGTGGTTACTACTTCTTAAAAATCCCCTAAATCTAGGCCCATAAAGCTCTATAACTTATCCCCATCATGAGAATACAAAGTATCTCACCGAGCTTGCTCTCTCCATAACCAAAACACCACCAAATAGAATTTCCCAGCACCATTAGTAAACCTTAAACCTAAAATCACTAAAATCTCTTACCATCCATATCAACATAGAAGTGCCGCCACACATTCTATTCTTTTTGGCAATTACATATCCAATCATTATCATCTTTAACATGGTTCAAATTAGGGGTGTTCATTGGTTCGGGTAAATCCGAATGAAACCATAGGGTGCGTTTGATTTGCTAAAAAACAAGGTACTGGACATGACAACTTTTTTTGTACTCTGTTTGATGCAGAAACTAATCACAGTACTGGACAAAAAATATGGCAAGGTACTGGACAAAACCATAATTTCTTGTCCCCCACTAAACCATGGGACAACTTTTTGTCCCAAGCACTAATTATCAAAAAAATATCAAAAAATTATGTTTTAATGTTTTTCTAATTATTTAATATTTTAATTTATAAATATAATATTAATATTTTATATATCAAAAAAAAGTTATGATAAAAATTATACTGTTTTTATTCGGTTCATTGACATATCAAATAAAGTAGAGAAAAAACCTCAATTTATTATTTTTCTTCTCTTCTCATTATTTAATATTTTGATTCAAAAATATAAATAAAAAATATTATATAAGAAATTATATTATTTTGTTTGCTTCATAAACATATTAAACAAAGTGGAGTAAAAAAACTATTTCTTCATCTTTTTTCCTATTATCATTGAATATTTTGATTCATAAATATTATATTTTATATATCAATAAATAATATTATATTAGAAATTATATTATTTTGTCTGGTGCATAGACGTATCAAGCAAAATTGAAAAAACAGTTGTCCAGTCCAGTAACCATCAAACACAGTACAATATAAAAAGTTGTTTTGTACTGTTCTGTACTGTCTAGTATTGTTCTGTCCAGTATTTCATATTTTGCAAATCAAACGCACCCATAGTGTTTAAGTTGAATAATTTTTCCGTTCAGGCAAGAACCGAACCAAACCAATGAAATCCAATGACAATTGGTTCGGGTATTGGATTTTCAATTTTCTATCTGCAAGCCCAACCCAAACCAACCATATTTAATTATCATGAAAATTACTACCAAGCATTCAACTTTGATAAGAAAAAAGTAAAATGTCGTATGCGGACAAGTTATGGTATTTTAATTTATTATTAGAAAATTGTTAGTGTAATGTGGTATCTCAGCATAGAGCTATGAAACACATTCATTATCATACTAACTCAAGTAACTAATTATAGATTCAAAAGTCTTTATGTTAGATATTTTTTTTGAAAGATATTTTCATATCTATTAGGAAAAAATTACTAGTCTAATATTTATAATTGGACATTATTAATACTATATTTTTTTATATTATTATGAGAAATTAATTTCTGTAAATAAGTTATTTTTTAAAATATTTTTGTATTTTTTAATCTACCCAATCAATCCAACCCAAACCTACCCGTTGGTTCTCGGTTCGGTTTGGTTTGGGTTTTATCGTAAAAATTTGCAAATCTAATCCAAATCAATCCAATTAATTTTAATCAATTTGGATATCAGATTCTCTCAAAATCGAACCAAACCGGCCGACGAACACCCCTAGTTAAAATTATCACATAAACAATTTATAAAATTTTAACATAATTAATCAATTTTTACAATCTTATCAATTTTTTCACTTTTGTCTTCTAGCTAGTTAGTAACAAAATTGTTTTTTTTTTAATATAATTAATTTTGTTTTTTTTTTTCAAAAAAATTGTAGTTCCCGGTATTATATAAAAATATTTTTAACATTAAAAAAAAAAACCTAAGCACACTGTACTCCCGCCAAAACGAATTGGCGCGCCCTTTCCTTTCACCACTATTACTATCTCTCTCTGTGTCTTTCTCTCAAACACTTCCTCTTCTTCGCCCTAGATCCATTTCTCTCCCCTCTCCTCCGCCGCATCGCTCCATACAAACTTATCCAAGGTAAAAGATCTTTCTTTTATTTTCAATTTCACATTCTTCTCTCACAGATCTGAAAAACCCTTTCTTCAACCCTAAAATCGTTTTCTAATTTTCCGTCTCGTTTTTCTTCTAATCTCTTTCAATTCGATTATGCATTTGTTTATCTCCAATGTTACTTTGTTTCAGTATGGAAAATTAGTGCGAAGTTTGAGTTATTTGTTTATATTTTGACTGTAAATGCTCGTTTTCAGGTGTTTTTCTTTCTCAGAATTGTTATTTTCTTAGATTAACTTAATTTAATAAGATAAACCCTAGTTTTGTTATAATGTCGGGAGAGATTTTTCTGAAATGAACTGTTTTCCTTTTCCCCTAAAATTGATACCAATTAGGTTTTCAAATTGAATCTGATACCCTTGTTTTGTATCTTTCATAATTTGTCTGAATTTAATTTATATTATTTTCTTGGGTGTTCAGCATGTATTTACATCTATTGGATGTTGATGTTCCCTTGCTTGGTGGTCATTATTATGATAGATTTCATACTGGATTTATTGTTTTTTTACAGCCGTTTTGTTTTGTCTGTGTTATATAGTCATGTAGAATCTTGCTTTGGTGATAGTGTTGTTGTTCATGTTAATCATGTTGCTTGATTGTTGGAATTAATCTAGGTTGCGAAGTGTGTTATGCATTTGATGGATATGACATTTGAGGCATTTCTGTTTAACAGTTTTATAATCATGTGAAACTTTGTAGTGTGTTTAGTTATAGAACAGGATGTGTATGTGTTGCAATAAGTTCTTCTTCTAACTATGTATTTCTTTTACTGTTGTTTTCAGTGGTTTGAAATTTTTGATAGGCTTTAAGGAAAAATTAGAAGAATATAGTTGAAAGATTGTGATTTATCAGTAGGGAATCCAAATGGACCTTGGCCGTTGTGATCATCTTCATTATATCCAAACTGTTAAAGGTGGTTTGGTTACTAAAGTTCTAAACGTTTTTCGTGGGCGGCCAAAGCTTTCTTTCAGAAGTCTCGCAGATATACATGAACGCGAGAGCCTTATGGTTGATAATGATGATGGAAAGGCTGAAAGAGTGTGCATTGATGTAATAGAGGAAGGAATAGTGAAAACTGAACCTGATGTTTTGGTATGTGATGCTGATGACGGAGATGCTCAGGGAATCCATGACTTGGGTGATGACGATGATGATGATGATGGTGATTTTTCCATTTTTACCCTAAAGCAACTTAAAAAAAGTTGCAAATCTAGGAAGAGGAAACGCTCACATGGTCTCAACTCTTCTAGAATAAAAATTAATCCGTCAACTGTGGAAGACTACACAGAGAGGCAAATGGAAGAAGACGATCCTGATTTAATGGAGACTCTCAGTAGCTTGAGAATGAAACTATCAAAGAATATGAAGACCAAGAAGAAGAAGAAGAGCCTAAAAGACCTTCCAAAGTCCTCCCGGGAGATTGTGCCAGTTGAGCAATCAGAAGAGATACTTGACTGTCAAGAGTTCTTGCCCTCTAGTGGAGATTCAGCTGCTCATGTTGAAGTTAAAGTTGAGCCTAATGTTTGTTTTGATGGGTCAGATGACTGTTCTGGTAGAGAAAGTAAAGGAGATCACCCAATTTCCTCCCAAGTGTTTGTGCTTGTTGATGAATTTGAAGAGGTATTAGATGGTCAGGAGTTCTCACCCTCCAGCGGGGATTCAGTTGCTCTTGTTGAAGTGAATTCTGAGTGTCCAGAAAATGATTGTTATGGTGGGCCAGATTACCTTTCCGGTAAAGAACGTAAAGAAGACCACTCAATGTCCTCACAAGAGATTGTGCTAGTTGACAAATCTGAAGACATACAAGGTAGTCAGAAGTTCTCACCCTCTAATGGGGATTCAGCTGTTATTGTTGATGTAAATCACGAGTCTCCTGAAGATGATTGTTTCGACGGGCCAGATACCTGTACAGAAAGTAAACAAGATGCAGAGATACCTTTTGAATGGAATTTGCAAAATGAATTAAATTACAAATGGAAAAACTTTTTTGAAAGTATTCCAGTAGGAGTGGTGAAGCCATCTAGTATGGATAATGTAAGAAGTAATTCTGAACTAAGCAGCAACCAGGTTACAAACTTTCCTGCAATAGAATTTGAAGCCCATGGTAACTCCAACATTTCTGACAATCAACTTGATGATGACACTGATATACCAGTCTCGCCACCTGAAATAACTAGTCATAAAAATGTTAACTATACAGGTCTGGAGGTTAGAGATGATACAGCTGGTGCTGAAGTTCAAGATAAGCCCTGCTCCACTATTGAGCATGGACTCAATCCTGATGGATATCTGGTTTGTCACTCAGATGATTCACCTGAATATGAGAGTAAACAATCATTTGGTTCTGTGTGTGAGGATGACACTGGTACATTAGTCTCATCTCCTAAAATGACTAGTCATAAAGACCTTGACTGTGCAGGTCTGGGGCTTAGAGATGATAATACTCTACTCAATAACTGCAATAAAAATGAGTATTCAGCTCGAGCAGAGGATCAGGATAAACTCTGCTCTACTACTGAACATGTCCTCAACCCTGATGATTGTCTGATTCTTCCCTCAGATGATTCACCTGAATACGAGGAGAAGCAATCTTTTGTTTCCTTGTGTGATGGTGAGCCTGAATACGAGGAGAAGCAATCTTTTGTTTCCTTGTGTGATGGTGATAAAATACATGTCGATGAGGCTACTGATGAATTGACATCTTGTGATGATCATGAAGGGTCAAAGCTGCATGGTCCTGAAAGGCTATTATCAACCAGAAAGGTGAAAACATTGTCAAAATTTTTATTGACTTGATTTCATGATTTATGTCATATCTTTCTCATTAGTTGGTTTCTCTACAGGCCATTTCGCCAACTTCTCAGGAAAAGCTCTGCAAAGCCATGGACTCCATTGATATTCGTCGTACAAACAATCTAAGTAAGTGCCTTAAGTATTGCAATGTGATCTAGATCCATAAATGATAACTTACATTTTGATATGCAAAGGTTAAACCTTGCTGCTGTTGGCTTTAGTCACAGCAATGCTTGGAACTGCTGATGGGCTTTTATTTAGTGGAAATAGTTTTTCTTGTACTCTAAATAGGCTTCATGTGGAAGAAGCTATGGATTTTTTCTTATGTAGATAATAATTAGATTTTTGTTCTCTCTGAATACCTTGATCTTTTACCAAATTTTGTTTTACTAATATTTGGTTATAATGATTTCAGAATGCAAAGGAGTGCTGCAATTTACTGAGCAAACTGATAAGAACGGTGATGCAAAAGGGCTTAATGATATCACAAGAACTGCGGTTACTAATAACCCTAACAAAACTGGAGTTACTCCAAAGACTTCAAAAAGTGGTATCAGTCTTAAGGCTGTTCCCAAGATTCGTAATTCTTCTCGCTCAGCAACTCATCTGGGGTGCAGCACGTTACAAAATTGCTCAAAGAGTGCTATTTCATTTTCAAAGCAGCAGATGCATGATGCAGAATCTCTTGCTATGAAACTCACAAAAGAGTTGAAGTCAATGAAGGACATTGTGGATGATATGTTACGATCTGAATTCTGTCTTAATACCTCTTTGAGATATAAAGTAAATGAGGTATGATACCACAAAACTAGTCTATCTTTAGAGTAATAGTGCAGTTTCTGAGTTTGTGAATTTTTCTAATCCATGTAGCTTGCAGAATTGTGTAGCTTGTAAATTAGTCTGTTCGTTTGCAGATTTTTTGGTCATTAATTTCCCAATCTGTCAATTGGTGAAGCACATATTATGCTGGCTATTTATCCTATTTAAAAAATTGTAGAAATTTCTTGTAATTTCAAGTTTTTCATGTGAATGAATATACAGTCAAACTGACATTTTTTGTATTTGTTAATAATTTTTGATTTTCAGGCAAGAATGGCTGTCAAGAGTGCCACAAAAGCTGAAGAAGGTGCAAAGAGGTGGCTGTCCTTCATGTCAAGGGATTGCAACCGTTTCTGTAAAATAATGGTTCGTCCTATAATCTACTATTCTATTAAAAACCTACCAAGCACTGACACTTTAGATTGATGGCATGTTCTGTGATGTATTTGTGATTCAGACCTCTTAAATAGGAGTGTATTAACTCTGTATTGTTTAGTTCTATGTTTCTTGTTTGGTTAACTACTGATCTTGATCATATCTTGATCAACTGCAGAAATTATCTGATAGTAGCTCTTCAACTCCACAAGACCTAGTCTCACCTCCCCCAGAAGTAGTGCGTAAAGAGAAAAAAATTGCCTTCGCCGATGAAGCAGGAGGAAAGCTCTGCCAGGTTAGAATCTATGAGGATGATGAGGAACATTTGCCAGAATCTAAATGAAGGGAAATACTGCTTTAATAGCACACGACATTTTCTGTATATTAACTTCTTAATAGCCCCCTTGTATTAATAGATTGTTTGATGGAAATTTTGTTTGTTCTCATCTGTGCAACAAGTTAAGTCAATTGATATGTATCAAGCTGAGTGAAACCAATTGTCCAAAGATGAAGTTCTTAATGGTAGTATTTTCTGATTCTTTTTATTTTTTGACACAAAAGTACTGGATTGTATTTTATACACTATCAAATTTGTGTTTGTCAAAATAACAGCTCTCAAATTATTTATGGTTCGATTGTTTTGGTTTTTTTTAAAATGATTTTTATAGTGTTGAAAAAAAATTTAGATATCAAAATTTCAAAAAATCACTTAATTAAAAACTTATAATATCTTAAAAAATAATATTTTAAAAAATAGTTTTGAAAAATCTATTTTTAAAACTACAAAAAAAATCCATTTTTAGAAATCTATTTTTTAAATCTATTTTCACAAATCTATTCTACGGTCACTAAAGCTTTTTGAATAGGCATAGAAATCTGCATTCGTTCATTTTTTTTAAAGTTACACCACTAACTTCTGCATACACCCCCTATTATATATATATATATATATATATATATATATATATATATATATATATATATATATATATATATATATATATATATATATATATATATATATATATATATATATATAAATTTGTCTTCATTTTCCTCTCCTATTCACATTCTTTGATTTGTTTTTTATTTTTTTTTTCCTTTTTTGTCTTTATCTTCATCTCAATTTCAAAGTATATCTTATTTAAAATTTCCATTTTTAACGTTCCTTTCGTTTTACAAATTTTCAATTTTTTTTTTATAGATGTGATAAGGTGTACATCAACTACTTTGTACATGAACTATTAATTATCGATTCTCACATTGCTTTTTCTATTTTAGATGCATGCATTGTAAATTTTGAAATAATACTAGTTAAGCCCCATTATATTACAACCAATAGAAATTATTAAGCTACATTAGATCACACTCTTCGTCTGAATCATTCTACATTGACGTCATTGTAAGATGACTCTTGGAGTTCTCACTAATATGAGAAAATTCGGCAAAATCTTGAAGTGCTATTGACCTTTCTAAATTAGTAGTGAGTGAACAAATTATAAAGCATATGAGCTTCATCTAAAAGCGCACAATCACAATAAAATATATTTTTAAACTATTTTTACCAAATAAAATATCTTCAAAAACATCTTGAAGTTGTGTCAGATGAATTAAGAACTGTAAAAATAGCTATAGGAATTTTTTGACTTATCTAATCGATTATCACTTTTGTCTAATCGATTAGCTCAACTCAAAATTGAGTCACAAGCGATTAGGACAACGCCTTAATGATGTGCAACATCTATATATCTTTTCCTTTCTTTATTAAACTTACAATTGATTATATTTCAAACTTCTAATCAATTGTAAACATGTGCTAATCGATTAGATTGTCATAAAATGCATTTATTAAAAATTCCTTTTATACACAAACCTGAAACATATAAATAGAGGCGCCTTCCCTTATTTCATTTCATCTAAAATCATCTCTCTCTCTCTCTCTCTCTCTCTCTCTCTCTCTCTCTCTCTCTCTCTCTCTCTCTCTCTCTCTCTCTCTCTCTCTCTCTCTCTCTCTCTCTCTCTCTCTCTCTCTCTCTCTCTCTCTCTCTCTCTCTCTCTCTCTCTCTCAACTTTTTGTTTACTTTATCTCACTAAAATTATAGCCGGAGTGCTTATGCGATATATTTTTTTTGTGAGTGAGAATAAGTTGTAATTCTAGAAGGATAGAATTGTAAAATTCACCAAGGGTTTTGTGTTTATACCTTGGTTGAATATTGTCCATTTAGAGAATTTTTGTTTGTGTGAGAAATTTAACCCGTTAAAAGCTTTTGTTTAGAGATTGTGTGATCAAGCCCTAGTTTAAATTCGAGATTAGCCCGTATTAAAATCTCATAGGTTCTTTGTCATCCTGGTATAAACAAGATCAGGTTAAAGGTTAGTCTGTGGTAAAAGCTTGGATAAGGTTTGAGATTAACCCGATATTGAAATCCCACAAGTTATTGCTTAGCCTGTATAAAACTAATGTTTAAAGTTCGTAAGCTCAATCAATGGTAAGATCTTGCAATGTTTAAGAAGCTTGAAGACTAACCGCTCCAACATTCTTGTTTGTGGAGAGAAGATTAATCACTTCAATCTACCATGTGGAGATAAGACTAACCGCTTCAATCTACCGTTTGGAAGAGAAGACTCAAACTACCATATTCTGAAGTCTTATACTATTTGGTTAGAGGTAAACCATATTTTCTTGTATAAGTCTTCCTATTAAAAGATCTCAACGTTTATTGAATACTCTCAAGACCAGTTCTTCGAGAGAGGAGTAGGTCCTTTTGTTTTGACCGAACTTCTATAATTCTTGGTGTTCTTCTTTCCCTTAACTTTTACTTTTCTGCTATTAATTTTCTGCAATTTATTTTTCCGCTGCTAATTATTCAAAATGTTTTTAACTCTAGTTGTACTTCCCAAAAATTTTCGAAATCACTTTTTTTGAACCACGCAATTCTCCCTCTATTATGTGTGAAGTCTAAAGTCCAACAAGATGAGTATTACTCTTGTTGATGTATTGTGTCTCGTCCATCTTCTGATCACATGAAGATTGTTAGATCACTCCATAATGCACAAATCTCAAGCACTTAACCTAACAGTGACAAACTTAGTTGTTGATGCGGGTGAAGCCCAAAAGAAGATATAAGATACTAAATGGCGTCATGCCAGATTTTCTTCCTAACATAAAAGCTTATTGACATCTTGAATGAAACAGTAAATGTTGATGGTGATGATGCATGGGTTGCCTACCATACACAATGAAACAATAAATGTTGATGAAGTTAGTTGTTTAAATAGTAAAGCGGCAAGCAACAAAAGTTTTAGAAATATTTATTCGGGAAATTATTGTGTCCACAGAGATTAGTACTACTGAATTTTTGTTCGAAAAATTCTTAGTTCTTGAGCTTGGGTTAAATGGGTTTTAAGTAAAAACGGAAAATATAACATACGAACATAAAAAGAATTCATTCATATTATGCTTAATAACTCTAAAAAAATTGTCTCTCATGAGAATTGAACCCATGAGCACATGGATATAAACCAACCCCCAAACCACTAAACCAATTAGTTTTAATTGAAATAAGATTGCTCCTGTTATACTATATGTAAAGCTGAGTGTAAATGTATTATTTAAAGCTATACATATATACTTAAAAAAACTGTATGTTAAATAATTATAAAAAAACGTAAATTAAATATTTTAAAGTTTTTTTTATAATTATATAATATAATATATATATATAAATGTTAATTAAAACGTTTTTTTAATAAAGTTGAATAATTTTTTTAAAGTTGAATAAAGTTTAATAATTAACGTTTTTAATTTTTTTAATAAACGTTTTTTTTAATAAATATGTACAGCTTTTTAAAAAAAAATTTAAATAAATTTAAAAAAAACGTTAAAATGTATTATTTAATTATATAATATAATATATATAAATGTTAATTAAAACGTTTTTTTAATAAAGTTGAATAATTTTTTTAAAGTTGAATAAAGTTTAATAATTAACATTTTTAATTTTTTTAATAAACATTTTTTTTAATAAATATGTACAGCTTTTTTTTATATTTATATTATTAAAGTTTTTTTAATTTATATAAATGTTTTTAATAATTTTATTTATATGTTTTCTTCAGTTTTTTTATAATTATATAAATTTATTATTTAATAATTTTAATAAATGTTTTTAATTAATGTTTTTAATTAATGTTTTAATTATATAAATGTTTTTTTATAATTATATAAATGTTTTTTTAATTAACGTTATAATTATATAAATGTATTTTTAATTAACGTTTTAATTATATAAATGTTTTTTATAATTAAAAACGTTCTAATTATATAAATCTTTTTTTAAAATGTTTTTTAAAAGTTGAATATTATTAATTTATTTATTATTTTATTTATTTAAATCTTTATTTAATATTTTATATATTACTTTATTTATTTATTTTATTTATTTATTATTAATATTAGTTATGTATTAATTAGTTATTATTAATATTATTAATATTTATTTATTACTTAATTATTTATTATTAATATTATTATTAAAAAAATGTTTATATAAATTATTAAAAAAATGTTTATGAAAATTATTAAAAAATATTTATATAAATTATTAAATATTACATTTAAATAAAATTATTAAAAAAACGTTTATATAAATTAAAAAAACTGAATAAAAAAACATTTAAATAAAATTATTAAAAAACGTTTATGTAAAATAAATAAATAAATAAATAAATAATACATAAAGTAATATATACATATTAATAATAAATTTATAAATAAATAATACATTATAAATATGAATATATACTTTTATTGAAAAAAAAGTAGAAAAGTAGAAAATATGTTACATATACAGATTCTTCCATATGTAAAACATGAAAGCTTCTATAGCCTAGTGGTAGAGGGACTGCATGTGAACCCCCTGGAGCTGGGTTCGAACCCTGGGTTGTGTAACTTATTTATTTGCTATTTTTCCAGCCTTTTCAAAGGAAGCCACGTCAGCAGCCAAACAAGGAAATCAGGCGCCCAGTCAGCAAGATTCTCCCAGCCCAGTCAGCCAAACATGGAATAGCATGGAACAGGGGGTTCCTGGAAACAGAATCTTGTTTTCTAAGGGGCGAAGGCTAATTTTATTTTTAATAGGGGGAAAACCGAATCTCGCTACTTTGGCAGGGGGTGAATAGTATTTAACCCTATTTTATATGCAAAGCATGAAGCAAGATGTTCTTCCAAGTTGTAAGACATATTGTCTCTATGCGATCAAGACACTTTAGTAAGAAAGGAACATGTTAAGCATAATTTCCTTCATTATGTGAGACATCTTGTCTCGCTTAGGGTTTCTTCATGCGTAAGCTAATTTTAGTAATTCTCAAGCTTTTAAAGGATTTATTTCCTTTTAGATATAATCATGAAGTTTACTTTTGTGCACATTTTGGATTAGGAAGGTTTTATTTAGAATCTTTTTAGTAAGATTAAATTTGAGGAATTCTGATTTGATCAAGATTTAATCAATCAAAGTTTTACAATTAACATTATTAAAGATTGGTTTTTTGCGCTTTCAAGAAGTCCAGTCGCGTTCAAGACCTAAACCCTAATGGGTTTTGAAGCTAGACCATTATTTCTATTTAAAGAGTCATTCTCCATTGTGAAGAATCAGACCTTATATTACTAAGCTTGACATGTTTGTTTTTGTAATATTCTATTCTTACGTCTTAATTATAAGTTAGAAGAATATACTATTTGAGTTGCTATTTTGTTCCACCATTCATATATTATTATTGTCCAAACACTTGGGAGAGTGTTTGAGTGAAAATGAAAGGGGTCTCAAATTCAGCGGGAGTCCTGGATCGAAGTTCACGGGTAGTATTAGGAAAAGAGGCATTGAACTAGAAGAGTTCAAATCCAACCAATTTGAAATTTTAATATTGAATTTCCTTTCATTGGGTTAATGCCCTCTAAACATAGATGATTTTGCATCTAACATGGTTACCAATGTTAGAACAAGATTTGATTCTGCATTCAATATTTAGTCTTGATGATAACAATACATATATTTGTTATGTAACAATTTTGTACTCTAATAGTTTCTTAAGTGTGAAGATTTACTATTTTGGTTGATTAAGGATTGCTGACTAGAGAACCATCAAAATCAGCGTAACACACATTAGAAGATCTATTCATCCATTTCTGAAGTGATATCAGCAGTTCTAAATAATGTTGTATGACTCGTCAGATAACAGATTTACAAATGTTTCTATAGCTAAGCTACTCTTCCAGACCATAAATCAAGATTTCAAGCTCAGAGAAGTTTTTGCTTCCAACTCAGAAATAAATAATATGTCATTCAGATATGTTGTTGCGTTCAACTATAAAGATTCTTTCTGACTCTGAAGAATATTTTCTCTTGGGACGTCTACGTTACTTGACATCTTCCATGCTTTCTCTACTTCAAAACAGAAGTACATCTCAAAGAAGAATGACCGGATAACTTGTACTAGAAGCAACATGGTACAACAGTACATCAACTTTTTCAAGTACTTCAAGACATATTGTACAAACCCGATTTTGTTGCGCTCTTTGTCCCCCACGATCTTTTTGGAGTCGTTACATCTAGCATACTCTCTTTTGAAGAAGATGTTAATTCGTGAGTGAAGAATTCATAAGCCAAGTCACGCTACTCAAAGCTATATTTTCAACACTAAATCCTAACGCTAAGATTCTAATTTATACTAATTCGATCATAACGGTCCTTTCCTAATACAATGCCACATTCGATGTTTGCATGTCCTTCGAATCCTCAGACTTGCGCACGCGTCCTTTTGGATAAGATCAATCTTTTAAATTTGAAAACTCCTTCCCTTCGAAGCACCAAATCAACAAACGTGACTGTCGAAGTATTTCTCTTCGAAGCTTCAAATATCTTAAGTCTCATTTATTCACAAAAATAAGACATTTCGCCAATACTTAGCAAAATTAGATTACCCATGAGCCCGTCGGTCGAAATCTTCATGAGATAATCTTTAATCTCTTTTCAAACTAGCTCTCTTTCAACAATCATCATTTTAACTTAGCATCTCCATATCATCGAAATTCTCAAATTCCCAACTAACAACGAGTGATTTATTTTATATAGAGATTTGCAGTTCATTACATGTTATAGTCGATATAAGTAGGGTGGCAAAACGGGCCGCCCGCCATGTCTTAAGCTCGCCAAAAAAATACCAGGGTGGACAAGCCCGCCAAATAGAAATGGGCATAGAAATCTAGCCCACCCCACTAAGGTGGCGGTTTGACAGGCAACATGCTTGCCCTCACTTTTTAATAGATATAGTTTTTTTAACATTTCAATTAAATTTTTTACTTCTTTTTTAGAACAATTTTTTATAATGCAATTTGTTAACAAATTTTACTTAACAAAATATTGCATATATTCACAAATAATTGTATAAAATAAAACCATCAAGAATTGAAATTACTTAAATTTACTAAAAAAAGATAAGCTTAAGACAGGACAGACTGAACTAATAGACGGGGTGAGCTTTGACGGACAGTGGGATTTGACGGGACAAACATTGATGGGCGGCGGATCCAACGTTCCAACCCAATCCGCCATTTTTTGGCGGGTGCGCAGTCGGACCCGTTATGCCACGACCCGTTTTGCCACCCATAAATATAACTACATATTCTATTAACAAATGAATAGCATTACAAAGACTCTTTTATATATAGAAAGATTTACAGTTCATTACAGGTTATAGTCGATGTTAGGTTTGTATACAAATATAAATACATATTCTTTTATTTATTTATTTTCATAAAGTTCATTACAAGTTATAGTCGATGTGAGATTTTTATACAAATATAAATATATATATATATATATATATATATATATATATATATATATATTTTTTTTTTTTTTTCTTTTCATAACAGATTATAGTCGATGTGAGGTTTGTATACAAATATAAATACATATTCCTTTTTTTAGCTTTTTACCACCGGTATAGTCTGGTTCGAGGATAAGTTTTGACATCAAGTGATTTCAGTCTTATCGTCAATCACCACTGAATCAACTAATAATTAATAATATAAATACATGTTCTATTAACAAATAAATATATATTCTATCATTATTCACGAATAAATAAAATTATATCAAATGTTATGTGGTTAAATTAAAACAAAAAATTAAAAATAAGATAAGATATATATCAAAATTTCTAATAATTTTAAAATATTTTATACAAATGGTAAGTAAAAATAATATATCCTTGTTTTCTTTGGCAGCCTTACCAAAAATATATATAAAAAATAAGAATGCATAAAAGTTAACGGGACGAAAGTTGTGGGGGTCTATCTAGAGTGAATGCATATGAATGAATAATGTTAAAGCAGTGTGTATACGTACTATGACTGGTCTTAATAATTTGTAAGGTTTGGTTTGACCATAACTTCAATAAAAGCTTCACACAACTCAGATTCACAGAGATTCACCTTCCTTCTCTCTCTCTTTAATCTGACTCTGTTCATTCATATGTCTCAACAGTGAACAATCACGATCCCCGTTTTGTTCGAAAACGACGCCATATACCTTCTCTATTCCAACTCATCCATATTAAAATTATCCATTCAACTCTAACTCACATGCACATTCAAATAAATTTTACTATACTTTCATAGCTAGGTTTAATCCGACAATTATATATATATATATATATATATATATATATATATATATATATAATAAAAATTTACTACATGTAAATATATATAGTTATTGAAAATAATTGAAGTGTGTGTGAGTTGTGTTCATTTATAGCATTATTGATAATTACATGAGGACGTTCTGAACTGAACTGAGTTCTGCATGCACATAGTAAACATAGATTCTGCGTTACTGTGTCACCCACCGATCAACCTGACCTGAATTTCTCTTTACCCATGCCGATCACATTATCACTGTCCACGGACATAGTAAAATTACTGTTCACTCGACTTTTTTTTCTCTCTTTCTTATTACAGAAACAACTAACCACGTGGATCTCTTTTATTTCATTTATTTACTGAAAAACTTATGCAAATATTTATTGCTATGGAACAAAATAACACCTAGTTGAGGGAGTGCAATTATAATGCCATGGTGTTTATAACAAGAACATGTTCATGTCATTGAAATCTTTTCTTTAGCCGCAAAACCTTAGTGCTTTTTGATCTAATTTTAGGCACTAACATGGACAACTTGTTTGGCAATATTCTTTTTCATTAAAGTTTTGGATGCTCTCTCCATTTTATATAATTAATTTTTAAATTAATAATATTTGTATCGATACAATTGTATTGGACCTTTTACGATAATAAGTTTACCAAGTCAAGAAGAAAAATGTCTAGTAAAAGTAACACGAAATTTGTTAAGGGCCTAGAGTTGGAGTTCTAGTTTTCAATTGATCACAACACACGTCCATTAGTTGTAACACTCTCTTATTCGTTGTATCGCTCACTTCCTGTTGGGTTTGGTCCAACCATTCACCACCCACTTATGAAACATGCATATTGACGCGTCCTTGAGCATTAACAGTATGTAAGCTTAGTCAAAAGCGGCAGCCACATTTCCTAAACGAATAGAGGTAATAACAGTTTCCACACTTCAGAGAGAGGGACAAAATAACCACCAATCTCCGGATTCGAGAATCTAGGTTCAATAGACCTCTATACATACTTCAATTGACCATACGATCGAGAGGGATGATTCAATTTACCTACGATACATAGTTTCTCATCACTATGCATGAGCTTGCTCTAGCATTTTCAATAATCTTAAATACCACATACAACCCTCCAAATAAAAGACTACCTATATTATATACTTTTAGCTAGCACAATTGGCTTCCACCATAAGGCCCTGGTAAAAATGAATCCCTCTAAAATGGACTGAAGGTTGATCATTTTAATGAATCCCTCGTCCAGAGAAAGACTTCTTCCATGGAGAAAGTAGTGATGTGTGCATAGTGCTACATAAAGGGCGGAGAGAGCAACATAGAAAAGAAGACATTAGATGTTAATGAGTAGACAGTTGGCAATCCTTATAACTAACTAGTAACAGTCGTGCATAAGCCATTATACCTCGCTTGTTAGAGGCATAGTGACCTTCAAATAAAGTGGGAGTCCTATACATAACTTCATGCCCTTGAACGCTCGTCATGAGCAGATACTTTGCGAGGTATTCCACACGCACGTAATTTCTCATATGCTAGCCCCCAAGTCAGACATCATAGGGCCTGAACTCAAATTGTGGTGTAAGTTTCATAAGTTCAAGAGCCACCACGCAAAAGACTGCTACCAGTTCAAGAAAGGGATAAAGCGCCTCATCCAGGAAGTTCACTTGAAGAAATACGTTAGAGGTGGTTTCCCCCATACACAAAGTGGCTCTAGCTCTCAGGGGAGAGACGCCTCTAGAAGCTCTAAATCCAAGAAGGGCAAGGAACCAAGAAAAGGAGGTGAAGATAGACTCGTGCGTAACACCTTCAACATCATCGAATGAGGGTTCACTAAGGTAGGTGTGAAAAAGATGTTCTCTATCTATCTTAGCTTAGTTTTAATGAAAACAAACGCTTATCAATGAAGAAATATCAAAGAAGAAAAAGACTGAAATCAAGTATCAAGATTGCATAAGCTTTGAAAATCAAAAGATTGAATCATGAATATTGAAGTACCAATGGAATTTCATTTGTGTATATATGTTAGGTGCTCAAATATTTTCATCTAAATCATTCCTAACATTTTTGCATGCATTATTTCAAAGTTGCATCTTTAACTTAGAAAATTTTCAAAAGGTCAATCGATTGACCCCATTGAGTAAATTGAATGAGATTGGTTTTGTAAAATGAAATTTTGAAAAAGAAAAGAGGTCAATCGATTTACCTCTTCAATCAATCAATTCACCATTCTATTTTGGCCTATGAAAATACATTAACCATTCTTAATCAATTGATTAACCTAGTTAGTTTTCTCAATTTTTTGAAACTTTGTGGATAGGTCAATCGATTTGCCTCCTTGAGCCAATCGATTTACCTTTGTAACATATGGGAAAATTCTGAATCAATATCATACCTCTTTATCACTATTGATCATGACACCTTTCCAAAACATTGCAAATTTCATGATCATTTTCTCAAATATTTTTACTAATTTCTAGAGGTATCTTGTAACTTATAAATAGCAGAATTTTTCATTGTTCAAATCACCTCTTCCCATCTTATTTTTCAAACAATTTATCTACTATTTCTATATGTTCATAACTTTTTGACACACCCACACACACACACACACACACACACACACACACACACACACACACACACACACACACACACATATATATATATATATTCTTGAAATTATATTAAAGTGAAAGAGAAGATCAAAATTGTTATATCTTGGAACTCAAGTCAAGTTGAAAAGATTATTTAAAGTTGTATTCATAATCTGTATTTGTTCACCAAGTGTGTGGTGATATTGTATGCAAAGAAAGTGGTTGTACGTTTTACAGGTGTTTGCAAATAAGAAGTGGTGTTCTTTTTGTTTGATGGAAAAAATTCCTCTGAACTTCAAAGTTCATCATAGGTTGGTGTTTAAGTTAGAAGATTGTATCAGACGTCTTGGTGTAAGACTTGTACAAAGATCTAACCTAGTGAAATATCTTACGGGGTGTAAGGGGAATGGATTATCCTTGTTTGGAAAGGGGAACCATGATATATTCTTGTGTCAATTTACTTATTGCACTTTATTTTCCAGCTTTGTCATTTATATGATTATCATGTCTTTCTGAAAAATATAAAGAACCAAAACATCTCTAAAATAATAAAAAAGTCTTAAAATCTAATTCACCCCCCTCTTAGGTAACACTCTATACTTATAATTTGTATCAAAGAAGGTTAAGATAACTTGTGTTATACGAAGGAAACTTATCTAGAGGGGTGAATAGATCCCCAATTATAAAAGTCTTAGCGAAAATTTTGTTTTGAAAATTTGTTAACTATGGACAACAGAAAATGGCTGGATTAACTCTCGTCTAATGCGAACCGTTATCGGAAAACTCAGATATGTATTAAAACCAATAAGGATTGCAATGATAATGATAAAATAATAGAGATAATATATTTCAATACACAACATGTTTGAACATGATTTCACTAGTAATGTGTTTCCAATGAAATATAAAGCAATAAACACTAAGAGGAAAATTTCCAAACACTCGAGATACAATCAATGTTGATCTGATTTTTGTAATGTTTTTTTTTTATTTTAAATTCAATTAGAATCTTATGAATTGCATTCTATTCAATAAAACAGTGCTCCTTGATCCACAAAGACGGATTCCGTTAGTTTTGACATTATCTGAGTTTTGACAAAAAGATGGATTCCATTAGATGGATTCTGCTAGTTTTGGATCAATGAGCAATCTTATGGGTGTAATCTAATCAATAAAATAATGCTCCTTGATCTAAAATAATGCATTTTCCCTAGTTTTGACATCATTCAAAACATCTAATGGGAAAGTACACTCACATATTGCTCCTTGATCTAAAAAGATGGATTTCGCTAATCATGTTTTTAGAGATAGTGGCAGTAACAGCAGTCCTCCATCTTTCATTGGTGAATATTATGACTTCTGGAAAATTCATATGCAAGAGTATCTAGAAGCACAACAAGAAGAAATATGGAATGCTGTAGAAAATGGTCCATACGTTCCTAAGACGGTCATCAATAATGTTGAAGAACAAAAAATAAAAGGCTATTGGAATGAAGATGACAAGAAGAAAGTGTTATTTGACAAAAAGGCAAAGAACATTCTTCAATCTGCCCTAGGTATGAATGAATTCTTTCGTAGATCTCACTGCAAAATAATAAAAGATATTTAGGATACTTTGGAAGTGACTCGTGAAGGTACATTATAAGTAAAGAGATCCAAACTAAACACTTTATCACAATAATACGATATGTTTATAATATAGCCCAGAGATACAATTTTTGACTTGCAAAAGAAATTTTTATAACTGTAGATCATTTGATGGCTCTTGGAAAAACGTTCACAAATGATGATTTAAATCTCAAATTCCTTATATCGTTGACAAGAGCATGGCAACCAAAGGTGGCGGAAATACCATAAAAGAAAAATCTCTCCAAAATGTCTTTGACCACATTGTTTGGTAAGCTTCAAGAACATGAAATTGAACTTGAAAGGATAGAAATGTATGAAAATCCAGAAAAGAAACCCAAAAGTATTGCCTTAAAGCATTTCGCCCATTTAGGCCTCGTGCTTGAGAGACTGTGTACATTTCAGTTTCTCCCCTAAAAGCACTTCGTCCCTTTGGGCCTCATGCATGAGGGACTGTGTACAATCTTGTCTCTCTCCCTAAACCTCTTCGCATTTTTTGTCTTCATGCTTGGGAGAATATGTCATTCCAGTCTCTTCCCGTAAAAGCACTTCAAAACTTTGGATCTTATGCTTGAGGGAATGTGTACATTCTGGTCTCACCTTTGCATTTTTTGTCTTCATGCTTGAGACAAATACACCATATTTGTGGACATGAGCATATCTACATGGGCACAACTTTTAAAGACACACACACACACACATATATATATATATATATATATATATATATATATATATATATATATATATATATATATATATATATATATGATAATCTCGAACAATAAGATAAAGGAATTGATCATATTGAATGACCTCGAGTAAATAAGGAGAACTCATCTGTTGGGCTTACAAAGACTGAGCCTGCAAGGTAATATATAAACGAACCACTTATCAAGAGTCGGATATCATTTACACATAACTCTTGACAAAAATAAGTTTACGATCCTAACCGACTTAACTTTGATAGGGTTATCAAATAGTGTATTCTACATTAACAAAAACTAAATAATTTTTTTTATAGATGTTATAATATATTATATTTAAATATTTAATTATTATATTCTAATAATCACTTAGGTATATATTTATATTTTTATCAAATTAAGTATCTTAATCAACTAAGTTATCAAATAAAGTTAAAAAAATTAATAAAATTTTTATGTTAGAACTTAATTAATTAATTGGATATAGACTCAAATATAAGTGAATGTAAAAATGGTCCATTTTAAAATAATAAAAAATTTAATTAATTATCGCGAAGTACCAGTTGTGAAAATTTCACAAGTCAACAAATGTCAATCATTTGTTTATACTCTTTTATGTTTTATGATTACAACCAAAAGTTTTTTTTTTCAAGGTTTCAAATACTCCTAAATTTTAACTTATCCGTTTTTTAATTAATTTTATACATGTTTGTTTGACTAATTTATTATTGCATTATATAAAAAAATCGTATACGATAATAAATAAATACTAATAATAATAATTTATTTAAATAGTACTAATTCGGTTTTTTTATATAAGAGATAAAAAGTGAATTATCTCTTATATACAGTAACAGAAATAATTCAATTAACCTAAAAAATAAATTGTCTCTTATACAAAGTAACCGAGGTAGAGGTAGCAATAATTTGTTTCATTATTTAAAAGTTGTCCATTGCCTTATGACATTATTTGAAATTTATAGTGTGAATCCATTTATTAAGAATCTATACTATGCATTATTTATAATTCTAGAAAGCACATTAGATTTAATAATCAATCAACTATGCTAACTAATACTTGAATAGCAAGTTAAGCAACAAAAAGTTTAAGAATATTGTTAAATGATCTATTATCCTTATCACACCATATAGCAAATCAATCAACAAGAAAACATGATTATTGAAGTAGTAGTTAAATTAATTAATCAATCAATTAAATGAACAAAACCAGGCCCCTCAACCTAAAAAACATTCAGACAAATTGAGTTCACAACAGTTGTTAATATGTTAGCTTTGGCGCCCTAATAAATGTTTAGGTTACTATTCCACCAAATTTGAAAAAGAAAAAGGACATATTAATCAATTACACACACAACACAACAGTATATTTAATGATTGATTATTAATATGGGACCTCAAAAAGTTTACATTTATTTTAACTACAGTTAATGATTAGTACTCTAGTTTACTTTATTTAAATTGTATAAAAAAATGAATAAAAAAGTGGAACAAGACATGTAAACCTACCTCGTAAAGAGGGTTTTGTGTTGAGAAGGGTAAAATCATGCTTTCTTTTCTTTCGTTGCTGTTCTGTTTCTTTCTTCTCACGTGCGTCATCCATCATCAGTGTTATGTTACCGTCACTATCACACCTTTCATTTCATTGCTTATAATTAAATTTTTAATTCTATTCTATTTTGTGTTACAAATTGGATTGATAGAAAACTAAACTTTTATGAAACGTAAAATTAAGTTAAATTTTGGTTGAGAACAAAAATTAATATTTTAAATTCTATTTTGTGTTATTAATTTTTATGTGATATAAATCCATATCATTTTTTCTCTAATTTCAATAGAGATAAAATGTTTTTTTCCCTCTAATTTCAATCGAGATAAAATGTTTTTTTTTTAAATCCATATCATTTTTAAATTTTTTCTCTAATTTCAATCTAATTTCAAATAGATTAACAAGTGATTTGAGTAAAACAGTGAGGTATGAATTATACATTTTCATTAGCATGTTTTAATTGATTTTTAGAAGATCTATAATCAATATAAATGTATAGAATTGATTTTTGGTGCTTTTAGGATATTTCTTTTATCAAAAGTGAAATTGATTTTGTCTGATTTTATTTGAAGTTAGAATTTGTAGTTTCTACTTTCATAATTGATTATGAATAATTTTTACACTTGAAATTTATTTTTCAACTCACTTTTACATAAATATATTCAAACATAAATCAATTATGTTAAACTCAATTTTATTAAAATTAATTCTATCGAACTCGATTCTCAATTCTGCTAAAATCAAATCTGTTCAGCGTCAATCCAAACAAGTGATTTAGATAAAATTAAAATGTGAAAATTATAACTGTGGTATTATAATTTCTCTTATTTATATTTTACATAATAGAATAGTATTAATTTCAATTAATTAATAATATCTATTATTTTTAAATTAAACATGCATTAGCAGTGTTTTAAAAATCGGATCGGTCATCAAACCGGTGAGGGTACTGGATCACTGGTTCATCGGTCGAACCACTGGGTCACTGGTCGAACCGCATGACCAAACCAGATTAAACCTGTCATTATAATAAAACTATATAGGTATAAAATCGGTCGAACCGGATCATTCAATCTCTAAAAAAATTATAACTAGCACTTAAAAGCTGATCCATTAACAACATAATCTATAAATAAGGTTCTTAAAAATCACAAATTCAGAAGTTGTGCATTAGGTGCTGAAAATACTAATAATCCATATAGTTTAAGGCTCTTAAAAAGCACAAATATAGTTTGCTCAGCACTTAAAAATCACAAATTTAGTTCAATTTTAAACATAAGTATTACACATAACAAAGTAGTACATATTAAAAGTCTAATTGCAACATAAACTAATTGAGTACTTTAGAACCAAAACACTCAAATATCTATTAAATTTAGTTCCAAGGAGGTAAAATTATCTCAATGTTGGGATCTCCTTCAATATCAAAATCATCTCCGACAAAATCAATCGCATTTGCAACATCTTCCCCATCAATGATATCATTACTTTGGTTGTTTTCTCCGGAGTTAAGTGGTGCATCTCCCTCAACATCAACCTCATCCAAATTTAATTCATCTATAACAACATCAATTTAAAGAATTTAGAAATTGACATATTTTAAGAAATTAAAATAACATAATTGTAATCACAAAAATTAATACCATACCAATATCATTTGAAATAGGTTGGATTGTCATACTAGCAAGATCTTTGCGTAGTGCTAACACCTCCTCAATGGTCAAGAATGGTGGTGAATCCTCCAACACCCAATTAGAATGATCACCAAGTGTTTCAAAATTAATAGGATCATAATTTTGTTTCTTCTTGGTTCTACAAATCATTAACGACAATGTCAAACATAGAAATATCAAACATTCTTAACAAATCTAACAATAATATACATTCTTAACAAACAAACAGTAGCATATTTCTTAACTATAAAACTGTATCATATATTCTTAACCATAGAACCAATATTCATGTCATCAAGTATCAAAACAATAGCATATAAAGCATAATAAGTGCAATACCTATTTTGTAGCCGTAAATTATAACGAACATAAACAAGATCGTTAAGCTTTTGATGCTCCAACCTATTTCTCTTTTTTGAATGAATGTGTTCAAACACACTCCAATTTCGTTCACAACCAGATGCACTACAAGTTTGACTCAAAATTCGAATAGCCAGCTTTTGCAAATTCGGCGCTTCGGTTCCATAAGTGTCCCACCATTGATCTAGAATAATGCATGTGAAAAAAATTAGAAAACATTTTAAAATACATATTGACATTGTACTAAAATGCTTAAAGTTTATCATTTAATTTTACCTGGCAAAACTTCATCTCGGTTTTCTACTGCTGTTGTCCTTCCAAAACTACCTTCACAATTTTTGAATGAAGTCATCTCAGCAGTTAATTTAGATCGCAAGTCCTTACTATCATAAGCATACTTTTCAATGACATCCAAAAGGCCTTGGGTGGTGGACTTGTTTTTTTCATATTCTGGACCAAATCTACAAGATGGATTTAACCAATAACCAGCAGCATGGAGATTTTTCCGAAGTTGTGCATCCCAACGGTTTATCCAAGATCTTCAAATAAGGCTCTACTTTCAACTTATTTCTTCTAAACCTCTTCTCAATCTCCTCTCTTGCTTTATACATATCTCGATATAGATATCCCATAGCCGGCTTATCTTCACTATCAACAATACGCAACACACGTACAAGAGGTTCTGTAATTTTCACTATGTCAGCACATTTAGACCAAAAGCTTGAGTCTAAGACTTGTTCCACAAATTGCTTTGCCTTGACATCTTTGGAATAAGTTGTGGTTGTCCACTCTTTGGATGTTACCATGGCTCTTAGTGCATCTTTATGCGACATAATACTTTGCAATGCAATGAAATTAGTAGCAAAACGGGTTGGAGCAGGACGGAGTATTTCTCTTCCACCTGTATTTTGTCTCATCAAATACAATGCAAAACAATGATTATATATGTATTTGGTAATTTTTGAAGCATGTGACACTGCCTCACTTACTTCATCCAATTTCCCCATGTCTTGCAACATCAAATTAATACAGTATGCTGCGCGAGGAGACCAAAACAACTTAGGAAACTCCTTTCCAACAACTTTCCAGCAGCAAAATAATTTGCAGCATTATCTGTAACAATTTGAACAACATTTTGCGGTCCAACATACAACACTACTTTCTTGAAAAGCTTAAACAATTTTTTTGCAGTTTTAGAAGCACCTGAGGCATCAACAGACTTTATGAAAACAGTTCCTTTGGGGCATTAAACTAAAAAGTTGATAAGAGTTCTCCTACAACGATCAGTCCACCCATCTGCCATAAGAGTACAACATGTATCCTTCCAAATAGAACGATATTGCTCTATCTGTATCTTCACGTTATCAACCCACTTATTTAACAAATTACCACGAAGAGCATGTATGGTAGGAACTTTATATCCAGCACCCATACAACAAAGAGCATCAACTGCAGGTTGAAAATACGGTGAATTTGCAGCATTGAAAGGAATCAATGTATCAATAAACCACCTAGCAATAGCAAGATCACACTTTTCTATCACTTATTTACTTTGCATCACACTTTTTAAAGTAGACTGAGCTCCCAGAGTTGTTCTTGGTAAAAAATAAGTACTAATACGAGCGTCATTCTTTTTAGATGCACCAATTTGCAATTCACCTCCCTCCGCAGTAAATGACTCACTTTCAGCCACATCTGAAGCTTTTATTTTCTTGCTCCGCTCGTTGAAATGTTGTTTCATCTGGAAACGAATTTCAGCAGATACTTTCTTAGAAATTTCAACATTTCCTACTATTTCAGCCAAGTGTTGCTTTACCCTATGAATTTCACCTCCACCAAAAGATTTGTGACAGTACATACAAACAAGAGATTTTCCATCAGGACTTCTAGTACAATGTGCCCAAACTATATCAGTCTTCCCTCTAACATTATTTTGAACTAAACTTTGAGCTGAAGATGCTTCTTGTGATGGTGGTTGTGATGATGGTGTTTCAGAAGATTCCATATTCCCGTAAACACTAATTGATATATGCTAAAAATATATTGAATGATATATTTTTCTACTCTAAAAATAATATTTGACACATAAATAAAATAATATTTAACACATAAACTACATACTAACCTGGTGATGAAGCTTATCAGTCTTTTCTTCTTTGTCTAGAACCTACATAAATTATAAACATGTGATGAATTAAAACTGGCTTTAGCATAACCTACATAAACATGTCCCTTATATGAAACAATTATATAACCATAGGGATTAAACAATTATGTCCCTTAAAAGTGAAACAATTATATAACAATTAGCATAACCCACATCGTTATTATATAAATAATTATTTTCAGATTAAACAATTGTTATCTTTTAAGTTTTAACAAGCATGTCCCTTATATGAAAATGAAAATAGTAAATACATCAATACATAAACACACGGTGGTGCGGCAAGCATGTCAATCTTTTAACTTTTAACAAGCATGTCCCTTACATAAACATTGAATAAAACTACTACAAAGTTTACTCACTTATAGTAGAGAGACAAAGATGGTTAGTATTTAAATTTATAAAGGCTGAAAATAGGATGAAAAGGAAATAAAATAAAGGGAAGAAAACAATGACAGGTAAAGTGAATCGGCTTAGAGTAAATCCATAAAGCAAATATGAAAACATATCAACTCAAGCTAATAATAATAGTGCCCTAGCATTATAAAACCTGAAAAATAAAAACCACTATTATTTGTTCTGCACGTGCAAGCCACTACCTCACGTAACAACAAACAGCACTCAAATAATTATACCGACCATACATTGTTTGACCAACATGCAACATGGAGAAATCATTTCCCACTGCGATCAGATTGATTCACAACAGTTTTTCTATGTCTTTCTTCGATCAAGAAACACACAAATTGAATAAAACTACTACTGTACTACAAGATTGACACTGAATAAAACTACTACTGTACTACAAACACATAGGTTTTCAATTTCAATCTAAACTAACCCTAATTTTTTAACACATATGATAATCAACAATGAGAAAACATACGGTGGTGCGGCAAGATTGATGATGGAGGCGCGGTGGAGGGGAAGAAAGCGTCCGACGACGGAGATTTTAGCAGACGGTTGTTGTTGTTCTTCGTATGGCTGTTGTGTGGCTTATCTCTGCAGATTGAAACAATGATAGGGGTATGCGTGTGGTTGTGTGCTGGAAAATTTTTTTTATTTTTTTTTTAAATTTAAAAAACTCAAAACGACGTCGTTTTGAATGAAATAAAATTTTAAAAAAATAAAAACAATTGAACCACCGGTCCGCACAAACCACCGGTTTTCCCGGTTGACACCGGTTTCCTCTAGTTCGACGACACGGGTGATCCACCAAGCAAACCTGGCCGGTTCCCGATCCAACCGGCCGGTCCGGTCCGATTTTAACAACACCGTGAATTAGTTTATTATAATTATTTTCAAAATATACAAATATTAAATTTGATGAATGATTAATGACAAATAAATATTTGTCTCACATTTAAATTATATTTGCAACAAAATTTATTATAGACTCAATTTTAAAAGGTTGTAAAAAAACGAAAAAAGTTATAATATATATTTAATTTTATGTCGTTAATATTAAAAATAGTGTAACTTTAACTAATTTCTATTATAAATATTTGTCGTGCATATTATTTTTATGATAAATTTAAGTTAGTATATTATGAATATTTTATTTATCTTAAAAAATATATTAAAGAATTAAGTTTATTTAATTTATTAGTGATGTTTATGTCTAGGCCGATAATATATTAAATGCCCCAATAATGCATTTGTGTCATGTAAAACATACTAAGCTCATTACCTATCAACGAACATCAAAGGAAAGGGCCTTCCGATCAAAAGATGAAAATATCACAATGACTTAAGGTAAGTGTATGAGATGGAGACACCGTTCCACCAACCATAGCCCTAAGGTACGCTCTAGGACCTTAGAAACAAGCATGATCATGCCTTTGATCCATGTAAATGATCGAAGGATGAACGTCATATAACATAACGGACTATACCCTAACATATGTTCATTTAGACAATTATCGTCCACAGAAAGGTTACTGACCCTCAAAAACCCTAGAATTCACGTTAGAAAGGAGAGACAAATGTAAAATTACTGCACACACATACTATGTTGAAGAAAAATATCTCTTACCAAGGAAAATTTCTTACTTAGGCGTCAGAGTATTTGTAGGTACCACCCCTCTTCAAGGCGTCAAATCACATTAAGAAAGATTGAGTTTCTTAAACAAACACAAGAAATCCTATTAGATTTTCACGAAAGAGGGAAGAAGGAAAAAAGAAGAAAAATTAGGATTGGTTGTAACTGTTTTTCTATTCACTTTCTCTATTAGGGTTTTACAGATTACAAGTGAATAACAAAAATCAACCTCTCTTAACAACTTGAGAGAGCTGGTCTATTTATAGACTACTAAGCTAAGTTAAGCTACATGTTAACTTAAACAATTGTGCTAAACAAACTGGCCAAATTTGACGTGCTAACAAACCTAGAAATAACGACTACTGCATGCTAGAATATATTTCGACTACAACATGTAGGACTTTAACATCAGCATTTGAATAAACTTCTATAACATGCTTAAATTTTGTCGAACCCTGAAGCTACTCTTGTCAAGAGTAGAGTTCGATCCAAAATCTCACAAATCTCTATCTTGGAACAAACTCTACAACATTAAGGGGACAAACTAGCTTTCTTCATGCAACTTTATCAGCTGCACACAGTGGAAAAACTTGCAGCTTGACAATGTCTTCATGATCATATTAGCAACATTATCTACGGTCGAAGCTTTATCACTTGGACTTCTCCACGCTCGATTATTTCTTTGACGAAAGGAAGTCTCATATCGATGTGCTTGGTTTGCTCGTGATAGGTTGAATTCTTCGAAAAATGTAATTCACTTTGGTTATAATGATTGCTCGACCTTGGGTTTCAACTCCTTAGAAATCCCTTCAAGCCATAATGCTTCTTCCACATCTTTAATGAGGACAATATATTTTGCTTTCCAACTGATTGTTGTGTCAAACATAGTGAAAACATATCCAGAAATAGATTTTCTGGAATCCATACAACCTGCATAAGTAGAGTGGACAAATCCTTCGATCGCTGCTTTGCTCTCATCGCCACAAGCTCCACCATAAACCAGGACTTTATTCAGAGACCCATTTATGTGCCTTTGAATCCACTTCAATGCTTGTCAGTGCGCCTTTTTAGGATTTACTATATACCTGCTTACAAGGCTTACTTCATATGTTATGTCTGGCCTTGTACATGCCATGTCATACATCAAAGAACTACTATACTAGCATATGGAATGTTATTCATATAGGCTCGTTCGACTTCAGTACTAGGATTTTGAGTCATACTCAACTTGAATTGAGGATTTGTCGGTGTTACAATAGGATAGAAAAACACTTAGAAAGGGGGGGTTTGAATAAGTGTAGCTTTAAAAACTTGACAGATAAAAATAAATTGCACAGTTATTTTTATCCTGGTTCGTTGTTAACTAAACTACTCCAGTCCACCCCCGCAGAGATGATTTACCTCAACTGAGGATTTAATCCACTAATCGCACGGATTACAATGGTTCTCCACTTAGTCAGCAACTAAGTCTTCCAGAGTCTTCTGATCACACACTGATCACTCCAGGAACAACTGCTTAGATACCCTCTAAGACTTTCTAGAGTATACTGATCCACACGATCACTCTAGTTACAACCTGCTTAGATAACCTCTAAGACTTCCTAGAGTATACTGATCCACACGATCACTCTAGTTCCTTACAACTTAATGTAATCAATTCAAGAGTATTACAATTGCTTCTTAAAAGCTATAATCACAAACTGTGATATTTCTCTTAACGTTTAAGCTTAATCTCACTAATATATTACAACAGCAATGTAGTGAGCTTTGATGAAGATGAAGATTCTGAGCTTTGATTTGAACAACGTTTCAGCAAGTTGATATTCACAGAATAGGTGTAGAATTCGTTAACCTTGCTTCTCATTAGAACTTCATATTTATAGGCATTGGAGAAGATGACCGTTGAGTGCATTTAATGCTTTGCGTGTTCCGTACAGCATCGCATTTAATGTTATACGCTTTTGTCAACTACCTCGAGCCTTGTTCACGCTGTGTCTACTGACGTAGCCTTTAATAGCTTTTAACGTTCCTTTTGTCAGTCAACGTAGCCTGCCACTTGTACTTCCTTCTGATCTGATGTTTGTGAATACAACGTTTGAATATCATCAGAGTCAAACAGCTTGGTGCATAGCATCTTCTGATCTTCTGACCTTGAAGTGCTTCTGAGCGTGATACCATCAGAACTTCAGTGCTTCTGATCTCATGTTCTTCTGATGCTTCCATAGACCCATGTTCTGATTCTGCTTCGACCATCTTCTGATGTCTTGCCAGACCATGTTCTGATGTTGCATGTTGAACCCTTTGAGACACAGCTTCTGAGCGCTGAATTATGCATACTCTTTATATATTTCCTGAAAAGGAAATTGCATTGGATTAGAGTACCATATTATCTTAAGCAAAATTCATATTATTGTTATCATCAAAACTAAGATAATTGATCCGAACAAATCTTGTTCTAACAATCTCCCCCTTTTTGATGATGACAAAAACATATATAAATGATATGAATTTGCGATCAGAAAGAGCAGACGGCAAAAGACAAATTACACAGCTATAGCATAAGCATATGAATATGTCTCCCCCTGAGATTAACAATCTCCCCTGAGATAAATAATCTCCCCCTGAAATAAATACTCGAAGAACTTTAATAAAAGACTTCCCTGATTATTTCGGTAGAGACGATCACATAAGCTTCTGTCTTTAGAGAATTCATAGCTTCTGACTTCTGCTTCCATTGGACAGCTTCAGAACTAGAATTTCTTTAGATCCTTAGAATACTCACAGCTTCTGATTCCTGCTTCCATCTAGGACAGCTTCAGAACTTGAATTTCTTTGATCTTCAGAATATTCACAGCTTCTGATTTCTGCTTCCAGTTAGGACAGCTTCAGAACTTGAGTTTTCTGGATCTTTAGAACATTCACAGCTTCTGATTTCTGCTTCCCTCGGATAGCTTCAGAGCTTTGAATTTCTACCAACATCACTTCATGCTAGATTTGTATCAGAACATTGTTGAATGTACCAGAGCATCATCAGAGCATCTCTACATCCTGAAATGTTACAGAACAAAAACTAAACGACAAAAGTCAGCATGAACGAGTCAGAACATAAAATGTATATTAGAACACATGATATGTATCAGAGCCATATAGGCTAAAATAATGTTATCAGAGCAAATAGAATTTTGTCAGAGCAAATAGACAAATATGGATCAAATTCTATTATCAGTGCTTCTGATTCATTCTTCTTTCTTGCTTCTGATTTCTGAAGCTTGACAGCACTCAGCTTGCTTCAGTTTCCATGAGTTTATTCTTTTTTCAGAATAACACTTCTTATGGTTTTGCTTCTTGTGTTTGCTTTGAAGATTCTCTTCACTTCTTTATACCTGCAAAACACTTAAACTATATAGAACTTGCAGTTCTTTTTAGTAAATGTGTGGGAGCTTTACCCAGCAACTGATAGATTAATCAAATCATTTATCATTTATCTTCTCCCCCTTTTTGTCATAACATCAAAAAGGATACATCAAAAAGGATATATCACTGGAATGTAAAGTCAAAGAAACTTTTCATTGATAATCAAAAGATATTACAAAAGGTTCCTATGTTTAACAAGCAGATGCAACAAGGAAAGAAAACTACTAAGACCAAAGACTAAGACCCTAGCTAAGACAAAATCTGCGCCAGCATGTCTTGAACCCTGTCATAATTTACTGCTTCTTGGGCTTCCAGGCGAGGGGTCAGGGAGACTTGATTCTGATGCAGATCTTCCACAATCTCTATCAGAAACAACATTCTCAGCAGGTGAAGATGAAGAGATTTCTTTGGAATGGGTTGAGGGAGAGGAAAGGTTAGATGAAGAGGAAGTTGAGTCTTGAAGATAAAAAGATGAGGAAGAAGATGGAGATGATGGAGGGCTTTCACCAGGGGGTTGAAACACACGTCTAGAATAGTTTCCAGACAACTTTGCTTCGAATGGATTCACCTTGAGAGGGTCATAGGTGATCTTTATCTTTTTGGGTTTGGACGAAGATGTTTCAACAGCTTTTCTCTTTTTGTTTTGATCATTTTCATGGTTTCCTGGGCTTGATGAAGAGTTCATGATGGATTTGCAGAGAATGAACAGCTAGGGTTTGATATGAATGCAAAAAAAATAGAGAAGGAAAAACAAAGACAGAGTGTAATAGAGAAACTATGAGAGGGAAGGAGAAGCTTTTGAAGAGTATTTAAAAGAAAATAAAATGAAACAAATGATGGATAGCATTTAATGTTACGTGACATGAGGAGAGATAATAAAGACAAATGAGGTGACTAGCACAGTTACCTATGGTCGGCGTCCCTTCAACTGCACGCGCGCTTATCCATGAACAGTAACGACAGGTTTACCATCCCGAGATAAAACGTTACAGCTGTTTTGCTTTAAAAGAGGTTCTGAATCAACTTAGACAATGAAACGTTAGTAATAACTGAATCATAATTTCTAAAAGATTTCAATCAGAACTTCTGATTAAAAAATCCACATTCATTTCAGAAGATACTCATACGTAAGAACTTCTCATCTTCTCATTCTGGGCATAAATCCATACTGATGTTCTTCAGAATGAACTTAAACCTATCTTCAGCCAGGGGTTTTGTAAAGATATCAGCCCATTGATGGTCTGTATCCACAAAGTTTAAAGATATAACACCCTTCTGAACATAGTCCCTTATGAAATGATGTTTAATCTCAATATGTTTAGCCTTTGAATGAAGAATAGGATTCTTAGATAAACATATAGCAGAAGTATTATCACAGAATATAGGAATGTTACTCTCATATATCTGATAATCTTCTAACTGACTCTTCATCCAGAGCATCTGTGTACTGCAACCAGCAGCAGCGGCATATTCTGCTTCTGTTGTTGATAGAGCAATAGTAGCTTGCTTCTTGCTATACCAGGAGATCAAATGACTTCCAAGAAATTGGCAACTTCTTGAAGTACTCTTTCTTTCAATTCTGTCTCCAGCATAGTCAGCATCGCAGAATCCTACTAAGTTGTATTCTTTAGATTTTCTGTAAACTAAGCCAACATTAGTAGTACCTTTCAGATACCTTAGAATTCTCTTAACAGCAGTTAAATGAGATTCTCTAGGATCTGATTGGAATCTAGCACACAAACAAACACTGAACAGAATGTCAGGTCTAGAAGCAGTCAAATATAGAAGAGATCCAATCATACCTCTGTATAACTTCTGATCTACCTTCTTACTTACCTCATCCTTACCTAGGATGCATGTTGGATGCATAGGAGTTTTGGCTTCTTTACAGTCTAGAAGATTAAACTTCTTCAGAAGTTCCTTCACATACTTGGTTTGGTGAACATACGTTCCTTCTGATGTTTGATTTATTTGTATTCCAAGGAAATACTTGAGTTCTCCCATCATGCTCATTTCAAACTCAGCCTGCATAGACTCAGCAAACTCCTTTCCAAGTGTAGCATTAGATGTTCCAAAAATAATATCATCTACATATATTTGACAAATTAAAGTATCCCTTTTAAAGGTTTTACAAAAGAGAGTAGTGTCCACTTTTCCTCTAGTGAAACCATTATCCAGAAGGAAAGAACTTAAGCGTTCATACCAAGCTCTGGGAGCTTGTTTCAATCCATACAACGATTTCTTTAGTTTAAAAACATGATTAGGAGACATAGAGTCTTCAAAACCAGGAGGTTGATGGACATAAACTTCTTCATCTATATAACCATTTAAGAAGGCACTCTTAACATCCATCTGATAGAGAGTGATGTTATGTTGAGTGGCAAATGAAATTAATAGACGAATAGATTCTAACCTGGCCACTGGTGCAAAGGTTTCTGTATAGTCAATCCCTTCTTGCTGACTATAACCCTGAGCCACCAGTCTGGCTTTGTTCCTTACCACTTCACCTTTCTCACTGAGCTTGTTTCTGAAGACCCATTTTGTACCGATTATATTGAATCCATCTGGTCTAGGAACAAGATCCCAAACATCATTCCTTGTAAACTGATTCAGTTCTTCTTGCATAGCAATTATCCAGTCTGGATCTTCTAGAGCATGATCAACAGAAGTTGGCTCGATCAAAGATACAAGACCTAATTGACAGTCTGCATTGTTCTTAAGGAATGCTCTTGTTCTGATTGGATCATCCTTCTTCCCAAGAATGACATCTTCTGAATGACCAGAGATGAGTCTGGATGATCTTCTGACAGATGGTTCTTCAGAAATGTTTAGATTCTCCAGAGAAGCTGATACTTGATCTTCAGATTCTTTGCTTCTGAGAAGCTCTGCTTCTGATGCGTTGCTTCTTGGCTCAACAACTTCTGATATATCAATATCACAATCTGCAAAATTATCAAACTGCTTTGGTTTTTCAGAACCAAGCTTATCATCAAACCTGATATTGATTGATTCTTCCACAACCAATGTTTCAGTATTGTATACTCTGTAGCCTTTTGAGCGTTCAGAATATCCAAGAAGGAAACATTTTTGTGCTTTGGAATCAAACTTACCAAGATGATCTTTAGTGTTCAGAATAAAGCATACACATCCAAAAGGATGGAAATATGAAATGTTGGGCTTTTTATTCTTCCACAATTCATAAGGAGTTTTATTTAGAATAGGTCTGATAGAGATTCTATTCTGAATATAGCATGCAGTGTTTATTGCTTCTGCCCAGAAATGCTTAGCCATATTGGTTTCATTGATCATGGTTCTGGCCATTTCTTGCATAGTCCTATTCTTTCGTTCTACAACTCCATTTTGCTGTGGAGTTCTAGGACAAGAGAAATCATGGGCAATACCATTTTCTTTGAAGAATTCTTCAAAGAATCTGTTCTCAAATTCACCACCATGATCACTTCTGACCTTTATGATTTTACACTCTTTTTCAGATTGGATCTGAATGCAGAAATCAAAGAACACTGAATGAGTCTCATCCTTGTGTTTCAAGAATTTTACCCACGTCCAGCGACTATAATCATCTACGATGACTAATCCATATTTCTTCCCTCTGACAGATGCTGTTTTGACTGGGCCAAACAGATCAATGTGCAAGAGTTCTAATGGCCTTGAGGTAGAAACAACATTCTTGGACTTGAATGCAGGTTTGGAGAACTTGCCCTTCTGACATGCTTCACAAAGAGCATCTGATTTGAATTTCAGATTAGGGAGTCCTCTGACAAGATCCAGTTTGTTAATCTGAGAAATCTTTCTCAAACTAGCATGACCTAATCTTCTGTGCCAGACCCACTGCTCTTCAGAAACAGACATAAGACAAGTCACCTTCTGACTCATAAGATCTTGCAGATCTGTCTTATAAATGTTGTTCTTCCTCTTGCCTGTAAATAGGATTGAGCCATCCTTCTGATTTACAGCCTTGCAAGACTTTTGATTAAAGATTATATCATAACCATTGTCACTCAATTGACTGATAGATAAGAGGTTATGTGTTAATCCTTTTACAAGAAGTACATTAGAAATGGAAGGAGAGTTACCAGACTTTATAGTTCCAGAGCCAATTATCTTGCCCTTCTGATCTCCTCCAAACTTGACTTCTCCACCAGACTTAAGCACCAGGTCTTGGAACATAGACCTTCTTCCTGTCATGTGTCGTGAGCATCCAGAGTCCAGGTACCATGACATGTTGTGCTTTGTCCTTTTTACAGCCAAGGATATCTGCAATAGGAATAATCTTATCCTTAGGTACCCACATCTTCTTGGGTCCTTTCTTGTTAGATTTTCTCAAGTTCTGATTGAACTTGGGTTTAACATTGTAAGCAATAGGAGGAACAGCATGATAATTCTTAATGTGAGTTTCATGATATTTCCTAGGTTGTGTCACATGCTTTTTGGTGTGTGTTATGTGAAAACTTTGAGCATGTGAAGTGTGCCTAATATCATGGGAGTGGCCATACTTGAACTGATCATACAATGGCTTGTATGTGAATTTCATTTCATCAACAGGTT
This sequence comes from Vicia villosa, assembly GCF_029867415.1. NCBI lineage: Eukaryota > Viridiplantae > Streptophyta > Magnoliopsida > Fabales > Fabaceae > Vicia > Vicia villosa. Next base: position 15,492,258 of record NC_081184.1, on the reverse strand, counting down.
CAAGTTTGTATGGGGTTTCACCCTCAAAACCAATGCCGACTCTTTTGTTTCCAGACACAGCATATATCATAGAAGCTAGCTGACTTCTGCCAATACTTTTAGATAAGAACTTCCTGAAACTTAAATCATATTCTTTCAGAATATGGTTTAGACTAGGAGTGGATTTTTCTGAATCAGAAGGAGATCCAACATTATTGGATAATTTTAAAAGTTTTTCTTTTAATTCAGAATTTTCCAACTCAAGCTTCTTTGTTTCAAATTCAAATAGCTTTTTCAGCTTTTTGTATTTGAGACTAATCTGAGACTTGAATTCCAGAAGTTCTGTTAGACCGGAAACTAACTCATCTCTAGTAAGTTCAGAAAATACCTCTTCAGAATCTGATTCTGATGTAGATTCTGATCCGTCATCTTCTGTCGCCATCAGCACATAGTTAGCCTGCTCATCTTCAGAGTCTGAATCATCTTCTGACTCATCCCAGGTTGCCATAAGACCTTTCTTCTTATGAAACTTCTTCTTGGGATTTTCCTTCTGAAGTTTTGGACATTCATTCTTGAAGTGTCCTGGCTCATTGCATTCATAGCACATGACATTCTTCTTGTCAAATCTTCTGTCATCAGAAGATTCTCCACGTTCAAATTTCTTTGAACTTCTGACGCCTCTGAACTTCCTTTGCTTGTTCTTCCAGAGTTGATTTAGCCTTCTGGAGATCAAGGACAGTTCATCTTCTTCTTCAGATTCTGATTCTTCAGGATCTTCTTCTCTAGCCTGAAAAGCGTTAGTGCATTTCTTGATATTGGATTTTAATGCAATAGACTTACCTTTCTTTTGAGGCTCATTTGCGTCCAGCTCTATTTCATGGCTTCTCAAGGCACTGATAAGCTCTTCCAGAGAAACTTCATTCAGATTCTTTGCAATCTTGAATGCAGTCACATAGGACCCCATCTTCTGGGTAAGCTTCTGATGATCTTCTTTACGTGATCAGCCTTGGTGTATCCCTTGTCGAGAACTCTCAATCCAGCAGTAAGAGTTTGAAATCTTGAAAACATCTTTTCAATGTCTTCATCATCCTCCATCTTGAAGGCTTCATACTTCTGGATTAAAGCGAGAGCTTTAGTCTCCTTGACTTGAGCATTTCCTTCATAAGTCATTTTCAAGGACTCATATATGTCATAGGCCGTTTCCCTGTTAGATATTTTCTCATACTCAGCATGAGAGATAGCATTCAGCAAAACAGTTCTGCATTTATGATGATTCCTGAAAAGCTTCTTCTGATCATCACTCATTTCTTGCCTTGTCAGCTTTACGCCACTGGCATTTACTGGATGTTTGTAACCATCCATCAGAAGATCCCATAGATCACCATCTAGACCAAGAAAGTAACTTTCCAGTTTATCTTTCCAGTATTCAAAGTTTTCACCATCAAATACCGGCGGTCTAGTATAACCATTGTTACCGTTGTGTTGCTCAGCAGAGCCAGATGTAGATGCAGGTGTAGACTTTTCAGTTTCATCAACCATCTTTTACTGAAGCGTTTTTCTCTTCCTGAATCTTTTCTAAACACGGTTAAGTGCTTGCACCTTAGAACCGGCGCTCTGATGCCAATTGAAGGATAGAAAAACACTTAGAAAGGGGGGGTTTGAATAAGTGTAGCTTTAAAAACTTGACAGATAAAAATAAATTGCACAGTTATTTTTATCCTGGTTCGTTGTTAACTAAACTACTCCAGTCCACCCCCGCAGAGATGATTTACCTCAACTGAGGATTTAATCCACTAATCGCACGGATTACAATGGTTCTCCACTTAGTCAGCAACTAAGTCTTCCAGAGTCTTCTGATCACACACTGATCACTCCAGGAACAACTGCTTAGATACCCTCTAAGACTTTCTAGAGTATACTGATCCACACGATCACTCTAGTTACAACCTGCTTAGATAACCTCTAAGACTTCCTAGAGTATACTGATCCACACGATCACTCTAGTTCCTTACAACTTAATGTAATCAATTCAAGAGTATTACAATTGCTTCTTAAAAGCTATAATCACAAACTGTGATATTTCTCTTAACGTTTAAGCTTAATCTCACTAATATATTACAACAACAATGTAGTGAGCTTTGATGAAGATGAAGATTCTGAGCTTTGATTTGAACAGCGTTTCAGCAAGTTGATATTCACAGAATAGGTGTAGAATTCGTTAACCTTGCTTCTCATCAGAACTTCATATTTATAGGCGTTGGAGAAGATGACCGTTGAGTGCATTTAATGCTTTGCGTGTTCCGTACAGCATCGCATTTAATGTTATACGCTTTTGTCAACTACCTCGAGCCTTGTTCACGCTGTGTCTACTGACGTAGCCTTTAATAGCTTTTAACGTTCCTTTTGTCAGTCAGCGTAGCCTGCCACTTGTACTTCCTTCTGATCTGATGTTTGTGAATACAACGTTTGAATATCATCAGAGTCAAACAGCTTGGTGCATAGCATCTTCTGATCTTCTGACCTTGAAGTGCTTCTGAGCGTGATACCATCAGAACTTCAGTGCTTCTGATCTCATGTTCTTCTGATGCTTCCATAGACCCATGTTCTGATTCTGCTTCGACCATCTTCTGATGTCTTGCCAGACCATGTTCTGATGTTGCATGCTGAACCCTTTGAGACACAGCTTCTGAGCGCTGAATTATGCATACTCTTTATATATTTCCTGAAAAGGAAATTGCATTGGATTAGAGTACCATATTATCTTAAGCAAAATTCATATTATTGTTATCATCAAAACTAAGATAATTGATCAGAACAAATCTTGTTCTAACAACAATAGGCTTTGAGTTCGACATACCAAATTTGTTGAGAATATTCTTCTGGTATGTCTCTTGAGATACGCATAATCTTGACTAATTTCTATCTCTCCGGATGTCAATCCCAAGAATTCTGGAGGCAGCTCTGAGATCCTTCATGTCGAACTCCTTATCGAGTTCAACCTCCACCTTTATTATATCCTCGACAGGGTTGCTTGCTATGAGGATGACATCCATATAAAGCAAAAAAATAATGAGGGAATTTCCCAGTCAAAATCTGAAATAAACATTGTGGTCGATGTGCCTTGTAATGGAACCTATGTATGCCATGAACTTATCGAATATCCTAATCCATTGCCGAGGAGATTGTATCAGTTCATATAAATATCAATTCAGCTTGCACACATAATCTTCCTTTCCCTTTTCTATATACCCTTCAGGTTGCCTCATCTGTCTCATTTAGATCACCACACAAGAAAGTAATTTTCACATTCATTTCTATGTCAAACTTTGCCACCATGGCAAGCACCATTCGAATGGATATGTGCTTCACAACAGGTGATAATACATCATTGAAGTAAACTCTTTCTTTCTAAGTAAACCCCCTAGCAACCAATCTTGTCTTGTATCTCTTAGACATCACTCTTTCGATTCCTTCCTTAACCTTGAAAATCCACTTAAAGCTTACTAACCCGACCCCTGCAAGTTTCTTTATCAGCTCCCTAGAGTTATTATCATGGAGAGATATCATCTCATTATTCATAGCGTTCAGCCCTTCAGTCTTATATCGACTTCTCACAACTTCCTTGTAGTCTCCAATCTTCATCAAAGACCTCACTTGTAGAGATTATGGCACAAGCTATGAGATCTGCATAACAAGTCTCTGAGGTGGCTTGGTTAAACTTCTCGACTTGTCTCTAGACAACAAGTAATCATTTTCAATTTCCTCATCTTCATCGGTAACTTATGCTTCTTCTTTGACTTCATATGGGTTATGCAATTAAACATCACTATGCTCCACGTCAACAAGAATCTCTTCATGTTCCAGCTCCTCTTCAGAAATTTCTGCATTTAGGCAAGAATCATCAGTTTTCTTGAACGCCATTTCTACTTCATTGAAAATTGCGTTTTAACTTGTGATACACCTTCCGTAACCTGGATCTAGGCACCCAGTCTAAAAGCCTTGTCTCCACCAGATTATCCCATGAACATGCATCTTAGAGCTCTAGGTTCGACCTTGTCTTGCCTAATGTGAGCATAGGCTACACAGCCAAATACTCTAAGTCTGTCGTGATAAGGTGGATATTTTGACCAAACTTCTTCAGGTGTCTTCATCCCCAAGATAATCGAGGGACATCTATTTACGAGATATACTATTGTTGAAACAACCTCAGCCCAAAACACTTTCTCCAATCCAACATAACCAACATGCATTTAAATGTTTACAAAATATTTCGATTAAACTTTTTAGCTAAACCATTTTGCTGGGGAGTACTTGTAGTAGTTTTGTGCCTTGCAACACCTGATGCATCACCCTAGCTGTCGCAATCCGCATTGTAAAATTAAAGACCATTGTCGGTCCTCAACATCTTAACCTTCCTGCTAGTTTTGTTTTTGACCAGAGTCTTCCAACTTTTGAAATTTTCAAAAGTTTCATCTTTAACTTTCTGACTGAATACACACAACTTTCGTGAGTAATCATCAATAATGGATAAAAAATATCTTGCACCTGAGTTTGAGGTATTTTTTTGCCGGCGACGAAAGAATAGTATGAATATAATCAAGGGATCTATGTATTCTTTGTTTATCTTTGTGATCTTCACTCTGGAAGATTTACCAAATACATAAGGTTCATAAAACTCCAGTTTTTTGACCTTGTCACCATATAGCAGATTTTTTTACCATGCCTCTTTCACTGACGTGACCAAGTCTCTTGTGTTATAGCTCAGTCTTCGACACGGGTTTTATGGACACCACATCTGTTAAACCACTTACAACCTCAGTCTCAAGGGTATACATGCCTTGCCTTTTGATGCCTCTCACAACTTCCTTCGGCCCCTTCATTACCCTTAGGATACCTTGCTCTCCTTTGAAAACATATCATTTCTTGTCGAATTCACCAAGAGAAATAAAACTTCTCTTCAGATCAGGTACATACAAGACACCAATCTATAACTTTATTGACTCATCGTGGAGTTTGATTCTTATAGATACAATTCCTGCAATTTTGCAGGCTTTGTTGTTTCCCAGCAGCACTGACCCACTATCTTGATCATAAAATTCCTCAAACACATATTTGTTTGAATTCACGTCCCAAGTGCAACCTGAATAAGAAATAGTTCTCGAAACTACAAGAACATCATATGATTCAAAATGATCTTGCATAATGGCTGCATTACCAGTGTCCTTACAACCATGATTGTTCTGTCGATCAGGGCACACCTTTTGTGCGTGACCTTCCTTCTTACAGGGATAACACCTAATTGCAGAAGTATCACCCCCATAAGATTTCTGCTGACATTTACCCTTCTTCTTTTCAAACTTACCATCTTTCTTTAAGAATTTCCCCTTAACAAACAAACCTTCACCAACAGACAATGATTTATGCTCCTTTTGTTCGTTCAAATCCTTAGAGTGCAAGGTCGATTGAAAATTTTCAAATGTAAGGGAATTTATTCCATACAAGAGAGTTTCTTTGAAGTGAGCATGCGATTTAGGTAAAGAACACAACAATAATTACATGCAATCTTCATCATCGATACTAACCCCGATATTCTCCAAATCAAGAATCAGCTTGTTGAACATATCCAACTGCTTCGTCAAGACTTTATCTTGACTCATCTTGAATGAATACATAGCTTGCTTAAAGTAGAGGCGATATACCAACAATTTGTTCATGTACAAACTTTTGAGTTTCGACAATACACCCGTTGCCGTTTTCTCCTTCGACACCTATCGAAGAACCTTATCACCATGACTCAATACGGTGGCGATGTGGGATTTCTCTACCATAGTCGTTTCTCCTTATCTATTAGCACAACATCCATTGTTGCGGATCCCTTCAACGCTTCTATCAAACACTGTTGAACCAAAAGGGCTTGCATCTTCAAGCGCTACAAACTAAAATCATCCACACTAGTGAATTTCTCAATCTCATACTTTTTTGATGGCATTTTCTTCTCCATGCTCACCGCACATGTTTGTTGTATCAGAGTGTTGTTAAGAACAAACCAAATCTATGAGAAAGATTTATATTCTTCTCCCTATTAGGTTTTCATGAAAGAGTAAAGAGGGAAGAAGAAGAAAAGCTAGGATTGGTTGTAACTATTCTTCTATTCACTTTCTCTATTAGGGTTTACGGATTACAAGTGAATAACAATAATCAACCTCTCTCAACAACTTGAGAGAACTAGAGTATTTATAAACTACTAAACTAACTTAAGCTATAAGCTAACTTAAAAAATTAGGCTAAAAAAATAGGTCAAATTCAACATGCTAACAAACCTAGCAATATCGATTAATACATGCAATAACATATTTTGACTATAACATGCTTTAACTCTGTTGAACCTAGAAGCTATCCTCGTCGAGACTAGATTTAGATCCAAAATCTCACAAATATAGTAGCACATACCATTACGTTTGTATTAAACAACAATAGGTAAAGGTTATGGTCAGGGGTTCGATATCGGTGTCAGAATATTAATGCAGATTTTAATACATTTCACCACAGTTCTAAGTCCCAACCATGGTAAAAGACTCAGCACACAATATTTTCTTATGTTCCTAGTATCCAACTGTGGTGATATGCTTACTTGAGTTTATTATAACTTATGTGGAATACTTATTTCACAAATAGCTCACTAAACATATAACCTTTCAATATGAGTTAGAAATCAATAATATGACAATTTAAGTTATAAATTACACTAATCAATTTTGTACGAGCTTTTTACAACCTGTTATTCGCATTTTGCTCTGTAATGATTAGAACTTGTTTTAGTGCTTTCGATTCTTTAGATAACACTTCCTTCACCTCTAGTTCATTTGCAAAATATTATTTACTCTGTAGATAAAATTAGAGGTGAAGGAAGTGATAGATGACGAACTAGAAGCATTGGACCGAGTTTTAACCATTAAAGAGTAAGATACGAATAATAGACTGTAAAAATCTCGTAAAACATTGATAAGTATAAGTTGTTTTCTAATATAACTTAACAACTCATATTATAATTTTCTAATTCAATTTGAAGATTATATATATTCAACGAAGGGTTGAAAAAAATACTATTATGCTAAAACCACATACGATATAATAAACTCATCTTCTATGAACGCAACGAAAGATGCAATGTACAACAACATAGAACTTTTATATCCAACAACATACTTTAAACAACATACAACCTAGCTCAACAAAAACAAAACCATCAAAAACATGCAACTTTTGTCAACAACAACTACCTTAAACAACATACAAATTTTATCAACAAAAACAAAGAAATCAACAACATATAACTTTTATCATCAACAACATGCCCTAAACAACATATAACTTTTATCATCAACAACATACACTAAACAACATAGAACTTTTATCAACAACCACATAACTTAAATAACATACAACTTTCCTCAACATAAACAAAATCATCAACAACATACAACTTTTATCATCAACAACATACCCTAAACAACATATAACTTTTATCAACAAAAACAAAATCATCAAGAACATATAACTTTTATAAACAACAACATATTATAAATAACATACAACATAACTCAACAACATACCCTAAACAACGTAGAACTTTTATCAACAACATCATAACTTAAACAACATATGACTTTTGTCAACAACGTGAAGATGGAGTGAAAGGTGGAAACATCTACGTACTTGAAATGTGAAGAGAAAGTAAAAGAAATATGTTTCGTGTAAAATATTTCCTTGGTATGCAATCATTCATAGAGTAAGGCGTGAGAGACTATTAGTGTATTGTTAAGAGAGATACGATTGTCTGTCCTGAAAGAGCAAAATATCGCTTAAATATAAGTTATATTATTTACGACGACTGAATAAAATACTTGTGATTAAATATAAGTACATTTCACAATGGTTGCTACTTTAGACTGTGGTGAAAGCTATTCCGACGAAGTACATTTCACAATATAAGTACATTTCAAACGAAGTAGGTTTTTTAGTAGGTTAATAGGCCAATCAGATTTTTGAAAAGGCTATGCCCAGACTTAAAAATATGCCTATGATAGGTTATAAGCCAGACTTTGAAATTTTTAGTTAGTCAGACTCAGCTCGGCCCAGCTTATTCTCACTCCTAATCATTCCCAAAAAAATAGTACAAAATACAAATAAATTTTTAACAAAAGTCTAATTACAACATAAACTGAATAACAATATAATTGTAGTGTCTAATAAATTTAATTTCAATGAGACCAAGTAGTTTCAAATAAGTTTTGAATAATGTCTTACTTATATTTTAATTTAATTTTTTTAAAAAAATCAAAATGATGATATTTTGTTTGAGATGCATTTAACTTGTCGATTTTTCAAAACTGCCGATTCATCGATTTTTTTATCGAATGGACCAGTTCTAACCGGTTTCCACCGATTCAGTAATTCGATCAGACCAATAACCCTTCTATTTTTTATTCAACTTTAAAATAATAACTCGTATGTATTCTTGCATTTCTTCTCCAATTTATTTTGGTAATAAATAACACTACTCTTATTTAAGATCAATTTAAATCTAAACTGTTAAGAGTCTCACATCGAACAATATATAGCCTAAATATGTGCTTATAAGTGAGGGCAATCATAACCCTACTAGTTGGTTTTGTAGGGTTGAGTTATGCCTAACCACATTTCTTAACATGGTATAAGAGCCTCATTTAAGATCCAGTGGGCCACCTATTATGGTTTCCGCTATAGGGTCACCCACCATTTATTTCCACGCTCCCAGTTGTCTAGTTCTAGGCATGAGATGTAACGCCCGGAAATTCAATTATTCACTTAATTTAGACGTTTGGAGTGCTTAGTGAAATTTTCGCATTTTGGAACGATTTAGTCTGTATTAGTTCGGGATAGCGGATCCATAATTAATCGAGATTTTTAATATTTTTAGTAGAAATATTACTTGAGTGTCGGTATTATTTTGGGAATTTTCTAAATAAATAAAATTAGACCGTAAAATAAGAGTTAACGAGTAAATTAGGAGTTTAATAAAATAAGTAGTTGGGCTGGGTGCTAGGCACATGTGTTATGAGAGAGGTGACCCAAATTGAATATTAGAGAGGTATTATATTAGGTTTAGGAACATTGAGTCACAACACCAATTAGAAGAACAAGTAGCTGAGGAGGAAGAAAATAGGAGAGTAGCAGTGCACACGTGAGGAAGAGATTTTTGGGGATTTTCGATCGGGACGATTTAGAGCAACCTTCGGTCCAAAGGTAAGGGTGGGGTTCTTGCTCTATAAATAGGGACATGATAGATTTTATGTGGGTTTTGGAAATTTTATTCTCTCTGTTGTGTCAATCGGATTTTTCTGTTATATACGAAGGATTTGTATGATTTCTGTGTCGAAACTTGGTGTTGAAACTGTTTGTGAATTGTGAAATTATGTTGTAACTGTGTTACTTGGATTGAAATTATGATCGATGATGAAGATATAATTTATGTGTTGATGTTGATAAATTTTGTTGGAGTTGGAAGTGGAACCGTAATTAAAATAAAACTGGAAGAAGAAGAAGGGACCGTGGGGACGGGCGTCCTTTATGCAACACAAGTGGGAGAACCCACTATGAAAGGAAGGAGGCGGGCGGCCCAGGTAGTGGGGGCGGACGCCCTTAGTGGCCTAGGGGGCCGGGGTCTCCATGTGGAGACAAATGTCCCTTTTAGTGGAGACGGTGGCCACCCATGTTCATTGCGGATAGACCAATTTTTTTTATATGACTAATATTAAATGATTTTTTCTTTACCCACCTCCCTATGGGGGTCACCCCCAGCGAAAACCCCATTTTACCCCGCTTCGGAAATGCATTTCCGAAATATTTTTTTTCTAAATTTTTCCAGACTTCGGAAGTGCATTTCCGAAAAAATCCCAAAAATTGGGATTTTGACTAATTCGGAGATGCATCTCCGAAACAACAAAAAAAAATCTAAAAAAATCCCAAAAATTAATTTTAGGATATTAATTAATTCAATTATCATAAATTTAATATAATTTATGAGTAATGAATAATAATAATTATATATTTTTATATAATTTATGAGTTATGAATAATAATTATTATATATTTCTATTTTGATTCATATTTTAAAATTTAAAATAATTTTAATTAAAATAATTAAAATAATTTCACTTACAAAATGAGTTATAATTTTTTATTTATATATTTATAATAATTATTATATATTTATATATTTATAAAAATAATTAAAAAAAAGAGTGTTTTAATTTATATATTTATATAATAATTATAATAATTATTATATATTTATAAAAAATATTATATATTTATATAATAATTATCATATATTAATTATAAATATATTTATACATTTATATAATAATTATAAAAATTAAAACAATGAGTGTTTTAATTTATAATATATATATTATATTTATATTTATATATTATATTTAATTTTAAATAATTCAAAATTTACTTATGAAATTAAGATGTTTTTGATTTATATAAGTTAGTAAAATAATTTTTAACTTCAAAATTGTTTAGGAAATTTTATACCTATTAATTGTATTGATTCACATTGATTTTATACCTATTAATTGTATTGATTCACCTTGATTTTAATTTTTTAATAATTATTGAATTCTTTCGGAAGTGTATATCCGAAACATTCCAAGACCTATTTGGTCTTGGAATATTTCGGAAGTGTATATCCGAAGACACCCCCTCCCAAAAAAAATTCGGAAGTGTATATCCGAAGACACCCCCCTCCCAAAAAAAAGGTGTTTTCGGAAATGCATTTCCGAAAACCCAAAAAATGGGGTGTTTTCGGAAATGCATCTCCGAAAACACCTTTTTTTCGTATTTTCGGAAGTGTATTTCCGAAATAAGACAAATTTTGAAAAAAAAATAAACGTTTCGGAAATGCATTTCCGAAGTGAGGGTATTTTGGGTTTTTCACCAGAGGTGACCAAGAAAAGAGGGAGGTGGGTAAAGAAATTTTCATATTAAATATCATAACCAAGTATATAATTAGAGTGAATTTAGTCTTAATCAGTTTAGTAACATTAGGATAATTTAACATGATGAAAATGAATTTAGCATAACCTATTTTATAAGGATTGTAATTAGTTAATGGCAGTAGCAGAGAAGTAGTTAGTAACAGTAAAAATTACTACCAATAGCCAAATTGATTAGAAGGGTAAATAAAATTCCATGTTGTAGAGGAAGAGTTGTATAGCAGTAGCAGGAATTTTGATATAGCAGTGCAGGTAAATATAAATATAAATATATATATATATATATATATATATATATATATATATATATATATATATATATATATATATATATATATATATATATTCTAGTAAGATAATATTTTTGTGTATCAGTGCAGAATAACAAAATTAAAAATGATAGAGTAGATGTAGTATTAATAACCAGGGCCGTCTTTGAGGGTGTGCAAGGCGGGTTACCGCACGGGGCCTCAAATTTTTTAGGATTAAACTATAGGTCAATGGGGCCTCAAAATTATTTGTCAGGTTAAATCGTGATTAAATAGGGCCTCTACTTATTTTTCCATAGGTAAATTATAGCTAACCTACACAGGGCCTCCAAAAACTTGAGACGGCTCTGTTAATAACATACCCAGGAATTAATTAACCGAATAGTATAATTTAGGCGAGCCCGAAATTGTTTCGGTATCCGTAATTGGCGATGTTTTGGCGATGTTGTGACATAATGTGTATATTGTACTATTGCGAATTTTGTGATGTTGCAGGAAATTAAAGTGACGAGTAATTATCAATAATGATTGATATATTTTGGCGATATAGGCGAATGCCTTATGCGACGTTGTTTTGTGATTGATTGTGGTTTATTGCATGTCATAGTGTCTCGTGAATTGCATGTTGTAGCGACGACCTGAATTGGCAAAACAGTGACGAAGGCTTATGCCTGTTTTTGATGCCTCTATTATCTGGCAATTGACGATGGGGGTTGAAGCCCTGGGTACCACATGCATGATGCATTTGTCGTGTCTCATTCATATGTTTGGTTGCGACGTTGTGTGTGATTATATGATTTTGAATTTGAATAGTTTGTGTTTGAAATCGAGACTTGAGAATATATATTATTACTTAAACCGTAATATACTCTTTATCATGACTTTATTTATATTGTTCGATATCTCACTCTTTGCTTGTTTTCGACGTTGCCTTCATATTGGTAACGTGCAGGTGACGCTAGTGAATGAAGATTTAGCCGCAGTGAGTTGAATCGGTTGTCGCTCTGATACGTAGCACTCGGGGGGATAAAATGATTGTTTTAATTATTATTTATTTTGCTGAATTTTTAAATGGTTTTGGTTTAAATTGTAACTTAAAGTTACCGTGCAAAGATGCTACGACTTGATTTGAATATTTATGAACTTTGATGATTCGGCTGCGAGTTAAACATTTAATTTGAAACAAAGTGATTTTTGAATAATGATTTAATTGTCCGTTTTAAGTTTACGTGCTATGTATCTATATGAAGGCAAATAAGCCGTAATTGTTTTTGAATGATGAATATGTGATATCTCAAATGAACGTGTTTAGAATTTATACTCGGATTTTTTTGTATAATTTATTGGGTAGATTTGAGGTGTTACATGAGAGGGTGTGTTAAGAGTCTCACATCGAACAATATATAGTTTGAACATATACTTATAAGAGGGGACAATCCTAATGAGTTAGGTATAACCACATTTCTTAATATAAACAAGAGAGTAAATTATTACTAAAAAATATGATAAAAGAAGAAAGTTAAGAAAACGACAAACCCAAAAAAACTAGCTTTGCATGACAAGAAATGTTATTCTCACTAGTCTTTTACATTTTCCATTCACTTACACACACCAAAAAGTTTTCTTAAAAGAATTCCAAATCTTCACTTAATTACTCTCAAATCATCCACAATAATCATCATGAACAAAACCATATAAAAAAAAATATAAATAAAAATACAACTTTCCTTTGACAGTATATAAAAGCTGAACATGATGGGAATACATACCCCATTCCAAAAATATCTGCAAACACACAGAACCAATAAAACCACCTACAACCGGCTATAACCAGTCACCATCCGGTCACCACAAAACCCTACTATACAACCTATTCAACCAACAATAGCATCATAAGCTTCTTCCTTTCATAGTTTCCACTTTGTTTCCTTGTTCCTAAGAAACAACAATCTGCACTCTTTCTCAGACTCTTGTGTGTTTTTTTCTATGCATCAAAATTCTCCATCACTTTGACGTATCAATTTTTTTCCTGTCATCATAATAATAAACTTAACATCACCATTAATTATTATACCTTCTTTCTTTTTTTGTCACTTCCATCACTTCAATCCTTCAAACTTTTATTTATTTATTTATTTTTCTCACATAAAAACTTGTTGAGTTTGAGTCTTACTCTTTTATATTATATATATTTATATTTATATTTATTTTTCTCTATCTATTATGGCCAGTGATGAGGGTTTTGAAGGTTACCATGTCCCACAACAAAGTAGAAGAGATAAGCTTAGAGTTGTTGTGGCTCAAAACCAACAACCTCATGAGCCTTTACTTCCTTTCTACGATTCATCTTTCATATCTAGTTTCTCTAACCAACATGTTTTGAAACCAAATTCATGTTCTTCTTCTAATAATTCTATGAAAGATTTAGAATGTTCCAATTTCATGATGAGGTTTTCAAGAGAAGAAGGTAAGAGGGTTATGAATAGTCATAGTCATAATAACAATATTTCTCCTTCTCCTTCTTCTTCTAATCATCCTTACTATGAAAGTTTGAATCATAGTAGCAACCCTTTTCTCTACCAAGCACAAAACATTCAGAATCTCAGAAACTTTGATGAAGTGCAAAACAGTAGTAGTACTAGTACTATGATGTTGAACCATGAGCCTTTGTCTTTGTCACTTTCATCTAACAAAAGTGTTGGTGGTAATAATAATAATAGTAATAGTAATTTACCTTTGGAGTTGAATCTTCAGAGATATGGATCTGTGATTTATGGTGGTGGAGGTGTGATTCAAGGGCTGGTTGATGGTGGTGGTGGAGGAAGTGGCGGTTCAGTTCCTTTTACTGGCTATGCTTCTGTTTTGAAGGATTCTAGGTTTTTGAAACCTGCTCAAGAATTGTTGGAAGAGATGTGTGATGTTGGAGGAAGAAATGTTTGTGGTGAGAAGGTTATGGTCATGGCTGATTCTTCTTTGATGATGGAGTCTCCTTTGGAAAGATTGAGTGAAGAAGAAGATCCATTTGGTGATGGTAGAAATAAATCAAGACTCTTAACTATGCTTGATGAGGTTTGTTTGTTTCTTTTTTTTTTCAAGATTTTTTTTTATAAATTTTTCTAATTTTTTTAATGATTTTTGTTCTTATCTTATCATTGAAAATTTTCATTTTTATGATATGGTTCTTAGTTTCTATTTTTTTAATGATTTTTTAATGATGTTTCCTATGTCGGTTGAGTTCATGTTTGATGTTACTGTTGATTTGATTTTTGTCATTTTCTCAATATTTGGTGATACATGTGTTAGAGAATCTAAAAACTCTCAAGTTGATTGGTTTTTTGTTCTTAATGTTTTGTGCTTGTATTATTATAGTAATATCAATGTATACTTAATGATTAATTTCATTAATTATTCCTTAAAAAAAGTTGGAAGTTGGTTTTGTTAGTGGAAGGCTAACATAAGGGTTGATTGGTTGCATGAAACAATGTACATTATGATTATGTTAATTAGTTTATATAATTTAATTAATTTAATGGATAATTTAATCTATATTATTCTATGTACATTAAGATTCTTGCATTTTTTTGGGTGATGGATGGCCTCGGTTAACTCAAATGGCTTTTTTGGAAAAGTTAATGGGAGAGAATATATGCATGGAGATTGGTTTAAAGTTGTGTTTTATGCATGCCAACCATAGATTTCTTTTAAGTGAATATGTCAATTGGAAAAGATTTATACTCCAAAAAAGCTTGGATTGAGATTTTCATGGTGATTTGAAGTTTAAGAAATTTGTAATTTTAGATTATAATAAGGTTATTATTTGTAAAAGTGTTTAAAAAGTTACAATATAAATAATTTGATTAATTTTTTATTGTTTTTTTCTTTAATTTTCTAATAATTAAGACAAGATGGATGGAGTAGGGTTTTTTTGACAAAAAAGTATAAAGGTTATTTAAGTTAGGCTTGTGTGTAGGTTTTTACTAAAATTATTATCAGTGTCGTGTCTGATATTCATGTCAACGTTTCGATGCTTTCTATGAATCTTTGGTTGAGAATGTTCGATATATGATATGATTGTGTTAATTTTATGAATTTTTACTAAACAGGTATACAAGAGGTATAGACAATACTACCAACAGATGCAATCGGTAGTAACATCGTTCGAATACGTTTCGGGTCTCAACAACGCGGCTCCGTATGCAAGTTTGGCGATAAAAGCCATGTCAAAACATTTTAGATGCTTGAAGAAGGCAATAACTGATCAACTTCAATCAAATAATAAGGCTCATTTTCACTCGAGCAACAGGAGGGACGAATCTCCGAGATTTGGAAATAACGAAAGAGGAGGTCCTTACGGCCACAGGTCAGGTTATCTCGAGCAGCAACAACAGCCTGTTTGGCGACCTCAACGAGGACTCCCTGAACGCGCTGTCACCGTTCTTAGAGCTTGGCTGTTTGAACACTTTCTGCATCCGTAAGTGCCTTTTTCTGTTTCATTCTTGTCGAACAAGTAATGTCTTGAAAGACATGATGATGTTTCTTCCTATGACGATATGTACAAGGTTTTATGGTTGTGTTGCGTCAGGATATTTGATCTTGCGGAAAATTGCAGACAAATGCATTTGATGCAACACAGCTACAATGGCGGTTACAATAGTCTTTTTGACTTCAAAAGCCTTGACATTGTTGTTGCAACTGTTATCGTGAACACGAACTTAATCATAGCGTCGATTAACATTTGTTCCTTACGTTTGTTGCATTTTGATTGCTTATTTTGTGTTCTTTGTGCAGATACCCTACCGATACAGATAAGATAATGTTAGCTAAACAAACCGGTCTATCTCGTAGTCAGGTTAGCTTTATCTCGATAATAAACGATATCCGTCATTGTAACGAGTTTATAAACAATATATTTACCGAAATATGTCTCTATCTATCTCAGGTGTCAAATTGGTTCATAAATGCGAGAGTAAGGCTCTGGAAACCAATGGTGGAAGAAATACACATGCTAGAAACAAGACAAGGAGCCCCAAAAGATTCTCAACAAAAGGAAGAAAATTCTCGAAACAAATCAAATGATCAACACCATTTGACTTCAGATACTTCTCTACATTCGGAGAATCCGTCTAGCTCAACTAGTAAGTTTCCCGACTCATCATCTTACAAGCGCGTGGTAAACGAAATTCCAAACATACCAACTAGGACTCAAGGACAACAACATCAACAACAACCACAACAACAAATGAATCTACCCTTTCAACAAGTAGGTGTTGGAGTGAACATGGGAAGTGGAAGCAGCAACAACAATAATAATAGTAATAGTAATGTGTCATTGACACTAGGACTTTATCAAAACCATGGAATTGGTTTAGCTGAACCCTTTCCATTAAGTGCTGCTCAACGTTTTGGTCTTGGTCTTGAAACCAATAATGAAGGTAATTATGTTATGAGTGGTTTTGAATCACAAAATAGGCATTTTGGAGGGCAAATGTTTCATGATTTTGTAGGATGAAGATTCTTTTTTCTCAATATAATTATAAATTGTATGTACTTTTTATTTTGATTGAGGAGTGATATATTATTTACTAACCATGTTTCTCTTGTGCTTTTATATACCATTGGAAATTAGGAAATAAAACGAGCTATTGAAATGTTGAATTTTATGGCAAATTCTTGTTTGGGGATGTTGTTTTTATTAAGTATGAAGGTTTAAAGTAATTGTTGGTGGCCAGTAGTTAGTAGTTTCAGTGGTGATTGACGTTGGAAAAATCATAGTTTGATTGAGTTGAAACTATTTGATGTTAGACTGATCCATACGATAAAGACAATGATGTCTTTCTTAACACCGGGATCTGCACAATTAAACAAACTCCGTAGCAAAAAAAAATTCTCATATCATCATAGCAAAAAATTGTTCTATTAGTGAAATTTAGAGTCTTTTTTATTTTGTTCTTTTTTAAAAATGACTTTTCTATGTTTAATAATTTGTGTAAAAAAAATTACAAAGAAATTTTTTATAAAAATTTTAAATAAAAATTTTGTTTGAATAATTATGTTTCAAATGTTATTTTAGATATTTCATCATTTTATTGAAATTTTTTTTGGATATCAAAATTTCAAAATAGTTTTTTTATAAAAAAACATTTTTGAAATACAACTTTTGAATAACCAACTATTGAAAAAAAAAAAACAACAATAACCACTTTTAGGTGAAAATTATGCAAATAATAATGTTTTAGAAAATGTTATAAAGGAGACGCTAAATGAGATGACGACACCTTTTAAATTTCTAATGGAGACGCCAAATGAGATGACTCCTAGGGTATTTAAGAGGTGTCGCCATCTCATTTGAAAAAAATTATTCCTTGGTTATTGAAAAAAAATTCACATTTTTTTGAAAAAAATTTACAATTTCGACTATGTTTTGAACTTCAATTATATATGTTTATGTTAAAGGATGTCAAAATTAGTCTTTTAATTTTAAAAAAAAAATATAAAAAACTTGTAATATTTTAAAAAACGGTTTTAAAAAATCCAAAGAAAAAAAATCCTTTTTTAAAAGCTAAAACAAACCGTTATTGTGGAAAATCACTTGGTTACTTAGGAGCTATTATCAGCATGATGTTCAAGTCTATTTTCATGCAATTGAAAATAGGTGAAGCTAGGATAAGGAGTGTCAGAGATAACAACAAAACACAAAAACAACAAAAGAACAATAGAACAATGACAACAACCATAAACAGAAAAAACAAACCAATCAACAAAAATAAGTTCGTTGTATCCAAACACACAAGGATCCAAGAAACTAAGGAAGTGCCTCTCTAATAACATGTTAAATCTCAAGCCACTAGAACCACCGCCAACAAATTAGAACCCATCAAAAGAGAACTAATAAAAAAAATCAAAATATAGAACTACCTCATAAACAAGATGAACACTCGATCCGCTATAGGTGCATATAGAGGATACAATTTTAAAGTCACTCAATGAAGGTGCAAGAGTTCATCCTTGATCTACCTAGAAATCACTTTTAGGTCAAAAAATACTCTTCGCCTCTACCTCTTTTGTCGATTTTGTGACTTCTTTAAAAATGACATAGTTGTTAGCTTTCCAGATGGATCAGACTACAACATGCAAAATCATTAGACAACCACCTCTATACTTAATCTTAGTCTCTAAAGAAAGAAAAAACTCAAAAAACACACAGGTGTCATTATGAATAACAATTTGTCACCCTAACCACTTAAAGTTATATACCTAACGGACAAGGTTAGCTCACAACAAGTAAAAAGATTGAGACCCATTTTAACTAGATAGCCACACAAGGGACAAGAGATCCTACTAGGATTAGAAATCTCTCATATCTTAGACAGATTATGTCAAGTCGAAAGTTTATCTTGCAACAATTGTTAAGAGAAAACCAAGATCTTCTAAGGATCCTAAATGGTCTAGATAAAATGGAAAAGACAAATCTCTTCCAAAAGAGTAGCCGAAGAGGAGATCAAATTGATACTCTGAACTAGATAAACGGAGTTCATTAAAAAATTACATTCTCTTGAAAATTTCCAAATCCACTTATCTCTGTCTAGTGAAAGAGTGACATTTCGAAGCATGGACAAAAAATTCCTAAAAAATAGGAAGATCTATATGAAAGAAAGCTCTATGCCACATAAGGTTCCAATTTAGGACCCCATTATTCACTACATCTATCTCTCCCACCATCCCATTAGGTTGAAGCGAGTTAGAGAACAAGCAAGGGAACTCAATCTTTAAGGGGATGATCCCTAATTAAGGATCTTTCTAGAAGGAAGTTTGAAAACTTGATCCAACTTTCCTATTAACACCATCGACAAACCAATCCAAAGCATCACCCTCTTTGGATTCAAGAAGAAACACTCATTCCATTAGGAAGAAGTAATACAAAAACCCTAGTTTTTCCTCCACCAAGGGAGGAAACAACATGCATTCCATATCCAGCTATTAGCATATCCCTCAAAAGACATGGATCTTAAGAAGCCTCCATTTTCACTTTGCAAAAAGGGGAAGATTAACCAATTGAAGGCCCCTCACTCCTAGCCCCTCTATTTTCTTTGGTTTACAGTCATCTTCTGCTGAAAGTATTTTTGGGTAAATATTTTTTATATATCATATCCACAGGGATTGGTTTAATATCACTGCCATTCTATAGTCTGATTACTTTGAGTTGGTAAAAATAGGTGATTTGGTTTTACAATTCTAAATTTTCTTTTAAACATAAACAATTATTAAAACGAGAATGCTGAAAGTTGGTTAACAATGAATGAGATATGTTGAGCTTTAAGGTTCATCAACCTATTCCTATGAAATTTATTAATTAAATCATAAGTGAACCATCGTTTGAATTATTATCTTCATTTATCCTCACACTTGAGCTCATGTCTGAGATCAAGTTAGATAATCTTTCACCGTTATGAAATTCGATCTCTCCAAATTGCAATATCGATAAGAGTCATAAGGCACGATAATTATGAAAATTAATTCCATCTCTAAAATTATGACTGAACCAATATAGTAACCTAGATCAAAAGGTTGAACCTTTTCTTTTGATCAAAGATTCAACAACAATTTAACATAAAACAAGGTTTCTTATTGATAATAAACTCAACCAATTGTTCACAAGATTTCAATCAATGGCAATACATAATCATATGTTAACTACTACCTTAAATTCAAGACAATAGGATTAGCTCTCCATGGAGATGAAGAACACACAAAGTTTGATTGAGGTATTCATCATGATCAAGAGAATCTCTTCAATCGCTATAGAATCCACCTTCAATCGTTGATTTCTACTGTAGAATCAGATTTTTCTCTCTAATGTGTTCACCAAAAATTGCCCCCCCAATATGACGGCAAAGGTTTCTATTTATAATAAAAATTCCTGAATCGTCGTGCTCGCGGCGCAATACGAATGCCTGCGGCGCAAACCCCACATAGAAGGTCTGGCGCGACACAAGCTCTCTTTCAGGATCTCCACTTGAGTAAGACACAACTCACTGAATCATATGCTTTCTTAGAATCCACCGTGAGAATGAGGCAGGCTCTTTTAGATTTCTTGGCCAAATCAATCATCTCATTAATAGCTACCATTCCATCATCCAACATTCCACCCTTAAGAAAAGTATGTTGATTAGGGGAAATAATATTATCCATCACTAACCTAAGTCTAATGGCCAACACTTTACCTTCTAGATTATAAGGGGTTCCTATTAAAGAAATGTGCATAAACTCACTACGCCAAATTTAAGTTGTAGCAGCGCAGCTACTAAAGCGCTTTTAGCAAAAGCGCTCTCGTAGGGCTCGCTAAAAACAAAATTAATAAATAAGGAAAAATGATGCAAAAAAAGCGCTCTGGTAGGGGAAGTTATGAGAGCGCTTTTAAAAAGCGCTCTGGTAGGGGGGGTATGAGAGCGCTTTTAAAAAGCGCTCTGGTAGGGGGGTTATGAAAGCGCTTTTAAAAGCGCTCTTATAGGGTGGGTGCTACGAAAGCGCTTTTGGGATAAAAGCGCTCTGGTAGGGGGTGTTATTAAAGCGCTTTTGAAAAGCGCTCTGGTATCCCATTTAAAAAATTATATATTTTACAAACACACGCGTTTTGTTTCAGATCTTTCTTCTTCCTTCGTTGCTCCGCCGTCCTCTCTCCGAAACCCTAGCAACCTCCGCCGTTCTTCTTCCTTTCAGATCCAAAACACACGAGTTTATGGTGAGTTGAGGTTCGTGTTGTTGCTGAGTTCAGTTTCGATTCTGAATCTACAAACCAAAACCGGGTGAGACCTTTCTGAGTTTATTTCTTATTCTCTCTTCCTCTCTCAAATTTCTGAAGGGTTTGTTTGATTAGGAAAGTGATGAACAAATGTTTGGGTTTGATGAATGTTTGTCTGGTTATGTTTGATGATGATTTGTGAATGGTTTTGTTTCTGATGAATGGTTTACGTGTATGAGAAAGATGAACAATTAGGGTTTTGGTTAGTGTTTGCGGTTGTGTATTGTGATTGTTGTTGGATGAATATGAACAATGTATTTACAGTTTTTGGAGAGGTTTTTCGAAGATGATGAACAAATTTTTTTTAGGGTTTTTGGTTGTTGGCTCTACGGCTCTACGGCTGATTTTTTTTAGGGTTTTTGGTTGTTGGCTCAATTGACTTGTTCTTTTATCAAAAACTATTTTTATGTGCATGTGGTTGTTAATTGATTTCTTATAAATTGGTTTCTGTTCTGGTATAGCACTATTTTTATTAACTATTTTGTCTTTTGTTCGGAGATGAGGAAATTTTTGGTTGATAGAGAAAATATTGAGAATGTGAATGTTGTGTAATTGGAAACTGAATTAGAACCACCACTAAATAATGTGGTTAATGAGACTACAAGGGATATCTGTTTCATCAACTTTTACATGATTCAAGATTTTCTATATGTAGTTAGTAATAATCACGTTTTTCTATTGTAGGTTGAGCTTCAAACAGTGGATGGACTGGTAAAGGATAGAACACAATGTGCCCCTGCCGATTATGTTCCACAGAATATGAATCAAGTAATGTACCCCGAAGTCTTCTGTGGCAGGATCGTTCGGGGTACAGTTATTTGATTCATATTCTGTGACACAATACAACATAGCTCAGGTGACTACTGGTTCTCCACTAAAGCATCAATACAACATAGCTACAGATAATACAGGAAGCGTACATTGGTTGCATAAGAACTCGAAAGTTGTTTCCCATTTAGTTGTTTTGGTTTAGAAATATGTGAATTGGTTTAGTTGTTTTGGTTTAGAAATATGTATATATGTATTTTGATTTACATTAATGGTATATAATATAATACTTTTTTTTGTATATAATCGATATCGATTATAATGGTATATATCGATTAGAAATGATAAATTATAGGTTCATGAAAAAATACTGCCAAAAAATAGTAAATTACAGGTTCTGAAATATTGCTGCCAAAAGTGCAGGTTTAGAAATAATAAAAAGCATAAAAAAAAAACGCAACATACGAAAGCGCTTTTGGAAAAGCGCTCTTATAGGGGTGGCTATCAGAGCGCTTTTTCCAGAAAAGCACTCTCATAGGGGGCGGTATCAGAGCGCTTTTCTTGAAAAAGCGCTCTTAAAGGGGGGGCCTACCAGAGCGCTTTCTGAAGCGCTTTTGTTACCTACGCCAGCGCTGGCTTTCACAGCGCTTTTAAGCGCTCTTAAAGCCCATAAAAAGCGCTTTAAAAGCCCTTCCGTGTTGTAGTGACTCTCACAGATGAGAAGGATAATTTATATTGAGAATTAAAGTCACAAAGTAAGATGCAAAGTTACAAGGTAGAAATGCAAACCGATGAAATTAATCAAACATAATCCCTAAGTCAACTCTAAACAAATTCCAGAATTTTCCAGAAAGGAAAATTTAAAACCATCAGGGCCTGAGCTTTTAATACCATCACACTAGGCTACTACCCAATCTATCTCTTGGAGACTAAAAGGAGCTAACAAAGAAAGGTTACCATTAACCGAAAGAGAACATAAAACAACACCATTCAGACAAGGCCTATCCAAACTATATTCTCTAAAACTCAGTAAAATGATTCGCTACCTCTTGTTTAATGTCAGAAACCTCTTCAATTCAAACCTCTCCAACCTTAAGAGCTATATGGTATTCCTTCTACTACTACTCTTAGCAGAAGTATGGAAGTGACCCGAATTAGAATCACACCCTTTTATCCATTTAGAAATTGATCTTTGAATTGATGAAAATGAGTTTGATGCTACACATTTTGCATGTTATGCATCCGTGGTTCCCTCCATTGCTCCTATTTCATCAAGTGCACTCGCACCTTGCTCTTGTCGCACGCTCGCGAAAAATGAACAGAGTCGCCACCAATATATTTATCCCATAAGGGAAAGGAATATCAGACAACCTGGCAAAGGATAAGAACGAGGTCTTGCGACCAGAGAATCAAGGTACGGGAGTCGGTTACGCAAGGGGAAGGTATTAGCACCCCTCACGCCCATCGTACTCGATGGTATCCACCTATGTTTGTTTCTATCTAAAGGGTGTATAGCTATGTCTATATCTAAATGCGAAATGAATGCAAAATGTAGGGAAAATAAAGAATTGTACTCGCACGGGCCCTACCCCGCTGCCTACGTATCCTTTTCAGGAATCAGAGTTACCGTAGTTCGGCTCACGATTTTCTGTTTGTTTTTGTGTTTTTTAGTTGGGCGGAGTTAACGCTCACGCTCTTGCATAAGGGACAGCCTAGGATGCAATGGAACGGAGATAACGATGCCCTTAAGAAGAAGAGAGAGATTGGTTTGTGTCTTTTAGGGTAGATGAGTGATGAACAGTTCCCAATACCGGGCCACTCACCACTTTCTCTATTTTGCTTTAGTCTGAACCATTGTTAGGTGTTTTAAAGCGTTTTGGGTTGTGTATTTTTTAAGGGAATTTACTTGCGAGTCGAATCACATAAAATGTATAATGATCGAGAAGCAGATTAGGGAATGAATCCCACTCGCTTCCATCCCATTATGTAATGTTTGAGAAACAGATTAGAGAATGAATCTCACTCATTTCTCTCCCATTAGTTAATGTTTGAGAAACAGATTAGGGAATGAATCCCACTCGTTTCTCTCCCATTAAGTAGTGACCGAGAAACAGATTAGGGAATGAATCCCACTCGTTTCTATGCCACTAAGTGATTGAGAAATAGATTAGGGAATGAATCCCACTCATTTCTCTATCACTTGCTTAATGTGATTCGCATCTTCCTTTTATTAATGTTTTAAAGAGTTGAAAAAGAAAAAGAATGCAATAGGGAACTAGATCTAACATTCTAATCTATGTTATTCTAATCTACAATTGTCCCTAAGGTTGAGGATAACTATCCTATCTCAATTCCCCTTAACAAAGAAGGAAGAGTCTACGGGAACATGGCAAGCAATAGCAAGATGTAATCAAAATCAAAGTAGGAAATGAGAGGCTAAGCATGGAAACAAGAGAAAGAAGCTCCAAGTCAGTAGCGAAACATGGGATTGAATGTCCCAAATCAAATACAAAAGCATCACTGTACCCTACAAAAACATCCACAAGAAGTCGTCAAAGCATCGCATGCATCGTTACTTACCAATTAGCGGGCAAACATCAATTAATCAAAACAAAAGCAAGTGAACACAATGAGCTAGGCCTCAAGTCAGTAGCAAACTCAATCATCTAGTTCTAATATCCTATATTAATCTATATTAGTCAATTAGCATGAAGCAATACAAAACTCTAACCAAAACTAGACAACACTAGGTTAATACTAGCTAAACGGTTTCAAATTGTGAATGAAGTTAGAAACATGCAATCAAATGGTGCAAGTCAGTAGCAAATAGCCTATACTAGATGCCTAAACAACCACAACGTTATGCCAAGAAGTTTCACACAAAATTACGGGTCATTTGTACAAGTT
This sequence comes from Vicia villosa, assembly GCF_029867415.1. Lineage (NCBI taxonomy): Eukaryota > Viridiplantae > Streptophyta > Magnoliopsida > Fabales > Fabaceae > Vicia > Vicia villosa. The sequence goes on along the minus strand of NC_081184.1, from coordinate 15,467,491 downwards.
ACGGTGCAATCGTCAACCAAAAACAAGTTATTTACATGTGATAAAGAAAAATCGGGCAAAATAGGAAAACATGATCTAAAATTTTCAATTCCAGGTTTTAGGACCTCTAAACATCCCTGATTATATGTACAAGAAGGAACCGACATTATTGCATGAATGCATTTCAATTTGAGAGCACAAACGTCACAAACTTCTATTAAAAACGCATGTTAATCGAGTCAAACAACACTAACCAAATACCAATCAAAACAAAGAATTAGGAATTCATTTTTTATACACCACATCATGAGTTAGTCTATAGCAATCGTACAAAAATTGGTAATTAAATTCTAGTCCTAAGGTACTAAACGAAATTACTTTGCAAACTCTATCAAAATCAAAAGGAACATGAACATACCAAAGTAAGTGATTTATTTAAAATAGCAAACTAGTTTCTAAAAATCTACCAAAAATATCACAATTATGTACACACATAAAAATATCTAAAACATATTTTTGTTTATTTTTTATTGCATGAAAAAATGATTTATGGAACAAATGTTATGAGAGAAAAAACAATTGAAAACAAAATTAAAAGCTGTCAGCCAGGGGTGCATAAATCAATGGCGCTAAGGCCCAAACAAATAAGAGCGTGGTGTGTTAGTTATTAGGGGGTGCGGTCCAGAAAAAGTCACAGAGGCCCGGGATTGTGAGGCCCAATGTTATCACTAAAGCCTTTTCCATTTATTTCATTTTTATTATGTGGCTTATCATGCTTAAACTATAGTGTTCAATTAAAAACGTGACATGCATGTATGCTAACGGTGTATCAATTGGTCCACCTTATTCTTAAGTCAGAAAAAGACAAAATTAATGGCCAGCCAGTAAAAATTAAACACCGCAGCTTTTGATCATTGGGAAGAGATGAAATAGCACATATATGGGAGATCGAACCACTCCGAGCAGGCCACGTGTGCACACGGAGAAAAGACCAGGAAGTAGAAACAGGCGCCGGAGCGCCACTCAGGTCATCTTCTCCGGCCATACCGGCGGCGGAGATTCATACAAATTTCCAGAAAATCACAAAATTAACATCAGTCGATTCAGAATTCATCACTGATCGCGGATCCGGCACTAGATTTTGCTAACTCTTTCTATAACACATGGTTTGAGCCAAACCTTGTGAACCCTAACATGAAGAAACCTCTCAAAATCCTATTCTATACACACCAGCATGTTCACGATCAAGCATTGGGCTCGAATATGTGATCCAAAAGTTCTACCCAGCAACAAATTCATATAAACCGGAAGCAAAAGAAATCACGAAGGGAGGAACTCCACATATATGCAACAACTCACAAGTATATTCCAGATGCGCGTGGTCTACATGTCTTGCTAGAATGCTGAGAGAGTTTTAAGATCTTACCTGATGAAATGTTGGATTCGGACAAAACTGAAAACCTCTACGACTCGCTTCTTCTTCTTTGGATCTTGATGATGATTAGATGCAGATCTTGAATCCAATCCTGACGCTGCTACGAAGATGAAGGTGTTGACTGAATCGTGACAGCGATGATGAAGATGGAGAAGAACTCGTCGCGGTTCTTGAAGGTTGCGATGACGAGAGGAGTTGTTGAAGCTCGGTTATGGAGGTTGTGCTGGTGGAAAGAGGAAGCTGGAGAAGTTTGTTACAGTTTGTAACAACTCTTAGGGAGTGTGTGAGGGATGAGAGAATCGGAGAGAGGAGAAGAGAGGTATGGCTGTGAGAAAAAAATTGGAAGGAACGAGAGTGTCATGAGAATGAATGAGAGTGAAGACTGGAAAAAGAGTCCGCCCGTTTTGTGAAGGGATTTGGTGCTTATATGGGGTTGTATGGTTTGTGTGGGGTAGCATGTAGTGGATCCCTCTTTTCCCTTAATGCACAAGTTAAGTGCATTTGTAGTAAGTTCCTCTATGGCTTTTCACGTGACACTCTATGCATGGTTAGTTATGGAAATAGTGAGCTGATAGTAGTGAGCTGGTGCATGCTGCAATCGTATAGCATAAGTCTCGAGCCAAGATTCTTCCCAAGACACCATCTTTGCATGTGTATATCTCTCACCATGGTTCACCAATTGATTCACTTTTGGGGTCGTTGTAAAGAGGACACGTAATGGTGCAATAATGGTGTTGGGATGATTGTAAGATGATGCGTCTATCTCATTCAAAATGTCCTGGAGAAATAGAGTGCCATGGCTGCCTCGGGCTTGCGCTCAAATCTCTTAGCTTGGTTTCATATTCTTGGCCCAGACATGACTTGGCCAGGGCATGACTTTGAATGCCTCTATCTTGGTCCATACATGCCCACTTGCTACCATCCATAGCTTGTTTGAAAGAGGGCATGGTAAGGAAGAGCTTAAGATCAACCTTGTTCAAAATGAAAGCTTGTGGAGAGGGAAAATTGGACTTAAGTTCAGCCCACCATGTGTTTGTAGAAATGCCTTGTGCATGCAGTAAGTCATGACTGGACCAGATGCACACTATTGGCTTTGTGAGGCAGTGACTTTGGACACTCATAATTGATTCAATATCCACTCAATTGACTCAATTCTTGTTTCATCGTATAGAGGGCATGGAGGAGGGGAGAATGATACCGAGTTTGTGCTTATAGCATCTTTGTAGGGCTCAAGAACCAGCTGGACATTTGGCATGCCACATGCTTGATGAAATGTCTGGTCATGACTTGGCTTGTGACTTAGGTCAAATGAATCTTCAGCAACTTCAAACCTCAATAACTCTCTAACAAAGCTTCAAATGAAAAAGTGTCCAACTACAAAGTTGTTCTCCTCCATGAGAGGAACAACTTTGATGTTGGAAATTTTCCCAAAAAATGCCATTTGCCACGTGTAAACTGATGGTGAAGTGGACTGCTCAACAAGATTTCCAATGCCAAAATTTTTCTAAGTATGAAAACTTTCTATTTTTTGTTATTTTTCTATTTTTGGCAACTTTTGTCAAACTCCCGATTTTATTCATTCTTTGACTTTTCTCGACCGATTTTCCGCCAAAAGTCAATATTTGAATGATTCCTCTGATTTTGACCCAAAAGTCAACTGTTCTGATTTTCCCGATTATTGATGGAATTCCTGATTAAATCTCCTCCAATCAGATCCAGCCAAACAAACACATCCCCATAGTCAGTACGAGAAGCTCTTCCACATATAGAAGCCCTTCCCGATTAAATGTTGACCAGACAGTCAACTGGTTGACTTTGGTCTAAGAAACCCTGATTTTGGAGACCAGATGATTTGCAAGCTTGTGCCCTCCAACCGATGCCCTGATTTGAAGCAAAGAGACACCCCAATCCAGGAGGACTTCAACGAACATAGAGCCACATGATTATGCCTCGGTTTTCTTTATTTTCTGATCAGGCTCCCTTGTACTAGAGCTTTTTCTTGCTAGCCTTTGAATAGTACCCATGGTATGCATGCATGGGCATGGATTGTGACCTAGGTGATGTATGTACATGAATGCAAAGCCTAAGCCAGTTAGCAGTAAAGGGGTAGGACAAATTTGGGGTATGACAGCTGCCCCTATTTAATCATCTTAAACCTGAAGGTGAGATTGGCGTTAGCCTTTCGAACATTCGAGGTAGAAGAAGATTAAATATCAAAAGCCTGAAATTTGTCCTGAGGAGATGGAGTGGTTTTTATTTCTTTATTTTTGTTTTGATATCTGCTGGGGAAAGAGAATTTTTGTTTTTTTTCTGATGGAAATTTATGGTGAGTAATTGGGAGAGGGGTGATAGCTTGTAACGCAGCCAGGGTGCCAATACAAGGTTCTCAATGGAAATAGCTGTTGTATGAAACTGCAATTTGATAGGATGCTAGGATCTACGATCCACAAGAATGAAAAAGATGAGGATAAGGTCAACGGACCTACGATCCACAGAAATACGAAGGATGAGGATAAGGTCAACGGACCTACGATCCACAGAAATACGAAGGATGAGGATAAGGTCAACGGACCTACGATCCACAGAAATACGAAGGATGAGGATAAGGTCAACGGACCTACGATCCACAAGAATGCAAAGGATGAGGATAAGGTCAACGGACCTACGATCCGCAAGAATTGAAAAAGATGAGGATAAGGTCAACGGACCTACGATACACAAAAATACGAAGGATGAGGATAAGGTCAACGGACCTACGATCCACAAGAATTGAAAAAGATGAGGATAAGGTCAACGGACCTACGATCCACAAGAATTGAAAAAGATGAGGATAAGGTCAACGGACCTACGATCCACAAGAGTTGAAAAAGATGAGGATAAGGTCAACGGACCTACGATCCACAAGAATGCAAAGGATGAGGATAAGGTCAACGGACCTACGATCCACAAGAGTTGAAAAAGATGAGGATAAGGTCAACGGACCTACGATCCACAAGAATGCAAAGGATGAGGATAAGGTCAACGGACCTACGATCCGCAAGAATTGAAAAAGATGAGGATAAGGTCAACGGACCTACGATCCACAAAAATACGAAGGATGAGGATAAGGTCAACGGACCTACGATCCACAAGAATGCAAAGGATGAGGATAAGGTCAACGGACCTACGATCCGCAAGAATTGAAAAAGATGAGGATAAGGTCAACGGACCTACGATCCACAAGAGTTGAAAAAGATGAGGGTAGACAACGAGGCCGGAGCATGAGAAGATTATTGAAAACACTTAGGCTGGGGATTGAGAAAACCAAGTATCGGCACCGTGGGTGGAGGAGATTTGCAATGGAGTAGCAGATATCAATCAGAGTTTGTAAGGGCATTTTATGTGAGGATGCATCATTGTCCTGATAGAGGGATGATTTGTACTATCTGGCTTATGCTTTGTATGCATGTTCGACTTTTTCTATGGCGTAATGTTCCGTTTTGGCGGATATGCTACGCTTTTGAGGATGCAAATGCTATATGCAATGGATTCTATATGCAAAGAGTGCCAAATAAAGGCATTAGTGAGGGAACCGGAGAGTAGGATCATTGGGGTCCGTCGCCTTGTGATCTTGAACCATCGTCATGAATTGATATTGGAACCCTACAGTACCAAAGATTATTGGTAACTGCGTTGAGGGTTGGAACATAGCCCTGCTGGGGATGAAATGATTTTGCTTGACTTTCCTTACATCCTAAGCTGCTTGGGGAATCACGAGTTTTGAGAGACCACTCCTCGTCTGCCATGTGGGAGAGGGATATGGACCTTTTCAGGTGCCCCATGCTTACCAGTACTGATGAATTATACTTTGGAACTTTCACGTGGGATGATGATGACCTTTGTGACATACTATGAGCCAAGATGACGGCTAGAACCTGCAACCTGTACAGAAGACAACGTTTTGACGCAAATGGTGCCCCCTAGAGCACTTTTATATTTATGTAACATCATGTTTCGTTTTGAATTTGTGATTATTGCCCCCATGTTTTCAATGCAATGTTTAATAACGAATTAAATCACATCTCGCATGCGAAAAAAAATGAAAGCAGGCAAGAACATTTCTTATCAAAAGATCTTTTTATTGATGGAATGCCTATGAATAGGCTTCTGTACAAGGAAGCAACTCCTAAATGAGGTAGTTGCGAAAGGAAAATAAAATGCAAAAAGCAAAATGGCAAAGAGAAACGCTCGAATTTCCATTAAAACTGATATTGCTACAGTTCCCATATCCTCGATCCTCTCAATGCCTTGCTTCAAAAGGGTAATGGTTGGGTTGATCTGTCCGTTCTGCCAAGGGCGTATAGGGGTCTTTGTGAAAGATATTCAGACTGCAGCCTCTCGCTTTTGATCCCTAACTTTTGCCTGGATCGCCCTTTCGGGTTTTCAATCCAGCGGGATGCCCCTTTTTGCCTAAGTCGCCTTTTCAGGTTTTCAACTTAGCGGGTTATTCTCCCTCTTTTTTTTGTTTTATCCCTAATTTTTGCCCAAACCCTTTTGGTTTGCCGGGATGCCCTTACTTTTGCCTAGGTACGTCAATCTAGCGGGTCTTTTATGCGTAGTATTTTTTGACTGAGTCTGAATTGACTGGAAGCGGAACGTCTTCCCCATCCATCTTTGTCAGGATTAAAGCACCACCTGAAAATGCTTTCTTCACAATGTATGGTCCCTCATAGTTGGGAGTCCATTTGCCCCTTGGATCAGTGTGAATTGGCAAGATCTTCCTTACGACTAGGTCACCTGTGTGGAATTCTCGAGGCCGAATCTTCTTGTCATATGCTTTCTTGATCCTCTTTTGGTACAACTGGCCATGGCAGATAGCAGATAAGCGTTTTTCCTCAATTAGATTGAGATGATCAAGCCTCGTTTGAACCCATTCTGTTTCATCGAGTTTGGCGTCCATCAAGACTCTCAACGAAGGAATTTCCACTTCGACAGGTAGTACGGCCTCCATGCCGTAGACAAGAGAGAAGGGAGTTGCCCCAGTTGAAGTACGAACAGAAGTTCTATAGCCATGCAAAGCAAATGGCAACATCTCATGCCAATCTTTATACGTTCTAACCATCTTCTGGACAATCTTCTTTATATTCTTGTTAGCAGCTTCGACGGCGCCATTCATCTTTGGCCGATAGGGTGATGAATTGTGATGTTCAATCTTGAACTCTTCACACAACTCTGCCATCATCTTGTTATTAAGATTGGACCCATTATCAGTGATAATCTTATTTGGAACCCCATATCGGCATATGATCTCTTTCTTGATGAAGCGAGTAACGACTTGCTTGGTCACGTTCTTGTAAGAAGCAGCTTCAACCCATTTGGTGAAGTAGTCAATAGCAACAAGAATAAATCTGTGTCCGTTTGAAGCTTGTGGCTCAATTCGTCCAATCATGTCGATACCCCACATGGCAAAGGGCCAAGGTGACGTTAGGACATTCAGAGGAGTTGGAGGAACATGAATTCTGTCAGCATACACTTGGCATTTGTGACATTTCTTCACATACACATAACAATCACTCTCGATCGTCATCCAATAATATCCTGCTCGCAAGATCTTTTTGGCCATGGAATGTCCACTGGAATGAGTTCCAAAAGATCCTTCATGAATTTCCCGCACGATCAATTCTGCTTCGTGTCTATCCACGCATCTGAGCAGAACTGAATCATAGTTTCTTTTGTACAGGACGTCTCCTGACAAGAAGAATTTGGATGCTAACCTTCGAAGCGTTCGCTTATCACCAATCGTAGCATCTTCGGGATACTCTTGCTTCTCAACATACCTTTTGATGTCATAATACCATGGCTTTTCATCATACACATCTTCAGTAGTGAGACAATGAGCAGGGAACGCATGGGCGGGTTCTTTGTAACGGAGGATCCTTATGTCTGGCACTTCTTTTGGGGAACTAACTCTGAACATAGCTGCCAAAGTAGCCAAGGCATCTGCCAATTGATTCTCCTCTCGGGGGATATGATTGAAAGTGATTTCCTCGAAAGCAGGCAACAACTCCAAGACATAGTCCTTATAAGGGACTAAATTGGGGTGTCGTGTCTCCCAATCACCTCTCACTTGATGTATAACCAAGGCAGAATCCCCATACACCTCAAGGATCTTGATCCTCATATCAATGGCCGCTTCGAGACCCATTATGCAAGCTTCGTATTCTGCGACATTGTTTGTGCAATCAAAGCATATTCTAGCTGTGAAAGGGATGTGAGTTTGACGAGGAGAAGTCAAAACTGCCCCAATACCATGGCCCATAGCATTTGATGCACCATCGAACGTGAGAGTCCATCGCTCTCCTGGTTCGGGTCCTTCATTATCATCTAATTTCATGATATCTTCATCAGGAAAGTCAAACTTCATCGACTGATACTCTTCTAATGGCTGATGTGCAAGATGATCTGCAAGGACACTTCCTTTGATGGCCTTTTGTGTGACATACTGGATGTCATATTCTGATAAAAGCATCTGCCATCGGGCTAGTCTTCCTGTAAGAGCCGGTTTTTCAAAGATGTACTTTATCGGGTCCATTTTGGAGATCAATAGAGTAGTGTGAGTCAACATATACTGCCTCAGTCGGCGAGCAGCCCATACCAAAGCACAGCAAGTTTTCTCGAGTAGTGAGTAGCGGGATTCACAATCGGTAAACTTTTTGCTCAGGTAATAAATGGCGCACTCTTTTCGACCAGACTCGTCATGTTGGCCCAGCACACACCCCATAGATCCTTCAAGCACAGTTAAGTACATAAGCAGCGGCCTCCCAGGAACCGGAGGCATGAGAATTGGTGGCTCTTGGAGGTACTGCTTGATCTTTTCGAAGGCTTCTTGACAATGATCATCCCAACGGATATCTTGATTTTTGCGCAGCAGTTTGAAGATGGGTTCACAGGTGTCAGTGAGATGAGAAATGAACCTGGCTATGTAATTCAATCTCCCAAGGAACCCTCGGACCTCTTTTTCATTCTTTGGTGCTGGCATATTCTGTATTGCTCTTACTTTGTCAGGGTCGACCTCAATCCCTCGTTGACTCACGATGAATCCAAGTAACTTTCCAGATCGCACTCCAAAAGTGCACTTATTTGGATTAAGCCTCAACTTGAATTTTCGCAAACGAGCAAACAATTTCTCAAGGTATACCAAATGTTCCTCCTCCGTTTGGGATTTTGCAATCATATCATCGACGTACACCTCAATCTCCTTATGGATCATATCATGGAAAAGGGTCACCATAGCCCGTTGATATGTTGCACCCGCATTCTTAAGACCAAAAGGCATCACCTTATAACAATACGTACCCCACGGTGTGGTAAAAGTAGTCTTGGTCATATCTTCAGGAGCCATTTTTATTTGATTATAGCCAGAAAAACCATCCATGAAGGAGAACACCGAATACTGAGCGGTGTTGTCGACTAGCACATCAATATGAGGCAGAGGGAAATCGTCCTTCGGACTTGCCCTATTCAAATCTCGGTAGTCAACACACATGCGTACCTTTCCGTCCTTCTTAGGAACGGGTACTATGTTTGCAATCCAAGGAGGATACTCACACACAGATAAGAAACCAGCCTTCAACTGTTTTTCAACTTCTTCCTTGATTTTCAAAGCCATATCAGGTCGAGTTCTTCGTGGTTTTTGTTTTACAGGCGGACATTCTGGTTTGAGAGGTAGCCTGTGCATAACTATATCCGTGTCTAAACCAGGCATGTCTTCATATGACCAGGCGAAGATATCAACATACTCTCGAAGCAACTCAATCAACCTTCCTTTTACATCACTTTCCAAAGCGGCACCTATCTTGACTTCTCTCTTTGCCTCTTCTGTACCGAGGTTGATGATTTCTATGGCTTCCCGATGTGGCTGAATAGATTTCTCTTCCTGTCTCAAAAGTCTTGCCAATTCCTCGGGGACTTCACAATCTTCCCCACTATCCTCATCAGCTTGGTCAATTGGATTCTCAAGGATATCAGGACGTGGAACTGTAACATTATCATTTTTGATGGAATTCGAGCCAGATCTGCACGATGGATGATTTATGCCTTAGAATGCGACACATAAAAAGGAAAAAGGAAAAGAAAAGCTTTGCCATTTTTGAAAAAGTTTTTAAAGTAAACAAAACAAAAATGAAAGAAATGGAACAGTAATTGCATGCGAAGATATGATTTTCATTCAATATTAAACAAATTGAAACAACATGGGGGGCCCTTCTTTATACAAGTGGTCAAAATGCTTAGGGCGAAGCATATGACTTATCGAAACAAGAAAATTACATCTCCATGAAAGTGACTCTAGGGATGTTCAAGATAGTCCAATTGTTGAGTTCCTGTCCAGGCGCAGCGTGGCAAATGAATTTGGAGAGATCTTCTTCATCATCATCGTCCACGGCGAGAACCTGACTTCCAGAATTAGTGCTTGCACTGACGAACACTTGAGAAATGGGGGGAATCACCTTCTTTCCAGGAATTATGCTGAGCTGAGTAGAGGAAGATGGCTGATACCCAAGGCCATACTTGTCTCGCTTCTCATGAACATCAATCAGCTTGCCCCAAGCACTATGGGGAGTACCAGCTTCTAAGAAGGCCTTAGCATCATTTAAAGACGAGAGGGGTGCTCCGAGTTCCTTCTTATTCTCAACCACGGGGAGTTTATCAACCGACACGATCTCTAAGGCCTGAAAAGGTGTCTCTTGTATTTCTCCCTCCACTTCAACATAACGGTATGACGCCAGATTATTGACAATCAAATCCTCTTCACCAGTGATCACAACAATCTTGTCATTCACAACAAATTTCAAACACTGATGGAGGGTAGATGTCACAGCCCCAGCAGCATGGATCCAAGGACGACCCAAGAGGCAAGTGTATGAAGGACTTATATCCATGACATAGAAGGCAATATAGAACATGTGAGGGCCAATCAAAACAGGCAGATCAATTTCCCCTTCTACGGACCTCCTAGAGCCATCAAACGCTCTGACACTCATAGTGCATGGTCTCATCATAATCCCATCCATACTCAGCTTAAACAAAGTGGTCTTGGGCATCACATTAAGAGAAGAACCGGTATCAATCAGAACTCAAGACAACACAGCATCCAGACACTTGACGGAGATATGCAACGCTTTGTTGTGTGCTCTACCCTCAGGCGGAAGCTCATCATCAGAAAAACCCAAACAATTACCAGCAGCAATGTTGGTCACAACCCCTTCAAACTGAGGCACGGTAATGTCTTGAGTAACGTGAGCGGAAGCCAGAACTTTCATCAGAGCATCACGATGAGCTTCAGAATGCACCAAGAGAGACAAGATGGAGATCTTGGCTTGGGTCTGATCAAGTTGGTCAATCACTTTGTAATCACTTTTCTTAATGATTTTCAATAGTTGCTCGGCATCTTGTGCATTACGTGTCACAGGAGGATCAACGGCAACTTGCTTTCCTTTTGCTTGTGTACTAGCCTCTTTATTGGTCTCTTTAGGAAGTGGAGGAGGGGCAGCAAAGATCCGACCACTACGGGTAATGCCGCTAGTGCCAGTAATATTAGTGATGCTCGAATTACCCACTGGAGGACAATCATATTTCTTCCCTCGAATATACACGGCATTATAACTCCAAGGGACAGCCTTAGAATCATTCACAGGAGAAGGAACAAGAGACGAGGTTGGAGGAGTCGGAGGAGCATTTGGGACCTGAATAACCAAAGGAGTCCTCGGAGCCTGAATGACCAAGGGAGTACTCGGAGCACGAATGACCAAAGGAGCACTCTGATTCTTTGACACCTCAGCAGGATAGTAAGGTATCTCTAGAGTAGCCACATCTTCGACCGGAACGACCCTTTCCACTCTTAGAACACCTTCATCCATTAGTTTCTGAATTTCTTCTTTCAACCTAGTGCATTCCTCAGGGTTAGAAGAACATTGCAAACAGTAATCATGTAGTTCACACAAAACCTTTTGTTGCATAAGATATTCTCTGACAACTGCTAGCGGCATCCTTACCTCATTAACATCACTTACTAGGATCTGATCATCACATAACTCAATAGCATTGGTCGCACCAGCATGAGGAGGCATAGGATTATTCTGCACATTAGGACCAGTAGGAGTGAATGAGATGAGCTTGTCATCGAGAAGATCCTGGACTTTGTATTTTAATGCTTTACACTTTTCAATCGTATGGCCTGGAGCGCCTGAATGGAATTCACAACGAGCATTAGCATCATATCCTGGAGGAAGAGGACTAGGCGGAGGGCCCATTTCCCGGAGTTGCACCAACTGACCAGCAAGTAATTGGGGAAGGAGCTGGGCATACGGCATCGGAATCGGATCTATGCGCCTATCAGGGTATCTCTGCCTTTGTGGAGCTCTTTGACCTTGAGGCCTAGGATTCTGTTGACGGTTCTGAGGAGCAGCAACTTGTTGTTGTGGTACGAAAGGCTGTTGGGGTGCCATCCATGGTTGTGGAAATGCAGCGGCGTATGCCTGAGGGACATATGGACCAGGAACAGCATAAGGCATTGGATAATAAGGAGGTGGAACAGCAGAATATGCAGGAGCTCGGCTTTGGTCAACAGAGGCAGTGCTAGTCTCACCTTCCTTCTTCTTCACAAACCCAGAATACGGCTTCTTACCATTACCACTTGAGTTGCTAGGACTAGTAACACCCTGAATGGTACCAGCTTTTACACAGTTCTCAACTCGTTCACCAATGATGACCACATCCGAGAAGGACGGAGAAGTATTACTAACCATGTGCTGAAGGTATGGCCCTTTCAGAGTACCCATAAACAGATCAATCAATTCTCGGTCAAGAAGAGGAGGTTGAACTCGAGCAGCAAGTTCACGCCACCTCTGGGCATATTCTTTGAAGGATTCTTCAGACTTTTGTGACATATTTTGCAGTTGAGCACGGCTAGGAGCCATAGCAGTATTGTAGTGGTATTGTTTCAAAAAGGCATCAACAAGTCCTCCCCAAGTACTGACATTGGCCCTCTCAAGTTTCATATACCACTCCAACGGGGCTCCTGTGAGACTGTCCTGGAAGAAATGCATAAGCAAGGGTTCGTTCTCGGCATAAGCGGCCATCTTACGACAGTAAGAACGAATGTGAGTTTCCGGGCAGGTAATTCCCTTGTACTTATCAAAATCTGGCACCTTGAACTTCGGTGGAATAACAATTCCAGGTACTAAGCTCAAGGCAGCGGTATCGAAACTCGAAGTTTTAGCAACCTCAATGGCCTTAAGGCGCTCCTCGAGGGCTTGGTACATCTTAGCAGTTTCGGTCAACTCAGCAGTAAGATCATGTTCGAGATCAATAACCTCATGGTGGTCATCCACTACCTTTGGTATCTCCTCAACAGGAATCTCCTTAGTTTTTACTCCCCCATCAGCAGAGTTGGTAGGAGTGTCTTTGATTAGCCCAGCTACGCTCTTTCTGAGCTCTTCCTGTCCTTGGACAACGACATGGAGAGTCTCCATAAGTTGGGTCATTCTTTCCCCCATAACATCCATATCCCTACGGAGGGCCGCTTGATTCTGTTCAAACTGTTCCATGATTCTCTCGTTACTCCTGGTGCGGTAAGGATGTAAGAAAGTCAGCTTCGTCGTCGGAAAAGAAATCTGTTGAGAGGGACCCCAATTAGTTTCTTGCACAATAACCTGAAAATGCAATGTGATAATGTGAATGCATGAGTGCATGTGTGCGTATGACGTGATGTGCCATTTTCAGAGTATCCAAGATTTAATATTGATCCAGAATAGCTAACAACGCGACAAAAGATAAGCATCAAGAGAAACTAGTTCTTTTTCATTCATAACAGAAATTTAAACTTGGGCAAGCCATACATCAACGAGATAGTTCAACAAAGGAAATAAAAAGACCCCATCCAACAAGTCTGGTGGTGGTCGAGACATAAAAACTCAAACATCAATCCATCTGAACATAGAACAAAGGTCCTCCTTGTCTGAAGTGCTCGTCACTCCACTTCTTGGTTTCATCAAACAGTTTCTTGGTTGCTTCTCGGTCTCTTCCTTTAAGAAGGCTTTGAATCACCTCATCTTTGCGAAACAAATGCCCATCCAACTTCTTGCAGCACTCCCTAAGTTCGTCACATCCTTTACATTCTGGGAGATAATCTTTCTCAGGTGCGTTCTCCATACTTGCCATTTGATCTCTGAGCTTGACATTCTCTTCTGTTAGTCGAGCGGAGCGGAGGTGACTTCCTTTCAGCTGTGTCTCGACTGCTATTCTCTGAGTAATCTCATCTTCCAGTTTCTTTTTCATAGTCCTCAGCTGATATTTAGTCTCTTTTTCTAACTGGAGCTTGCAGGCCTTCAAGTCTTCTCTGTACTTTTGCTTGAGCTTCTCTTCTGCCTCTTTTATGGCCTTTTTTATGATCTTCTCGTTATCCTCGACAATGATAGTGGTAGCCTTTTCACCCTTTTCAGTTCTAGTCCTCTTTTGAACTCTGGAAGATCCTCCTTTCAACATTTTAACCTCATGTGCTAATTCAGCCCTTTTCTGATTCACCAAGAAGTACTCTATCTTAGCATCTTCCCTCTTCTCACGCAACCGGATGTTTTCCACATGTACCTGGGTATAGTCTTCAGCTGGCACGGTGGCAGTTAAAACTTCAGGTGGTTGTTCATACAATGGTTTAACCTTCGGGAAAGGCAATAGGCGCTTCTTGACTCTATCTTTTACCCAATCAGTGTAGGCTTGTTTAGCAATGGCATTCTTCCCTCCCAAGGAAGTTCGGTCATCTGTATGAATACTATTCCAGGCGCTCCTCACTTTTTCTAGACCCTCTGGATCGGCCCCTTTCTTAAAGCAAACAGATTCAAATATTTCCTTGTCTAATGGCTTGTCCTTCAGTGCAAAACCCAACTGACGCAGCGCTAGCCTCGGATTGTAATTGATAACTCCCTTCGTTCCTATGAGGGGAACGTTGTCAAAACTACCACATCTAGTAATAACTTCCTCTATCCCTTTCCCAAGGTGATACCAAACGATGTCATTCGCCGTAAGCCCCATGACCCTTTGAGGCCATTTCTGTGAGTCTCTTGTTGTGACAAACGGTCCACTTTTAGGCAAGTGTGAAATGAACCACTCGTATAACAACGGCAAACAGCCTCCAACGGCTCCCTTCGTCCCATACCTGGAATGAACAGCATAATAAGTATCTGCCAAGAGAGTAGGCACAGGGTTTTGATCCATAAAGAGGCAAATGGCAGTAAGATCGACGAAATTCGGGATATTCGGGAACAACACCAAACCATAGATCATAACAGCTAAGAGAGCATTGAATTCTTTCCATTTCTTCTCAATAACAAGGGCATCAGCTTTCCTCATCAGAAACTTAACATAGAATCCGTGGGTTCCACCATTAGGCTTCCAGTTATCTGTAACATCTTTCATGCTCAAATAAAGAGCACCAGCAATTCGGTCCATTTTCGGTTTCTCAGGTACACATACAAAAGGAATCCTGTGTTGAACCTTAATCTTGAGGATATCAGCATATTCTTCAAGGGTTGGTGCCAGTTGGTAATCAGGAAAGGTGAAACATCGTAACTCAGGATCGTAGAACTGAAGAAGTGTGTAGAGAGCCCATTCATCAACCCGAGAAGTTAACATGTGTAGGATATGACCATATGTCTTCCTGAACTCATCCAAGTTTTGCCCGGTAACTGAAGTACTCAGACGAATCAGAGGCGTTATATCCTCACGGAAGAAACTGCAGGTGAAGGTGCGCCTAGTAACTTCTTTGGTAACTGTCACGTTGTTAGCCATTTCAAGTGAAGAAGATAATAACCTTGGATACCCTGAAAAAAATGGCATGCACATGAGAGATAATAATACTTCTTTTCTTTCTTCTTTTTTTTTTTTACATATCTTTTCTTTTCTTTTTCTTTTTTCTTTTCTTTTTTTTTTGAAAGGTAAATATGCCATGATGTAAATGATGCAATGGAAGTTTCCCCACATAGGAGAAGTGTGTGTGGCCTCTGGATGAGATCGGACGTTGCAGGATCAAAGGTCCGGCATAGGCACAGTGAAACCATAAGAACACAAGTCACCAACAGAACGGTCACCAACGGTACCTGTCATGTATATCCCACCCCACTCACAGGTGTAGCCTAGGTCAGGGTAGGTCAATGGCTTCCAGCGTTATCAGTTCTCCTGAAATACCATCATTGTCGCAAATACATGCCAACAACGGTATCTCATTTGAACCTCGACTGGTCGTGGGTCTCATGATCGCAATCAACAGAACCTGACATTCTGTTGGCGTCATGACTATCCACTCTATCCTAGGTATCCTATGTGTCACTCTGGCCTGGGTATTGGGCCTTTTACCTCATAAAACATCCCACCCAACCTGCAAAACAGAACAGAAGACCCCAAGGAACACAGAATATAATCCATATGCATGATGTGCAAACAGAAATAAACATGATATGCAAGCAGAAAAATAAACACGCAAACATATATACGAGGTATAGACATAAAAACAAATAAACACCCAGTAAATAAACAAACAAACGCAGGCTAGGATCGACTCACTAAGGATGGACCAGCAACAGGTCTAGTAACATCCCCAGCAGAGTCGCCAGCTGTCGCACGCTCGCGAAAAATGAACAGAGTCGCCACCAATATATTTATCCCATAAGGGAAGGAATATCAGACAACCTGGCAAAGGATAAGAACGAGGTCTTGCGACCAGAGAATCAAGGTACGGGAGTCGGTTACGCAAGGGGAAGGTATTAGCACCCCTCACGCCCATCGTACTCGATGGTATCCACCTATGTTTGTTTCTATCTAAAGGGTGTATAGCTATGTCTATATCTAAATGCGAAATGAATGCAAAATGTAGGGAAAATAAAGAATTGTACTCGCACGGGCCCTACCCCGCTGCCTACGTATCCTTTTCAGGAATCAGAGTTACCGTAGCTCGGCTCACGATTTTCTGTTTGTTTTTGTGTTTTTTAGTTGGGCGGAGTTAACGCTCACGCTCTTGCATAAGGGACAGCCTAGGATGCAATGGAACGGAGATAACGATGCCCTTAAGAAGAAGAGAGAGATTGGTTTGTGTCTTTTAGGGTAGATGAGTGATGAACAGTTCCCAATACCGGGCCACTCACCACTTTCTCTATTTTGCTTTAGTCTGAACCATTGTTAGGTGTTTTAAAGCGTTTTGGGTTGTGTATTTTTTAAGGGAATTTACTTGCGAGTCGAATCACATAAAATGTATAATGATCGAGAAGCAGATTAGGGAATGAATCCCACTCGCTTCCATCCCATTATGTAATGTTTGAGAAACAGATTAGAGAATGAATCTCACTCATTTCTCTCCCATTAGTTAATGTTTGAGAAACAGATTAGGGAATGAATCCCACTCGTTTCTCTCCCATTAAGTAGTGACCGAGAAACAGATTAGGGAATGAATCCCACTCGTTTCTATGCCACTAAGTGATTGAGAAATAGATTAGGGAATGAATCCCACTCATTTCTCTATCACTTGCTTAATGTGATTCGCATCTTCCTTTTATTAATGTTTTAAAGAGTTGAAAAAGAAAAAGAATGCAATAGGGAACTAGATCTAACATTCTAATCTATGTTATTCTAATCTACAATTGTCCCTAAGGTTGAGGATAACTATCCTATCTCAATTCCCCTTAACAAAGAAGGAAGAGTCTACGGGAACATGGCAAGCAATAGCAAGATGTAATCAAAATCAAAGTAGGAAATGAGAGGCTAAGCATGGAAACAAGAGAAAGAAGCTCCAAGTCAGTAGCGAAACATGGGATTGAATGTCCCAAATCAAATACAAAAGCATCACTGTACCCTACAAAAACATCCACAAGAAGTCGTCAAAGCATCGCATGCATCGTTACTTACCAATTAGCGGGCAAACATCAATTAATCAAAACAAAAGCAAGTGAACACAATGAGCTAGGCCTCAAGTCAGTAGCAAACTCAATCATCTAGTTCTAATATCCTATATTAATCTATATTAGTCAATTAGCATGAAGCAATACAAAACTCTAACCAAAACTAGACAACACTAGGTTAATACTAGCTAAACGGTTTCAAATTGTGAATGAAGTTAGAAACATGCAATCAAATGGTGCAAGTCAGTAGAAAATAGCCTATACTAGATGCCTAAACAACCACAACGTTATGCCAAGAAGTTTCACACAAAATTACGGGTCATTTGTACAAGTTACGGTGCAATCGTCAACCAAAAACAAGTTATTTACATGTGATAAAGAAAAATCGGGCAAAATAGGAAAACATGATCTAAAATTTTCAATTCCAGGTTTTAGGACCTCTAAACATCCCTGATTATATGTACAAGAAGGAACCGACATTATTGCATGAATGCATTTCAATTTGAGAGCACAAACGTCACAAACTTCTATTAAAAACGCATGTTAATCGAGTCAAACAACACTAACCAAATACCAATCAAAACAAAGAATTAGGAATTCATTTTTTATACACCACATCATGAGTTAGTCTATAGCAATCGTACAAAAATTGGTAATTAAATTCTAGTCCTAAGGTACTAAACGAAATTACTTTGCAAACTCTATCAAAATCAAAAGGAACATGAACATACCAAAGTAAGTGATTTATTTAAAATAGCAAACTAGTTTCTAAAAATCTACCAAAAATATCACAATTATGTACACACATAAAAATATCTAAAACATATTTTTGTTTATTTTTTATTGCATGAAAAAATGATTTATGGAACAAATGTTATGAGAGAAAAAACAATTGAAAACAAAATTAAAAGCTGTCAGCCAGGGGTGCATAAATCAATGGCGCTAAGGCCCAAACAAATAAGAGCATGGTGTGTTAGTTATTAGGGGGTGCGGTCCAGAAAAAGTCACAGAGGCCCGGGATTGTGAGGCCCAATGTTATCACTAAAGCCTTTTCCATTTATTTCATTTTTATTATGTGGCTTATCATGCTTAAACTATAGTGTTCAATTAAAAACGTGACATGCATGTATGCTAACGGTGTATCAATTGGTCCACCTTATTCTTAAGTCAGAAAAAGACAAAATTAATGGCCAGCCAGTAAAAATTAAACACCGCAGCTTTTGATCATTGGGAAGAGATGAAATAGCACATATATGGGAGATCGAACCACTCCGAGCAGGCCACGTGTGCACACGGAGAAAAGACCAGGAAGTAGAAACAGGCGCCGGAGCGCCACTCAGGTCATCTTCTCCGGCCATACCGGCGGCGGAGATTCATACAAATTTCCAGAAAATCACAAAATTAACATCAGTCGATTCAGAATTCATCACTGATCGCGGATCCGGCACTAGATTTTGCTAACTCTTTCTATAACACATGGTTTGAGCCAAACCTTGTGAACCCTAACATGAAGAAACCTCTCAAAATCCTATTCTATACACACCAGCATGTTCACGATCAAGCATTGGGCTCGAATATGTGATCCAAAAGTTCTACCCAGCAACAAATTCATATAAACCGGAAGCAAAAGAAATCACGAAGGGAGGAACTCCACATATATGCAACAACTCACAAGTATATTCCAGATGCGCGTGGTCTACATGTCTTGCTAGAATGCTGAGAGAGTTTTAAGATCTTACCTGATGAAATGTTGGATTCGGACAAAACTGAAAACCTCTACGACTCGCTTCTTCTTCTTTGGATCTTGATGATGATTAGATGCAGATCTTGAATCCAATCCTGACGCTGCTACGAAGATGAAGGTGTTGACTGAATCGTGACAGCGATGATGAAGATGGAGAAGAACTCGTCGCGGTTCTTGAAGGTTGCGATGACGAGAGGAGTTGTTGAAGCTCGGTTATGGAGGTTGTGCTGGTGGAAAGAGGAAGCTGGAGAAGTTTGTTACAGTTTGTAACAACTCTTAGGGAGTGTGTGAGGGATGAGAGAATCGGAGAGAGGAGAAGAGAGGTATGGCTGTGAGAAAAAAATTGGAAGGAACGAGAGTGTCATGAGAATGAATGAGAGTGAAGACTGGAAAAAGAGTCCGCCCGTTTTGTGAAGGGATTTGGTGCTTATATGGGGTTGTATGGTTTGTGTGGGGTAGCATGTAGTGGATCCCTCTTTTCCCTTAATGCACAAGTTAAGTGCATTTGTAGTAAGTTCCTCTATGGCTTTTCACGTGACACTCTATGCATGGTTAGTTATGGAAATAGTGAGCTGATAGTAGTGAGCTGGTGCATGCTGCAATCGTATAGCATAAGTCTCGAGCCAAGATTCTTCCCAAGACACCATCTTTGCATGTGTATATCTCTCACCATGGTTCACCAATTGATTCACTTTTGGGGTCGTTGTAAAGAGGACACGTAATGGTGCAATAATGGTGTTGGGATGATTGTAAGATGATGCGTCTATCTCATTCAAAATGTCCTGGAGAAATAGAGTGCCATGGCTGCCTCGGGCTTGCGCTCAAATCTCTTAGCTTGGTTTCATATTCTTGGCCCAGACATGACTTGGCCAGGGCATGACTTTGAATGCCTCTATCTTGGTCCATACATGCCCACTTGCTACCATCCATAGCTTGTTTGAAAGAGGGCATGGTAAGGAAGAGCTTAAGATCAACCTTGTTCAAAATGAAAGCTTGTGGAGAGGGAAAATTGGACTTAAGTTCAGCCCACCATGTGTTTGTAGAAATGCCTTGTGCATGCAGTAAGTCATGACTGGACCAGATGCACACTATTGGCTTTGTGAGGCAGTGACTTTGGACACTCATAATTGATTCAATATCCACTCAATTGACTCAATTCTTGTTTCATCGTATAGAGGGCATGGAGGAGGGGAGAATGATACCGAGTTTGTGCTTATAGCATCTTTGTAGGGCTCAAGAACCAGCTGGACATTTGGCATGCCACATGCTTGATGAAATGTCTGGTCATGACTTGGCTTGTGACTTAGGTCAAATGAATCTTCAGCAACTTCAAACCTCAATAACTCTCTAACAAAGCTTCAAATGAAAAAGTGTCCAACTACAAAGTTGTTCTCCTCCATGAGAGGAACAACTTTGATGTTGGAAATTTTCCCAAAAAATGCCATTTGCCACGTGTAAACTGATGGTGAAGTGGACTGCTCAACAAGATTTCCAATGCCAAAATTTTTCTAAGTATGAAAACTTTCTATTTTTTGTTATTTTTCTATTTTTGGCAACTTTTGTCAAACTCCCGATTTTATTCATTCTTTGACTTTTCTCGACCGATTTTCCGCCAAAAGTCAATATTTGAATGATTCCTCTGATTTTGACCCAAAAGTCAACTGTTCTGATTTTCCCGATTATTGATGGAATTCCTGATTAAATCTCCTCCAATCAGATCCAGCCAAACAAACACATCCCCATAGTCAGTACGAGAAGCTCTTCCACATATAGAAGCCCTTCCCGATTAAATGTTGACCAGACAGTCAACTGGTTGACTTTGGTCTAAGAAACCCTGATTTTGGAGACCAGATGATTTGCAAGCTTGTGCCCTCCAACCGATGCCCTGATTTGAAGCAAAGAGACACCCCAATCCAGGAGGACTTCAACGAACATAGAGCCACATGATTATGCCTCGGTTTTCTTTATTTTCTGATCAGGCTCCCTTGTACTAGAGCTTTTTCTTGCTAGCCTTTGAATAGTACCCATGGTATGCATGCATGGGCATGGATTGTGACCTAGGTGATGTATGTACATGAATGCAAAGCCTAAGCCAGTTAGCAGTAAAGGGGTAGGACAAATTTGGGGTATGACAGCTCTCTACTGCTTATGATACAACCTCTTCTGCTAGCATTGCTGCAACTACTACTGCCCTTGCAAGAAAGAAAAATAAAAGTAGTAGAATATTGGTTGTCAGTGATGATGAGGATGTTTCACCTCTTCAACTACTAAAGAATAAGAAGAAAGGTAAGCCTAATACATTTAAACTCATTATGAACTATCCTGCAAAAAATTCCCACCAATCATCTTCACCCTTAACACGCTACTCACCATCACCATTTGATTATACACTAAGAGATAATAGTCCATCTCACCCTTCCAATCAACAACCTCCTTCCCCTCAACCTACACCCACACTGCAACCATCACCTATTTCATAACCATTCATTTATCATACACTAATATTCACCTTAACCATATCCTGATTAAACAACTACCATATATGGCTCTCACTACTCTTGCATTCCATTCATCACATGTCTAAACATCACCTCTACATGAACCATCATTTATGCAACCTACACCTTTTGCACCCCTGACATGTGCAGTATGCACCACATATACCTCATCTATCATATGTTAAACCAACACATATTTTACCTCTATTACCATCCTCCTCATCTACTGTACTTGCTCTAGATATCCCTCTACTCCAAATACTACAACCTAACCAACTTATACCTATGACAAAAATTTGGCCTTATCCAAATGTAGAATCAAAGAATTATTTTCCAAATTTAAAGTCAAGGATTTTGTACTTAAAACAACCTCTCCATCATCATATAGAAAAATCCTCAAAATTGGATATTGTTAACAAGTTGCACATGGAAGCATTGAAAAGAGAAAAGATACAGAAAATATTATTATTCATTATTATTGAAAAGGTAACGTTACAATAGCAGACTATTAATAGAATATTACATAGCCGTTGGAGCAGTTTGGTGAGACAAAAGAGGAAAGTTGTTACAAAGGATATAATGGGCTTTTACACTTAATGGGTATTGGGCCTATGTATGTTAACACCCCCCCTCAAACTGGAATGGATATTTAACATTCCTAGTTTGGAAACACAAGATGAGAAAGGGCCAAGATGTAGGGACTTAGTGAAGACATCAGCTACTTGGTTTGCAGAGTTGATGGGCATGCGATGAACAATCTGGTTTTGGATTTTGTCACGGACGAGATGGAAATCCATTTCGATATGTTTTGTACGTTCGTGAAAGATAGGGTTGGTTACAATCTGTATGGCGCTTTGGTTGTCACAATAGAGAGTGACTGGTGATGGATGCTGAATTCTAAAGTCACGAAGGAGGAAGATGAGCCATTGTGCTTCGCAAGATGTGTTGGCCAGTGCACGGTATTCTGCTTCTGACGAGGAACGAGATACAACGGTTTGTTTCTTTGTCTTCCAACTGATGATGTTGTCTCCGAGGAAGAAACAAAAGCATGTGGTTGATCTTCGAGATGTGGGACATGCGCCCCAATCTGAATCTGAAAAACCAGTAAGTTGGAGTGTTGATGTTCTTTTGAAGTGTAGACCCATTGCTAGAGCATTTTTGAGGTAGCGAACTATCTGGTGGGCCGCCTGAAGGTGTGTTTGTGTTTGTTTGGCCAAGTATTGGCTGAGCCTGCATACAACAAAAACAATGTCAGGTCGAGAGTGTGTGATATTGCGGAACAATGATGGATCTTGTAAGGGTTCTTCATCTTCAATGTCAAGTTTGATTCCTGGTTCGATAGGGGTGGAAGCCGGTTTTGCAGCTAGAAGCCCTGTGCCTTGAAGTAAGTCCAAACAATACTTTCTTTGACAAAGGGTGATGCCCTTTGAAGAATGAGCAATCTCAAAACCCAGAAAGTATTTGAGAATGCCCATGTCTTTGATGCTCAACTCTTTGTCAAGTGTTTGTTTGATGCTTGTTATGTTGTTTAGATTTGTACCTGGAACTATAAGATCATCGACATAGACGAGAATAACTGTAAAGCATTCAGATTTAATTTTAGTAAATAAAGAATAATCAGATTTGGATTGTGAGAATCCCATATTTAGGAGAGTGTTTGTAAGTTTGTGATTCCACTGTCGACTGGCTTGTTTTAGGCCGTAGATGGATTTTCTGAGTCTGCAGACCATGTTAGTGGGTAATTTCATGCCCGGTGGAGGTTTCATATAAACTTCTTCTTCTAAATCCCCATGAAGGAAGGCAGCGTTGATGTCTAGCTGATGGATGTGCCTGTTTGAAGTAGCAGCAATTGAGGGAAGGATTCGAATGGTTGTCATTTTGATGACATGGCTGAATGTTTCTAGGTAGTCAAGCCCTTCAGTCTGGGTGAATCCTTTTGCAACAAGCCTGACTTTATGCCTTGCTATGGTTCCATCAAGGGCAAATTTAAGTTTAAAAATCCATTTACTTCCAATAGCTTTTTTGTGGGGTGGTAGGGAGGAAATGTCTCAAATGCCATTATCATGTAGGGATTGAAGTTCATGTTGTATGGCTTTTTGCCAGGAGGGATCAATCATGGCATATTTGTAGGAAGAAGGTTTAGTGGCAGTGGAGATATTAAGGGTGAATAATTTATGGGGAATAGATAATTTGTCATAGGATATGTAGGCAGCCAAGGGATATTGAGTGTTACATTGTGGCATAGGGGAAGGTGGGTGGTGAATGCCTTGTAAAAGAGAACAGTGGTAATCTTTTAGGTAAGTAGGAGGTTTGTGCTGCCTTTTGGATTGTTTGGTGGGGGGAGGAGAAGGATGGTTGTCTAGAGTTAAGTTAATGTGGTCATTAGGGGAGGTGGTGGAAGGCTGTGTTGGTGTGGTGAGATGAGGGGAAGGAGGTGTGATGGGAATAGGTGGTAAGGTAGTGGGGGTGGTGGGAGAAGGAGTGTATGGGGTGGTTTGTGATATGGTGTAATCAAATAAGTCATCTATGGAGGAATGATGGATGGGTTGAGGTGACTGGTAAGGGGCAGGAATAGGTAGTTTATAGGGAAAGATGTGTTCATAAAAGATGGTATCTCTTGAGAGAAAAATGTTGCTGGTCTTGATATTGTAAAGTATGTATCCTTTAACTCCTTGTTTGATTCCTAGGAGAATGCATTTATTGGATCTTGAGTCCAATTTTGTTATGTGTACCTGTAAACTGCAAGCATATACTAAACAGCCAAATGTCTTGATGACAGAGTAATTAGGTACAGAATTATGCAAAATAGTATAAGGGCATTTATGTGCAAGTAACTTTGAGGGTAACCTGTTTATTATGTGTACAGCATAAGAAACAACATAAGACCAGAAAATATTGGGCAAGTTAGATTGAAATAGGAGAGATCTAGTAACACCAAGTAAATTGTGGTGTTTCTTTCAACAAGGTCATTTTGCTGTGGTGTATACACACATGATGTTTGGTGTTGGATGCCTTGTGTTTTATAAAAATATGCAGCATAAATTTTGCTCCATTTTCAGATCGAATAGTTTGAATGGTTAGATGAAACTGTGTTTGTACAAATTTAACAAAATCTTGAATTAAGTTAGATGTTTCAGCTTTGCTTTTCATTAAAAAAATCCAGCAATACCTACTGTGATCATCAACAATAGTAAGAAAGTACTTATGTCCATTAATAGAGGGTTGAGAAATAGCGTCCCATATATCCATGTGAATGATTTCAAAACAATGAGAAGTGGCAGTAGTACTATTATAGAAAGGTAACCTTTTTTGTTTTGCACTAAAACAAGTGTCACAGGGATCATTAACTTTTTGTAAATTGGATAAAGGAAAGATTTTATTTATTTGAACAAGAGTTTCATAAGATGTGTGACCTAGTCTATTGTGCCATAGAGTACAATTGTGTATAGTAGGACTAGTGTCATTATGAGACTGTATAGAAGGAGAAGTTAAGGAGTTGAGGCCATTATGGAGACTAGCTGCACCAATCTTCATCAGGGTATGAGTGCCCTGTATGAGACAGTGAGAGCTAGTAAAGAAGCATATACAATTTAAAGAAGCACATAATTTAGAAATTGAAATTAGGTTGGTGGAGAATGTGGGGATGTAAAGAACACCATGAAGTTGAAAATTTTGATTGAAACAAATGGATCCAGAGTGAGTGGTGGTGATAGTGACTCCATTTGGAAGTCTAACAGGGATAGGTGTTATGGGGTGAAGGCTAGTAAATAAAGATTTGTTATGGCACACATGGTTTGTGGCACTAGTGTCAAGCAGCCATTCAGAGTTGTTATTAGCATTAATATTGTGAAGGTTAGATATACCTTGATGTGCAGCATTGCTAGTTTGAAGATGCTGGATGTTGGGTGCAGGGGATGTATTATTGTGCTGAATCAAAGCTAGGAGGGCTCTTTGTTGTTCAACAGTAAAGTTGATGGAATCATGGGTATCCTCAGATGCAGCAGAGATACCTTCTTCAGGAGTAGAGTCATTAGAGGCAGCCAAAGCAATGTTGGCCTTTTTGAGATAAGGTGGGAGCCCATGCTTTTTGAAGCAAACTTCAATGGTATGACCCGGTTTGTTGCAATATGTGCAGATTTTTAAGCCTTTCAATTTTGGGTTGGAGGGAGTTTTTGTGTTGGCTTCATTTGGACGACCTTTTAAAGAATGTTGTTGTTGGACTTGAGCTACGAGCTTTTCATCTGGAACAGGAGTAGAGGTTTGGCGTTCTTGTTGAATGAGCATAGAGAAGACTTTGTTAACATTAGGAAGGGGGCTCACGAGCATGATTTGAGACCTAACAGGAGGATATTGGTCATTGAATCCTTTTAGAAAACTTATAACATAGTCATTGTCACGATATGTTTTGATGGTGGGTAAGAGGTTGCAGTGACACACAGGATCACATTGACAACTTGGTAGAGGCCTAAAATTATCAAATTCTTGCCATAACGTTTTTCAGTGTTGTGAAGTATTGAGTAATAGATTGATCACCTTGCTTTTGAGCGTATATTTCTTCTTGAAGGTCAGAGATGCGGAAAATGTCGCCTTGATGGTATCGTTCATGGAGTTCGTCCCAAATTTCTTTAGCCGAATCGATCCAAAGAACGCTTTCAGAGATTTCTTTGTCAATGGAATTTGTGATCCATGCCATGACCATGTTATTGCAGCAATTCCAGAGAACAAAATTAGGGTTGGTGGCGGCATGGCGAATTAGGGTTCCATCAATGAACCCTAATTTGTTCTTGGACATGAGAGCTAGTTTCAGAGATCGTGACCAAGAATTGAAATTGTTGTTGTTAAGAGGAGGAGTAACGATGGCTAACCCAGGATTGTCACTGGGATGCATATAATACGGATCAAGCATATCTTGCTGAAAATATCGATTCTTTGGTGGATCGGTCATGGTGGTGCGTTTGGGTGATACATGTGGGGAAGATGATTCGTCTGAATTGGTCATGAAAAAAAGAAAGATATGGAGGGATGAAGATAAAGGGAACGAAGGTTGAAGAAGATAAGGAAAGGAAATGAAGGTGGAAGAGGATGAAGAACGAATTAAAAAATGGAAAAAAAATCAAAGATTGAAAAAAAATCAGAGTAATCTTTACTGATACCATGTTAACATGTTGCACATGGAAGCATTGAAAAGAGAAAAGATACAGAAAATATTATTATTCATTATTATTGAAAAGGTAACGTTACAATAGCAGACTATTAATAGAATATTACATAGCCGTTGGAGCAGTTTGGTGAGACAAAAGAGGAAAGTTGTTACAAAGGATATAATGGGCTTTTACACTTAATGGGTATTGAGCCTATGTATGTTAACAGATATCTCCATAACTAGTTACCTATCACACCATATGTACCCTATCAACCTATCATAACACACCCTGTTATTCGTGCACTTGACACACCTTCATCTTCCACACACTATCATACCTTAAATATCTCATTTGGCCTTCCCTAGTATGGAAGATTTCCCCATGAAATTTGTTGCTAGAGTTCATAATTTGAGGTTTGATTATACCCATTTGGTGAATCTTTGTTGATGTTGATCATCAATAGAACCTACTCAAATTCGGGGTAATTGAATGGATTGAAGTTAATATATCTAATGGAATACATGTTGTTGAGGAAAATATTAGAATCAATATTGAATCCATCTTCAATTGGGTAGGCCTCATGACATAGAGGAAAAATATTAAAACAAAAATTCTGGCTTACGGGATATTCCTCCATCTGGTTCATTAGAAGATCGAGCTGCATTTATGGTTATAGGTTTTTCTGGTTCAAATAAGGAAGAAGCTCTTGAGAACACATAGACAAAAGCTGAGGAATATATACTTTTATCTAGTATGTATTCCACTATGCCTAGTCTTATGACTAGTCGTGGGATGTCCATATTTGTAATTCATCGAAGACAACTCATAGTTAGTCTTATTTACCTATTTTGTATGCATGATTTTCCCTCTTCCAAGATTTTATTGATGAGAAAAGAGGGAGAAAGTATAATATCACAATATGCATACAAAGAAACAAATAAAGAACTATAACAATGTGTGTTTTCTCGTGAAAGATCATAGCCATGTACTATAGGAAACCTGCAAAATATATTCTTAAATGTTTTAGAAGCTCAAGTACTGTAAGTTGTATATAACAAGGAAGAAGTAAAACAAGATTTATGGGATTGTGACAGTGTAAGAGTTACATTATATTCTAATGAAAAATTGGTGAATGGTTCCAATTGACGATATTATAAAAGCGTACAAAATAGGTGAATGCGTTCAAAATTGGTGATAAAGCTATACGATCAATTGGGATCATGTTATAGTAGAAATGTCTTTGATGAGGTTCCCTTTAAAATGGATTCAATGGATCAAGGAATGCATTATTTTCCTAACTACTTCAATACTTATTAATGGAAACCTCATTCTTAAGTTTTGTCTAGACAGAGGATTCGATCAGGGAGATCTTTTTTCTCTTTTCTTATTTTTTTATAGAAGCAGAAGGTTTATTAGTTATGCTTAAAAGAATAGGTTTTGCGAGTATTTATTCAGAATTTAAGATATGCATTAATTGATATTTTAAAATTTCTCTTCTCTCATTCTAAGATGACACTTCCTCCTTAATGATAAAAATTGGACCAACAATAAGGAAAATTTAATTTTTTTTGAACTTATGTATAATCTAATAGTCATATTTCGTAAAGTTTACTTGTTAGAGTCAATGTTAGGAGTACTTGTTAGGAAAATTTTGTTGAACAAGCGACTTTAAACATAAGAGGGACAGTTGAATTGTGAAGTATATAAATCATGCTTAATTTAAAAAACTTTTACTTTGAAAACAATTTATATTAGTATAGAGACGAAAGCAGCAAAAAATAAAAGAAAAAGAAATAGAGAGGAAATAAAAAAAATCAATAGAAGTAAAAGAGATATGGATAAAGAGATTGCACCAAGATTTATAGAGGTTCGACCTACATTCTTTTCCCAAGAATTTATTCTTGAGAGTTCCACTATAAAATATCTTGAGATTTTGTGGATATTCCCATGAATCTTGTTACGAAGACGGTATATTTTACACTGTTTGACCCCCCAAACCAAATGGAGCTTTTGACGGCTGCGCTCATAAACCAAACAAAATTTTTACCGGCTAATCTCATGAACCAAACATAGATTTTACTCGGACAATCTTAAAAACCAAATATATCAAACAAGACTATCGTACTCTTGATGATAAAATAATTTTGCGTCAACATAGGTATAACCAAACACCTCTCTGAAGTATTTTTTTTTACTTACAAGACACTAAGGCAATTATGCATATCACATAATTGATCATGTAGTTCAAATATGGAAAGCTTTCCAATTTGTCGTTACTAATTGATTAGAATCCCTAATAATTGATTGAGAGGCATTATACAAGAGATAATCGATTAAATCCTAATTTTCTAATTGATTATCTAGCATAAAATACACTCCCAAGAGACTATTCAAGCTAGTAACCAACTAGTTACTTGTGTAAAATATTTTTTGGTGATTTTATAAAAGATGAGATGCTTCTAGACCATTTTAGTGTGTGTGCGTGTGTGTGTGTGTGAGAGAGAGAGAGAGAGAGAGAGAGAGAGAGAGAGATAGAGTTGTCTCAGTAACTCATGAGATACTACTATAATTTTACAATACACTGATCACTAGACACATGACCATGCGAGCTTTTATGCTTCCTCTCTTTCATAACCTTGAAGCTTCAAGATCCCTAGCTTGCTAGATTCATCGTGGCTTCAACACTTCATCTAGGACTTGAATCCTTATATCTGATAAGGAATGATATGACTTCTTTGATACATGCCATCACTAGAGGTTTCTTGATCAAAGATCTTAGTTGTCTCCACCAACACCGCTTGAAATTAGGTGTTTTCATCATAAAAACCACCAAAAGTTATATGCTACTAAGATCTTCTATAGATGATTGTACCTGCAAGTACATAGATTTTCGAACTCACTATTATAAATAACACTTTTTATGAAGAAGCTTTCACCTCGATCATGGTAAAAATCGAGAGTATAGGTCTTGGGAGCGCCATGTTTGATATTTTTAAATAATATACAATATTTTTCCTTAATTTTCTCAACAACCTAGGTAACATAGATATAAGTGAGCGTCAGGTTATATCCATAAAAAATAATAAATTTATCCCCTCGGTTTTTTTGGAAAACCGGGGAAATATAACTAAGGGATCTCGCTTCGAATCCTTGTTATTGCATTTAAAGTTTTTTCAATGATTTCTCACTTGGCGCCTTTCCAGCTTGCCTTTTTTCTTAGTTAATTTTTTTCTTTGTGAATTAGTGATTCTTAAAATATTTGCTATCAATAAAAAATATAGGCAACAATAGTAAATGAAATATTTCATTGATAATCAATTACGAATTACAAAAAAAAAAAAACAGGACAATCGATAACTATTCCACATATTCAAACTTCTGACTCCATTCAACTTCAACAGTATCTCTATTAACTATCTCTAACAGAGAGAAAAGTTCAGAAAGAACTCTTCCATATGGTATCGGGAAAGTCATTTCCTCTCGAGAGATGTTTATCATTTCCTTTAAGAAGTTAAAAATGGTAAGAGTAAGATTAAATTTGACGTTGTAGGTAAGGAAGTACAAGATATCTTTGTCATCCTAAGTTTTTTTTCCAGTTGTTTCTCTCTAGGAAGAAGATTTGACACCAGAATTTGATACCAAACTTTTGCAATTGGGAGTAGAGTAGCTGGACTTATGAGCTTATCGTAGTTGGCATGAATTAGGCGAAGGTGGGTTGAGTAGACATTGTTGAATCTATAATGTTCAACATAATTACCTTTCTCTTTACAGTTTATTGTCTGAGCAATAAGTGATGGCGTAATGGTGATAAAAGAGTCATTGACATAGGACTGGATTGACTCAAGATCATGACCAGATGGCAGAACAAAGACATTTAACTGAAATTCTTTAACAAGATTAGTGTAGATGGATCCATGAAGAATGTTAAAGTAATCATTCAACTTTTATTTGGAAATAGTTTTCCTTAGAACAAAACCTTTGTCTTTCAAATTATTGAAATCAACGAACTTTTATTGATAACGAACAAAAGATTTTCATCTAAGATTTTTGAAGATATTTTTGAAGAAAAGAAAAGACTTTGAAACTAGGTTTGAAGACACAAAGAGTTGGAGATGAGACGTTGAAACTAGGAATAGTGTTTAAATAAAGTGGAGAATAGGAAGTGGAGCAATCATAGAAGATCAAATGCCTCCTTGAATATTCAAAAGATATGTTACATTTTGAATATGGATGATCATTGTTATTCTGGTATGATTCCAATGCCCGCCCGCCATGTTTTATTTTTTTTGGCAAATAAAAACCACATATTCTCTCGGTTTTTCTAATAACCGAGGGGACAATCTAGTTATTACCACAGTTTTTCTTATATTTATATTTGTAAACTAAATGATCTATCCCGTCAGTTTCCTTAATAACCGAGGGATAAAATAAATCAAATTTTACTATAAAATCACTCGTTAAACAAAATTTACCATAATCCTAACTTATATGTAGCCGACTCAAACCTAATATTTCACGTTCTTTTATCTTGAACAAAACATTTTTGAAATAACTTTTCAATGTTTGTCAATTAAAGAAAATATTCTTGTTTTCCTCGATTGACAACATTGAGAAATTTATTCCTAAAAATGGAATCTTGCCATGAACACATTTGCTTAGGATAATGAAATATTGGAACTACAAGAAGCTTGAAAAAGTTC
Organism: Vicia villosa; assembly: GCF_029867415.1. Lineage (NCBI taxonomy): Eukaryota > Viridiplantae > Streptophyta > Magnoliopsida > Fabales > Fabaceae > Vicia > Vicia villosa. The sequence continues at coordinate 15,436,071 of NC_081184.1, read as the reverse complement.
ATTATGATGGATTGCAAGTGCAAAAAAACATTTTCTAATGGTTAGAACAGATAACTCCTTTAGAAGTTGTTTGCATATAATCCATATAACATTTTCCAATGTTTGAAATAGATAACTCCTTACAACAAAGATTTGTAGTTCTCCAAGAATATGGATTTGTTGTAATATTGTGTTTTAATATTTTGTGTAAATATTGTAATGTTAAAAAAAAGCATTTTCACCTAGGTTTTTAACAATAACAAAAAAAACTTTTCTTATGTTTTGAATTGCAAAGTAGGTCGTGTTTCTTTCAATTACTCTGGACTTCCTATTTGAGGAAATATAAAAATTCTCTATGTTTCTGGAACCATCTAATTCATACTATTAGGAGGAGGATATCTGGTTAGAAAAATAACAATTTTGATGGGTTGTCCTCTAGTTTTACTCAACTTTGTCTGGTTGTCATTATCAGTTTAAAATATATCATTCTTCAAGAATCTTTTAGGTACCATTTATAAATTAAAATATTAAAGTTATTTTTCAAATATTTGGTGAGAAACTCTTAATCCACTCCATGGGGTTCTTAGACACCATGTGTTGCTAAAAATGTCCTCCTACTTTCAGAGGTGTATCTCCAAAAGCACATTTTTTTATTCAACATCGATTTGTTTTGTAGATACATCTACGAAACCTTCTCTTAACTGAATTATTTTGGATTTTTCCCAACTTTTTCTAATTTAAAATACTTCCATAGATGCACCTTTGGAAAAACCCAAATTTTGGCACAAAAAAAGGTGCTTCCTGATGTGTGTCTCTGGAAGCATGGGCATAAAAGTAATTGCACCAGATGCCTAAGAATATTATGGGGTATATTGAGATGTTGCCTATTTGGTAGGGGTAGTGAGAAACCCTGCATAGTTCATTGGATTACCTTGATCAAAGTGTGTTTGGGCATATGTAAAGGAGGTGTGGTTATTCAGACGGTGAAGGAATTTGATTTCTTATTATTGGGAAAATGGTGTTGGATGCTTAGGCAATACAAGGGTGAGTTGTGGTATAAGACGTTATCTTAGAAATATGAGTTTGTGAACATGATGATGCAACCTAGTGGTAGGAGATATTCTATTAGGTGGAAGGGCTTACAACTTATTAATGAAGGTGTTAATCCAAGCATAACCTATTTGTTTGACAAATTTCTTTTTAAGGTTGTAGGTAACACAAATTTCATGGCATTCAACAATGCAAGTTCTCGATCCGTCACCATAACCTTCGGTAGAAATTTTTCCGAAGAGAACAACTCTTTGTGCTTCTCCAATGGCCATGTGAAATTACTCTCCCTTTCATGTTCCAAATATGCGAAGACATATGAAAATGTCAACTTTGTTTACGTAACACCAATAATCTCAAGTAGTGGTATCCGACACCTTCATGATGAAAATGCACTTAATCAAACTCAACATCGACAACATATATCAGGATGTGTGCACTAAAAAATTATTATCGGTTTGTCTTGTATATGCAATCAAAAAATTAATAAATAGAAACATACGGTATTAATTTTTTGATTGCACATACAAGACAAACTATTAATAATTTTTTAGTGCACATTCTGATATCTGTTGCAGTTGTTGAGTTGACTTTGATTAAGTGTGTTTTCATCGTGCATGTACGAAATACCACTACATGTATTATTTTGATGTACTATATAACATTGAGTAGACATATCACTATTTTGTTGTACTATAATTTGATGTATTATTCTGTTGCAAAAAAAAAGAGTTTTGGAGTGAAACGTAGTTGGTTTAAAATATAGCAGAATGTTCCGTAGCTACATCTATGAAAGGTTCCTTAAACTGAATTAATTTGAAATTTTCCTAACGTTTTTACAATTTTAAACTACTTTCGTAGATGTAGCTCCGGAAAAAACTAAATTATGTCAAAAAAATGTGATTCCTGATGTGTATCTCCGAAAGAATGGAGCATAAATGGTATTGCGCCAGGTGCCTAAGAGTATCAAGGGGTGGATTAAGATATTCTCAAATAAATATGTATGATGAGTAATGTTACAAGGTCGGCCCGAGTAAATAGAACTCTTATTATTTATTCTTATTTAAATTAATATTATTAATTTTGTTATGATTTCCTTTTGTCTCTTGGAATAAATTCTATTCATTTTACAATCATCATTTTGGAACCATATAATTAATCTCGATTATTCTACATGCAAGAACTGTACTACCACTACAAGAAAAACTCAGTTTTGCCAGGTGAGAACCACCGCGCAAACTCCAATACCACCCTGCAACTCAACAGTTGCGAGGTGTGCAAAGCACCCCGTAAAAACGTTAGTCGCAACTTTTTGCAAGGTGATACACACCCCGCAATTTTGCCAGGTGTTTTTCACCCCGCAACGTTGCTAGGTAGAAAACACCCCGCAAACACGCTTTCCAAGAGCTACAACCAATTTCGTTCCATGTGACAAAGATGAGTCAGAGCAGGTTACACAGTGGATTTTGCAAGATAACTTTCACCCCGCAACTTTGCTAGGTGTAAAGCACCCCGCAAACTCTCTTTTCATAAAGTACTGTCAACTTCGTTACGTGTGCCACAGTTGTTCAGGCGCAGAGTTTGTAGTATGTTAGGATACTTGCGGGAAGAGTTTCACCTAGCAGTATTTTAATATTTGAAATTTGCTGGGTGAATTTCACCTGGCAAATATTTTGACAATACCTTGTTAAATACACAACGCAAACAGTAACGTATATAATAAAAAAAGATATTTATATTATTCTAAATATTAAAATTAATATTTAGAATAATATAAATATAATGAATAATTTAAATTCAATTTTTTAAAAAAATACTAAATTTATAGTTAATTCTAAATATTTAAATTCATATTTAATATAAAGAAATTCATAATTAATAATTAATGTAAAGAAATTCATGATTAATCCAAAATATTTAAATGCAAAATAATATTCACTTAGGATCCGAGTTGTTGCATTTGTTGTTGTATTTGTTGTTGCACTTGTTGTTGCACTTGTTGTTGAATTTGTTGTTGTGTAAGCATTATTTGCTCTTGTGAAAGTCTCAATGCTTCCTCCAACTCCATTTGTTTTTTTTCTCAATGTTTCATTTTCACGTGCTGCTTCACCCTGAGCTAGTTGCCTAATTGTTTCAGTTATTTCAGGAGTTAATGTCGGAGGACGTGAAGATCCTTCCCCGTCTGCAATTCTCCTAAATAAAGAACATTTATCCCCTTTTTTGTAGTTGCCAGCTAAAGGTCCAATAGCATAAATTTTTCCATTTCTATCATGTTCATCGTAGGCCATGTTCACCCCTAAAGCATCGCCAATCATGTCATCGTGTAGATTAAATTGTTCTTCATATTCCATTTGTGATCGACTACTTGATCCATGTTCGAAATTACTAGTCTCTGGCATATTTATCGGCATTTCTTCCCCATTTGATGTCCAAACCCAATAATTTTCCTTAAATCCCTTTCTCTTCAAATGAGTTTCTACTTCTTTCGGATCACTTATTATACGTCTACATCCACATTTAAGACACGGACATCTCACTCCTCCCTCTGCCCGACAACATTCTTGATCAAATGCCCATGTAATAAACAATTTAACTCCTTCCTCAAAAAGTGGTTTAAGTCCACGTCTCCCAGCATACATACGATCGTACATCCAACTACGATAGTACTTGTAATTTTCCATACTGCAAGTTTACAATATCATATCCATTATAATAATCACAAAACATTTTAATCAATTAACCAATTCGGGAATTTTGGTCAATTATATCAATTATATAATTCTATATTTAAACATAGTAATCATATTAGACTATAATATTTTAGCAAGGCATGAGAGATAAATGCCATATCCATCAAATAAAGGAAAAGTATAATATTAAACTATAATATTTTATAATGTTTAAATTCCATCAAACATTAAAATAATTCAACAAAAGTATAAGAAAAATTAAAAACTATGGCTAGGTAATTAAATTCTCTCTTCTCAATAGATTCACACTGAATACACATTAGCTTCCACAAGTAGAAAAAGTAATACCTTAAAAATTCATTCACGTGTGCATCAAGTGCATCAAAATATGAGAAACATTGCGTTGTACAAAACAAAGTACCGAAAACCCTTTAAAAAATAAGAAAGAAACGCATTTTTTTTAAAAATTTTCTTAAACCAAGGAGAAAGATTTTGAATTGGAAAATTATAAATACAGTGAGCCAAAAATTATAAACACATTAGCATTTTTTTGTTAATTTCTCATAATTCAGTGAGCTAAAATAAGTCTTTTCACGTTCTATTGAGAAGAGAGAATTTGTCATAATTCAGTGAGCCAAAATAAGTCTTTTTTTTTTAATTTCTCATAATTCAGTGAGCCAAAATCATTTCCTTAACAGTTTTGTTCACCTTATAAATACACACTTACATATTCTATGTTCACTCAACAAATTAAACAAGTCAAATTAAACAACTCTTTTCATGTGTTTGCAATAGCACCAACACTAACTTTTGTGTTCCTCTTCTCAAACACAAGAAAAATAATTAGCACATATACATAGCATAGCATCAATGGAAGACATGAACATGAGTACTAAAAAAAATAACACTAACTTTTGTGTTCCTCTTCTCAAACACAAGAAAAATAATTAGCACCATATACATAGCATAACATCATTTAGTGAGAACATTAACTATTATCCAGTATCTTACCTTAGCAAGTCTTATTCTAGCTCTAGACCAACGTGAAATGACACTATCGTGTTTCTAACTGTCAAAGAAAGACGCAAAGCCTGCACCTAAAAAAAACAAATTAGAAATCAAATTAGCTGCACCTTAAAGAATAGGAGATAAAGAGCAGTTTCACAACTGGAGATAAAAAGCACCATTTTTAATTCATAGGTTAATTTTTCTTCCTTCCATGTTTATTCATAAAGTCACCTCACCTCTACAAACTACATACTACTAAGTGAGTTATTGTCTCTACCTTTTCAAATAAGTATCTTTAAGAGATTATATTGGATGAAAATGATTAATTAATGAAATGGCTACTAAACTAGTCATTTGCAAAAACAAAATTTTATCAAAGAAATTTGGGTAAAGGATGGTGGTGTTTCTTATTAATAATATCTATTTCTCTATATTTTATCAAACACAAACAATATTCATTTCTCTATATTTTTGTTAAAGGATTAAAAACCAGACTAAAAAAATTCATTATGAGTTGATTCAGTTCATGCAACAGAAATTTCTAAAATCATCCATATCCATACTTTGCGTGTACCTTACTTTACTACGGTGGATCTAATGAAAGTACCTCAGTATGATACTTTGATACTTTGCATGAACAGAAATTTGTATGAAG